>NC_048538.1:13440427-14050216 GCF_902806685.2 Maniola hyperantus | reverse complement strand
TTAAAAATGGATTCAAAAGAATTTTCTAGATATTCACAATAAACACTGCAACAAAAGCCGCTGGTCAATTACCGAAAAGCTGCATTAATAAATATATCACTCAATTGTTCTGATTGGCTGAATTTTTGGTATTCACGCTGCAACAATGAATTTCAGTCGATAATGAGAGTGTTGGGCAATCAGAGGTGATTGCGATCGTTACGTTGTTTCTGTCAAAATATTCTATAATTCTGCCAGAATATGACCACAGAAGCAGTCGCGACGCTAGTCCAACTCTTCTCTCTTCTACGCATAAGCAGTAGATAGGTATCATTTTCATCATAAAATAAAATCATAAACTACGTCCTATCCCCTATTAACCCTGACAAGGAATGGATCCTCAGGGACAGATATTTTTATCATCCTCATATCATTTGGACAGATCTCCCCTATTAACACCAAAGGGTAAAAGGATGGTAGGAGAAATTGTGGCATTAAAGTTACATTTCATTGCATAAAATCCCTTCGATTCTTTATACCTAGACCAAAAATTAAACGTAACGAGAGACATATTATTTGGTACATAATTATATTATCTTCGTGAAAATTTTCCACTTTCTTAATGCAACTTTAATCTTGAGAATTCGACTTTCAAAGTTTTTGACTCTTACAATGCCTATAGATATGTATAAATATAGTAATTTAGTCAAGAGAATTTATTGTAATTGGAAGGCAGTGGAGTCTCATTCACTCAATCCTTAACGATCGAAACTTTATCGATAATAATAATTGGTCTGTATGAAGTCCGCGTAAAAATATATTTCAATAAAAATCAGCGATAAGATATTTCTTACGTAAACCATTTTTTTAAGTCCCAATCTTTTCTTACGAAACCTTGATTATCTCCATTCAATGCTGAATGCATAATATATCAGATTTTATTATCGGCCTCCGTACACGAATAAATTCATAACAATGCAAGCTTCATGTTCCGTCTATTTAGACATCGCGAAATTGATCGTTTGATATAATCTTCGCTTCATGAGTGTTGTATGTACGAGCAGGCTTTCTAGATCTTACGCAACTGTGCCTGCATTAGGCACCGAATAATGTTCTTCCATATACACTACATGCAGATAGTTATTATACCTACTAGCCGCATAAGTACCTAATATAAATATTTTACCTACTAGCGATGTAAGTAAAAAAAACCGGCCAAGTGCGAGTCAGGCTCGCGCACCGAGGGTTCCGTAGTACAGTCGTATTTTTTCGACATTTTGCACGATAAATCAAAAACTATGATTCATAAAAATAAATAAAAATCTGTTTTAAAATCCACAGGTGAAGCCCTTTCATATGATACGGGATACCCCACGTGATCTTACTTTGATAATTGAAAATACTAATTATTAGTTCATGACCACAATTTAATTTTTTTGTGTGATGCGACCACAAATTCACGGTTTTCAGATTTTTCCACTAAAGCCAGCTGTAAAACCCACCTACCTGCCAAATTTCATGATTCTAGGTCAACAGAAAGTACCCTGTAGGTTTCTTGACAGACAGGCAGACAGACAGACAGACAGACAGACAACAAAGTGATCCTATAAGGGTTCCGTTTTTCCTTTTGAGGTACGGAACCCTAAAAATATTTAGGTAAAGAAAAACATAAAATCTAAATTTATATAATTATGTCATCTAGGGCTTAAATCTATTTGATAATAAATAATTAGTAATTGAATAGGTATAAATAAAAATTGATTGATATGTTAAAATTGTAACTATTCAAAAAATAAACAATTCATTAATTTTAGGAGCAAAAAACACCCGGCGGAGCTGAGGTGCAGTGTTTTTCTTTATGATAACTCAAAATAATGGTCATTTACATACAAACGGACATACATTGTAACGGCGCGGCAGCGGCGGCGGCAGCGGGCGGGCGGGCGGGCGGCGCATGGCGAGCCAAGACGCGCCCAAACGTGGCACGCATCCTCTGTGTTGTGTATACCGATTTTAACGACATAATATAAACTGAATTTTTAGGTAGTTATCAAAAAGTCTCGACTCCATTCCTCCATTACATCTCTTTACACTGGCCATAACTCTTATCGCTGCTTTTTAAACAGGCCAAGTGATTCATCTCGATGATAACATGACTGTCTGTTTTGCGCTACTTCGCACTAGAACACTATTAAAGAAATCGCAATTGAGTCATAAGTATCGGAGGCTGAGCTTTCATTGTTTATTCATCACTTAGTCACCGATGGAGACGATATAGACGCAATTCGATTACGAGACAACTTGTGGTAAGTGTTACGTAAAATGATACGAATATTACGGAAACCGGCGCTAATAAGCCGCGGAGGTGATAACGCTGTACGAATAATGTTTCTATACAATCATAAATCATTATAGTCTTAGAGCCTGTGACCACATTGCCAGACACTTAGTATTACTCAATTTGGGTGTCTGGCAGCGGGTTGCCACGATACTAAGTGACTGACAATGCGTGACGTGATTTCGAATACTACTCCGAAGAAAATATAAAAAAAACTAGCTGATGCACGTGACTTAGGTTTTTAAAAATCCCTTGGGAACTCTTTGATTTTCCGGGATAAAAATTAGCCTATGACACTCTCCAGGTCTTAAACTATACCTACCCCAAAAAATCACATCGTTGCGACGTGATTGAAGGACAAACCAATAAATCAACAAACAAACAAACACACTTTCGCATTTATAATATGGGTGGTGATTAGACTTTGACGAAAGATTTTATAAGTGCCATAGCCACCATGATCTAAAATATAAACTTCATAGTCGCGGATCGTTCCTCTCTGTGTTGGGGACAATGCGCAGAGAAACTTTCAGCTTCTATGAAATAACGAAGGTCTGGCCCTCACAGGCTCTTAGTCCATTACATGCGGGCATGCACATGATCAATCATGGAAACGCACTTTCGCTTTCAATTCCAAGATAAACTCTAACTTCGAAACGAATACGTGCACACTCAATTTTATATATATAATATATAATATGCCTAGCTGTCAAAACATTATCAAGATAATTAACATGTTTGAGTACTAGCAACTTGTTCAGAAAGAAACTAAAAAAATATTATTATTGGGTGCTTACTTATTTTTTACATCTTACCAAATCGAGCTTTAATTAATTCGCTAAGTGTTGTAAGCTCTTACGTAAATTACCGCAGCAGAAGCCAGCATTTTTTTTATTTAGTTTCATAATTTAAAAAAAAAAATTAACATAAAAAATATTTTCCAGCAGAATTTAATACTCTATTTTTATGTAAAAAATTGAAAAATATTTGTCGTATTCGCATTGTGACGTCATTACTCGCTTTTCGTACAGCGTGACGTTAATAATTAATTATGTTAAATATAAATAATAATCATGGTTTTTTTAAAATATCCATAAATTACCACTATACAAAAAACACATCCTTCCAAGACCCTATTATAATATTTTTGCAGGCAGGCGCAGTGGGGTTTCATTCAAGATGACAGTAGCCAAATGGTATTACTTTTATTTATATTTATCGCTATGAGTCCCGCAAATTGCTAATGCGTGTGGCCGCCATTTTAGTGACGTCAGCACTAGACTGAAGTTTCGAGCTGATGGTATATTTTTATTTCGGCTGACGTCAAAATGACGTCATTACGATGTTAATGAGACATGGTTCCAGCGCAATAGCAATTTGCGGGACTTATACCTGGAAATATTTCTCGAACTGTTGATTCAAACAAACGCGCCTACTCTACCCACAGTGCCAATTTGCCAAAGCTTTGTCTCTGTAAACTGTGTCTGTGTACCGTTAATTGATTGCCAAATATACTCACCGGAGTCACAAATTAGGATTTTGGCTACAAAAATATTGAGAGATGAGAATGTCAGGTTAATGGACTCTATGGTTCAGTGGGTGAACAATTCTTTACGCTCTAGTTTGACGGAATATGCGAAAATATGAAACTAGGATAGCCGTTTGTCGAAAGGGCGAAAATAATATTCTGCGCCAGCAACTTATGAAAACGCTAGTGGTATTACGGGCTTATCGAGGGTATGGTAATACCTACATTCTACAATGATATAATTTTATGTTAGTTAAACTGTAAAATAACCTATCACTTACTTTTCAATGAATAACCAAAAATAAATAATAAATCCAAAAGTAATACAGGCGGCACTTTCTTGATCTATACGTATTCAGAAAAGAAGTTAGTTGACGAATGAACTTCTTTAATTGTAACAAATACTACATTTCCCTTAACATTTGCCTTATTTAAAATGATTCAAAAATAACCCGTGAACCTACTATTTACACTTTTTACGGTATGCATAGGTAGTTAGGTATCAAATGTTGGCTCTATTATAAAGCGGTACACGTTCGTTACGTTTAAGTCGCAAATCGTAAAGAAAATATAATTTCCATGAAATCGTTGGCAAGATAACCGCACTAGCTAAAAAACGAGGATGCAAAAAAATTTCTCTTGTCACAGTTTCACCAACATTGGTCTCAAACGCCCTGAAAAAACTTGAATTCTAATAGTTTACATTTTCATGTATTCCAAGAACGGCGATTAAAAAGGATACAGGGTGAATATGGAACGGAAGCTTCATGTTTGATGTATCAAAACAAATTCTTTGGAACGATGTGTCTTTCACTCCTTATTAACAAATCGTAAATAACTTCATTTGAATAATAATATGATATGAGCATGTTTGTGTCTGAAGAAAATTTCAAGTTTCGGCAAGACTTCGGTACCTATGTTTAAGATGGTATGTAATTAGACATCGGATTAATAAGTATGCACTATCAAGATGCCAAAACATGCATGCACAAAATGTGAACAAAATATGCACAATTGGAAACTGACTTATTTACGTTTTAAGCAATACAATGTCACTTGCTTTAACGGTGAAGAAAAACATCGTGTGGAAACCTGCATGCCAGAGAGTTCCCCATAATTTTCTGAAAGATGTGTGAAGTTTGTCAATCCGCACTGGACCAGCGTGGCAGACTGTGGCCTAAACCCTTCTCAAACTGAGAGAAGAGCTGTGCTCAGGTGGGCCAGCGTTGGATTGATCATGATGATGACGAATACAATAGCCTCAACACAACATATCTCTCGAAATGTTCAGAACAAAGAAGGAAGTGTAAATATAGAAAAGCACATCGTGAAGTGAAGTGCGAAGGAAAAGTATGACGAATTAAGATTGTTGTTGCGTTCGCCGCCGCACAGAATTACTGCAATGCTCATTCATCTCGCGCCGTAACGATGTTCGAATCACTGCACAACACATTATTCTAACTACATACAAAATTTCCTCTTACTCTTAAGCACTAGTCACATATAGCGTGGAGATACAGATCATGAGACGTCGCACAAGTTGACCGATTTGTGTTGGATTATCTCGGTAATTTATCATCTCGTATTCGGCAGCTTGCTCTATCTACCATACCTCATAGCGAGGTGCGAGATGGGGCCATTTTCTCTGGGTGCTGCTCGTAAAGGGGCGCCGATGTGTTCGTAAGAGTTCTCGAAGCCTCCCACTGTGGCCACCGAGAAGGTTTTAGTACGTAAAAATCCTGCATAACCCGATGCCTTTACCAGGACGTTGGGTATCTAACAAAAAAAA
Organism: Maniola hyperantus; assembly: GCF_902806685.2. Classification (NCBI taxonomy): domain Eukaryota; kingdom Metazoa; phylum Arthropoda; class Insecta; order Lepidoptera; family Nymphalidae; genus Maniola; species Maniola hyperantus. Next base: position 14,044,582 of record NC_048538.1, on the reverse strand, counting down.
GGTTCCGGGGTCACTCCGCACTCGGTTTGACATGAATAAAGACTGCACAACGCGCTCCACCATGCATGCAGAAAATTGCCATTCATTATAAAGAATAGTCATTCATTAAACATCTAGCCTGCCCAAGTAGGTATACAAAAACTCCTGACCACAGTCCGGCTGCTATGTGACAGATGCTTTACAGCCAATCTTAATGACCTGCTGATGACAAGCTTGCGTCGTAAAATAGTTATTATGTATTACGTGTTTTAGTAATGTGACAAAAGTTATATTTATGTGACAAACATATAACGCTTTTCTAAAAAAATAACATCACTAGTTATATTATTTTTACTAGAAGTCTATAAACTCAATTAAAGTATCCAATTGCACCACATACACAATAATAAAAACGAGATTTTAAATGGATCACACTGAATTACAAAATAAACAGAATAGCTCAAATTGGTTCATAAATGCCGGAGATTCAAATTAGCATTCATAGAACCACATCCTCTATTAACACACGTTAAAAACTAAAAAGTAAGGCACAAAGTATATAGCTCCGCCCATTAAACATGATCGCATCATATCAACAGAATAATCTTGGCTCTCTCTAATTTAATAAAAACATTATAAAAGAGCTAAAATCGAAGAGCTAACATTAAGTTGCATGTTAAATTTGAATAGACAAATACAATAAACACTCAAGAAAGTGGCGTCGATGCGTCCCCATTGTGACGAACAGCTCGTCCGGAAAAGACTATCAATTTTCGAACCGTGAAAACGTCGATTTGGCAGACGCCGCGGAGTCTGCGCCGGAGCACTTTCTCTGCGCAGACGCAGCCCGACGCGCATAGTCCTTCAGGCGAGCGCGAGCGCTGCCCGTACGCATGCATTGACGCTTCCGTACATTGGAAAACGTTCCAAAACCAATATTTTATTAAAAATAATTTATAACACAAGAAAATAAACATTTTGCGATCGCTTTTTGATAAACTCAAATTGTTTTTTGTGTTTCCAAAATATGGACTGGATGAATAAGTGACTTAGTTTAGTGAGTGATTTGAATTTTGAGTTGCTTTAGGACTTTAGGAGCAATTGTCATTTTGTTATCACCGATGCTAACCGCTGACAATGACCAAGAGGCGTCTCGTTTGGCTTTGATGCGGATGGACTCCAGCCAAATTATGACGCTCTGGTACACCGATTTACTGGTGAGCTTTTCACTCCACGTTTATTACAGACTAAAACATGCTTTTTTATTACTCAATCGTATTTTTAAAAGCGTGAAACAAGTATTTATCTAAACTACTAAAATGTCAATCTAACGATTAGCGATCTTATAGAATTGGTGTGCGTAACTTGTGACTTTTTTCTTTTGTGATATCAACACAGATTATTTATTATTGGATAACACAATTTACAATGTTTATACAGGTAACCATTATCTTGATTCTGATCTATCGTGACATAACTCCATTGTTCAAAGTAATCAACCAGAACCGCGAACAACTTTGGTAATGCATGAGTTGAAACTGTATGGATCTCCAATTCTCCACGCGCCTTTTAAAGAACGGATTATGCAAAAATATGAGTGGACCTATTGAGCCATAACGTTTACAAAAGTATTGCAAACAGCTTGAACCTTAGCTTGAACGCTTTTGTAAATCCATTAGACATCGATTGATAAAATAATTGCTCCTAAAATGTCAAGTGGAAACATGAACACATAATCTTGCAATTGTATGTACCTACGAGTAAATTTATAATCGTCTTAAAAGCATCAATTAAAATAAAAAGTTTGGCATAGTAGCATTTGAAAGAATTAAATGAGCAATCCTTAACTACGATACTAAAAAACGAATGATCTAAAACCAGTAGCGATTTCAATTTTTCAATCTGTTCTCAATTTGGAGTTTTTATGCCGAAATATTAATGGACTTCTTGATTATACCAGTCAGTAATTACTCAAATCAATTAATTAATGTATTAATATTCATTTCGAAGAGAGCACAATAAAATTAATCTCTCAAGAATGCGAAGACCATACAAAACCGAATCAAGTGTGCGTTCACGTTGTCTCGCGGAAGCGAGTGCAGGTACTATCGCAAAGATTTTGTAATATCTTAACTGGTTTTAATATAAATGTTAGTAATGTTAAGTAACGCATTTTAATATTTTATAAGAATTAGAATAAGACTATCAGGTAATCATTTTACATTCCACTCAGTGGCGGACTGTAGTTCAACTACTGGCTACTACTATAACAATAATTATGTATTCCTCCGAAATCTGTGCAAGTAAATGTATTGAATTGAAATATCAAAATTATTATTCAAGTACCCTCAAACCAAGGAACCTTGGACTTGAGGCAAGGCTTGTGGCTGTTTGAATGGACACATACGTCTGCTCGTCGTTCGAGAACGATAAATACCGATAATAATAATACGTGAAGCGAAATCTTTAACGTGGTAACCCTCGGAATAAGGGAGCTTTTTCACTTCAACTTGATAATGTTTTGAAAGAAAAGTACTGATTGCCTCTAGTGAATTCAAAGTTATGTAAAAAAGGGACTCGCGCCTTTCTATACAAAAATTTCCCCGCCCGCTAACGCGCCCGCGTTTGCTAGCTCTACGTGAACACGCAATAAGACTCGATATGGGCGTCAACGCATCTCAATCTAATATTATTGCATTTAAGTAGACGATTGACCTAGTACTGCATTATTTCTATCCATATAGCTAGAGGCTTTTTATTACCCAGATTAATATGAGGTCACCACTTTACGGGGTACATTATAGAATTTTTTAGATTACTTTCTATATAATTATTGAGAAAGCTAACGGAAGCGATTCAAACCTATCTATTTTAATTCGCTACATACTCGTAGCTTTGCTTACTTTATCTACTGTAATTACTAATTACTTTAATGTCTTAATGGTTAAACTGTTTATCTTCGGACTCCTTAGTATTTACACTAGCGACAGTATAATCGTAGCTACAATTGCCGAAGACGCAATCTGACGAATAAATATGTCATTAAAGATTTTTCCCTTTCCTATCAGCCTATGTAAAAACTGCCAAGACGTCTTTATTCGATGACACTTATCCGACCTCCGACGAGGAAGCGACTAGCTATCGAAATTATGTTTCTAAGGTTTCTTCGCTCTAGAACCGTACAATCGATGTATAATTCCGTGTCAAAAAAGGGATAAATAAGTATACTAAATTTATAGTTGATCGCTGACTGTGGCTCACTGTCGGTGAGAACTCCCTCTCCACTACTTTTTTGTAGCGATAAGAACTATTAAAGAAATAAAAGAAAAAACTCTCTCAGCAACGCTCTCTGAGCTCTCGCAACAATCCCGCCGTTTGCGCAGGAATTAAAATACCTATATATATCTCGGCCACCTACCCAGCGACTGATGGGAGTAATCGCCCGTCGCACTCGTACAATTGCTCATAGCCCAGCGACAAAACTATCCCAACTACACATTCGCCAAGTCGTTTCTAGTTTTTAGCTGAACTCGTTTCACGCTAGTCGTCGAATAAGATCTTTAAGGTTATATTTCTACAGAGAAGCTCTAACATAATCAGAACAACATATTGCTCTCGCTGCCTTTGCGATGCTTTGTCGATATAAAAGCCGCTATCAAAGCGTTGTGGCCAGGGCTGTACCTACCATATTCTTGTCATACATAATTAAACACTATTAGAGATTGGGATCACTCTTGTTTTAGTAGCATTGCGTGAACACTCGCAGACTTTATACATATATCTAGTGTTTTCCAATTTATAGCCGTTTTCTAACCATATCAATAAATAATTAATTGTTAAATTATACAGGTAAACATAAAACTTTCCAATCGATGTAGCCATTTTCCACATCGGCGAGTGTTGAGTGTTGACACGCCGCGGCTTGTTGCGCTAAGTGTTTGCTATCGCCTTTCCGTCTCACAGCACACACGTTACATAAGCGGACCACTTCTGGCGTCGAACACTATGACCTGACCCTCTAATTGCGAGGCGAATGGGTCAAGAACGAAACAGCTCTCATAACAAAAGTCATAACGTTGAAACAAACAAAGCGCGACTGCAACGTGACCAGCGTGTTTCCTTCGAGTTGTTAAATAAGAAATCTCGAAGCTTATTTTGCTAAGCAAGGAACCGTGCGTGGAGTTCTACTTCTTCTACTTTGCTACACAACACTGCTGCTGGAAAGATGTGTCTGCGTACCTAACCTAAGGTGGTTGATAAGTTAAACACCCCGGTCGTCCCGCTTCACTTCATACAATCAAATAGATCGGCTTTTACTCGAAACTAAAGATATGTTAAAATTTCAGATACGCAAAGCTCGCGTTTTGTATGTTTCAAGCTTCACGCCAGCGCGACAAGTCTACGAAACTCGAAAGTATGTCAGACGCAATAAATCGTCGATCCTTATCGGCGGCCGGTAATTTTCGAGACTATCGAAAGCATGACTGTTTTTTTCACATAATAAAAATACTGAGGCCGGTGATGGTATCTGTGCACGAAAAGGTCCTGGATAGATCCGAAGCGCAACGGAAGCGTGGCGCTTTGTGATTGTCACAGTGAACGCGAGTATTATATTTTGTAAAGAATCTGTATTTATGTAGAGGTACCTTGGCGTGCAACGTAACGCAGAAACTACTATTGAAATTAATATAGGTAGTGTGTCGGGGTTTTAGGAGTTTAGTGCACATACACGTACAATAAAATAACGCTCTGTTTAGCGTGCGCACCGTGTATGCGTTGCCTCCAGCAAGGAACCTCTTTGACAGGTGACGGCAGCAACGTGGCTGCATATTGTTCTTGTTGGAGTCGCATTAGACAAGTTGTATTCGCGCCTCGCGTTGTATTTGTCCAAGCCTTTACTAGTTATCGCCGTACACGCGTACCTAGGAGTACGTGGGTAATTATTCTCTGTTATGTTCCGTGCCGACAGTGGATTACCGTGTTTCTTGGTCTAGAATTGAGGTTAGACGGAAAATGAATATTCATTTCTATTTCAGTCTATTTAGGGGCAGAAAAAGTGTTAGCTTGCGATTTAATTTAAAATTATTCAATTTTTGTATCCGTGTTTGACTTTCCTTTCGTTTTTATATAAAACGAAGTTCGTGCTTGTTTTTATTAAGTACCTATCCATAAATCTTTTTGATTATGAATAGCTGAATAATATACCTACTCACCGGAATATTTAAAAAAAATCGCAGTTAAAACTTAAGATCTTAGAGTTGGACCAATATTGATACAATGAGTCAGGCCAATTCATTTTGTTATAGCTATCAATATGATCTAAGAAGTTGTATAATATTATAATAATAATTATTATTTTTTTGCCTTTTAATTATTGTGGAAATATTGAAGATCAAAGTACGCTCTTTTGCTGTCCGAAGCTTTTCCTCAGAAGTATCGAGAGCGACGAAATGAGGTAATTTTAACTACCGAAATTTAAATATAGTAATATTAGGTAATCATGATTATAAATCAGAAAGAGAAAGAAAGAAGAAAGAAAACTAATTTATTCATCTTGTGTATAAGTATAAAATAAGTAGTAAGCAGTAGTCAGTAATTAAATAAAAAAAATTAAAAAAAAAACCGTCCGAGTGCGAGTCAGACTCTCGCACTAAGGGTTCCGTACTACAGTCGTATTTTATCGACATTTTGGCAATACAAATCAAAAACTATTATGTGCCGTTTTAGAATGTACAAGTAATCCCTTTCATATAATACCCCACTTGGTATCCTGCTTTGAAAGTTGAAAATAGCAATATTTGTTCATGAACACATTTTAATTTTTTTTCTTGTGATGTAACATCAAATTCACGGTTTTTAGATTTTTCCCCTCATGTCTGCTATAAGATCTACCTTCCTGCCAAATTGCATGATTCTAGGTCAACGGAAAGTACCCTATAGGTTTCTTGACAGACGGACAACAAAGTGATAAGGACAAAGTTATAGGAATAAGGGTTCCGCTTTTCCTTTTGAGGTACGGAACTCTATAAATTACTTAAAATGAGTTTTTGCACCCACACGGGACAAGATGAAAAGGCCCCGGCCCCCGGCTCAGCATTAATGCTGCAGGTTTTGAAAAATAGAACGCTGGTATTATGCCGGTACCAAGTCGGTGACGCGCACGAGCTCAACTGTCTTTCGCAACCGCCTGCATTTCAAATCGATATTATTGTTATTTTTCAAAATCAAATCAATGATTTTTATGGTATCTAGTCCGCAGCTAGATTGTAATTTTATAGCCCGATTATGAGACCATTTATCATAGAAGGTAATAATATTATTAATGTTCAAACAAGCTCAAAGCGTGCGTGTACGTTTGACAAGGAAGGCAAACACGAGCGCACACACTCTCGATTTCATCCGCGATATCAACCAAGCCACATTGCGGCTTTTCCCAAACGTAACCGACAGCCGCGTCGATTTATCTTGTTATGTACCGTTTTACCACGGTGTTCAAAAACGTACAGTTTCGGTAACGCTTTTATCGTGAAAGACGGTACAGTACGCGACAGGTTGAGATAAAAAATTGAAGAGGGGAACGACCCCGCACATCCGCACAGCACCCTACGATACCCGATGCGGGTGAGCGTTGGTGGACGTGCGGGTGTGCGGGGGTCCCCCTGCCTCATACCCCGATTGCTATCTCAACCTATCGAGGTGCTGCCTATGGTAATTTATTAAACGTTTACAAAGATACTCAGTTCAGGACCCTCTCTTTTGGAATACCTAAGTATTGAAATCATTTTATGAACTCTATTTGAAACCACGTGACCAGTCAAGTTAAGATGTTACTAATTGGTTACGCGACATGTCGAGATGGAAATCGATGGTATGAGGCGAGGAGACGCCCTCGCACACCCGCACGTCACCCGGAATCGTGGGTCCGCACTGTGGTTAGCGCGGAGGAACGTGTTTAAGCGGCATTTAACCGTGGTGTGTAGAAATCTCTGGGAAAAAAAATGATTTATGTCGTAGCAGTGGAGTACAATAAGTTGAGACAGCGACGACGAAACGAGTTCCATAGCAAATAAGTCGTTGCTCTGTGCAAGTAAACTCGTTTGCCCTCACTGTTTGATTGCTAGACAGCAAATATACAGTAGGTTGGGCGGGCAGATGCGGGGACATCCCCGCCTAAGTCAATGATCGCTGTTAGACCTTTTTTATTTCTAGGTTAATCCGATTATTATGCATAACCGCTCTACATACATTGTTATTTGTTACCCCATTATGTGTTGACTTTTGTTTAAATATAAATAAGTTGTAATAGAGATTTGGTTTTGATTAGAAAGCTTAATCGTAGGTGTTTCTACGGATGTGTTTGGGGTAACCAAGAAACCCAATTTTCGCTAATTGGTTCTGATTATAAAAGCATTTTCGTTACGGTATTTTGAGGATGTAATTTATATTCACTAGAAAAACAATCGCCCATTTACCATTGTGACATACCTACCTACCTTAAATCTTGTTTTAAAGTGATGTTAATTATAAGCATGATGTTATCTTAACACATTTAAAAAGTTATGCAATGTTATAGTCTGTTTTTTAGAATCAGACAATACTTTTTCTTTTACTATTTTTTTCAATGGTTTTATTATTATGGTAAGTATTTTGTAAATTAATGAATCTAATATGAAACCCACTAATCAAATAAATCCGAGCTAAGTTTTTAAAACGCCCTGAACCAATTTCGAAGAACTTTCAGACAGCAGCAGCTATTGAACGCAGACAAAATTGCGGGAAAATACCTCTAAAACAAAACAAATTGTGTCGGTCCAATTAAAATGCAAATATCATGTCTCACGTCAGCGCGGTGCTGGTTTAAAAGATATCAAAAGAAAGTGCAAGTTTTTTAGACGTTAAACCTCTTATTTCGTGCTCCGTAACCCACTTTGTGCAGCTCGTTTGAATTAATGCCATACGAGATAATGAAAGCGAAAAGAGATGCACAGGGTTTACCATCACTGGCGTTCATAGGGTTTGAAGCTAGGGAAGCCTAATTACTGACAGTGGCAGGTCATGATGAAAAATAACACTTGATTTATTTACACTAAGGTAAGCAGTGCTTTTATGCCCCAGGCCACTGGTTAAATTTGTTAAACGCCATTGGTTTCCATGTGATGCATTGTTTTAATTGTCTTGTATTTGTACCAGCTACCTAGTTGACTATATTTTTACTCGAGTGTGGTATATTTACTAAAGTGTGCTTGTGCACAAAATGTGGAAGTTCCTACTTTAAAATGGATGCCTAAAGAAGTACTGATTAAACGCCACGTTGAAATGTAAAATAAATGCCCAAAGAATCACTTAAAATACTAAAATATGGACTCATTTTAGTCGGTGACCCTAGAGGTTGGTAGTGTACACGCCTCAAATCTGTCCCTGATTCATCTATTTGGTTTCGGAGACATAATGCCAGTAATTAAGGGTGAAGCATCACGCACTCGAGAGCGACATGACCCGAGTGCATGCAGATATACCCGTTAATTCCACTATCCGTTAATCACACATTATACAACGGGCTTTAGTTGGCTTTGTAAGTGAGCTCTACTATAAATTTTTATAATTTTTATGATAGTGTTTTAACTCTTCAAGCTAAATAATTTTTAAATACAATTTTTACCAAAATTGCGGAACCAGCAGGACCTGCGTCTCCCCTGGGACTGGGTATCGCGCTCAGAGCCTTCGGCTCTTACCACTAAGCTAAAGTTTTCACTTAGCAGACGATTAATTTACTGCCCAGTGCCGAATTTTTAGATAGTAGGTACCTGTATTTTATTTAGTAGTTACCGTCTGTTAATGCTATAAAATCATACCACCTACATACACATTATCGTGAAGTATCAATGGCGGATCTGAAGGGGAAATTACAGAGGTAGTAGGATACCAAAACAGGACCTACAAAGCCGTATAAATTCGGAAACCATTGCTCACAGCTGCAGATAGTAGGCCTAAGTACTAATTCACAATGTAGGTATGAATAGCATCCTTAAATTCTCCACTAACTGTCAACAAGGAAATAGGTGCTGTTAATAAAAAAACTGTTAAGTAGAAGGGTTAGTAAGACTTGTTTTTAAGAGTATGAATAGATTGAGAATTCGGCATAAAGCTCATTCTGCAGCAAAAGTGGGCAGTTACTGCGCAGTTGCGAAAAAAACTGCGTACGTGATTGATACCCTACCGATCTACCTAAAGGAAGCGTACTAAAACCAAACAAATCATAAATCACAAAGCAATGCAAAGATATATTTTTTTTTTACTTTATCTTCCCAACGGGCACTTCGAGTCCAAGTTCTTTAAGAAGCGTTTTCCGGAAGCTATAATCAGCCTGCCCAGATTGCTCTCGCTTTGTGACTAATTAAAAAATTGTCCTCAGTGTGTCACGGTGTGTCCCGAAGGTTGCGCATAAATTTCAAATCTCAAACACGTCCGCCTTCGTTTAAATCTAGACACCGGTCCTTGCCTTGCCATATATAAATCATCATTCGAGTTGTGCTGTTAAAATGAGCTTTGTTAACGTTTTCTGCATAGCCGCATATTGGAGTGAATCACACGAGAAATTTTTGCGCTTTTTTATCCTTTTTCTTAAAACTTAAATTACTTGTAAATAGGTACACTGGTATACTTACCGAAATACTATTGGCTGCAAAAGGCATTACAAAACAACAGAACTTAAATAAAGACTCGAATATTTGATAAACGTATTTAAACAATGTACAACTTCTCTGCACAATAATTTGTAAGAATTGGCAACGTATCAGCAAAGAATGCCCATACCTTGGCAGTGGTCTTAAAAGAATTCAGTCGTCGTTCAGACTTTTGATCGAAAAACATTAAATTACTAATATATTGGTGTCGAAAATCAGCTAGACACAAAAATGTGATCTTGAAAACAGTCACTTCATTACTGGTTTATTGTTTGTCTTATATCTTTGAATTCAACATGTTTAACTGACGTTAATGTACACCAAATCTTATCAAGATTTTTCAAGGAAAGAAGATAAAGAAAGAGTTAACGAATCCGCCACAATAAATTTACGGTAACATGACGTTTGCCAAACATCAGAAATGTTGGAATAAATTAACTATACCTACATACTCTGATTATAAATACTGAATAGTATGACTGTGGTGGACGTAGCTACATAGTTCAAAACTCCTAACACTCTTGGCCGAGCGGTCGTGGTCATCACGAAGCGACGTCTTTGAGGGCAGATGTTATGCCCCTCACGAGCATTCGCTACGTCTCCCTGCTGGCCGACAGCCTGTTTGTTACACTCGTTCAAGGGACCGCTCACAGCAGACTTAATTTAGCGGTCCATCGCATGGGTGACTTTCCTCGCCCTCTGGTGTCCTCTACCTTGCCCTGCACGACAACGCACTCGATGAAGTCACTCTCACGCCAGGAGACGTGTCCGAGGAATTTTAATATGAGACTGTACTAACGCCGAAATAGGTAGGTACCTACTTGGTTTTATGCCGAGTTTTTTGACGTATGAGATATATGAAACACTAGCACACTAGTACTGTGTATAATTTCTTTTGTAGTTAATAATGTCCAGGCCTGAACCACATTGCTCCTCCTGTTCGCAAATTTTACGTTCACCTTGGCTTTATTTGCGTCTATTTTACTGTTACAGTCTAAATAATGTGATAGTTCATTACCATGAGACGTGTTGAGGTGTAAGGATCCTCGAACAGCTATTTTAGACCAAAACACTATATGTTTAGCAAGTAAGGTCAATACGTACGTACTGCGGAATTAAATGTAAGTAATAAATAGGTGAACACGCTTGCTTGAAAAGATTTTTAGATTAAAAAGTAAAACAAATTACTTAGTTTGATTTTATACTCTGGTTGGAAGACGTTGGTAATTGCGGCTATAGGTGGTGATGTTTTTTTTCTTCCTTCCAAGCCACTAAGGATACTGACGGCTGTCACATGTTATTCCTAGCAATACATAGTAGCAGAATGCAAAATCTCTAGGGCAAACGGCTTACCGGTAGGCTACTAACGGTAGGATAACTAGCCTTAACCGAAATCTTCCATGTAGTTGTAGAATCAGCTACTTGGAGAACTCTCGATATTATTTCATTATTTTTTGGGGCATTCGAGAGGGAAATCTTTTGAAACAATGTTTGACCAAACTGTTTTCTCTTGTTGCAGAGTCCTGGTGCGGTGACCGGCAGCGGTACAGGGACAACGGGAGCGGAAGGAGGCTCACGAGATGCCCTGGACGTGCGTTACTCTCTGGCTGCCTTAGCAGACGATTACACCAAACGGAAACACGTAGTGCGCGTCACTACGGCCGCGGGTGCTGAACTTCTACTACAGGTAAGCGACTTTTTAAATACATTTATGTTATGTTGAGGAAGACCATGATGCAGACTGACAGACAGAAAACTTATTTTGATGTAATGAACTAAAACCAGATAAATGTGTAGGTATAGCGCAACGTTCACTATCCTGCCATGAAACCTGAAAAAGAAAGCATTAGGTATCTACCGGCCACCATCACCAAGCAACACCACACCACAATACACACTATGAGCGTTTCACATCGACACTGGGAGAATCTACGCGACTGGCAAGTCAGCGCATCCCCTGAGGATTTTTAGATTGTATCTTACCAGACAAAATCACTTCTATCATAATTTTAAGCATTTCTGTACGTGTACGGTTTTGTTTTTTCTAATGGTACCCATTTCCAATGCCCTTGAATTTATGTGTGCGCTGAGGTTTTGTAATGTAAGTTATAATCTTTCTTTTTTAAAAAGAATATTTCCGTTGTAGGCTGAAGGTGCCGCAGACGCTCAGCGCTGGCTCGCCGCGCTGCGCAGACACTCGGCCGAGCCACCGCCCATCGAGCCTGCGTCGCTGCCGCCGCCGCCCTCCTCCGCGCCGCCCACCACCACCACCGCGCCCGAGTGCCCCTCGCCACTGCCGCCGCAGCGCAGCAAGAAGATCGGCAGGAACAGGTCGCCTACCGGTAAGTTTTCGCTTATATCCAGGTAAATGAATGAAATATGATTTCAGGTCACACTTCTTTGTGCTTAGTAGATTGTGGTGAAATTTGGTACAGAGATAGCTTGTACCTCGAGGATAGAGATAGCGAGCAAACGAGCAGGCGGGTCACCTGATGTTAAGTGATTACATGAACATTTGCAGCACCAGAGGAACCGCCGATGCTTTGCCAGCCTTTTAGGAATTTGTTCGTCCGCCCCTTGAATAACCTCATGATGTAATCTAAAGGGAACACCGCTGAAGGGAGTTGATTCCACAGTTTGCATGTGCGTGGAAAAAAGGGTCTGGCACAACGGGTGGTCGAAGTGCTCCAGAAACCCAGGTGGTGAGGGTGGAATTGATTGCGGTGGCGTGCGGTGCGGTTGTAGAAAAAGGAGGGTGGAATGAGATCAAACAACTCTTCGGAACAGTCTCCATTATAGGCGGTAGAACAAGCATAAATAAATAATCTTTTAGTTCAGACCAACTGTCCATAGTTATTTTCATTGTCTTCGAGAACGAGAATTACGTGCAAATTGGAGCTCCACAGAGTCAGTTTCGTGTTTTTTACAACAGCATATTGTTCTCAGGTCCTCCAACGCCAACCCTCCCGTCATCTCCCAAGAACAAGACATGGAAGGGACGCATGGCGAAGCAGCTGCGACGAATGCACGGAGGCGCTACGACGCCTGCGCCGGCTGCCGCCACCGGCTGGCTGGGCGCGCCCTTGGATAGGTGTCCCGCCGATGCAGAAAATCCCCTAGTGCCCAAAGCAGTCACACTACCCGCACAGGCCGTCGAGGTAAGACGATTGATAATAACGATACAAAAGCACTCGTAAAAGTTTATTTAGATAAAAATTCTGAGGACAAGATTTTATCTGAAGCAAGTAAAAATGATTATAAAGTAATGAAAATGGCGATAAAACTGATAAAGTTTTTGACATAGGTACGGCGAAAACAGAACAAAAAAGTTAGATCTGATGACAGACAATCTGATGACGATATTGAAGTTGCACTGACTATCCTTCCTCAATCACTACCCATATTATTATAAAAGCAATTCAGCCACACAATATAACTATTATGTCAAACGTGGGCAGGCATTCTCGACTCTTGCATAGTCAATTGTAGCCTTATTGGGCGCTTAATTGCTTAATTGCTTTTCTTCGCAAATTAGAAAAACAGGTCGAAGTGATCGATACAGTATTCGATGCAATCGACATAATTCTTCACTTGGTCAAATTCAAAAACTGGCCGTTGAACGTATGGACTCCAAAAGCATACGTTCAACGGTCAGTTTTGGAGTCAACTTTTTGTCCTCATCCTGAACGTGCCTACTCATACTTGTCGCTACTACAGATAAGTTAAATCTTCACTTAGGTAAATTTTTATTCAAAACTAGACGCCAAAAGCTACTTTCACCGGTCGCGTTGTTACTCTAACATGTAAGGTTCTTCTTACCCATTAGCCTGAGAGGCGCCACTCGCCGTTAATGTTATCGATATGTCATCCACCATCTCGCTACAGCGCGTTTGCAAGACTGCAGTGGAAGAGACTTGCCACTCGGCGCGCCTTTACGATTTATCGTAAAGGGTTGTGGGCGTTGTGGTTGGTAAATTGATCCATAATTCTATGTATTTTGTTGCAGGCGTACGGTCTCCGCACCGTGGGTGTATACCGCGTGCCCGGCAACGCGGCGGGAGTGGCGGCTTTGGCAGCGGCGCTGGACCGCGGGGAGCCGCCGCCCGCGGGCGACGCGCGCTGGGCCGACGTGCACGTGGCCTCCAGCCTGCTCAAGGCCTACTTGCGCCGGCTGCCCGATCCCATCCTCACCGCGCATCTTTACCCCGCCTTCATAGGTACGATTTCTATCCTCGTTTGTTCAAAATACCATCAGATAAATTTGTATGCTGAATCGAAGCTGACTGATAAACGAACTTTCGTTAGTCGAACTGTTAGCCAATACAGAAGATGAACTCAATTATTGTGGTTTAGTGTTCAAAAGCCGTGGGTTCAAAGTCCAAAGCACTTTCAGAAGTATAGACGTGGATTCCGAACAGGCATCTCGATAAAATATGGTAAAGAACCGGTGGTTATTGACTAATCATTCTATTTAAATAAAGATATTTGAAATTTAATTATTTTTGGGGTTTGTAAATCTTTCGTGCTCTGCATAAAAGTGAAATGTGATTTCTTCCAGCTGCCGACCGGTCACCGGAAAGGGCGCGAGAGCTGCGAAGGCTCGTCCACGCCCTGCCCGAAGCCCACTACGAAACACTCAAGTACCTAATCCAACATTTGCGCAGAGTGGTTGCGCACTCCGCCTTCAACAAGATGGAGGCGCGGAACTTGGCCATCGTGTTTGGCCCAACGCTGGTGCGCGCCACCAGTGACGACATGCTGGCGATGGTCAACGATATGTCCAGTCAGTGTCGCATCATCGAGTCCTTCCTAACTCACGTGAGTCTAATGCAGTTTTTGGTATGACATCCTTTGAGCTTTTTTATTCCCCCAAAACAAAGAAGATATTTTTAAAAGAGAAAACCAAAATCACACATGCCGCACATCTACGTTGTGTTGAATATTTAGAGCCTCAATAGCTCAACCGGTATAGGAGTGGACTGAAAACCGAAAGGTCGACGGTTCAAACCCCGCCCGTTGCACTATTGTCGTACCTACTCCTAGCACAAGCCTGACGCTTAATTGGAGAGGAAAGGGGAATATTAGCCATTTAACATGGCTAATATTCTTTAAAAAAAAAAATACTAATACACAGTACTTACTTATTCATAAAAAGTTACCAGGTAACATGAAAGATAGTTAAGATAACTGAAACTCTCGAAAAACAATTTTGAAGCATGTGGGAAGTATATTGGCTTTATCTCATTGATTCTGATGGCCTCGCACCAAGGCCGCTAAAGTATAGCGATCGCAATCATATTTGATTGGCGCATTTTAATGCGCAATTGCAGCATGAATACCATAAATTCAGCCTATCACATCAATTTACTGTTTAGTGTTATAACAATGCGATGTGTGTGTGATGCGATCGACTGTCTTGAAAATGGGGCAGAATCAAATCAAAACTACAAGAGCTTTCCAACTTACTGTATAAGGTCGTTTTACCCCCCCAGAATAATAATTATTTAATCGGAATTTGGTTATGTCCGTTGCAGTACCCGTGGTACTTCGAAGACGAGGAGGACGAGCCGCCGCGCGAGACGGCCGCCGCCGCCGACCAGCTGTCGCCCGCGCCCGCGCCCTCGCGCGACCTGCTCATACACAACGTCAAGAAGATTGAAGGTAACCTGCCCTTGCTTTTATGTCCTAGCGCTTTCTTCATTTCTTCGTGCTATCTTGTCTGTTGAGGTTCTTTCTCCCTTCCCTATCGTGAATCATCTCACCTCACCATTATAGAATAACCAGAGTGATCTAGAATGAGGAACCTCTCGGTTGATCCTGAAATCGACATTTGCCAAACAGTAGGCTAGGGAAGCGTGAAATCAATGAAATCTAGTTAGTCGTTTCACAGCCTACCTAGCGTAGGTGAAGCCTCGACATTTTGTTAGAAATTCCCAAAAAACTGTTGTGAACGGTGGCATAACTCATACATAACTCCGAAAAGTTAGAGGTGCGTGCCCAGTATCTAATCCCAAAACCCCTGCGAAAACTATGAGGCCAATGTCTTGTCGGTTATCACCGCTGAAAACAACTGAAAAATTGATGATATTTAAGTTCTATCCTAAAGTACCTAATTTTCATTCATTCACAGGCAAAGACGTGTCGACCCGCGACATTGTGTCGTCTATCATATCGGCGGCTAACCGCAAGATCCAGCGCAAGCCGCGTAAGAGCGACAAGAAGTGGGAGGCGCCGCGCTCGCCGGGCACCTCCCCGCCGCGCTCCCCGCTCACCTCCCCGCCCGCGCCGCCCGCGCACACGCGCCACGTCTCGCTGCCGCACTTCCTCGACCGACACCACGACCAAGACAAGTGAGTGTCCACTCCACTGGAGTATATGTCGTACGTACGAGGTACGAGAACCGCAAGATCCAACTCGCGTCCCCAAGCGTGCGTGTGGCAATGTATGGCAGTGGCAATCGTTAACATCCGTGCTCTTGAAGCGCTCCAGCCCGAGGGAGTACTTTCTGCGATAAGACGTTGTAGCGGAAACTTAACAATCATAAAGATAAATTATTAAGACTTTATTGACAAATTATAGCACAGGTTACATGAAGATATTTTTTTCCAGAATCGAAATGGAGGCAGTAGCGGCACTGGCTCGCCGGCAGGACATCTCGCGGCACACGCTCAACAACTTCTCCATCGATGGTACCTATCTATCGTTTTTATTCCGCTTTTAAAATGATCGAAAGTCTGTTTATCTGTAAAGTCGAGCACAATTTTATACTTATTTGATATGCTACAATTGATGTAAAGGTGTCTGTTATTTGCTCTATTAGGTGTCCAGTACTGACGTCAGAGAATAGATACAGCAATCCATTTCTTTTGCCCACATTCAAAGGTATAGGAATATGAGCGTGCGTGTTGCAAGTGTGTGCGTGTACGCGACGTTCCGTTATGCAATCCGCTTCCGGTTTACGTTCGCTCTACTTTTTTAAATGTTTTGTTTTCGTACTAAAACCGTCATTGCGCTAAGACTAGAGGAGTGAACACGAACGAGACAACATTCATAAATAACTAACTAACGCTTTTGAACGGCGGCTGCCATGTCCGCACGGCTTGCGTCGCTCGCGGCCTCGCCTCGCTGTACATACTCCACTCATGTCATCCATCTCACACTCGCGACCACGCGGCGCGGCGTTCTCTAACCGCTTCCGTGCTGTGTTACACCTGGAGCCATCGAACATACCGTAACGCGCCGCTTTGTTGTAGGGGCCGGAGACCTGGTGTCCTCGCTGACGAGCACGTTCGACCAGAAGCTGCGCACGCTCAACAACTCGTCGCCGCTCGACGACGGCAGCATCCCCTACGCAGACGAGTGCCAGGACGACGACGAGGGCAAGTCCAGCGGCAGCTCGCCGTCCGACGCAGGCTCCGTGCGCGGCGGCTCGCCCGTGCGCGCGCGCGCCGACCAGCTCAAGGCGGCCTGGCTGCGCTCCGCCTCCTCGTCCTCCGACGAGCCCGACGCGCGCGCCTGGCCGCCGCCGCGAGCGCGCGCTGCGCCCCACGTGCCGCCCGCCGACGACGACTCCGAGAAGGAGAACTGCGGCGCGGGCAACGAGGCGCGCCACGACGACGAGAAGGACGTGGACACGCGCTCGCAGAGCTCGGGCGAGCCGCTGCCCGACAACGACAAGCCGCACGCCGACTGCGCCAAGCGCGCCGGCGCCGACGCCGCGGCCGCGCCGGGCGCCGACGACGAGCGCAGCAAGGTGCCGCGTGAGGCGCCACGCGTGCTGCGCTCCGAGTCGCTCAACTGCCGGCCGCAGCGCTCCGAGTCGCTGGGCAAGGGCGAGCGGCTGGGCAAAGCGGAGAAGGGCGAGTGGAACGCAGTGCGGCGGCGCGAGGCGGGCGCGTGGCGCAGCACCAAGCTGAAGCGCAAGAACGGCATGCCGGAGCGCGGCATCAAGCGGCGGCACACGGTGGGCGGCACCAAGGACTTCGACAAGGACGGCTGGGCGGCGCGCCACACGCGCACGTCGTCGCCCGACCTCACGGCGGCGTGGCTGCCGGCGCCGCGCGCGCCGCTCGAGTCGCACGTATGACGCGCCAGCAGAGCCGCCTTCGTGTGGTGCTCCGACTTCTGGCGCGCGCGAGACGACGCTCGCGGCCGACCCGCCTCCTATCCGTTCGGATCCGGCGACGGTTTCATTTCTTTCGTTACGAGAGAGGCTATTATTTGATTCGATTCGTTTGACTGAATAGATTAAGTCACAAATTCTTAATAATATTATACTGTGTAAGTAGACGAAAATAATACTCATAATCTTTTGTACAATAACGCGTCTCATCTCGCGCTTTTACAGCATACTTGCGACTATCGGAAAAAACGAACATTACCTAGATAATAAAATGTATTATGATGATACGGAGAATTGGTTTCGTCTGCAATTTTATCGATTGAATAGTGCAATACAATTTATATTATATTGACGAAGAGAACGTATAGATATAAACTTAAAATTTATTAGTGAAAGCATTACTAAACTCGGCTCACTATATAATGCCAAAGAATGATAAGGAGTGACCCTTGAGAAAATAGTTATACGCGACGTGTAACCATGAGAGAAGAGAAGACCACTCATATTATGAAATTGGTCCATAATGATTATTAAACGTGAAGCAACGAAACGTTATCTAGAAAATGAAAAATGATTTTCTTTAGTAAATTTTAGCGTACAATATGTTACGCTTATTGTCATGTTATCCCACAAATCTACATATAAGTTCGTAGATATGACTCCCCCTGTAGGTATTAAACTACTTTTAACGGAGTTGATGTGGGACTAAAAAGGTGGTTAAAAGAGTGCAAAATAAAACAGCATAATATAATTTAAATAAGTGCTATTAGTATTTCATAAATTAGTATGAAAATAGAATGCCGGAGGGCTCACTTTTAGTCGTAAGATAAGCGATAGAAGCCGTTAAGGTATATAAGTAATATGACATAAGCGGTAATACTATTTTAGCCTTTAAATGACTTCATTTTACAGCTATTATCAATAAGTAGGTACTCGAGGAGTTTAAGATGTAATGTGGTTAAAATGGTATTTTAAAATATTATACATGCATGCACACATCACCTTGCCTTCGCGATTTAGCGAAATCAAATTTTTATGCACAATTCTCAATTATTAGTAGATATTTTACGAATTTGAAGTTACCTTCTAGTGTTTCGTTCGGCAAGAATGATGGATGTTAAACATTTTAGATACTAATTTTAATCGAGCTAATACTTACATGTAATTTAAGCCTTATATTTTAATAAACAGTTTTTAAGGCGTCGATGAATATATATTTTAAAATAATGACGCAGTAGATATGATCTAATTGTAATAGTAATTAAATAATTGACTCAATGTAAAGTAGGCGCAGGTGCCTGGTGCGCATGAAGTACGAACTGCGCCGATGTGGCACCAACACTACAGTGATACTAATTAAAGTGATCCCTTAAGCTCTGTAAAAATGTACATTTATTGTATTCTTAATTTATATTAAATTTGTTATCGTAGCTTTGTTGAATGCAATTATTTTTATTGTTTTGTTTATCAAAGAAAGTATTTTAGGCTAAATTCGATTGTTATTTATTTTTGAAAGTCGTAAAGCTTATTCGGCATTTTAGCGATCAGTTTTGTAAATATTGTCCTGTAAAACGTTTTAGTCTTTCGTTCATTAATTTCTTTTTAAATTTTAATACCATCATTAAGTTAAGACGATCTCAAGTTTGTTGAATGTTTGCAAAGCGTTCCTTTTAAAGTTTTATTTGTAAATATATCATTTAATGTAGGGACAGTGAATTTACTAATGTACTCGCTAGCGTAGCGGTGGAGGACGACATGCGACGGAGTGCGAGCCGCTCGACCAGATTGTATTCAAAGTAACCTATTCATGCTCTTCGTATAATCCGCTATGAAAATTCAATAAATACCTACAATTAAAGACATCTTGAATATTATGGTTCAAACCAGATTTACATTATATTTGTCATTGTGTATATTTTGGAGAAATGAAAATAAAAAATATTAAAGAATTTATTTGTGATATAATTTTATAATCCTCCCGAACCTTCTATGTCTGTCTACTTCCTAACGTCCTAATTATTTAAACGGCTGAAATAAATATTACGCGAACAATCTGAGAAAGGACTCTCCATAATATTATTTGCTCTTTGTGATGTCAAAAGTACGGTTTAGTGCGGTAGGTAAACCCATAGCGTAAGTCAATGCGGTAATCCCACAGATGTAATACCTTAGATGAATGATTACCTTTTGAGATGACAGTTGGCAAATACTAATAGCCGCTAATATGACGCTCTTCGCTGATTCTACAAGAGCGAAAGCAAGAGAGCGTTCGGTGTACATCAGCCACACCCACAGAATAATTCGTCTTCGCTGCCCATAAGAAACAGTTTGACGGAGTGATATAAATTGGATTGGATCGCAAAATAGCTAATTTGCGATCCGATATAGAATATCAATCGTGAAGAAAACGCGTAAATTTTGAGAAAGGACTAAGTATATTTGCTCTATGTGTCAACCGTATGACATAGTACCTACCATGTCAAAAGTATGACTTTGTGTGGATTTAGTACGATAAAGGTCCCAACGCGTTTGAGCTGCGCGACGCGTCAGCGCAGCAAATAATATATTATACCATTGATCATTTTGGTTTGGTTTATTGGTTTTTACGAGATTGTATGACGCGACGCGGCAGCGCCTTGCTCCATACAATCTCATATAAATTATATTTGCCGCGCCGCATCGCTCAAGTGCGTTTGGACCATAGAGATATTGGACCTTTAACCATAGTTTTGACATATAGAGCAAATATGGCGAGTCCTTTCTTAAAATGTACTACTTATACATCACAGATTGATACATCTTATCGCAATCATCCATCAGTCGCATCTCATCCAATGTATCAATATAATATGATGATATAATATATAGTATGATCAATATATTATTGTGATGGACTGCGGTCTTTCGTTTTGATTGCGGAACATTTTAGATTTGAGTGTCCGGACCGGCCGCCTATAGTACGTGACAAGTCGAGATAGCAATAGGAGGTGGGAACGGCCCGCATACCCGCAAAGCGCCCGCGCTATATCGTTGCGGGCGAGCGCGGGTAACATGCGGGTGTGCCTCATAGTCATACCCCAAATGCCACCTCGACCTGTCGCGTACTATACCTATATACTTTTTTGGCTAAAATCAAACTATCATTATTTTCAAATGATATATTTCGTTCATACCACTTAACACAAACAAAAATATATTTCTTATTATTAAGTAATTTTTAAAAACCAAATGTAATTGTACCCATCGATTGTATTTAATATACACTAATACTTTTAATGATAGCTTCTAATAGTGTTAATTAAACATTAATTACAACAAGCTATAGCACAATAAGAAGCCTTAATCACAAATCACTGATGCTGAAATCTATAGAGCGTGCTTAGACTTTGCTCAGACTTAAGACACTGTTAAAACGAGACAGCGCTAAATTGCTTACATAAATCTGTCTCTTTCTAACTAACACTTAAGTCTGAGCGAAGTCAAAGTACGCTCTAATTGATTTCAGCCTTAGCGCTCACACTAATCTTACTTTGAACTTTCAATCAACAACACTACCTCACTTATGCCACAATATGGCCACGTCTGGATTAAGACCTTTAAAGATTAATTTATTACACACTTTAAACAGGTCTCGAGACGATCGGCTTGACGTCAAGCACGTAGATTTGTTTTGCTTGATCAAGCTGCTTGATGCGCCCGTCAAGAGGCTTGATCAAGCAAACGGCACTTTTCCTATACATCGAACACTGTCTGAACGTAGTGTCAAGCAAAAATATAAAATCGCATTAACCGCGCGTCAGGCACGTAAATGCTCAAGCATCAAGCAAACTTTGTAAACGGTCAAAATGCTTGACTCAAGCAAAAATCTACGTGCTTGACCGTCTCGGAACCTCTTTAGACTTCCTTGGCTGCTATTAAGGCGCCTGTCCACTAAAGCAAAGCGGAGCGGAGATGTGTTCAATCGATTAATCTGATTTTTGAGAAATGACGTGATTTTAACACGGTCGTCTATTAATAATCTTATTTGTTTACTTATATCCACTCCCCTACTCGTTGATCCGCTCTAGGCATCCTAATGAAAAGTGACGGTTAGGCCCGGTCTCCACCTAAGCGGAGAGGTGAGGAGAAATGTGTTCAGTCAACCAATCAGGTTCATAATAAATGACGTGAAAAAATTATCACGTGATTTTTTAAATCTGATTGGCCGATCGCACACATCTCTCCGCTCCGCTTAGGTGGAGACCAGGCCTTATGGTGGTTTTATGGCACGTCCGTGTCTAAAGATGTATACCAGATAGACAGATAAATAAGTCCAGTCCAGACGTGAACATTGCACTTATTGTAATATCGCTACATAAACATCGATTGGACTATTTTAACATCTGCGAACTGGAATGAATCTTAAGAGTAATCAAATATCGGACATTTATACAAATTCAAACATCATCATCGATAGGTATAGTTAATTATACCGTATCACTGAGACGGCTCGTGAAGCCGTACCTACCTACGTAAATATCAAGGATTCAAGGTCCCGTCATCTTATCCCACAACCTAGCCCTACCCCACGAGTGGCCTCAGTCAAGCAGTATACACCTATAAATATTATTTTCAAGAAAACTACAAGTGTGTTTGTATATATCGAAATGTTATAGAAATCGAGGAAACTTAAAACACGTCAAGTTCTACTTATCTATGACATCAACGCTATAATGAGCCAGGTACATTAGTAACACCCCACCCCACGCCACGCCACCACTGAATCAAAGTCAAATCTCAAATTGTAGCATTTAATATGACCATTACCAAGGACTCCAAGAGAAGAGTTGATTTACAAGGAACCTACCTTAATTTTGCAATGCACCCACGTGTTTTGAGTCGGCTTCTCATGGTTGATAGAAGCAGGCGACACTTTGCGGAAGTCCGTACAATATACAGGGAACCTAAAGCTTAATTTGCTGTATTCCGTCAACTGTATGGCATTACGTGCAACATGCGATATGTACCACCCATCCACCCACTACTAAAGAAGCAGGAAAAGCAAGCAATGCACACCCCCACCACTCAACACCACGATAAGAACTTCTAGAACACACTCAAAAAAGGGCAATATCACAATCCACAATTGCACTTTATGTTGTGGAGTCCTGAGGAATTGCACTTTATGTTGTGGACTCCTGAAGAAAATCTGGTGTCTGAGTGAAACATGCGTTGAGTGCGTTTTACAAGATTTGTGTGGTAGTGTAATAGAAAAGCAAGCAATAGGCTTACTTTTCTTGCTTCTCTAGTAGTGGTAGGGCAGGCGGTGCATATCGCACGTCTTACCATACAGATTTGTCTGTCTTGGCAGATTATAGCGAATTGAGCTTAAGGTTCCTTGTACACTCGTATCATGAACATCCGCAAAGCAACATCGCCTTCTATCCAACATGAGGATACTAGACGTAGGATACGTGGCGTAGCATGGAACGCAACGGGGTTGGATAGGGTGGCGTGCCAATGTGTTTCTACCCTAATTAAAACGTTATTTAATTATTAAAAATCTATTGATTTACACTTAGAACCTGTAAGTAGCGATATACACAAAGGCGACAAATTGCAAACATTTTTACTGTCTTGGGCACTGACTTAACAATAAATAATATAGAGATCAAATTTTGAGTTCACACTTTAATGCCCAAAATAATTTTCACTTACACACTCATACACATCTTAATAACAGTAAAGCTCTGGTCAAACATAACGCGGAATGGCAGCGTTGCTCACGGCAGTTCGGCTCACCTGAGTGACGTATTTATGTAAAAGGTTAAACTTTTAAAAGTTTAGCAATTCCAGCGGAAAAGTCGCCTGCTGTCATTTCATACAGAACTATCATGTTGACAGCGCCGATCGCTAGTTCAGCGACAGTTTCGTATGAGATGATATACCATATCCGCGGAAAGAAGTTAGTACAGCAATCTCTCTGTTACATAATCCCATACAAATCATAAAGGCAAAAATCTCAGTGGGCGTTAACCATTTTGAGACACCAATCAATCGCAAACATGTTTTCAAAACGATATTTGAAATTCAATTGGAAAATGTTTTCAAAAAACATTCGAAATTCGATTAGAAAACATAGCATCGTTTGTGATTGGTTGGTGACTCATAATGGTTAGCGCCCACTGAGATTTTTGCCTCTATCATTTGTATGGGATTACGTAACAGAGAGAGCGCTATACAGCTTCTTTCCGAGAATATGATTTAGATCGGGATCAAGTAGCGACGGGAGATACAAAATGGTGATATCAGACGCTTCATTAAAGTACAGTGCGACAAGGCTATCTTGGCGCGTGGGGAAAATTGGAACTAACGTTGCCGTCAAGTGTCCCCTTTGTTCTTGTTTGAATATTATAAGAATTTGTTCTCCAACAGCGCCCCCCTGTCAATGTCATTCAAGTGCCAAGAGAGCAATGTCGCACTGTAGGTCTCATTTTGTTTGACACTTTTGATTACTTTTGTATTCAGTGAAGTTTCATTTCAAGTGAAGGATGCCGAATCAATCAATCAACAAGAGAAAAAGTCTGATACCTAACTGGACAAGAGTACATGCCGCCACGCGTTCACGACACCCGTTGCTATGACGCGTTGTCTGACCAGGGGTTAAAATACAATATTAAAACTAAACTCGTAACCCGAGACGGGTTGAGGCAAGTCTCTTGCTCTCTGGCGATGAGTATAATCAAATTATGCCAAGGTTAGCGTCCGCTCCACGAAAATGGATGCCGAGCGCTCGCTCAATTAATATCTAATATTCGTTGAAGTAAAAACAAAAATAAATACAAATATAAATCAATCTTTCTAAACATAAGCTTAAAATACACATAACCTGCAATGGAAACGTGGACAACGCGACAACATTTGAAGATGTTGTAATATAGTCTAGCTGGCAAACAGAACCAAAATATTCCATCAAATTTTTTACAGGACGGCGCGGCGAAAAACTTATGACTACGATTGCTTTTTTAAGGCTTTTTTTTACTCCAATCCAATTCAATGATCAAACTTATTTGGACAAGACGTATTGTCAACAAGAACAAGGGGACAAGAGGATTGGTCCGGATCTATTCGTCAGCTCTTCAATATGAAGTTTTTGACATTACAAGTTGCTACGCGTGAGTTAGTTCCAGTTGCAGGCATAAGTCTGCTATGCAAAATCTGACAGTGTCGCTTTACAGTACAACTAAAATAAATAAAGTATGTAAGTAGTAAACAGTGCATTGTAAAACTTACCTTATTCAGATAATAGTAAAGTATGAATCACCTAAACGACAAATATACGCCCGTGTTCATTCCATATAGCAAGTAGTTACCAGAACGCCGCGCTTCCATTGCACATTTTATTTGTTTCAATCTTCAATGCCCATAATTTAATTAATAATTATGCCTATTATGGGCGCATTCTGTATTTTCTCGCAGTTACTACTCAACCGCGATCCAGTTGATAAATAGCTAAACGATACAGATTCCCCCTTGTATTGACCAATTGATTGCACCAATAGAGTACTAAATAGTCAAAGTAAGATTAAATTCATTGTTATTTAAGTTCAGAACACTCTATTAATCCACAATCGCGCCACACGACATAATACCGCTCCAAATTGATTTTATTTATAACGCACAGTCTAGTAAATACAATAAGCTTCTGATTTAAGATCAAAATGTTAATGAATAAAATTGAAGTAATGTAGTCAAAGTGCATTAGGCAACACCCACAGGAATCCCGTTTAAGTCGCAACGGCGCGTTGCGCGTCGCGTGGTTCGTTGCGTCGCGCGTCGTACTACGCCATATAACAAGCAAACGCTTCTGAATAAAAGCCCTCATACTTGCTCATTTGTTTGAGTTAACAGCGCGACGCGAAGCACCACGCGATGCGCAACGCGCCGCGTCTCCAGATAAGAGCCCTTAGCGCTTTCTGGCGGGAACGAATTTTACCGTTGCGACTTATAAAAGTGGTAGTACCTAACATGAAAGGTTAATGTTACTCGAGTCGGTAGTGGTCCAATGGATCGTCGTGGTCGGCAATGTCGTACGACAGGTGCGGTTTCGGGTGCGGCTGCGGTTCGGTGTGCGGTTGCGGGTGCGCGGTGTCGGGTCAGTCAGCGCGCGAGTCGCGCGGTGGGCTCCACGGCTGCACAGGCGGCGCGTCGTCGCACTCGGCCACGTTGCTGCCCTCGAGCGATAGGCTGTTCAGAAGCATATCGAACAGGGTGTCCTGGATACCGATACAAGAATCTAAAGTTAGGAGTTCCTGACCACAAGACAAGCCTCGCTGCGGTAGCCAATCCGAAACCGAGCTATGCAATAGGATGCGCATTGCATAGGTCGGATTCGCTGCGGCGGAACCAATATCCCAACAAATCTTATTCCTCGTATGCTTTTAAGCCAATTACAGTGGGATGCATGCACTGAAATGCTGCATGCTACTATTAAAAGAAGAATCAAGGACGAATGGGATAGGCAGAAACAAGACAGTCATCTTTCAGATAAAATGCAAAGGTCTTAATCCGTAGGCAGTTGGACAGCATTCCCAATGGAGTCGGGCATGCCAGAGGTATATGAGGATTTTTCTCCTCCCAAAACGAAAAAAATCCTTAGGCTGCTTAGATAAACTATACTATAACTACATATAATTACGTTGTAGTCGAGAATGACCTCGACGTCGTCGGTGTCGCTGAGTGAGGAAGCGGAGGGCCAGTAGCA
Organism: Maniola hyperantus; assembly: GCF_902806685.2. Classification (NCBI taxonomy): domain Eukaryota; kingdom Metazoa; phylum Arthropoda; class Insecta; order Lepidoptera; family Nymphalidae; genus Maniola; species Maniola hyperantus. Next base: position 14,018,055 of record NC_048538.1, on the reverse strand, counting down.
TTAGCGCATCCCGCTGCCTGCGCCACTGTTCGCGGGTTCAGGTTCACATGCTATCGTGTCAGTAATGTTAGTATCGTATAATTACGTTGTAGTCGAGAATGACCTCGACATCGTCGGTGTCGCTGAGGGAGGAAGCGGAGGGCCAGTAGCACTCGCGCATCCCGCTGCCTGCGCTACTGTTAGCGGGTTCAGGTTCACATGCTATCGTGTTAGTGATGTTAGTGGCGTATAATTACGTTGTAGTCGAGAATGACCTCGACGTCGTCGGTGTCGCTGAGGGAGGAAGCGGAGGGCCAGTAGCACTCGCGCATCCCGCTGCCTGCGCCACTGTTAGCGGGTTCAGGTTCACATGCTATCGTGTTAGTGATGTTAGTGGCGTATAATTACGTTGTAGTCGAGAATGACCTCGACGTCGTCGGTGTCGCTGAGGGAGGAAGCGGAGGGCCAGTAGCACTCGCGCATCCCGCTGCCTGCGCTACTGTTAGCGGGTTCAGGTTCACATGCTATCGTGTTAGTGATGTTAGTGGCGTATAATTACGTTGTAGTCGAGAATGACCTCGACGTCGTCGGTGTCGCTGAGGGAGGAAGCGGAGGGCCAGTAGCACTCGCGCATCCCGCTGCCTGCGCTACTGTTAGCGGGTTCAGGTTCACATGCTATCGTGTTAGTGATGTTAGTGGCGTATAATTACGTTGTAGTCGAGAATGACCTCGACGTCGTCGGTGTCGCTGAGGGAGGAAGCGGAGGGCCAGTAGCACTCGCGCATCCCGCTGCCTGCGCTACTGTTAGCGGGTTCAGGTTCACATGCTATCGTGTTAGTGATGTTAGTGGCGTATAATTACGTTGTAGTCGAGAATGACCTCGACGTCGTCGGTGTCGCTGAGGGAGGAAGCGGAGGGCCAGTAGCACTCGCGCATCCCGCTGCCTGCGCTACTGTTAGCGGGTTCAGGTTCACATGCTATCGTGTTAGTGATGTTAGTGGCGTATAATTACGTTGTAGTCGAGAATGACCTCGACGTCGTCGGTGTCGCTGAGGGAGGAAGCGGAGGGCCAGTAGCACTCGCGCATCCCGCTGCCTGCGCCACTGTTCGCGGGTATCGCGGGGTTGCCACTCGGCGCGTTGGACCAGCAAACCGCGCCTACACCAACAATAATTTATTTATTAGACAATAAATTACGTTCGCGCGAACGCCGAAAATAGACGCAATGAGGTACATGTTCGGTTCGTGCACGCGCTGCGTTCAGACTCCTTTCATGTTACATTGCATGCGTTGCCTTTCATCAGTCTATACGCAGCTTTAAGAGCACTTTCCCGCACCTACCTGGTATCGTATCTCTATGCAGCTGGCCGGGCGACAGGGGCGGGTTGCGCGGACTGCGCTGCGGAGGGCGGCGCGCGCGCGCTTGCGCGAAGCGTGCGGGCCGCGGCGTCGCGCCGCCACTGTTACCGCGCAGCATGGTGGGGTCGCTTTGAGACGACGTCGCCCAGTTGCGTTTCGGAACTGGGGAACAAGGCTCCTGTTATAATGTTTACATTTTGAACACTATTCCAATAACAATAAGGTTGCAAAATAATGTTGCGTGTAATGTAATATAATAATAGATAGGTATGCGTATAGGTATACAGCAACTTGTGGTTTTTGGAAACTCACCATGCTTACTATTCCTCGTGCACTTCGGCGTGAGTCCGTTGATGCGCATGAGGTTCAACAGCAGCATGTCCGTATGCGCGGCTGTCGACAACTGCGGGTCGTCGTGCCTCACGGGCGTGGGTGCTTGCATCGTGGTTTGCGGGGGCACGTGCACGTACACGGACTTGAGCTCGGGGGAGAGCGGGCACGCGGGTGACAGCGGGCGAGTGGGTGAGATCGGCCCGTCGCTGTCTGCGGGCGTCACCCCCCGCCCATGCACCGCGCAGAGAAGTCGGCTCAGTATATCACCCGCATCGTTCGACCGATTCGAGTCGCTGCAAGCGCCTTCGACATCGTTTTCCCCTGTTCAAAATATTACGTAGCTTAAAATATAACTATTTTGTTGGAAACGAAAGTGAAGAATGAAATTCTTGGCTAACACGCCAAACAAAAATAAAGAAAGGTAAAATGCACATCAAAAATTGCGAATGATCAGAATGTATGCGTTGCGGGCAAACGAGATGTAAGTATGCGAAACGTTAGCGAACGAACCGGTGGAACATATTCTACGGAGACGCAGAATTCATGTTTTTTAAAATAAAAATAGCGAGCTAACGAGCAGGCGGGTCACCTGGTGTTAAGTGATTACACCCATAAACATTTGCAGTACCAGAGGAACCGCCAATGCGTTACCGGCCTTTCAAGAATTTGTTGGTTGACTAACTTGACTAACCCCTTGACTAACCCCATGTTGTACTCTAGTAGGAACACCACCGCAGGGAGTTGATTCCACAGTTTGCATGTGCGTGGGGAAAAAGGATCTGGCACAACGGGCGGTCGAAGTGCACCAGACACCCGGGTGGTGAAAAGGTGGTCACTTGGCGGAGTGTGAGTTTTAAACTAAGGTCACTTACTTTAGCATGGTTTATATTTCAAAGTAATACCTCAATCTAGTAGTTCTTGCTTCTTGAAATAAAAGAAAATAAGTGAGTGTCTTTGCTATACTATTTAATTACAATTGAAAAATTTTAACATCGTGAAATGAAAGGCTTCGTTATCGAACTAATCAAACTAATCCTGTTCTATTAATTTAATAATAATTTACATATTTGAATAATAATAACGAAACTAAAAATTGTACTTAAACAAAAGCTTAAACAAAAAATAACAAAACTTAATATATTAATTATTATTTATCAATTCAATGTGAAATACAATTTTTTTTGCGGTATTTTTTTTTTTTTTCAATGAAACAATTTTAAATTATTTTACTTGTACAAGTACCTAATTTTTGGAAATATTATAATTTTTATACAACTTTGGTATTAGTTTACTTAATTTATATCTGAGTTTCTAGGAACAATAATTTTAAACGCCAAATAACCCTTACTTCTATAAAAGGGAAATGAAGAAGAACCGCCAAAGTTTGAGTCTCTTCATAACCATATCGTTGAATGGTAATAATTAAAAAAAAAACAGTGACAAGTTAGCCGTTTAAGAAAGGGGGCTAAGAAGGAAGAGGTTTGGCAGTTACATTAAAACTCATTGAGTCCGCGCCAGGTCGAGATGGCAATCGGGGTATGAGGCGGGGAGACGCCCCGCACACCCGCACGTCACCCGCGCTCACCCGTTGCGGGTGAGCGCGGGGGATGTGCGAGAGACATTTATCACATTGGCTGACAAATATCAAGCAAGTTTTGAAGGTAGTTTGAAAAAATGCAGATTTAAGGCGTCATTTCTATTTATCTAATTTTAAATAGAAAAGCTTACGACGCGCTCCTACCGCCAACGACCATTTTTCATCAATAAAAATTTAAACTATATAGATAGTTTCTTCTAATTAATGTAACGGAGTTTATGTTGTGTGAGACTGTGTTGGTGGTAGGAATCGTCTGAAAGCGCGCGGTTGCGAGAGGGGCGCGGGGGGATGGGCGCGGGGGGAGGGGCGCGGGCGGGAGGGGCGCAGGAGGTAGGAGCGCGGGCGGTTGGGGCAAGCGCGCAGGTGGCGGCTGAGACAACCTTTTCTGCACGAGTCAACATGAACTGAACCCATGACACCAGCGCCGTGAGCGTGTTTGCAATGTATTGGACTGGTCACGGCTGGTCGATTGCGGGAAAACTGCATCAATCATTAATACAATCGCAATCATTGTGATTGGCTGAATTTATAGTATTCTTGATTTGGTTATTGATTAATTAACACGATCAAACTGGTTAACGCGATCAAACTGGTTTTTGATAAACTATGGCGATCAAACTGTAGGGCGATTTCGTAAAACCTGCATCATTATTATTACAATCTCAATTGTTTTGATTGGCTGAATTTGTGCGATTCTTGTTGCAACAATACATTGTAGCCAATAGTGAGCGAGCATCAACCAATCAGAAGTGATTGCGATTGTGACATTGTAGCTGTCATTACCCCAGTGGAGGTGCGGGATCAGCGGCAGTGATGTCTTGGCTCTACCTCTAGAGTTGGAACATCGTAGGACGCGGATGTTACGAGGTTCAGTGTTGGTGATAGGGCGCGGGCGGAAGTGGCACGGGCGGTTGCGCAACCTTTTGCACAAGCTAGCATCAACTGAACCCTTGGCGTCAGTGCCGCCGCAGCACCGCGGCAATGCAACACCAGCGATGTTATCAGCCCTAGCTAGAGGTGGAGTAGTGTTATGGGAGGTTCAGTGTTGGTGGTAGGGCGCGGGGTCGCGGACGGTGCGCAGGCGGTAGCAACTGAACCCTTGGCGTCAGTGCCGCCGCCGCACCGTGCACCGTGGCAATGCAACACCAGCGATGTTATCAGCTCTAGCTAGAGGTGGAGTAGTGTTATGGGAGGTTCAGTGTTGGTGGTAGGGCGCGGGGTCGCGGTCGGCGCGCGGGCGGCTCGGGCGCAGGCGGTAGGGGCGCGCGCGCAGGCGGCGGCGACGCGCGGGCGGCGCCTCGTCCGAGCACTGCGAGCCCGGCGACTCGGCCAGCGCGCACCACGAGCAGCCGCTGTCGGGGCCCGACGACGGCTCTGCGGGGCGGGAAGGTACAGGAAATAGGACAGGGGACGGAACACAGATGGACCTAGGGAAAGGAAACTTGACTCTCTCTCTCTCTCTCTCTCTCTCTCTCTCTCTCTCTTTAGTTATATAGGTTACGTTACTTAGGAATAATGTAGCTTTCTACTGGTGAAAGAATTTTCAAAATCGGTTCGAAAGTTCCAGAGATTATCCCCTACAAACAAACTTACAAGCTTTACCTCTTTATAATATTAGTTTTAAAAGGCAAGGGGAAGATAAACTTATTGAACTTTAACTTCTTAAACTTAAGTTTGTCAACCGTTTGCAAAGGTATCATAAAAACATGTTGCCAAAAATCAAGGTACTGCTTACCTGACATGGTTTCTTCGTCAACGTCGTTCTCTTCGTTGGAGTTCTCTTCGATTTGGTTCGCGTTGTTGTCGCTCACGAATGTGTACTCTAGTTGGTTGAACATTAAATCCTGAGGAAGAAAAAATTTTATTTTTTTAAAGAATATTAGTCGTGTTAATCATGAGTAACATTTCCTCTTTCATCTCCAACTAAGGGTAAAGCTTGTGCTAAGAGAACGTACGACGATACTACAAGTACAACGGGTGGGGTTCGAACCGCCGCCGACCTTTCGGAATTCAGTCCGCTCCTTTAACCGTTGAGCTATTGAGGCTTTGTGTAGTGTAATTATTTGTATAGTATAATTCCCGCAAATTGCAAATGCGCTTGGCCGCCATTATAGTGACGTCAGCACTAGACTGAAATTTCGAGCTGATGGTATATTTTATTTCGGCTGACGTCAAAATGAAGTCATTTCGATGTTAATGAGACATGGTTCCAGCGCAATAGCAATTTGCGGGACTTATAACTGTTACAGTAGTGTAGTTAGAGTGAAGTGCGCGGAGAACGAGTCAGGGCCGGCGGGCGAGGCGGGGCCCTATACCGGCGCCTTACCCTGGCCCCGTTCAACTTTGGGGAAGAGTGTCAGTAGTATAATCACCCCGGTGTCGCTGCTGGACTCGGAGGCGGGCTGCGCGGGGTTTGCGGGGTGTGCGAGGTGCGCGGGGAGCGGGTCGGGCCCGGCGGGCGAGGCGGGGCCCTATACCGGCGCCTTACCCTGGCCCCGTTCAACTTTGGGGAAGAGTAGTGTCAGTAGTATAATCACCCCAGTGTCGCTGCTGGACTCGGAGGCGGGCTGCGCGGGGTTTGCGGGGTGTGCGAGGTGCGCGGGGAGCGGGTCGGGGCCGCCGGGCGCGGTGGGGACCTCTGCCGGCGCGTCGCCACTAGGCCCATTCAGCTCCGGTGATGATAACGACGCACACAGTATCGGCGAGATGGCCGTGGACACCTCCGGCATGGGCGAGCTAGCCACTGCTGCACAATCAAGTAATTTTCAGGGTTCCGTACCTCAAAAGGAAAAACTGAACCCTTATAGGATCACTTTGTTGTCTGTCTGTCTGTCGGTCTGTCAAGAAACCTACAGGGTACTTCCCGTTGACCTAGAATCATGAAATTTGGCAGGTAGGTAGGTTTTTTAGCATTTAAACTTATTATATATTATTTAGGTAGGTAGGTATTATAGCAGACATTATATTTTCCATTTTCGAAGTAAGATAACTATATCAAGTGGGGTATCATATGAAAGGTCTTCACTTGTGCATTCTAAAACAGATTTCTATTTATTTTTATGCATCATAGTTTTGAATTATCGTGCAAAATGTTTTCTAGGTGTTACAGCCGCACTCAGAGTCGCTAATCGTTACTTAAGATTGAGTTAAAACGAGACAGATTTATGTGAGAGATATAGAGACTCTGTCTCGTTTTAACTAAACTTAAGTAGGTAAAGATTAAGCGACTCTGAGTACAGCAGTTAGTAGGTAGTTTGCAGTCACCAGTGAGCGGGGAGTCGGTGACGGGCTGCTTGTCGGACCGCGGGCGCGGGGCGGGCGGCGCGCTGGCCGCGCTCAGCAGCGAGTGGAGGCTGACCACTAAGTTGTCCGGAACTCCCGATTGCAGCGAGTTCGACGACCTTCCAACGGTTTTTGATTTTTTTTAATAGAATTCAATACTTTTTAATCTAATCAATACTTATAATAAAACTGTAACAGGTCCAATTCTGTACATTGAAGATATTTTGAAAATTTTTTTTCGAGGGCATTCTATAATCGATACTGAACCCAAAACTGTAATTTTTTTCATTTTTGTCTGTCTGTCTGTCGGTCTGTCTGTCTGTCTGTCTGTCTGTCTGTATCACGGCCGCGCATCACGCTGAAACTACTGAATGGATTCCAATGAAACTTAATACGATTTGAAAAGTATCCTATGTTCTTCCTCATAGTATGACCATACTATGAGGAAGAACATAGGATACTTTTTATCCCGAAATTCAGCATGGTTCCCTTAGGAGAGGGGTTGAAAGTTAAAATGTATACTGAGCTGTAATTCATTAACGCGTAGTCCGATTTCATTCATTCTTTTTTTGTTAGAAAGGGGATATTTTAAAAATTGTTCCGTAAATATTTCAACGTCATCGGTTTTTAACCAACTGTCAAAAAGGAGGTGGTTCTTTTTTCTACATCGATTTTTTCGAGGTTTCTGGACCGATTTGCAAAATTTTTCTTTAAATCAACAGAAGAAGTTTTCGTGGTAGTCTGATAGTGAATTGCTATTAAAAAAAAATAAAAAAATTGAATCGACTGTTAGGCAGAACGAAGTTGGCCGGGTCAGCTAGTCTAATTATATAAATGGAAAAGCTGACTGGCTGACTGACTGATCTATCAACACTCAAAGTACTGGACAGACCGTGCCGGAATGCAGATAGCCTTTATGACGAAAATATCCGCTAAGGATTTTCGAAAATTCAACCACTAAGGGGGGTGAAATAGGGGTTTGAAATTTGTGTAGTCCACGTGGACAAAGTGTGGGCATAAGCTAGTACCGTTATAATTTGAAACTAGATGAGACGAAAAAGCGACACTAAAAAGAGCCCACAACAAACACACGGGTATTCTTTTAAGGGTTCCGTTCCGAAGTGGATTATTAATAATACGTATCCCGTTGGCAACGGGACCGTATTATTAAGTCTTCGCTGTCTGACCGTCCGTCTGACTGTCTGTCCGTCCGTCCGTCTGTTTGTCAGCGGGCTGTATCTCATGATCCGTAATAGGTAGAAAGTTGAAATTTTCACAGAATGTCTACGAGTCCGACTCGCAATTGGGCTTTTTATTATAATAACCTTTTCACATGGAACTATATTAAAGCTGTCAGATATAGTATGGTACCTGGAAGTGGAAGGTAAGTTGGGCGGAGAGTCGAGCGCGTGTTGCGCGGCGCGCGCGCGCTCGCTGTAGTCGCCGAAGCGACACACCGCGCCGGCGCACGGCTCGTCGAACACGCTAGCGCCTACCAGAGACAACATTCATTATCGTCGTGATCAACACAATACAGAATAACACAGAAAGTTGACCCTATGTGGGATCTCGTACCAAAAATAATTTTGTACGAGGTCACACATAGGGTCTTGCTCATTATGGTACCAATGCAAATATTTTTTATCAATGACGATACGTAATCGAACATGCCGCGAATGGGTTTAATAAAATCAAGACAAGCTCTTAACTCTTAAGTTAGCTCTTAACTGCGATCTCACTTGATGGTAAGTGATGATGCAATCTCTAGTGTGGCGGTTTCATTAAACTCATACCCCTGACCGGTTTCTACACGGCATCGTATCGGAACACTAAATCGCTTGGCGGCATGACTTTACCGGTAGGGTGGTAACTAGCCGAACCTCCCACCAGACTAGACCAGAGAAAATTTAGAAAATATAAATTCCCAAATTGATCCTGCCAGGAGTGGCACCCGGAACATCCCACTTATCCCGAGACCATAGCGCTTACCACTGTGCCAGGAAGGTCGTCAAATATAATAAGATATACATCATCATGATCGACCCATCGCCGGCTCACTACAGAACACGGGTCTCCTCTCAGAGTGAGAAGGGTTTTGGCCATAGACTACCAGGCTGGCCATGTGCGGATTGATAGACTTCACACACCTTTGAGAACATTATAGAGAACTCTCAAGCATGCAGGTTTGTTTGTCTCACGATGTTTTCCTTCACCGGTAAAGCAAGTGATATTTATTTAATTAAAACGCATATAACTCCGAAAAGTTAGAGGTGCGGACCCGGAATCGAACCCCCGACCTCCGATTAGAAGGCGGACGTCCTAACCACTAGGCTATCACAGCTTATAAGATAGACTGACCTGGGTTGATCAACCGCTGGCCACTCATCATGTTGTGGGGCATGTTGAACTTCCACTGGTTGCCGTAGATCACGTCGCTGAGGCTGTTGCCGTCGACGGGGTTGTTCTGCGAGGGGTTGTCTGCTTCATTGGTGGCAGCATTGGACTGTGACGTCACCGGACTGTTTGGCGTCGCGCGGGTCGCCACTATCGTGTTGCGAGACATTTCCAATGTCAAGCGCTGACAAAGAAAGAGACATAGGGAGATTTTTATTCAAATAAACTCTTATAAAAAAATGTTAAGGACAAGAATACAGAAAAATAGTTAAGGACAAAAATACCTCACTGCAATCCACGCCACACAATTGGGTATTTTCCTACTTTTGAATTTGATAAATACTATTACTTTATTATAAACTAGCTTATGCTCGCGACTTCGTCCGCGTGGACTACAAAATTTCAAAACCCTATTTCACCCCCTTAGGAGTTGAATTTTCAAAAATCCTTTCTTAGCGGATGCCTACGTCATAATAGGTATCTGCATGCCAAATTTCAGCCCGATCCGTCCAGTAGTTTGAGCTGTGCGTTGATACATCAGTCAGTCAGTCAGTCAGTCATTCAGTCAGTCAGTCAGTCAGTCACCTTTTCCTTTTATATATATAGACTAGGATATAAATAATGATGTACGCTGAAAAAATATTAAAATCCAACAAAGATTTATAAAGTTACAGGCATTTTAATTTTAGAGTGGGAGGGTCTTCTATCCCTTTCTCGCAAAAGGAAAATTTGTATGACACCGCACGAAGCTAAGGCATTAGTAAGGTGTGACGTCAAAATTCTATATCGCTATCTCTGTCTAATCAGAAATATTTAATTGCTTATAACTTTTTTGTTATTTGATCGATTTAATTAGCTTTACCGGTGAAGGAAAACATCGTGAGGAAACCTGCATGCCTGAGAGTTCTCCATAATGTTCTCAAAGGTGTGTGAAGTCTGCCAATCGGCACTTGGCCAGCGTGGTAGACTAGGCCAAAAGATTTCTCACTCTGAGAGAAGACCCGTGCTCTGTAGTGAGCCGGCGATGGGTTGACCATGATGATGATGATGATCATTATTATTAAGGTCGGATCCGAAGAAGTGTATTCCTGACGTAGTAACTATTATACAATCGATATTTAATTACTTAGAGAAATAATAATTATTCGTTATTAAAATACCTCTTTGAGATCATTGATTTGTAGCGTCTGCTGATTCTGCTTAGTAATCAACTGAGTTATGTACCACTGCTGGTCGCGACACCGCTGGTAGAACGTCGGCGGACGCACTTGGAACCTAGTAAGATTAAATAAAATGACTGTATTTCTTCATCTTACATCATACTTCAAAAAAACCACTACAGCTGTTAAAAAGTAATTTGAAAAATTGGGTATAGTACGCGGCCGAAAATAATGTACATCGGCCTTTTAGAATGACATTTCGGCTTCGTAGAGCGTTTTCTCAGTCACTCATACCTATATGACGTTTTATGACTGCTCTACAAATCTGCTATCTCCTTCTAAAGGTCGATGTACATTACTTTCTGCCGCGTACTGTGCATAGGTATTTTAAAGTCAGTCCTGAATAAAAATATAAACCACAATGGCACGGCACGATTGTCTGAGTTATACACTGGATGATACCCGCGAGTTCGTCCGTGCGGATTTAGGTATTTCAAAAATACCTTGGGAACTCTTGGATTTTACGGGATAAAAGTAGCCTATGACCGTCCCTAGGATGCTCTAGGATATCCTAGGGATCCTACCTCAAAATCAGTTCAACAGATGGGACGTAAAAGACAGACAGACAGACATACTTTCGCATTTATAATACCTATTATAGTATGTACTAGATTAAGTACTAGATGATTTAATTTAATTTCAATTTTAAACATCTTTATTACTAAATACAATATTAAAAAGAATAAAAATGCAGTCTGCGTGGATTTAGATGTTTAGAAACCCAGAGGGAACTCTTTGATTGATTTAATTACATATTTTTAAAACATAATTATTTAAAAATCGAGAATTGAGCGATAAACAGTTTAAAAAAACCACACCTTAATATAAGAGTATCTGTATCAGGATTGAGGTATCCCTCACTAGCGAGCAGATCGAGTCGGAAGAATCGATTGTAGCCCCAACACTCGCCCACTTCGAAGTCCGACGCGAACTCGCGTACGATGTTCTTGGACGGGTCTCGAGAAACTTGGTGGAGCATCTCCACTCGGTATTCGTATCTGTTTGTAAATTAAACACATGTTTTCTATGTTTGCGATTTTGGAATCGATTTTTACCTGATTGATGATGATGTGTTTGTTGGAAAATCGATTCCAAAAATCGTTTTTACCTCATGATGATAGTGAGTGTATGTTGAAAATAGATTATTTCAATTAATATTTTTTTAACCTTAATGCACTATGAAAGTAGAGTCAAATTAGGTAAAAGTAAAAAGTCATTACGCTAAAAAAACAGTTTTTAGAATTTATATCAATAATAGCTTAAAAACTAAACTGTTGCATAACAACACGAAGTAAAAATTACTGGAGTTATTCTTACTGGAGTTTAGAGTTGTATATAAAAATATTGTTTGCTACAATGCTTCAGCCAGAAGAAATTTTCATACATTTTAAGCAGAAGCATAGAGGCCTATACTTAAAACTACAAACAGTAAGTAATCGAATAGTGTATGCATTTTTTCCTCCCTTAAAACTATACTATATTATGGTTTATTAATTGTGTCACACCCTTTAGTAAAATTATGAATTGAGACTTAAAATGAGAAAAAGGAATGAGTATAGTGTATAAATGGTTTTTTGTATTCACATCCTATGATTTACCACCATGAATGTAAAAATAAAGGTGGATCAGGAGCTCCTAATACCTACTTGAAACAAATACCTACATATCACAAAAAACTTATAACTTAGAGCGAGAGGTCGGACCACAGTGTCCAACCTCTCGCTCTCGCTCGGCAGTCGAAGTCGAATAAAGGTGTTTGTTTCAAGTATAGTCCGCCAGAGGTTGAGATGGCAATCGGGGTATGAGGCAGGGGGACGCCCTGCACGTCACCCGCGCTCGCCCGCAACGGGTTAGCGGGGGAGCTGTGCGGGTGTGCGGTGCGTTCCTTCTCCGATTGCCATCTCGACCTGTCGCGTACTATATTGGAAATAAAATCTCCACTTACTTCTACTTCCTGTTTACCACAAAAGAAAGTTAAAAATAAGGTTGTCATGCCGCCGATCCCACTGCCGATGCAGAATAACGCGGAACTTGGAACTCTGCACAGTACAGACACTGTGTATAGTATGCGATCTTGGACGATCTAACCTAAGGACGCGCCTCGCATGATTATTCCCCTCTGTCAATAGTAATGGATTTTTAATCCACTGCGTTTATAAACACTGTTTGCGGAATCGATTTTGTCATTGTCAGAATCGTTTTCGATGTGTGACGACGTCTTACACGCTGGGTGAAAAATGCCTGTTTGTGCCGTTAGTGAGTGCAAGAACAAATCAAACACATCAAATTTACAAAAAGATGGAATTTCATTTCATAAGTAAGTATTTTTGGTGTAATAAACGCTTTCTATAAATTAAATTACTTAAATTATTATAATAAAATAACAATCGAGAACTTTACCGATTCAGTAATTGAGTACGTAATAATTCGGTAGAAACGAGTCACACTTCCCACGAGACTATATTTTGTTTTTTCTAAACAATTGCAACCCTCGTTATATACAAATTAGGTTAAAATTTGAATACGCGTGAACAGCATGAAATTACGTAGTAGTAAAAATAACACTAGTCTCGTGGGAAGTGCGGTATACTAAAGACGGAGAGCCAGCGCCCAAAAAACTGTTTGAATTTACTAAGGCTAATTTTTTGCGCATACTGACCAGCTCTGTCCCCATATTCTGCTGACTAACCATTACAACTTTTATTTATAAGCAATATACAAGTTATATAACAATTTTCAGCCTTAGTAAATTCATTTTATTACCTCGCAGGTACGACACCTTTAATAGCGCACCTGAGTCACTGTTCTCAGGTTCACTTGACTGACCGCAGTATGTTTGTGTACGCAACCATTCTAATGAACTATAAAAAAATTAGCCTTAGTAAATTCAAACAGTATTTTGGGCCCTGGCTCTCCGTCTATAGTATACCGCACTCCCCACGAGACTATAGTGTTATTTTTACAAAATTTTTCAGTATTAGATTTAATTGCATAGGACATAAGGTTCGATTTTTAAGAATCATGTGATAGTGATTGCGGTTCGATTATCGATATCGATGAAAACATTTTCTTTATTATTAACGACTAAATTACCGTCTTCAAGTCAAGTAAAGAATAGTTATTATTAATTACCACAATTTTTTCGCTACCTATACTTGTAATAAAACTGGTCGATTTCTGTGATTTCACGTACTTAATACATTTAAAAAAATATTAAAGCAACGCAATTTTAGTGATAGGCGAGAAACGGGGTAGGGTGTCTCTGAACTGGGTAATTTGTAGCTAAAAGGTGTACCTTTCTCAAGGATGAGGATTAGGTAATAATTTATCATAATCGTTTTATTTTTACAGATTTCGATATTTTTACAGAGAGAATCGCCAAGAATATACATAACATTAACCTAATGGTAAATAATGACGTGTTAAAAATAGAAGAGGCCACCGTGTGTGTTTACTAATTTATTTTCATAGTATCATATCTGTCTTATGGAATTTTGCTGTGGGGTAAAAGCGGCAGGTATTGAGAAAATTTATTGCATTGCTAATTTGTAAGGGCAATACGTGTAATATTTAATAACTTACATTTAATTTTTTTGGACAAAGAGTACACCATATTGGAATTACCATGTAAACCCAATGTGCAATAAATAAATGATTGATTGGAAAGAAAAAAACATTTTATTGATTGATATACCTACTAATTATGTTTGGTAGGCTTTTGCGCGGTCAGGTTTATTTTGTATTATATAATAATATAAGTCATTAATAAGCACATTTTCACTATCGAAATTTTAAATGAAAATTTCATTATAAAAAAAATACAAAAGATTAAAAATGATATAAAATAAGTAAAAAAGTATGTGCATATTTTTTAAATAAATATTTTTCTTATTTTTACGTTGCATTATTAGTTTTTGGGATAATTACCTATTAAGTGAGGTGAATGTATGCAAGAATACGCTATGCTGACCAAACACTGGTTTTAAGTAATTAAATACGAGTAATAAATTCTTACTTCTACTTTTGTTTCTGCAAAACTATCGATATATTTTAAAATATCGATACGGTAGCATCGCAAATCAATTTGACTGTCTTACACTCGTAATGTCTTTGTATGTTGATGTATATAACTTATTAGTGTGCGTAAAATGTAGTAGTGTTGAAGATTTAGATATGTGTGTGTTAATAATGACACAAAACTTTGTTGAGTGAGTGTGTCAAGTTGTCTATGTAGTGTTTCCTCGTCCCGCACCAAAAGTGACAGAAATTTTTATTCGTAATATTAGGCGCGTTACAAGTCCATAGGTTAGATCGTCCAAGTATGCGATAGGTCGAGATTACAATCGGGGAGGTAATGCTCCGCACACACGCAGAATTGGGTATTTTCCTACTTTTGAATTTGATAAATATTATTACTTTATTATAAACTACGATAAAAACAAAAAAATTAAAAAATATTAAAATCCAACAAAGATTTACAAAGTTTTACAGGCACTTTAATTTTGGAGTGGGAGAGTCTTCTATCCCTTTCTCGCAAAACGAAAATTTGTATGAAACCGCACGAAGCTAATATGGCATTAGTAAGGTGTGACGTCAAAATGCTAAACGCTATCTCTGTCTAGTCAGAAATATTTAAATGCTTATAACTTTTTGTTATTTGATCGATTTAATTAGTTTTTTCAGTTTACGCCATTATTTCTATCCTAGTTTATAATAAAGTAATAAAAAAATTGGAGTCAAATACCCAATTCTTGCGCTAACCCAGTGCGGGCGAGCGCGAGTGACGTGCGGGTGTGCGGGGCATCTTCGGGCCTTCACTCTAATGACTGGACTTTAAACCACTCTCTGTGGGATCGGCGTCTCAATTTACACAACTTTGGATTGTAAAAAATTTATACCCTGTTCGATCGCTCCTAGCACGCAGAGTCATAAAACGAGGGAAGCAACGCATATTGCGCGCTCCCTTGCACTTACGGGCCTTTTGGCGGTCGTAGTGACAATACAACTTTTTCGATAATTTTTATGCGTAAAGTTAAATAATGCATTTAAGGTTTATGATCCTGCGTGCCAAGGAGGATCGTACGAGATATAATCAGCGAATTCAGCACACAGAAGTCAAAGTTTGGTAGGAACGGACATGCTTGCACACAGATCTGCCACTACAGCTAGATAATGTCGCCGCAACTCACCTCTTGCCTACCCTGAATTTAGTTATGCTTGCAATCACGAAATTTTGCGATTTTTAGTTTTGTTTCTTACATTTGGAAAATATTGGAAAAAAGTAAGGTCATTTTAAGTTTAATTAATAATATTTCTATAATATTTGTCAATGAATAAGTCAAATTGTATAATGAGAAATACAGTCTCTGACTTGAAATTTTGCAACTTTAAGTTCCAACCCTGTGAGTATGAGACATTAAAGATGCAATATACTCATACCCTTGGAAATCTCAAAGATTTACCTGAGAACTAAGGGATGATTTATGCCAGCAAGTGCTGGCATTAATCAAGGGCATCTCCGTGCCGTGTTCGTGCACTGACGCCACATGGTGAAGCATAAACTGCTTCATATAAAATGTTCGTGATATTTTGAATCCGCGCCTCGTCCGCGCGTCGTACGTGGCACGGCCCGCGCCTGCCACGTGCTGGCATTAATCATCCCTAAAGGAGCGCGCGAGAGGACGCGGAGTGTTGTGTTCTTAGTACTTACACAACTGTAAGTTTTTTAAACCTAAACACATTAACCTAAGAGCCGCCGCCGCACATGCCAGGTTTCTAGAAATCAACGGAATCCTAAACCAATAAAATCATTGCATTAGTAAGATTGATCGCACATTACAGCACGCACTGCAAACAACGCACTTTCCAGTTCACAATATGAAATGACGTCATTAGTACGCGTCACCTTTCTCGGTGCGTACTTTTGACGCCGTGAGTCGGGTCTAGACTCCAGAATCCAGACCGACTGAACACGGCTCGCGAGCCAATAGGGATCCACACTGCCAATTCATCCCGACAGGTGGCGCATAAGCAAACCGGCCATATAGATAGCATCATCTGTGGAACCGGCTATATTGAGCTGTCAAACGCCTGTTTTAAAAAAATTTACATGTAAACATTCGAAACCTCTTCAATTTAAGTAAGAAACTAAGATGACAGCTTGCATTGGCCGGAACTTTTGTGGCGCCCTCTGAGATCAGTTTTGCCTGTGGATCCCCGTTTGCCTCGCCCAAACCAACTACCGAGCTCTGCAGTGACGGTATGAGTCGTACTCAAAGGCGCTTCAGTGTGAGGTGCTTGCTCGATGTGGATGGTTGTGACCAGATTTTGCAGACTGAGACAAACTAGCTAAACTGTCCTTATGCTCCTTCAAAGTGCTTTGTCTTAAAACCGTCACGCGTACTATAGTGTGCGATCAACAATAGGTATACAAAGTACCAGGACCGTATAACTGACTTGGAGGTCTCGGGCAGGCCAGCGCTGAGCTCGAGGAAGACGGAGAGGTAGTTGCCGCGCACGACGCCGTTGCCGTCCGGATACACCTTGAGTCGCCATGACAGCCCGTTGACGCGCAAGATCTCCGAGTACACGGGCAACGCCTTGTGCTGCAGCTGCGTGAAGTTGGCCAGAGGGAACGTGCTGCTGTCGTAGCTCGGCACGATTTCACTGTTCATAAATAAACACTGATGTTTAAATTTTTGTCAGTGAAGACTCCCATTGGAGTTCTGTAGGGCGATTGCCTAAAACCCGCATCAATCATTATTACAATCTCAGTTGTTGTGGTTGAATTTGTGCGATTCTTGTTGCAACAATGCATTGTAGCCAATAGTGAGCGAGCGTCAACTAATCAGAGGTGATTGCGATCGTGACAGTGTAGCTGTCATTCTCCCGCAGTCGCGCAGCTGTATGCAAAACACACAGACTGTAATCTGACCTTTTGATAAGTATTGTAGTGATTTCAGACTTCGATTTGACAGATGTTGCCAATGAGAATTGTGGTGCCCCACTACCTTCCCCCCCAGCGCGTGAGAGCACCACAATTCCGTGGGACACAGCCAAAGAACACACAAATCAAATCTGCAAATTTTGCAAATAATCCTTTGGTGCCTGCACCATCAAGTATATGGGATCATATAATTCAAACGAGCCCGTATTCGGGCAAATTATAGCAGTATAAAGAACTAGTAAAGAAGTATTGGTTGCTTGAATTTAACTGAAATCATTCAGGTACCTGAATATGATTGATGAAGTTGTACGACTATGAGTTAATTAGTCAATAGTTGTGACCATGATCTAAAACAGCTTAACGGCGATTACGCACTGTACTTCTGTCATCCGAGTTCTATCCGTCACTCCCTATAAGCTCCCATACAAAACAAAAAGGAACGTATTTTCACGGACTCGGATCGGATGAGTGCATAACCGCCGCTAGACTAAGAACTCGGATGGGCTTAAATAAAATTAATTTGTGTATTAAATTAACGTAATCAAATTAATACTTGCCTATGAAAATCGGCCGGTACAGGCGCAGTGACGAAACTAGCCATTGGCTTTTTGCGTACTTGATGGATCATTTTAGATAGCTCGCTGCTTTTTGCTATCAGTTCAGACCTAGAAAATGACAAAATACTGACTGTTATTTCTATAATATTGACATCAACAAGGTTTTAAACTTGCTGAGACTTGTCAAATTTCTTTTTTTAAGTCAGTTTTAAAAAAATGTCTAGGTATCTAGACTAGGTTTGACAGTTCAAAATTAAATTAGGTTTCTCTATCCTTTTCTTATAACATTAGAAAGAAAAAGATGTCAATACTCTAAAATTTAGTTCAGAGTCAGCACCAATGATTACCTAGTACTGGTATGAAGCTGGTGGTCAACTTCCTGGAGCAAATGCTCCAGCTGCTCAGTCTCTTGTGTGAGGCTGTTCTTCTGCCCCATCAAAGTGAGCAGCTTGGCTTTCAGGGCAGAGTCCAGCCGAGAGATCATCAGTTCTACGGCGTTCCGGATCTCACGCACACGCTCGTCCTTGGCTGAACGCACTGATTCCACATTCCGTTCCTAAAAAAACTTTTGGATTTAAACGTTTAAATAAGTTATTTTGGGTACTATCAATTCATTCTTAATTTGAGTCATTTTGAAAACTGCATTAAAAACACAATTAGAATTTTTCAATAAAATTTTCATTCAAGTTAACAAATGTCAAGACTTTTTGACTTTACTTAATCATTTTCATTATTATAAACAAATTGATGCCTGCGACCCTGTGGCATGCATGTAGGTATTTGAAAATCCAGTAGGAATATAGGTAGCGATAATCATGATTTCTAATTATGTAGAAACAGGAAGATACCAAGTGCCCTTCACATTTACACTAAAAAACAATGTTAAGTGAATAGCTAAAGGATAATGTATAACTTAGTTATTTGTTTTGCTCACCACATCCTGTACTAGACTAATAAGTTCCATGAGTCTACGCCTCAGCTGTGACACCTCGTCTCGTATCTGAGTCACATGTTGGTCGTACACCTCTTCCAAAGGTTTGAAGGTATGGCCCGAGTGCATCCCACCCCACAAGGCACACTGGTGGCAGATGCACCGACGGCAAGTCCAGCAATAGACGGTCAGCTTCTCTTGATGAGTTGGACATCTAATAGTTGTATTAAGTTATTTAGCCAACATATTATACTACCTTCTTTATCCTAACATGCTTCTATGATGCTATCTTCCTCTGCTTATTGTTGCAAGTTCATTTATTTATTTTAATCTCATTCATAAATTCACAATGAGAAAACATCCTGATATAGTGTAGATAAAATAAGTAGTCCAATCTGAACATGAGGCTTATGACTGTGCATTGTTGTACAAAAACAGATCTCAGCCAGGTTTGTGTGTTTAATCCTTAGTGTATGACCTGTGCAAACCACTATTATGCAACTTCAGATTGGACTTGTTTTATGTGCACTATGCTGAAATAAGTCTTATTAGCTGTGGAGAATGTGTATGCTTTGTTTACAAGCATACAGATTCTCATAATGTGTATGCTTGTAAACAAAGTCAAGAAAAAAACAGCTTTTACTTCGCTTTGCTTTAAACAATCAATTCTGAAGAATCATACATTGTCTTATGCTTTCTGCTATAACACCTGACTGAGGTGACTACAACAAACTTTGATTATTGATAAATTAAGATCAATTTAACTCAAACAGTGAATAAAGATTTACCTGTCGCGAAAATTGTCCCTCTGACAAGCAGAATTAGTTTGTTGCATGCTCTCTATTTGCTGAGTGACCTCCTCAACCCAGCGACAGTTCACCAGCTCATGGAGGTGCAGGGCTGCGCGGCAGTGCGGGCACTGCGAGCGTTGCTCCGTGAGCCATCGCCGCACGCACGCATAGCAGCAGAGCTTTGAACAGTGGGGGCAAAGGTGTGCGTCCACCAGCTTCTCCATACAGATGAAGCATCGGAACACCTCTGCCAACGTCTGAAAATCCCATAACCATCGTTCCACACACCTCACGGGTCAAGTTTAACTAACTGTCAACGGAAAGTAGGCCAAATCGATTTACCTCGACGATCTGCTCCTCGCCATTTCCATTTGCTTTTTCTCCTCTCGTAGCCATGTTTATGATTCACTTTCCGAATCAGGGATGAGATATATTATCCACCATAATTTGGACAATTTTTATAAGCTTCTAAAACAGTAATAAGGCCAAGAGAATATAATCAGTACAATAAGACATGTTTCGCAATGCGAGCGTCAAGTCAACAACGAGAAAATAACTTCCGTGTTCGAATCACTTCGAATCTCGAATCTCTATCGAAATCAAAATAAAAACAAAAAAAATATGTTGCTACGTTTTGCTTCTAAATTCCCAAAATATTTACTTTGAAACAAAAAGTTACTTACCTTTACCTGTTTCGAATTATTGAATACCTAGCTTTTTCAGCCAGACTGTTTTTAACTGCCACATTACATTTTTAACTTTTGAAAAAACTCACCCTATATTGCACAAAAGACTGAAATTCAAATTTTCAAAGGAAATATTATTTTTTATTTTACCCACATTTGGGAAAATATTAAATGTGAATTTATATTTAAATTTAACTAGTCTGTGGAATGCGCGTAGAGTAGACCACAGAGTACATCATTAGTATATTATCTATGGAGTACATGTAGACCACAGATAACTCTGTATTGTTTTTTTTTAATTTGCCATTTTCTAAACAAAATTATTTTTATAAAAACTACGATTACAATGAAAATGGTTTCAATTGTTATGAAAAATAATTTTGAAAATACTTCCAAGGTACCTACCATGAGAAATAAAATAAAAATTCAACCTGTTCTTGACTTCTTGTTTCTACACATAATCTTATCATTTGAATGATATGACGTAACATATTAATGAACGTCCTCCAGATTTCAGGGGACAGGGGTTACCTAAATAACCTAAAAGTATTTTGATTTTCCAATTTTCCTCATAAAAATATTGTTTGTTTGATAAGTGTCGAGTGTGATTATAGTTTCTGGGAAATAACCATGTTTTTATGTAGGTGTTTTTTATGTAATTGTAACCTTAAAACGACTTTATTAGAGATAGTACGGTTTCCACTAATATCTTGTTTTGCAGCATACTTTACCGCAATATCGTTGCGGTATCCCTCATACTGATCTCTCAATTGTTTTCATATTATATTATATAAATTCTAATGTGTAAGGGTTTTGCCAGTTTTATTTATTGCACAAAGTTGAAACATACAAATTGTAAACATTAGTTTCTTATAGTTTTTCTGTTCTGTGGGAGCTTCTTTGTAGTTCTACATAAACTCTAAAATTGTACTTGATACACGCGGTTTTACTTGAATTGTTTTTAAACAGGTACATACATTGTAAATATCAATTTGTGAACATAAGTTTTACTATAGGAAACCCCTAAGTCTAGCCTGGATTTGAAACTGTTCCTAGTGCTACACAATGTAACAACTACACCATCACACCTTTTTAGGATATAGATCTATTCTAAATAAGTTAGGGTTCCTACTTAATAACATCTTAATGTAATTTCAGAATGTTGCTGACTTAAAATACTTTCTTCAGTGAACCCCTACATAGTGAACATGTCCTATCTAAAGGTGCTTCACTGCACTCTGTGTATCAAACAAGGAGCCTTTAATCTTTCTAATAAGTCAGTGCTGTTAAAAATTGGAGTAAGTTACAATTTTGTACCTAATAATTATCTTGTCTGGTTATTCTTCATATTTTAATCATTTATGTAACTTATGTAAGTAAATATAATAAATATAAGTACTTAATTAGTGAAATGAATGTCTGATGAATTTTCTCTCTGATGTTGAGGTAGTCTAACGGCGGTTACACACTCATCTAATACGAGTCCTTGAAAATATGTTCCTTTTTGTTTTCTATGGGAGCTTATGACATGTGTAGATAATCGCTGGTATCGCCGGATAGAACTCTGATGATGGAAGTGCAGTGCGTAGTCGCTGTAAGGCATTGTTGGCACAGCATACTTGATGCATTGGTGAATGACTGGACCCAACTATCTATAGACCGGAATAAATGGAAGGTTGAAAGGAAATCCTTTGCCTTAAACAGAATAATGAATAATTAATATAACAAATAACAAATAAAAATTATAACTATAAGTAGGCACATACTTTTATTTTTTTACCATTAAATTATAAAACCTTAATGATAATAATTTATAACAATTAAGTATTAAAATCACAATTTTATAACACAAACATTACTATTTAACACTCAAAATATTATTAGCCATAATCATATATTTTTTTTAGAATAAAACACCAATACAGCATCTGGTAAATATTTCCACATCATGCCACCTGAATAGTAATCTACCATTGACTTCCCAAACCACGACGACCAAGGCAAAAAGTAAAAAAGTACCTGAAGACCCAAGAATATGGAAAGAGACTCCAACACATGATATAAAAAATAATTTAGTTCAGTATTGCATGATGTTGTCCAAGTTCAGATTGACATGTAAGTTTTCACATTTTAATGGTGGCATCTAATGATAGAAACACTATGCTTTACTATGATACCTGTGGTTTTGAGGTAAAAAACAATGTTAAGGTTTTTTTAATACTCATCAGTGTATTGATTTTTAGATTTTTTCCTTTACTTGTGTAAAGTAGTATAGATAATTTAAAATTATCATATTAATCATGGTACAATTTACATTTAATATGAATGCGTATATTATATAATTTATTATAAGTATTGATTAAAAAAATATATATATACATATATATAATCTTATTGTAAATGAACAGTATGTTTTTTAAGAATAAATTTCTTTAAGCCTAAATTTCTTTTGAGCCTCAACCGGTAAAGGAGTGGACTGAAAACCGAAAAGTCAACGGTTCAAACCCTGCCCGTTGCACTATTGTCGTACCTACTCCTAGCACAAGCCTGACGCTTAGTTGGAGAGGAAAGGGGAATATTAGTCATTTAACATGGCTAATATTCTTTGTAAAAAAACATTAATGCAGAAAAAATTGAATAAAACATCTCATTCTAGCACTAGTAGTGATGACGTCAATGGCCGGGTACGCGCTGGCGCCGGCACCGTTCGACCTGACAACTTTCGCGCTATGCTCAGTGGGCACCGGCCTGGTCAGCGCCGCGGCCAATGCCGTCAACCAGTACCACGAGATGCCCTTCGACGCGCAGATGTCGCGGACTAAGAATAGGGTGCTAGTTAAAGGATTATTGGAGTAAGTAACTGAGTTTAAGTTACAGATCTACCATTTATGTGCCCAAATAAATAAAACGGGCACTGGTATCTAGTTTAAACACTAGCTCAATTGAGTCCAATTTTCAATGTGAATGTGAAATTTCGACTTCGTACGAATGCAGACCTTGGCGATGCCTTGCAGTACAATAGTAGAAAGGTGAAGAGTTTTTGGATACACTCCATTACATCTTGTAGAATACTGCTAGACAGTTAACAATGTTTAGAATTGACGAGCGCTTCGTCCTGAGTTTTATCAATAGGTATCTGTTTCAGGCCAACCCACGCGATAGGATTCGCAGCTACAACAAGTATGACCGGACTGAGTATACTATACTTTGGTGTGAATCCGCTGACTGCTGCGCTGGGCGCCGGCAACCTTATCCTGTATACGTCAATATACACGCCACTGAAGAGATTATCTATTGTCAACACTTGGCTGGGATCTATTGGTAAATATCTCTTTTCCGAACCAGTGGTAGATGCATCCGACTATTCGTAAGCACTTGTAAAAGTTTATACGAATAAAAAAGATTTTCATTTCATTTCATTTTCATTTTCATTTCATTTCATTTTCATTCATTTTCATTTTACTTCAAGTGGTATTATTTTTGAATCTTGGGAAAATAAAGTATGGAAAAATTATAGGATCACTATTGTTAGTGTTAAAGGTTTTTTGTCTTGAAACAGCTTTTACATCAAGCAGAAAATACTGAATAGTCAATAGTCAATGCTGTGAAAATTCAAGTTTTTAATTAACCTTAACAAAAAGTTACAGCTTTTCAAAGTGAATTTCCGATTGCATATCTTAATAATAATACGCATATTGCAGTGGGTGCGATCCCGCCTCTGATGGGCTGGGCGGGCTGTGCCGGGAGCTTGTCAGCAGGTGCCCTCGTGCTCAGCGCGCTGCTATACTCTTGGCAGTTCCCGCACTTCAACGCGCTGTCGTGGAACCTGCGCCCCGACTACTCGCGCGCGGGATACCGCATGATGGCCGTCACCGACCCTGGTGAGCAGTTCCACTATACCCCCGCGAGTGGTTCGCGCGCTTTTTGTAAAGTCTTGTTAGGGTTTTATAAATGCCCTGGGAACTCTTTGATTTTCCGAGACAAAAGCATTTGGCATCTCCGGGTGCAAGCTATCTGTGTACCTTTTGTCAAAATTGGTTAAACGAAAGAGTTTCTAAAAATACTGTGGTAACTCTGATTATCCGGGATTAGCCTACCTTCCCAAACAAGCTACTTCTCTCTGTACCAAATCTCGTCAAAATCGCTTTAGCGGATAGACCGTGAAAAGTTAGCAGATAGACAGACCGACATTCGCATTTAAAAGCTTACGCTCACTAGCTTATGCTCGCGACTTCGTCCGCGTGGACTACACAAATTTCAAACCCCTATTTCATCCCCTTAAGGGTTGAATTTTCAAAAATCCTTAGTGGATGCCTACGTCATAATAGCCGCATGCCAAATTTCAGCCTGATCCGTCCAGTAGTTTGAGCTGTGCGTTAATAGATCAGGCAGTCAGTCACCTTTTCCTTTTATGTATTTAGATATTAGTATGGATTATATATTTTTTCCCAGCCTTATGCAGACGGGTGGCGCTGAGACACACGGGGATCATAACAGCGACGTGCCTCGCGTCCCCCTACCTCGAGGTCACCAACGTGTGGTTCGCACTCGAATCGCTACCACTTAATATTTATTTTATGTACTTAGGTAATTACTATCTGCATTATTTATTGTAAACTAGACAATGCTCGTGACTTCGTCCGCTTAGATTTAGGTTTTCAAAAATTCCGTGGGCGTGGGAACTTCTGGACTAAAAATAAAATTGGTGATTCCATCTTCAGGATGCAAGCTTACTTTAAAGCTTGTTTAACAAAATCGGTCAAACGAATGGGCCCTAAAAAATTGACAGACAGACACACTTTCGCATTTATATCAGCAATATCAGTATGGATTAAAGTGTGTTAAAAATAATCCTTCAAAAACTATATTACAATATCAGTTTCCTGTGTGATTGGCTAGTCTTTGTGACTGCCTTGGCCTAAGTTCAATCAGGACAACATCATTATAATAAAGTAAAAACTTTTTCAGCTTGGGAGTTCTATAAGAAATCGGACAGTGGCAGTTCCAGGAAGCTCTTCAGATTCTCTCTAATACACCTGCCTGCACTCATGTTTCTGATGCTAGTCAACAAGAAATACTGGCCTTCGAGCGATACTCAGGAACAGGACTTGGTGAAGCTACAGGATGTTAAACACACGGAGGCTAAGAGAATAACGGTTCTGCCGAGAGGGCCAGTGGTGGCAGCGCAAGACACTAGTACGGTTCACAAATGATGGTGCAAACAAATTACTGTAATGTAGTGTGTCGTAACCATCGTCGTCATTAAAGCGAAATGCGTCCCAAAAGCGGTGTTGAGACACATTTCTGATGTTCGAATAATCAAGTTTTGGCCTCAAAAACTACAAATTTGTTTATTTATTTTTTAAGTATTATAAAAATTAAAGATATTCTTTAGTGAATTACGAGAGCCAAAACACGATTGGCACAATTTGGCTCGATACAAAAAGATCGCATTTTTTACATGAACGTTATGAGAAAAACCAGCTTTATTCGACTGATATAAAACCATTTTCAATAAATTTCGTATTTACGTTCCAACGTTTAATACACTAAAGGGATTACTTTATGGTAACAGAGGACATAGAATTTAAAATATAAATATTTATAATAAGCGTGCAACTGCGCTCGGGAGGCGCAGACTATCGCTCCCGTACCCCGTCAGTCGCTCGCAACGTGTCTTTGAGAACACCCGTGTACAACTTCAATCCCATACTCTACTGCTGGACATGGGTCCCACACGCCACGTGCATGCGATGTCTGAAGCCAGCATCTCTGGTATTAAGTATCTTATCTATGATCCAGCGGCTCTCTGCGACTCTGATGTCTGTCCACCTAGTGGGGGGTCTGATAACTGGAGCAATATTAGTCGTATTAACCATACCATGAAATGATTATTTATTTTTATTTGAACCTGCTTATTATTGCCAGAGCACCATGACAGGATAGTTTGCACTTTTTCATTTAAAATGTATGAGATTGCCTTGTGCATTGCGACACGCCACAACACATCAGTGTGTTTGCACCTTAAGGTGATCGCATATATACCATCGCATCGGGCACACGAATATCGTCAGCGCAGATTGTTTGCCGCGTTTCAGTACTGAAAAATGTGTCCTTTAGAGCCGTATGCAATCACCTTAGATCTACAAAATGGTAGATAATTTTAGTTTCCTTTTTTTCTGTAAATAATGTACAATGTTTTGTGATGTTATTTATAGAGTCTGTGTAAGATAAAATCACCTTTATGCAAATATTTGTTAAGAATTTAAGTTGTATTTTTTGATGTTGGGCTAGTTCCTTTATTGATGCATAGAAGGAGTAAATAAAATAGACAGAAATAATAAATCCTTATATTTATTTTGTTTTTCTTGGTATAATTTAAATTATTACAATCACGATTGGAATTAGTGATGAACCGCCAAAGTAGCCTTCAAAAATAATAATATTCTCATTAAAAAAAATTATAACTGCACAAAGTTTTCTATTAATATGACACAAAATTTTTATGATGCTGTTAGTTATTTGGTTATACACATATCTGAACAAAATCTAAAAGTAATGCTATCCTCCTCACAATGGTCCTTATAGAAAAGGATAGCACTTCTATTATATGTGTCAGTTTAGAGATTTGTATACAATCAAATAATCACAAAAATAAAATAGATACAATGGCGATTCATCGAAGTTATTCTAAATACATTTACATTCATTCAGACCTGATTTGAACACGAGACAATGTATGCAGGTGGAAACCAACAGGCTAACTATAAAATGTATAAGTCTAACATTATTAGCTTGCTGCAACAACTTGGGTTGGGACACTTGTATTCCCACAATTTGTGTAGGATTCTTTTCTTAGCGATGGCTTATTTCCTGAAAATAAAAGAGAGGAATCAGTATGGTAAACTTATGAATAAATAAGGTACCAGGCATAAATACCCTAGAGAGGTGAGCTAAACTTGGAAATTGCTGTATCATATATTCGACGAGTGCGAGCCACGAGCGAACTCATACTTCGCGCGTGCGTAGGCAACCACCAATAGCGGTTTTTTTTATTAACTGGTTTTACGGTTCTTTCGCACCATCTAAATATACAGGTTGTAACCAGAACGCTAACAAAAACTTAGCGTTATTGTTATACTACCGTAACACAATTCAATCGAAATAACCATTTACCTCATTTTGTAGTTATAGTGATTTAGTATTTTTCAAACCCCCAATGTAGCGTGAAAAACTTCGGTCAATGCCCCGCCTACGACGCGGCATTGACTACGAGTGGCCTACTTACGCAACGTTCGTTGACCTCTAGCGTCAGTCAGATGTTTTATTTGCAATATATCGTAAACTTTTACAAAATTATAGGATTTTTTATATTTTTTTTCGCGTTTTTTTCGTGGTATCATATCAGTAATCATCAGTACTATCACCCGTCTTCGTTTTTGCCAGCGTTCTGGTTACATCCTGTATAAAAAAAAGGTGCCGTGACAGATCTATCAACGTACAGCTCAAACTACTGGACGATCGGGCTGAAGTTTGGCACGCAGATAGCTTTTATGACGTAGACATTCGCTAAAGATTTTTGAAAATTCAACCCCTAAGGTGTTTGAAATTTGTGTAGTCCGCGTGGACGAAGTTGCGGGCATAAGCTAGTTCAAATAAGATTTTTGCGCAGGTACATCGGCGTAACTTAAAAATGTGGTAGTACTGTATAGACGCTTACTTGGACTTCTTAGAGGATCGGTCTTGTTCGCGGCTGTCGTCCCGCGAGCGCTTCTGCGAGCGGTGGTCGGAGGAGTGCTTCTTGTGCTCGCCATTCGACTTGCTGTGCGACGACTTGCTGCGGTCGCGGTCGCCGTGCGACTTGTCGCGGTCGCCGTGGGACTTGTGATGCTTGTCGCGGTTCTTCGATGGACTGCAACAATTCACACTCATATATTTTTTTTCTATCTATTCTATTTTTTACATAACAATAATTATTTCACATTATATAAATAAGGTAAAAATTGCCTATTGAAATATAATATAGTCTGCGACAGGTTCAGAAAGCATTCGGCGTATGAGGCGGACGGAAGCCCCACACACCCGCATATCACCCGCGCTCGCCCGCACCAGGTTAGTGCGGGGCGTACCCTCCCCGATCGCCATCTCGCCCTGTCGAGTACTATACAAACTTAATCTTTTGAAACACAATAACTCTTATGGTTGGAGCTAGAGCTCTTGTGGTAGTAGCTCTTATCATACTTGTTTTAGTATGGGGTCAGTATTTAACATGAGTGTACTCACCTGCTACTGCTGTGTTTGGAGGGGCTCTTATGGCTGGAGCTCTTGTGGTTGGAGCTGGAGCTCTTGTGGTTGGAGCTAGAGCTCTTGTGGGAGCTGGAACTCTTGTGACTGGAACTCTTGTCGTGTTTGCTCTTCTTGCGACCCTCTTCGTCTTCGAAGTTGCGCCTCGGGTCGCGACCAGAGCCTCCTTTACGCTTGCGGTCGAAGTCGGTCGTGTCGCGGTCATAAATGCGTTCTTTTTTGTCCTCTTCGGCCGCTTCACGCTCTAAGTCGGACCAGTCTTTGCCGGATTCTTCGTCTTCCTCTGTAACATTGTGGCAATCACACTTATTTAGACTATAAATAGGGTACTTTCCTGTTTTATTTTTTATGCAACAGCAAATACCATCAAAAGAAACTTTTTTGTGAGCAAAGTTTTAAATTAGTTGTAGATTGAGACAGCAATTAATAGGGTACTTGACTCATATCTAATTTCGTCCAATAAATGATTATTTATTATAGTATTTTGCTTAAGACAACGAAATATATCAATAACAATTATTAAAAACGCAGGATGGATATATAAATCCAATTTAAAAAAATACAGTTTTTATTTTTATTTGAAACGCAGAAAACGCTGTCAGCCATGATGTGACGTCAAACAAACATGTAAACAAACAAATGTCATCCCTATGTCACGCGGGGACTAACGTAGTATCCATATATATAAAATTTAGAGTCCTGACTAACTTATATATCAACGCACAGCCTAAACAGCTGGTCCTAGATACATGAAATTTGGTGGGTGTGTTCTTTGTAGGTAAAGAGAAGGTATCCACTAGGAAAGGATTTTTTGAAATTCCACCCCTGAGTGGGTTAAATGGAGGTTTGAAATTTATGAAGTCCACGCGGGCGAAGTCACGTGCATAAGCTAGTTTTTATATATTTCTAAAAACTCATAGTAAACGTAAAAAAATATCGTTTTCTCTTTATAAACTGAATAAGTTATTAAGTAAGACTTACAACAAAGTGATCTTTGCAAAAATAAATTTGGGTTGAAGTCGTTAGTCATATAGGATCCCTTTAAGCAAGTCTTTGCGTGTTACGTATATTTATTTCACTGGGCACTCTAATCCACAACTTTCCTGTGGTCTTTATCGATGCGTTTTTTACTTTCTCGGATGATACAATAACGATAATTACTATATTTTTCATGTAAACTAGTATAGAAGTCATGTTTATTAAACTTTGGGAGGTTATGCTGTTGTTTACAAATGCATGACGTCAGAGCACAGATAATCTATCGGCCAAACATGGCCGACCAGTGTTTTCACCTGTCTAAGAAAAATATATTTTTAAATTAAAGTTTTACGGTTATTAGGGCGCTAAAAAATATAGTGTTAATTTTTTTGATATAATAGGACAAATATTAACCATTTAAGACCAACTTAAAAAAAGTGTCAAGTAGCCTATTTCCCTACTATGTTTTCCTTCACCGTTAAAGCAATCGATATTTAATTGCTTAAAAACGCACATAGCTCCAAAAAGTTAGAAGTGCGCGTGCTCGGGATCAAACACACTACTTAGCCATTTTTATCACGGCTAAATACTTTTAATTTGATCTTAACGAATGCAGTCTGTATTAATGGATATAAAGCCGTGCCGCCAAGCGATTTAGCGTTCCGGTACGATGCCGTGTAGAAACCAAAGGGGTATGGGTTTAATAAAAACTGCCATACCCCTTCCAGGTTAGCCCGCTATCATCTTAGACTGCATCATCACTTACCAACAGGTGAGATTGCAGTCGAGGGCTAACTTGTATCTGAATAAAATAAAAAATAAAATAAATGCGCTTAGCCCTTACCCTCGCTCTCACCCGAGCCGTCCGACACGTCGGACGCTTCAGAGTCGTACTCCGAGTCGTCCTCCGACTCCTCTTCCGACTCCGCGTCTGTCGGCTCGTACGCATCGTCCTCTTCCTCCGATTCCTCCTCCTGCAAATACATTTTCTTTTTAAATATTTTTCCACTAGATGATGCTTGCAACCGCCGGGAGCCGCATCAGGGGTCTCACGTACAACGGAGGGCTACGTCTAAGAGCGAAAACGAAACCCGGAAAGAAGAAAAAACGCCTGCGACATTGCGTGGATTTAAATATTAAAAAATCACGAAAGAAGTTTGATTTTCCGGGACAAAAAGTAGCCTATAAGCAATTCCAGGAGGCAAGCTACAGTGCGACAAGGCTATCTTGGCGCGGTGCGAAAATCGGAACTAACGTTGCCGTCAAGTGTGTCCTCTTTGTTCTTGTTTGAATATTATAAGTCTTTGTTCTCCAACAGCGCCCCCTCTGTCAATGTCATTCAAGTGCCAAGAGAGCCTTGTCGCACTGTATCTCTGTACCAAATAGATGATGTTCCTGAGGAAGGACGAACTCGCTGGCATCAGCTAGTAGTGTATGTTTACCTGACGTTCGTTTTCGGCGTCCGACTCGGGGTCCAAGAAGGACCAGCCTCCATTGTCAAAGAAGCCCTCTATGTCATCTGTGATTGTCTTCATAACCTTTGTCCAGTTCAGCGACTGTATGCCCTCTGAATATCGGATGTCGCAAGAGCTAAGAAAGAATAACTATTTTATTTATTGAAGTAAATTGTGCTAGTAATACCAGAATAGTCAAAAATAAATTTGTTGTTGTCTAAAATAAAATAAATAATAATGAAAGGTCCCCCAAAATACACGAAATCCATGTCGTGTTAGTTTTAAGTTTAAATACAAAAAATGAAGAGTCAGGTGGCCACTTATAACACCACAGCGCTCACCACTGTGCAAGGGAGGTCATCAAAATCCTTTGCTAAACCTAAAAAGAAACCATCAGGATTCCGTACCATCGTATAAGATATATTTTATGTGCCAGTTAATGATGGACAGCGCCATCTACATGTGATTTAAGTAAATAATTATTTAAACAACAAAGTGATCCTCTAAGGGTTTCTTTTTTCTTTTTGAGGTACGGAACCCTAAAAAACTGAAAAGCAACTCACTTTAGCCATTCCTTGACATGATCCAGCATGTTCATTGGCACAGCGTTGACCATAGCCACCTTTTTGGCGTAGTCCTTGAACACGAACACCATATCGAAGTTCTTGAGGTGGAATTGGACTCGCTCGAAGTGCACCAGCTCCACATCCTCCAGTGCTATCACGAAGGGAGGCCACTCGGTCAGGTTGACCAGGGCTCCCGAAGTTGGTTGAAGGAGGACGGTGCTGCGGAACGGCGCTCCGGGGAAACCGAGTTCTCTGTGAAAACAAACATATGGAGTATTCATCATCATCATCATCATCACCAACAGATAGACGTCCACTGCTGGACATAGGTCTCTTGTAGGGACTTCCACACGCCACGGTCTTGAGCCGCCTGAATCCAGCGGCTCCCTGCGACTCGTCTGATGTCGTCCGTCCACCTAGTGGGGGGCCTGCGTCTTCCTGTGCGAGGTCGCCATTCTAGAGTATTAGCATAACGTAAATAGGTACATAGTGAGATGAAGTGCTTCAGGTTTGCCACGAGTCGGCTTTATAGTATCACCTATAGTCCACGACAGGTTGAGAATATGGCAATTGGGGTATGAGGCGGGGGGACGCCCCGGACACCCGCACGTCACCCGCGCTCGCCCGCAGCGGGTTAGCGTGGGGGCTTTGCGGGTGTTCGGGGCGTTGCCTCCCCGATTGCATCTCGACCTGTCGCGTACTATACATTTCCAAAGACTGATCCACTACTAAGTAAAATAATTAGAGTATCAATATAATCCAATGCTCAATCACGAAAAGGCGAAAGTTCGTATGTGTTTGTATGTGTGTGTGTATGTTTGTTACTCTATCACGCAAAAACTACTGGTCGGGTTAGGCTGATTGCGGGAGCTAAGACATACCTGAAGGGCGTGTCGAACTCCACCTCCTGCTTGGTCATGTTCTCGACTCTCTCGCAGAAGCTCTTGAAGGCGACCTTGAGCTTGTGTCGCAGCTCTCGCTCGCTCTGCTCGGCCGCGAGGTCGTCCCGGTCGTGCATGTGTTGGTGTTTGCCCAGATCTGTCGTGATCTCTCCCACTTCCGTGTAGAATTGAACGTCCACATGCTTCTTTTTGCCTGAAATATTATTTTGTCATGTTGTATTCGTGTAAAATCCGGTAAATCGTCTAAAAGTTTTTTGGAAAATAAATAAATGTCAACTCACCAAACATAATAGCGTGTTTCAAATGGAAATGTAGCAATATGATCATTTCGCCGTCACAGGGTTGAAAGAAGGCATTTTTTATATTGTTATATAAAATATCCACTTTATCCCCTCTGACTGACGTAAACCTAAATCCATTTGTGTGCGCTTCTAGGGACCCGCTCATTCTCTTTGTGACTATATTAGGTCTTATGTACAGATCTTTGAGCTTAGGGTTGCCTTTACTCTGTGAGAGGACCAGTGTGTCTTGTTTAACCAGATCTTCCTTTTCTCTTTCTTCAGCTTCTCGTGTTTTGAATTTTTTCTGAACTTCCTTTATAAGTCGGAAGCCTGTGTTCAGGTTTGATGAGGGAGGTGATATCTCACCAGGTTCTTTTGTGTTTGTACTTCGATATGTTCTGGGAAAAGATTTGTATTTTTAGTAAATATAATAATAGAGACAAATTGAATTCTAAACTTCTAATTATTAAATTAAATATTGGAATTTTATGAAACTTAGCCCAAGTTTCGCAAAGAGCGGATAGTAAATTTTTCAAAAGCCAGCTACATATTCACGTTCAGTCCTTTGACGCTAAAAAAACCCTGCCGATTGACCATCCGCCGTATACTTGCCAATGGGTGGTGCACTAGTGCCGGGGTGGAAGAAGTTGATGCGTAGATAAGTGTAGTCGCCCTCAACAGACTACGACATGGTTCTTATCGTAAATATATAGAGTACGCACTGCACTTACACTTCTTTGACGAAGGTCGCGTCGGGTTGTGCGTAGTTGCCGCCCTCGTTGCGGCCCATGGTCGCGCCGGGGTGGAAGAAGTTGATCCGCAGATAAGTGTAGTCGCCCTCAACAGACTGTGATATGTTCTTAATAGTGGATATATGGAATGGTACTGGGACACCGAATATCGGTAGGATAACTGTTTCGTATTTACGATCTGAAACATCACAAATGAGGTTGAGTGTTTCAAATAATATGTTTGTATCGTAACTTAGCTTCAGCATTAGAATAAAACTAAACTCTGTTGTACATTTTCACATCAAAGCAACATGTTTGAAAAATGCTCCAGGCCTGTTCAAAGACCCTGAGTTTTTTCGGCTGGCAAACATGGCATAGAATGAAATAAAATTTCTCCATTTCAAAGAACTAAAAAGGATTGGCAGAATGAGTTTGCAAGAAATGCAAACTGCTTGTGACGAATCGCATAATTGATTAGAGTGAACCTTTCACTTAGTCCTTAAGGGATATTATTAAGTATAATTTAATATGTTTCAGTGTATGACCATTATGGTTTTATTATGATCACTCTTTTGAAGTACACTTACCCACATATAACTTTAATTCTTTCACTTCATTCTCTCTAGGCATCTGGCTGACACTTTTGTACGAAACTGTGCTTTTCCTGATTTTCTCGCCCTCTTTTCCGCCAGACTGTTTCGCCAGTCTCTCCTTGGCCTTCTCGTTCAATGCTATAGCAAGCTCCCTTTGGTGTTCCTTACGTTTCTCCTCTGAGGAATGTTCTGTGCGGAGCTTGGATTCGATGACGGCAGTTCTTTTACCTCTGCCTAAAAATGTTCATAAAACTGTAGTTTTTATTTAGACTATCGTTTGCACGCACAAGCGATGTGTCTTTATGATGCGATTAAAAAATCCGGATACAAAATTAAATCTATCTAAACTGGTTTTTTTTTCATTTATATTCATGAAAAAGCATGTCATTGGTTTGTAAAAATTGCATTATTGTAAAAGAAGCATGCATTAGATTATTTATAAACCATGAAACTCACCTCCATTTTCTATCCATCCACGATTGCATGAAAGGAAATAAAAAAACATGAATATGTTATTATTGTACATAATATACATTTGTTGTTGTTATGTACAGTACGCGGCAAAGTAATGTACATCAACATAACAGAAGGAGATAGCAGATTTGTAGAGCATGGTCTCCGTCGTTGAGACCGACAAAACGTCATATAGGTATGAGTGACAGAGACAACGATCTACAAAGCCGAAATGTCATCCTAAAGGCTGATCTACATTACTTTCTGCCGCGTACTGTACTACAGTTTGAAGTACAGATAACAAAAAATCAAGTATATAAAATTTCACACATGATGTTAAATTAAAAAAAAAATTCTATCTATCTGTAAACAAAATGTAAATATGTATAACATTTATAATACACAATATACCGTCAAAACTGTGTAAGTCAATGCCCATATTATAAATGCGATTGTTGGTTTAATAGTTTCTTTCAATTACGTCGCAACGGAGGAAGGGGTCGCCGTAAAAAAAAAAAACAAGGCAGGATTTTTAGATATTTCACCAAAGTTAAGTTGGGGTAGATCTGTTAGTCTCTATCCTACTTACCAAGTATCTCAGCCTTATTTTCCTTTTCCTCCTCTTCCTCTTCGTCGTCGTCCTTGAGGAAGATGCCGATGTTTTTGATCTTCTTTTTGGACTGCGTGAGAAGGGAGGCCGGTTGCTCCTCGTTTACTAGCACTGTGTCGCCGACGAATAGAGCATATGTCTGCAATGAGATTAATTACTCATACAAAACCTAAGGTGCTTTATACACGTTCATGTTAGAAATGGGAAGTTCTAGAGTTCTAAAAATTGGCTCAGGTCTGGCCTGGTAGCGGAACTAGTTACCATCCTACGTACAAATACGTGTCACCACACACTTTACACGAGCATATTATTTTGCAGCTATCTTATGTCACAAGTCACAACTGATGAAAATTTGTGGTCACTATACTTCATCCGCGTATAGAAGTTAGTAAAGAGCTCTCTCTGTTAAGTAATCCCAATACAAATGATAGAGGCAAAATGATTAACGCTCAGTGAGATTTTTGCCTGTAACATTTGCATTGGATTAGGGATGATTTATAACAACACGTGGCGGGCACGAGCCGTGCCTTGCACGAGGCGCGGATTCATAATATCACGAACATTTTATATGTAGCAGTTCATGCTTCACCGTGTGGCGTCCATATTCAAAACATCACGAACATTTTATATGAAGCTGTTTATGCTTCATGTCCCGCGCACACCACGTGTTGGTACAAATCATCTCTCATTCGGATTACGTAACAGAGAGAGTGCTATACATACTTCTTTCCGTGGTTTGAGATGACGTTGCGTTGTGCATATACTGTACATGCACCAGGGCCGGCTTAAGCATATTCGGCGCCGGGGTGCGAAAGTTAGTCTGCGCCCCACCCCCTATAATTTTTCACGATATTGCCTATGGGAGGCATATGTTTGTTTCCTTTTCGGCACCGCCCGAAATCAAATCTAGGTGGGTAGGTAAATTTATGGACGGTCGGCTTGCGCCCCCTAGGACTCTGCGCCCGGGTGCGCCGCACCCCTTGAACCCCCGGGTAAAGACGGCCCTGATATGCACAACGCAACTTCATGTCAAACGCCGCGTTTCACATGTACACTAACAATATTTTGACCAATTTTATGGATTTTTCAATCAATCAATCAGCCTGTTTGCGTCGTATTAAGAATCACATTCTGACTAAGCAAAGTTTTTGTTGCCATTAAAAAATAGTGGTGTTTATGCTGCCAGGCGTCAAAGAGTACATCAAAGAGCTTACTTTGCCTTCTTTATCAGTCGCCGCACTGTTGGTTAAGTTGGACAGACCGATGTTGATATTGAACACCATTCCTTTCTTAGCCACTATGGACGTTTTGGGGCTAATCACGATTGAGCTTTCACGGAACTCTATACCCATCGCGAAACTGAAAATAATATGCTAAATTTAATTAATTATTCAATTCACAAATTTAAAAGTAAATATGAATAGGAGTGTTTTAATTAATTAAATATCACTTGCTTTAACGGTGAAGGAAAACATCGTGAGGAAACCTGCATGCCTGAGAGTTCTCCATAATGTTCTCAAAGGTGTGTGAAGTCTACCAATCCGCACATGGCCAGCGTGGTAGACTATGGCCAAACCCTTCTTACTCTGAGAGGAGACCCGTGCTCTGCAGTGAGCCGGCGATGGGTTGATGATGATGTGTTAATATGAAGCTAAACTTCAAAATAATTATAGTTTTTCATGCCAACATTTGATAGACTACCTCCGTACATCACAGCCCCTAGTGAACAATTTGCAAAGTAAAACCTGATAATACTGCCGGTCAATTCCGGAAAATCTGCATCAATCATTATTACAATCGCAATAGTTGTGAATTGTGATTGGCTGAACTCAAATCCAAATTATTTATTCAGAATACGTAATATTTTACGCTGATGGTCAAAATTTTAATTTGTAAGATGATATAGTGGTGATAATTAATATGTACTTAATAAAAATAAATATGCAACTTGCATGCTACAAAATGCATTGTAGCCAATAGCAATCAGATATGATTGCGATCGTGACATTGTAGCAGTCTTCTACCGCAATCGAGCCACAGGATTCCTTGGGCATACTGTATGCTCAGTATTCATCACGATGTTTGGATCGCGATATTCTAACTTATTCGATATTAAAATGAGACAGTGCTATACCGCTGGCATAAGTATGTCTCATTTTAACTAAAACTTAAGTCTAAGCAAAGTATAACTCTATAGAGTTCAACCTTAGACTCTAAAACCATTAGACCCATTTTATTGTCATATAAAAACTCGTGGAGAAACAAAATATTTAGAAAAGCGATTATAAAGCGAGGTTTAGACTAGCAAGCACTTCTTGCAAGTTATTCTGCAAGTACTTGCAGAATTGTTTACACTACAAGCAATATTGTACATGTGCATACATTTGTGACTTGCGGCAAGTCCAGCAAGTTACAAAACTTGCGGAAGTGATTTTTTATACGGTAGAAATAGCTTGCGCAAGTTTTGTTGCTAATCTAAACCTCGCTTAAAATTTCAACCTACCCAAAGTTTTTAGTGAGATTGTCGACAAGTTCAGGCTTTTCCTTCTTAGCCAATTCCAAACCAGCTTCGTATACCGTAGACAACTTGGCACCAGCGACAAGACGTTTTAAGACTTCCTCCTCTACATTGAGTAGGAAATTATAATTGCTCTGAACAGCATCCGTAGGGTTGACCAGCAATGTACGGACTATGTTCGAACAATACGATTTATATCTCGCACCCAACGAGCATATGATTGCTCCGAAATGTAAGTGATTTTTGTCTGAAACAGCGCTGAATTTCAAACTGTAATTGCCACCGGACTGTATGATCGGTGGATAGCACATGTCTACTTGGCTCGTATCAACTCCTGTGACATATTTTTTATCTGATATTGCTGCTTCTACGCCTTCCGCTAACTTTGAGTGTTTTACTTTCTGAAATAATGTTGTAATGTAATGTTATAAACTGTACAGTAGTGGTAATCCAGCGGGCAGTAAGTATGATTTTACAATTTTTTTTAATATCTTAGATGGATATCGATGGAGATTCAAAAGGCTACATTAAAAATTTAAGCTAGCCCTTATCTAATTACTGTACAAATCATGCCAGTGTGACTGCATCTCTGTACTGGACAGCCCAGCTGATCATTTGAGCAAATAAATGAATTTAATTACATTTATTGAATATTTCTCAAACAATCTTCCTTCATTTGTGTATGCCTCTGTGCTATGCATCATGAAAATCAAGTTTATAAGTTTTTCGCAAACTCTAAATATTACAATTAAATTGTACGCGTCATTTTCTCGAAACTGACATTTCTAACTAACTGCCATCTTGATTACCATGTCATGGTTTTCGATTTACACTTTTTACTCTTTGTTGGAAAAGATATAGCATTTCAGCACGTCTTGACATGCCTAAATTTTTTTTAAGAAACTAAAAAAATATACCATGTGCCAATTGTGGGTGAAAGGGAAAGAAATGAAGACAATGGGGCTGATTCTCTTGTACACAATCTCTTAACAAAACTAAACTAACAGGTCTAAATCTAGTGCTATCCTTTTACGCAAGCAACATTATGAAAGGGATAGCAATAGATTTAGACGTGCCATTTTAGTTTAGAGATTGTTTTCAACGGAATTAGCCACATTGTTCTGATACTGATGTATTATGATGAATGTTCTAGACCGATTGCACAACATTATGCAATATAAATATTTTTATATATAAATTTAGATATAAAAAAATATTTCTTTATAGGCATCCTATAAGAAAACACATTCTATATAAACAATGTAATATTGTTGCAAATGCAAAAAAATGCATTTTATTTATTTTTTAGGGTTCCGTACCTCAAAAGGAAAAACGGAACCCTTATAGGATCACTATGTTGTCTGTCTGTCTGTCTGTCAAGAAACCTACAGGGTACTTCCCGTTGACCTAGAATCATGAAATTTGGCAGGTAGGTAGATCTTATAGCTGACATTTGGGGAAAAATCTGAAAACCGTGAATTTAGGGTTAGATCACACAAAAAAAATTAAATTGTGGTCATGAACTAATAATTAGTATTTTCAACTTTCGAAGTGAGTGACTATATCAAGTGGGGTATCATATGAAAGTTCTTCACCTGTACATTCTAAAACAGATTTTTATTTATTTTTATGCATCATAGTTTTTGAATTATCGTGCAAAATGTCGAAAAAATACGACTGTAGTACGGAACTCTCATTGCGCGAGCCTGACTTGCACTTGGCCGGTTTTTTAAATAAAAGAGGAACTGCTGAGTTTTTTGCGAACTCTTCTCAGAATCCGCCTTATGGACTAGTAGTAGTCTTGACATAACATAAGCAGCACATACTGTCCCACATGAAATAAATTTATCTCATTTGAATCAGCATTTACCTTATCAGAATCAATAATTTCCATAATTTGATCCTTTAAGTACTTGGTGAATACATCAACGGTCACCAAACACGCTTTCTTTACGGTGATAACCTCCGGATCTTCCTTGGGTGCCATGATTAGTGCAACTGAGGAGCTAATATCAACATTTTCAAATTTTTCTGCCTTCAACGCAGCCTTCCAGCTCTCACTGAATTCTCCTGGATAGTTGTCTTTGGCAAAAACACCAAGTGTCTTGCCCTCTTTAGATTTCTTTATCTCTTGTATGAGTTTATTGAAGTTTTCTTTATCATGGTCATTCTGAAATTGTAATTTTTATTTATTACATTTATAGCCTGTAGGGCGATTGTCTTAAACCTGCATCAATCATTATTACAAACTCAA
Organism: Maniola hyperantus; assembly: GCF_902806685.2. Taxonomy (NCBI): domain Eukaryota; kingdom Metazoa; phylum Arthropoda; class Insecta; order Lepidoptera; family Nymphalidae; genus Maniola; species Maniola hyperantus. The sequence continues at coordinate 13,978,336 of NC_048538.1, read as the reverse complement.
TTGTTCTGATTGGCTGAATTTGTGCAATGTTGCAACAAGAATCGCACAAATTCAGCCAATCAGAACAATTGAGATTGTAATAATGATTGATGCAGGTTTTAGACAATCGCCCCGCTGTTTCACAACCGCCAAATTAACTTTATCAAATTATTTTTTCACAAAAAAAAACATACATTCAATTTCAATCAACATTTCTAAAAATTCATAGTACTTACTCTATCTCTTATTAAGAGCTTCACTGGAGGTAGGTCAGATTCCTCTTTACCATTTTCAATTTGCCTCAAAAATTCTATTTTCTTTTTACTTGCAAGGAAACACATACTATGTTCGCTCAGGACTGCTATTGTATCTGGTAGTTCATATCCAAACAGCCATGTCTGGTAAATAGAAAGAGAATTACACCTAGATCAACAAAAATAGGACAGGAAAACCTGCAAAATTGAGCATGAAAGTATGTAGTTAGAAAGTCAAAAATCTTAATACTGGACAAAATGGTATACAAATTACTAGATGCCCGCGACTTCGTTCGCGTGGGTTTAGGTTTGTATCGTACCGTGGGAACTCTGATTTTCCGGGTTAAAAAGCCTGTGTCCTTCTCCGGTATGTAAGCTAACTCTGTACCAAATTTCATGAAAATCGGTTTAACTGTTGGGACATGAAGAGCTAGCAGACAGACAGACAGACACTTTCGCATTTCCAATATTAGTGTGGATAAATGCTCTACAAATAATTACGAACTATTAGAGTTGGAAGTGTTGGAAGTGGAAGTTGGAGTGAAGTATGGAAAAAATTTCATGATCCCAGTTGCACCAGCTGACGTTTTTAACGCACATTGTATTGTATCATGTGCGGTGTGCTAACAACAAACCTGTAACGCCGTCGATTTACTGTAAATTGTATCTTCATCGCCACCGACATAAGTCACCAGACAATCAGCCTTACCCAAGGCATCCTCGCTCTTAGAGTCTGCAGCAGCCTGCAAGTAGATCACATGGTAATAAACGAGTACACACTTCTTCCAAAATCACCAAGAATAGTGAACAACCTTCCACGCCGCGTAGAGCTTTTTCATGCGTCTAAAAAACGTTTCTTTATCAAGTGATATATTCGACATGGTAGAAAATCTCTTAGGGTCTAACTATAATTAACGTTTCTTGTATTTATCCCCTTCGGACGCGAAATAAATATGAATTTAATTCACAACATTACAACATTTTCCTTTGCAGTTTGACAGAAAACAAAAATGGCGGGCGTTCGCGCTTCTTTCTCTATTGTCTATGAAAGGAGAATTCATCTCTACATCACTCTTTGGTATGAATTATAATGGTTTCATCAGACGCTTGCGACAAACAACATACAGCAAGCATCATAGAGTAGGATGTATATACCTGCAAACTTGTGCACTGAGATGCCAAAAACGAGCCCGTTAAGATAGCGCTGAATGGGAGTGTGTCCTTTTTTATTAGGGTAACAACATGATTTAGCAATGTAAGATTATTTTGATGAATTATTATGTGAGTGTTGGAGAGGATGAATTTGGTTAAGGATATATTCACATAGTATCATGCGGGTGATGTTGTTGGGGAAAGCTGGCTTTCACTTAAAAATAAATGGCAGAAGAAAGTTTGATATCTTTTATTTGTTAAAAAAGTTAGTACACAAATTTTCACTAAAATAGTTAGTCCATTTCACACGCGTCCATCAAAATATGCATCAAACTAAGCCTTTAGTTCGTTTCAAGCTTACATTATGGAACCTATCGCAAGCGTATGGTGACACCATAATAGTCAGTCGCACCAACACTTCAGAAAATGACACTGATGATTTGAATTTAAAAATATCCAAAGAAGAATTTGCAAGTACTGGTACTACTACGTAGAAAATATCTCAAAAATATGTATATATCAGAGAATATTTCAAAATATTAAATAGCGCTTAGTTATTTATTTTTGTTTTAAACAATTAATGAATTATAAAATGCAAAGGTTAACAGCGCAGGAACACGTTCATTTAACAGAAAATATACTAAAAACTTTCAGTCAAAATCGCATCACAACTTTATTAGATTTTCTTCAAGAAGATGTTCAAAAGTTATCAGCATTAAGCAAATTAAGCTTACCACAAATTTTAGAAATAAGGAACCATATTCTATTAAAATATTCAGCACCATTAATAAATGGTACTAATTTATTCATTAACAGATTAACTTGCAAACAGTTTATTAGCACTGGAATTAATAGGTAAATATAATTTTAAAATCATTTAATATGTATACTTATCTGTATCTAATGATGACCAATATACCTATTTAAAGTTATTTTTATTATTCAGTTTAGATGCAATATTGCGTGATGGAATTCCAATTGGATTTATTACTGAAATATGTGGACTTGCTGGATGCGGTAAATCACAATTATGCATGCAACTTGCTATAAACTGCGTCCAAAATAGTAGTACTTCTGTTCTTTGCATTGATACAAAAGGTGATTTTTCTGCTGTAAGAATACAGAAAATTTTAGATTCGTGTGGGTTCTCTTATAAGGTATTCTAATATTACATTATACTTATCATTTATTTACTTAAACTGCCCATAACTTACATACTTAATGCAATTCTATAATGGTAAATTATATAGGTACAAATTGCAAAATTAATTTTATATTTTTATTTAGTACTACAATCTAGATTATGCCCGCTGCTTCGTTCAAGTGGATTTGGGTTTTTAACAATCCCATGGGAACTTAAAACATTTATAATATTAGTATGGATTTGTTACAGGATATGGCATCAATTATGTTAAAAATAAAAGTCATCCACATTTGGCAAATGGAAGATCTAGTAAAGTTGTTTGAGGAACTTAAAAGTGGTGTCCTTGTTATTGAAAATTTATCCCTAATTATTATAGATTCATTACCAAGTCTTATGTTTCAACACTTTGGTGATGACAATAAAATAGGTAACTAGTAAATATAAATTACAGTGGAAATTAATTTAAAGTGTCACTTGTATCTTATTACACTCTCCCCAATCCACCACGCTGACCCAGTGCAAGTTTGCAGACTTCATAAACTTTTGAGAACATTACTGAAAAGTCTCAGCTTTCCTCAAGATGTTTCCTTTCACTATTAAAGCTAGTCATATTTAATTACTTAAAATGCACATAACTATGAAAAGTCAGAGTGCCCGGGATAGAACTGGATTCTGTGAGTTCTGTGAGGCTGACTATTCATTTTACTATGTAGAAATAGGTATGGCTAATTTTGTTGTGTACAATCTCTAAACAAAATTAAATTGGCAGTTCTAAATCTAACGACATCCTATAGTAATTTTGAAAAGGATCATAATGACCTGCCATTTTCGTTTAGAGATTGTGTACAACAACATAATTAGCACACTGTATTGATAAAATAAGTATGTAGGTACACAGGTACATTGATGTTTTATGTTTTTTCACAGGATTAAAATTGCTAAATTATTTTGCAAACTATGCAAGAAGCATAAGCAAAAAAATGGAAATAGCAATTGTATGTGTTAATATTCAGACTCGATGGATTGATCAAGATGTTCTAGACCTTGAGGGTAATATAATTTAACATTTAATTTTGAAAAAACAAGAGTATTCAAGGATGTACATTATATAAAAAAATTATTACATTAGTTATTAGTATTTTTATTATATACCTATTAGTATAAAAAAAAATTTTTTTAATAAAATATTATTTTCATAGGTAGGTAAGTGTAATAATTTATGTGTTAGATTTTATGTTGGTTAAATTTTACAATATAATTATAAAAATACATATTAAATTAATATAGATAAATAAATTACAGATGAGGCCCGCTCAGGAGAAGCAACATACACTGAGAAATGGAACAGATGCCTGGGAAAGTATTGGCAAAATATCCCTTTAATTGTGCTCTTTCTGGAAAAACATCAAAACTCTAATGAAAACAAATGTTTTACAATAAAAATAACAGTTGTGGGATATAATAATCCTTACATTAATAAAAATTGTATGTTAGAAGTTAGTTCATGTGGAATAAGATAATAACAAGTAATATAACTTAAGTATTATATATTTTCTTTTACAGTCGGTCCTTTATTTCGTTTTAGGATCAATTGTCTACTAATTTTTTTGACCCTTATTTAGTACTAAAAACTAGTAAAGAATAAAGATTTAAGATACATCTTAGCATGGTTTAGGGGGGTTGGGGGGTAAGTTTCGGATTTCGCGCCTCTGCCAGAAGTGTGGAGTGAGTGAGACTGAAATCTAAATAGTGCCGTGCCTCTACGCTCTAAGCTACCCTCAGCTTCTTGTCTGTCATAAACAGTGAGTGCGACCAGGCTATCTTGGCGCGTGGTGAAAATAGGAACTAACGTTGCCGTCAAGTGTCCCCTTTGTTCTTGTTTTGGAGCATTCTCTTTGTAAGTATTTGGCTACGACCTAGGAAATATAGTTATTGTTTACTCATTGGTATTTGGAGCTTTGTTCATAAGTTCGTTCACCAACAGCGCCCCCCCCTGTCAGTGTCATTCAAGTGCCAAGAGACTAGAGAGACTTGTCGCACTGTATATCACGGGCTACAGTAGAAACCTGTAACATTCATCTTTAGGATGCCATTAAAACTAGTAAAATATTCGTCGAATTAGGCTTTAAAATTTCAATGAATTTAGGTAGGTACCTACTCATTAATTTTCAATACAAAAGAGAAGAATAAAAAGTCGTAGATATTTTTTAAATCGAACTATTGCAAATGACAAATTATAACTGCGCCTTGCGCAAACTGGTTTGTGCACTGTGCAGGTAAGCTCACAAGGACGGAGCGTCTAGATAAAAGCATATGCTCCCTGTTTAAGAGCTTTGGAGAGAAACTATCATCAGATCAGCATGTTGCACCCCCAATCGGTTCGTTCAGTATATATAATGTATTCTGTGGGTTCGTTTGTGGTTCGTTTCGTTCTAAACCAGACATCACTATTCAATCGATTCGTAATTACCATTGAGAAAAGGGAGTAAACATGGAGCGTAGATTGAGTAAAACAGCTAGATTAAAGTACTGTGTAACCGCGTATGAGATAGCGATAGCACGACGTAACGATGAATAACACGTCAATAAGCATTGTTTAGTAGTCAATATTAGTATTAACTATTAACCGATCAATAGTATTTGTGTTAAACGTTTTTATGTGAAAACAAGTAAATAACTAATTAGAAATACAATGACGCCACGAATTCTCAGTTTGTTTTGCAACTAAAGTTGTATTCCTTCCTTGTAAAAATCGGTTACACGATAAGGGACAAAAAATAGGTTAACTGCGTCTCTGTTTATCACATTAGTAACTTTATCTGTGCTCTCTTTTTAGTGTGAATGAGAAAGCAAACGTTCCTTTATCTAGCTTTATTACTCTATCTACGACATGGAGTAAAGGTCATCCATAGAGATATTCATCCAAGAGGTCATCACTCTTCAAGTCTTGTTCGACGATTGAATGTACTCTGTGGACGGTTGGTTCGATTGAGGTTCGATTTCAATCTTTCCAAGGTTTCACCATTCCTTTTTCACATCATGCATCATTCTTTCAACTCTTGTTTGTCATTTGTCATTTCGTTTCGTTCCCCGTCGGCTGCCGCGCGCCTGTCAGGCGATGCGTAACTTGCTGTGATGGTTTTATTTAACAGTTTTATATATTTCTCAATTTTATGATATTCACATCTTGTAGTAAACCTTGTAGTGTAATTTAGTTTCATTTATATTTATCTGTTTAATTAAAATGGCGAAAGAAACCCAGAAAATTATGTACAAGCTGGTACTGACTGGAGGTGAGTGTTAATTCTATTTTAAATAATGAAATAATTGAGAGCGAAGTGCATTTTTACATAGAATAGGAAAATTACATTGTCACGATGTGTAATGTTTGTATTAAATACTTAATTTAAGCGCTATGCACTTATAAATAAATTGCTCCGAATGCACGTGGGGACTTGGCACCATTTTCATACATGCCGCTTTATATCTTTTTTAACCTAAACAGGGCCTTGCGGCGGAAAAACCACTGGACAATCTCGACTTAGTACGTTCTTCGAAAACTTGGGATGGAAGGTAATATTATTATTTAATCTAAATCTATGTACTTAGTGAACCATTTTGACATTTGTATTGATTAAATTTAAATCCCCTATTGCCATTGTGAATTTCAATGAAACCACAAATAGCAGGCCAGAATCTATTAAATATTTGCATTTGCAAGTATACTAATTATTGTAAATTAACTTAAGACTATTCAAATTTCATTATGTTATTTTAATATGATTTCTTGACTCTTTTATACTTTCCAAATTGAATACCTATACCTACTTGGGTACATTTTGATTGCGAGATTTTAGATTTATTTACTAGATTTTACAAAATATAATTTTTTGATTAAATATGGTGCTAAAATGTACCTCGATGTGGCATGCAAAACTAGCCTTAATTTTTGTTGTTAATTAAAAACAATAGGTTTATTTTAGATGTTATATGGTCTGGCTGAGTAATTTAACTGCATCTGCCAAAGCAACAGTCCCCTGTGGTTCATTTCTGGTATGGTTTCTCCAAACGGAGATCCAATAAAACATTGTTCCACATTGTGTTTATTTCCAGGTGTTCCGGGTGCCGGAAACGGCTACCGTCCTCTTAAGGTACGAAGTGCAACCATCTCTCTCATGAGAGTGTGTTGCCACCTCAATTTCAAAGGATACAGTTATGAATTTACATTTTTTTAAACTCTCTCCTTCCTAGCACACTTCTAGTTCTGAACTGGTGTAGGTATGCTTTTTATTTAAACTCATTCATGATAAATGGGTTTAGAATAATAGGCAGACCCTGGTTATACAAGGGGTGTGCCAGGAAGGGAGTTTTTTTGTCAATTACATCATACCTACCAACCCAGTTTTTTTTGTTTTAAATTGTGTACCTACTTAACTTTGAATTTGTATAAAAACTAAGTATACATTTATATAGAAACCTTTAATTGTGTAACCAAAAAAATTGTAACTTCAGTTTAATTTGTACATCAACAAACATTTGAATTGCAACATGTACTATTTATCTAATATCTGTTGTGAACAATGATTTCAATAATATTATGTTAATGTCTACAATAATAATTCGAGCAAAAATTTATATTTTAGGATACAATGTTATGTAAGAATAGTACTTAATGAAAAACTTCTTTTTTCTAAAATCACATTACTTTTTTGTCACTCCAATGTTGATTTTACTATACCTTTTAGTATTATGTTACTGTGGCTGCAATAATTTTATTTCTTTTACAGTGGAGGTGTAAAGTTCGCAGACCTGAGCCCGGAAGAAGGTAAGATTATTGCCTTCTTAATTTATTTAGGACTAAATTTTATTTAGGGCTAATTTTTCAATCACCAAATACAAATCTGCCATTTTGCTGAAACATCTTTATTGCTGATTGCTGATTTTCCAATTGCCAAATAAACTTTAACTGATGAAGCAGATTTCTATGCAAGAAATATCAAAACATCAAAATGACTCAGTTAAAAAGATGGCAACTGAAAAATCAGCCCTTAGTTGATCATATTTTGTGATAGAAAAATTGGTTATTTTAAGAATAAGGAATTTAACCAGAATTTTATTAATGTAGATAGACTAATAGACATAGAAAAAGTTCCTAAGAGTTTTTATATAGAATATGTTTATATTTGTAAGAAAACTATTAGGCTTTATAATACAACTTTTTAGCTAAACACTTATATTATGTACCTTGAATTTATTATTACAGAATTTTAGAATCATGCCATCGCCCTTCAGCTTTTTACCTTTGAACTCTCGCCGCTAAGCGAAAGCCTTGTGACTACGAAATAAAAATAGCTTCATAAATTATAATAATCTAATTACTTATTTACATATTTTAAATAAAATACCGAAGTTTTATATTTTATAAAAATATTCTGTAAAGTAAAGAAATTGAGTTAAACTCATGATAATAATAATTGAGAGGTGATCTTTCAATCGCCAAATCTTAATAATTTTAAACAAGTCATGTATGTATAAATGTACTTAAATATATTATACATTTGTAATTATTATTGTAGTTGATTTCTCGGAATCGGCTATAACGATTTGGATTTTTTGTACATAACATGTATTTATATAGGTAGTATTTTTTTCCGAGTTTATCTAGGCAGGTGTTATGGCGATCACTTTTCCGCTATTTTTTCCGGAAGTTATCATAATATTCCCATAGCATACTTTAAAGACGCCTACCGATGTTCTTGACTGAGGAATTATACTTTTTTATTGGAATTTGCAATACTGTCAAAACATCATTCCTAAATCCTACATTAAACATTATATTTTGGTGCTTGAATAATCAGTTCTTGAATAAAATATATCAAAGCACAATATTGTTTTAAATCTGAATACATTGTTACACATTGATGAATTGATTGAATAATCATAAACTTTGTACCTAGGTACAATGTACATACATTAGACATGTTAATGAAAATGAAAATGAAAGTGAAAATCTTTTTTATTCGTATAAACTTTTACAAGTGCTTACGAATAGTCGGATGCATCTACCACTGGTTCGGAGTGCCGGAATGTTATAAGATATTATGTAGCTGTAGGTAATAGGTATATACTTATAGTACTGCTTGCCAGTTGTTTGTTTTTGAAGCTTAACGATAAACCTTGCAGATTTCCTCGCCTTTGTACCCAGAAATAGTATGTATGTATATTTATTTTCACATTATAATTTTCTTTGTAACCTTGATGCTAAGCTCCTACTATTGTTTCTTATCGCAGTAAATTTTCTTCATCACGCCCATCTAATTCTAATAATTGGTTTGCGTAAGGTAGGTCAAAAGATTTTTCATTGCCAAGACGGACTTCTCATTATCAACGCTTCATAACAATAAGTAACTACGCCAAGTAAATTATTGGCGTAAATGGTACTGCATTTGTATGTGTGGTTGGTTGAATTTTCAAAAATCCTTTCTTTGCGGATTTCCGCGACATAATAGCTATCTGCATGCCTTGCAGCCCGATCCATCTAGTAGTTTAAGCTGTGCGTTGATAGATCAGTCATTCCGTCAGTCAGTCAGCTTTTCCTTTCATATATCTAAAATATGCTGTTCATAATTATGTACGGAACCATACATACGGAGCCAAAGAGCGCGGCCCGACTCGTACTTGGCCGGTTTTTTATCAAAATCCAAAAGGACTCAATTTTAGATAGTTTTGTTTGGAAATGACTTTCGATTTGTATTCATTATATCATATTCGAACTGACGAACTTTGGATTCAAGTTTAGCAGCTAAAATAAAAAAATAAAAAAAAAATCAGCCAGCTCAGCTCATTAATTTTATTTATTACCAAATTATATCGTTTAAACGTAGGCGCAGTTAGATATTTATGTAAGCAGAGTAAATGTACTATTATTGTTGGTATAATCACTGAGGCTCGGCCCCGGTCGGCTGCGTCACGTGCTACATTTATTTTCGTTTCGGTAGCTTTGTGTTACTGGTAAAGCTTTATCACGTGTAGCTTTCTATAGAATTACTATAGATAACCGCTTAGCTCATTGGCAGAAGGGCTGCGATATGAAACTTGAGACTTGAGTACAGACGATCCAAAAAGGTCGAAGTGCTTCCGTTTAAGTCAAGCGTCATGCCGCACCGTAGAAAAATAAATCATAGATTTTTTGATTGGATTAAAAAAAAACTTTAAACACGTGTTAAATTGGACTGATTCTAAGAGGTAGAAGAGAGAGAAGATATTTAATCAGGGGTATTTATCATCAACATTGTGGCTCTCGACTCACAGAGCCTTTTATCCAGAAGATCCCGTTTCTACAAAAAAAAAACCGGTCAAGTGCGAGTCAGACCCTTGCATAAAAAAAAAACATACAGGATTCGCATGACCTCGTGCCTTCACAATAAAGTCTCACCTAGCAGGTCCCGTAAATTCAGGAAGAGGAATATCTTTAAAAAGGATTCTTATCCTAGAGGTTCCGTATCTTTAGAACTGCCATATAATATTGGTTAAACATACATTTTGTAGTTATTTTTAACATTTTGATACAAATTACTTTCTATATTTTAAACACTTATGGAAAGGTACAAACGCTTGAAGAGCAAAGTTGATTGTTGTTCAAATGATAACTCGTGAGTCGTGAAGCAGGTATTGTTTGTTATAAATTATAATGTTCTTTACGTATAGGATCTACTGAAATGAGACACGTACCTACTTCCACGTGTTTAGCAAAATCCTGAAAACGTGCTCTATCTGTTCAGTAACTCTTCCTTTTGACCGCCTTTTAAAAGGAGAAGGTTCTCAATTCGGCACATTTTGTGGCCTGTATATTGATTGATCCGTTTTGGACTACAGCCTTCTCATTGACTAACCATTCTAATTTCCCTTTGACTTTCCATCACTGTCAATTATGTATATATGCATGTACCTATAGTACGCCCCGGTTGAAATGGCAATCGAGGCGGAAACACCCCGCCTCATACCCTGATTGCCATCTTGACTTGTCGCGTACTATATACTATGTAGTTTTTTTCATAATATTAGGTATTATTAGTAAGGCACGTCACTCAAAACACGTCACCTGAGTCTTCAAAGGAAAAATACAAATTGTAACCTTAGCAAAAGCCTTTGTATTTATTCATGGATATGAGTAGATGTTTCGTACCAAATGGCAAAAGCCCCTATTGTACTCGTACTTACCGAAGCAATCTTCGTTCCGGATCTTAGGCTGAAATCTATAGAGCGTACTATGACTTTGCTTAGACTTAGGACACTGTTAAAACGAGACAGCGTTATATCACTGACATAAATCTGCCTCGTTTTAACTAAAGCTTAAGTCAGAGCAAAGTTAAAGTGCGCTCTATAAATTTCACCCTTAGACAAACACCAAACACGTGTATTAAGAGAAGTTTTTCTAGCGCGCTCCCCAGTGCTTTCCATGCCGACGTAGTTTGGTTCTCATTTGAATATTAATCAAAATCAATAATTTTTTTATTATATACGTTCTAGACCGTATATTAATCACTTTCCTCGCGGTTCTCGGTAAGGGACACGATTTTTCTAAACCGTTTATGAGCTTCTCTAAATCCCAGGCCAAAGTAGTAAAGTTATCTTCTAGAAGTGGATCATCTGCATCATTGTTTGAGACAACGACGAATCGCGATTTTATCTCAGCTAAGTTTGGAACAAAATGTAGGTAGACATTTGAAATTGCTTTTGTGTAGTTTAGTTATTACCCATTATTATACTTAATAACCGGAAACTAAAGACTAACGTGCTCTTCGAATCGCTGAGGCTAGATAATGATTAAAGCTAAACTCTGTGTCATCAAAACAAATCTGAAATTCAGATAAACTACCTACTCTTCCGGCAAAAAGTAAAAAAACCTTGCATGTAAATTGGTATTCAACCAGTCACCAGACCCGCGTACCGAAATTATACAAAGGTCTTACGAACTTTAATCTCGTTACTAATTATGTGAGTATACATATGTAAGTAGGAACGCGTGATAGGATGGAGTACTTTTATGGGGCTTCACATGAGCGAGTCTTTGACGCAATCATTTCACGGTCACGTTCATGGTTGCTCTAGAAATAAATCCGAAACAGAGCACACAAGCAATAACAAGATTGATCTGCATTGTTGCGATGCCTCAAACACATTCCAAGTTACAAGGCAAACAAAACAGTATTTTGGGATTATATGCAATTTGTAATAAGAGATTCTGCTTTGGCATTGCGAAATGGATTTCTGATTTCATACGTATTACGTAGATGTCCAGATGTTTGCTTTCAAAGGTTTCTTGTTTGATTTGTGCAATTTAAAATCCGTTTCCGTCATGAGCTGTAATTACATCTCATACGTTCCAAAGGCTTCCGATCGAATCGTACCATTGTCACTTCGAGCTTCGTTGAGCTATGTCGGTTGTCTGTACGCTTAGATCTTTTAAACTACGCAACGGATTTTAATGCGGTTTTCATCAATAGATAGAGAGATTCAAGAGTGATGTTGCATATCAAGTGATTAGGAATCTGTTGTAGATTGACATGAGTCGTCCACGTTCGCTTTCAAGTTTCAACCCTTTGATGCATCATCCTTGATCATCGGGAGTTAAACTCAAACTATGGTATCTATAAAAAAAAGTTTGCACATTAGAAGTGTTAAATGAAGTTAATTCGCCTTGTTGATCGGGGTCGCATTTCATCATCACTTTATCAAGAGCGTTATTAATTTACCGCTCAACGGCACTTGTTTCCATTTCATTAGCGAGTCCTTTTGCATCGATGATTATACTCGAATGAACCGACAATAACTCGATTCAATCGATTTCGTTACGCTCCTCTCAGCTAGGTATCTGGTACTGCCTAGTTATTATCAGCGATTTTATCGGCGCAAAGTTGCCTGTTTAGTTAGTTTGTTGTAAGTAATTCTACAGAGTATATTTTGGAGAGTGTGTCAAAGAACTTTTTGGAGAACTTGAAGTTTTTCATAGAAAAAACTGGCCAAGTGCGAGTCAGGCTCGCGCAATGAGGGTTCCGTACTACAGTCGTATTTTTTCGACATTTTGCACAATAATTCAAAAACTATGATGCATAAAAATAAATAAAAATCTGTTTTAGAAAGTACAGGTGAAGAACTTTCATATGATACTCCACTTGATATAGTCACTCACTTCGAAAGTTGAAAATACTAATTAGTTCATGACCACAATTTTTTTTTGTGTGATCTAACCCTAAATTCACGGTTTTCAGATTTTTCCCCAAATGTCAGCTATAAGATCTACCTACCATCCAAATTTCATGATTCTAGGTCAACGGGAAGTACCCTGTAGGTTTCTTGACAGACAGACAGACAGACAGACAACAAAGTGATCCTATAAGGGTTCCGTTTTTTTCCTTTTGAGGTACGGAACCCTAACCCAACATACGAGTTCAGAAATACATACTCAGATTGAATGTATTTGTAACCGCTTCCGTATGGCGTAGGCGTTTATTTACATCCGGTGTGAACGAGATGAATGCAATTATTAATAATACGCTTATTGGGTCATTACAACCGTTCATTTGTCGTCAAGATCGTAACAGTAAATTGTATCCCTCCAAAACATTCATGTTAATTTGGTTGCCAAGACTCACACTTTCATAATGCCTTCTTTAGCTTCTTTGTTAAAAAGTTATGAGATCTTTATTAGAGTCAAGCTCCTAGCTGAGCTTCGATTTGTGCTGCCTGTCTAAAGTATATCTCTTAATTGCTCTTGACTGTATCAAATTTATAACGATAAAAAACACTAAAAATTGAAAAATAATTTAATTTATTACCGAATATATCTACACTAATATTATAAAGAGGAAAACTTTGTTTGTTTGTTTGTTTGTTTGTTTGTTTGTTTGTTTGTACTGAATAGGCTCAAAAACTACTGGACCGATTTTAAAAATTCTTTCACCATTCGAAAGCTACATTATCCACGAGTAACATAGGCTATATTTTATTTTGGAAAAAAATAGGGTTCCGTAAGATATTTGGGTTTTTCGGACACAAGGTGTAAAAAATCAACCAGAAAAGTTACTTATTTTGCGTACGCTGCCTAAACTATAAAAGATAGAACCATAAAATGTTCTAATTAATTGTAGATCTTATAAATATCTACAAAAAAGTCCGCGACACACTATACCCATCTATGTCGAGTGAGGCACAGCAACCATTTTTTTATTTAAAAATCTTGAATTTTTTTTGGACTACATTTAAACGCGTTTATTTTACTCATGCTATTAATCCTTATCAAAATAAATGATTTCATGACTAAGAACAGTTTATGGAGATAATATTTGGTCTTTGAATGATTAAAATTGGACGTTTGGTTTTGAAGTTATGGCGAAATTAAAATATTACGATTTCTGCTGCACGGCCCGTTGTATTATATAAAGATGTAATGTCGTTAAGTTTGTTTGTAGGGGGTAATCTTTAGAACTACTGAACCGATTTTAAAAATTCTTTCACCAGTAGAAAGCTACATTATTCCTGAGTGACATAGGCTATACGGGATCTTTAAAAACCTAAATCTACGCGGGCGAAGCCGCGGGGATCAGCTATATTATATAAAGAGGTAATGTCGTTAAGTTTGTTTGTAGGGGGTAATCTTTAGAACTACTGAACCGATTTTAAAAATTCTTTCACCAGTATAAAGCTACATTATTCCTGAGTGACATAGGCTATACGGGATCTTTAAAAACCTAAATCTACGCGGGCGAAGCCGCGGGGATCAGCTATTATATATACAAGAGTTAATATAGTTCCATAATAACACTTTTTGGTGCCGGTGCCAGTTAGCTTTAGCTGCGCGAATCGTCTAGACTTCATATTTTTATGGGACTCCACAATGGCACCTCATTGGCACCGACCCCAAAAAATATTATTATGAAACTATATTAACTCTTGTATATATAATATATTCGATAATAAATTAAATTATTTTTCAATTTTTAGTGTTTGTGTAACGAAGTCGGTTTTTTTTTTTTTTTTTAAATTTTTTATTTCACAATTTTTAGTGGCCCCATGGAACTATGCTATGACTGGTTAAAAATCTACTGTTTACTAAGCTATTACACTGATCGCGAGCAATTTACTCTTATCCGTTGAGGAGTTCCAGTATCTATCTTCGAAGATGTTCATCAGATCTTCACCAAATTAAAATGGGACCAACTTTGAAGTATACCCTTTCAAACAAAAAAAGAATTTTCAAAATCGGTCCAGGCGTTTTCGAGTAATCGGGGAACATACATAAATAAAAAAATAAAATAAAAAATAAAAAAAAAAGATTCCGACGAATTGAGAACCTCCTCCTTTTTTTGAAGTCGGTTAATAACAAATAACTCTACTTATATAAGCCCTGACTCTACATCTTGGTAAAAAAAATATGGCTTGGCCGTTTAATGTTCGTGAAACTATTACTCGACATAACATATTTTAAGTTCATATCACGAAATTGTATTGTGGGGCCATTTCGTGATTTTCCGAATGGCGTTGGCGTTTATTTAATCTGCTGAATGAGATGAATGTAATTATTAATATTACGCTTATTGAGTCATTACAACCGGTTCATTTGTCATCAAGATCGTAACAGTGAATTGTATTCATTAGCTTTACTTGGGAAACTAGTTCTGTTTCTAACTTAAACGTGCTTAATCATTGACGACAGAAAAATGTTCTACCGTATTCTGTAATAATCTGTATTGATAAATTACTAATAATATAAATAAAAACTCGCCATTAATTTTAATGGATCTCTTTGTTTGAAGTTTTGTAGGTAGGTACGATGTCTTTAATGATGCGCTTACATGGGAAATTTTTGATGCAATTGCTATGAATCGATCTGAAGCAATAAGTGGAACAATTATTTCGCATAACATTGCTGAAATTTTCAGGTATTGCCGGGTGTTGCATTAAATTGCTTCATGTGACGTCATAATTGACTTAATTGACTGGAAATGCGGAAATTCAATTGCCATTTGCCCGTGTACCCTTAAGTCTTTAGGTTGTCCAAAAATGCTAATCCATATCCATACTTTATTATTATAAATGCGAAAGTGTCTGTCCGACTGTCTGCTAGCTTTTCACGGCTCAACAGTTTAACCGATTTTGATGACATTTGGTACAGAGTTAGGTTACATCCCGGGAAGGACGTTGGCTACTTTTTATCCCGGAAAATTAAATAGTTCCCATGATATTTTAAAAAAACTTAAATCCACGCGAACGAATCCGCGGGGATCAGTTAGGTAGTCACTTATAGGTATATCAACAACACAGTTAATCCTTGGATTGTTGACGTCACTGACTGACATGCTTTGTGATAAAGATAATAAGTAATTATTATCTCCTTTGATTACATTTTATTTATGAAACCATTGTAAAATATGTATCTACATAGTAGGAACGCTATGGCAACTCGAGATAAGTCCGCGACAGGTCGTAATGGCAATCGGGGTATTATGAGACGGGGGGACGCCCCACACATCCATACGTCATCTGCACTGGGTTAACGCGGGGGCTGTGTGGGTGTACAGGGCGTTTCGTCCCCGATTGCCATCTCGCCCTGTCGCGTACTATAGATATTTCGTAGAGGCCAGGAAAAACAGTTGAGATATCGCAGATCATCATATTTTACATTTATGACGTTAAATATTTGCTACGGAGTGAATTAAATTGTTTGAACGTACGATTATGACGTCAATCATTGTTGTAAACATTAGTCTCTTTGTGTAGGTGTTACCCACGTTTACACCTGCCTTTTGTATGAGGGTAAACAAGTTGCTGGGTGTGCAAAGTCTCAAAGCCCGGGGGGTGATTACGTATCTCGCGACAGGCTTGCGACAGGCGTAAATCTCGCGATTATTGCTGTCAAACGTCCGGCCAGAGAGAGACAGCAATAGCCACAAAGCAAAATAGCAAATGAACTGTCGGATTGCTATTGCTGTCGCTACTGCAACGTTTTACGAAATCCGCGCCGGACACATTTAAAAGATTCTGAACAGAGTTCTCAAATGTCGTCATATGAGGGTACTTTTAACACTGATATAACAGAGGAGGGCCAATTTTTTTAAAGCAGACTAAAGTTGGGCGACTTCTCGTAGTAATGTCCAGAGGCTCTTCACAAAGTCAACATGTTCGGTATGTTGACACTTACGACTTGGCCCGTAATTAGGGTTGTATCGATTAAAGAGGATAAGAGATGTTTAGGAATCCCTACTCATTTATTTATATATTACTAGCTTATGCTCGCGACTTCGTCCGCGTGGACTACACAAATTTCAAACCCCTATTTCACCCATGACTGACTGATCTATCAACGCACAGCTCAAACTACTGGACGGATCGGGCTGTTTGGCATGCAGTTAGCTATCACGACGTAGGCATTCGCTAAGAAAGGATTTTTGAAAATTCAACCTCTAAAGGGGTGAAAGGGGGGTTTGAAATTTGTGTAGTCCACGCGGACGTAGTCGCGAGCGTAAGCTAGTTTTGAATATGCGATATGATATTATTTAAACTGTGTTGCAAATTACGATTTCGATTCTCTTATCTTAATTTAGTTGAAGGTGATCCGAGTTTTCTCAGCTGTTATAATATACTATCGGTATTTACCTAGATATTATTTTTTCATCAGCGCCAGCGGTAACGTTTCGAAACGTTTGATTGAAAACCTTGCGCTAGTCTATTTCTTTGTCATTTTTACTTGCTCACGTACTGTATAGGGATCAAGATCATGACGTGCCCAATAAGTATAGTAATAAATAGGTATAGTAAGTATAGAAGGACAAGAACAATCATTTTAATATCAATTCACAGAGTACCTGTTCGATGTCATTATTATTACATTAAAATTCGTGTTATAGGATGAGGAGTTTTCTAAACTATTGCAGCCATCTAGTACCTACTCGCGTACTTTTAATTGAGGAAGTTTTTAGACGTTGAGCCTTGAGTTGAGCGTTAGTCTATCTGCCTTAGAAGTTTGGTCGTTCATATAAAATAATAGATTGCCGATTCTTTGGAGTCTTCTCTAATCTATTTACTATTTAGTCGAAGGAAAATCATGAAAACTTATTGATTTCCTTTCCACTAGCGATGTTCCAAAATACATAGTATACGGAATTGTGAGAAACAGACTTGGAGGATCAGTTTAAATTCATATATAGAGAGACCATCTTAGCTCTGATGAATTTTATGTAATGAACTAGAAATATGAAAATGGACTGATCCCATAAGGTTTCGCACTCCTCCCTCGCTGCGCTTAGACACAATAGTTTGCACAACCTGAGTGGAAAGGGCAGCCATTGGGTTCGATTGTTGAACTCAGTCACAAGGTCGGATTACCCCTACGATTGTTATTAATCTATATTATGTTATATTGCAAAATGACGTTGTGGTGTTATATTATAGCAGCCAGGCCAATAAGCGCCCCTGACAATTGTCGGGGTAATTGCAAAAGGTGTACGGCCGCCGTAATGGCGCACGCGAGACAAGGTGACTACGGTGAGTCCCCGTAGCCTCGCTAAAGGAAAATATGAGCTAATAACCATATACAATACACCTACGTAGAGTCATCAACAAGAGATATTATCTATTATATATTAATAGTGATCGCACATTACAACCGAGTGAACGCATCGAATTTTCAGCACTCCGCGCGTGTCCGCTTAAGTGCGGGTTAGTCAATTGCTCGCTCTTTACAATAAGGCTGCCTTGCGGCGTACCCTTGTTTTTTCTTCCTTGTGTATGTTGTTTCCTTGTATGTGTGTAATAAAAAGTTATCTATCTAAATGCGGGGTGTCTTAATGACATTTCTTTGGCGGGTCTTAGGGATGATATTTTATGCTAGACCGTGCCGGGCCTGAGCCGTGCCGCGTCCGAGGTACCAGATTGGGAATTTGTATCAGGTTACATCAGACCGTGCCGTGTCCGAGTCATCCGAGCCTCATCCGTGCTACTTTTCTTCATACAACATTGCAATCAGTGGATCGTCTGCGCGTCGGACGTGCACGGCACGGTCTAGCATAAATCATCCCTTATGCGTAGAACTTGCTTATGAGTGGAACTCCCCATTGTTCAGTTTCAGTACTGAAAAATGCATTGCTGTGGATGCGTGCGTTTTGGGCGGGGCCTCCGGCTTGTTAGGAATGTGCGATCATCATCGTACCTATTAATATTGCTCTTTCATTAGTCGTATAAATCGTTAATCATCATTAGGTTCTACTATGAGGCCGCCTACCTAGTTCTTTAACCTCGCTACATCTGAAGTGTAATATTATTAATACATAGTTAGAAATGCTATTCCATATTGTTCTAGACGGCATTTATTTAATTTGCTAGGTATCATCTATCTCAAAACTAAAGCGTTTTAATTAGTATTGTTAAGAGCAGGATAGAACGTAGTAAAAAACCTTTTTAAAAAAATCTCACCATTTTGGCTACTGTGACGTTTTTTGGGAGTTTTCGTAGTAACTTTGCGTCACGCTTGAATGAAAAATTACCTACCTACGACATTGGGCAAATCTTTCTTTTTGTTTGTATCGAAACGTTTTTCATTTTAAATGTATACAGCACCATTATCGTGATGATTGATGGGTGTAAAGCTGAAAAGTGTCGACCTTGAGTTTCCCCCCAACGTTCTTGACCACGCAGACTACAATTTTGTGAAATTATTCATTAACTTAGCTATTCGACTTGCTTTTTAGGGTTCCGTACCTCAAAAGGAAAAACGGAACCCTTATAGGATCACTTTGTTGTCTGTCTGTCTGTCAAGAAACCTACAGGGTACTTCCCGTTGACCTAGAATCATGAAATTTGGCAGGTAGGTAGATCTTATAGCTGACATTTGGGGAAAAATCTGAAAACCGTGAAGGGTTAGATCACACGAAAAAAATTAAATTGTGGTCATGAACTAATAATTAGTATTTTCAACTTTCCAAGTGAGTGACTATATCAAGTGGGGTATCATATGAAAGGTCTTCACCTGTACATTCTAAAACAGATTTTTATTTATTTTTATGCATAAAATAAATAAAATAATAAATAATAAATTTTGCACGATAATTTTTTGAATTATCGTGCAAAATGTCGAAAAAATACGACTGTAGTACGGAACCCTCATTGCGCGAGCCTGACTCGCACTTGGCCGGTTTTTAAAATTTAGATGTGACTGTTCTTCAGAACTGAAATTAGCTAAGCTATTTTAGATTCCAGAGCATCCCAATATACGTTGAGCCCATAAAAATAGGGGATATTTGTTGTTAAAAACAACTGGGAAAGCTGTTTTTGAAGAAAACTAGTGCGCTGTTGATTTGTTGAAGTAATTTGTAACATCAACTCACAGAACAGGGATTCAGCCTAGACCCCATTTTCATCTTGGCATTTAGATAAGAAGGAGCGGAAAGAAAATGACGTGTTTAAAGCACGATGTTTTTATTTAGTTTTCATATAGATTTCTTACCGTAGAGCTTGAACATGAACACTGTGTGCCACCTTTGATATTTTGCCGTTTGCTGCACTAACTTGTATATTTCTAATATTCCACGATCTCCCTCTCTAGCATTATTTCAACTTGGCAAGTAGGTCAGAAGAGGCGGAAGGAAATGACGTGACGTGTTAAAAGTAAGATTTTTTATGGAGATTTTCTTACTGTTAAAGCCAATAATTCAAATTGGATGTTTACCGAGATGGGTTTAAGGTATTCGAACATTTTTAGAACAAGCTTCATTCTATGATCAAGTCAAGTGGTTTCATTTTCTAAAAAAAAAACCTCTTTAATACAACTCTAGGATATTACCTACCTATGTTAAACTAGCTTATGCCTGCAACTTAGTCCGTGTCCGCGTGGACTGCACACATTTCAAACACCTGTTTTACCCCTTTAGGGATTGAATTTTCAAAAATCCTTTCTTAGCGGATGTCTACGTATGATAGCTATCTGCATACCATATTTTAGCCCTATCAGTCCAAAAGTTTGTGCATTGATAGATTAGTCAGTCAGCTTTGCCTTTTATATAGATGTATAGATCTTTAGCATCTATAAAATACTATCTACATTATTATCAGAACTAAATAATATTTCCGTAAAAGTTTACATATTACTTACATTGTCTTTATCAGGTGTAGTGTGTGAATTTTATAGTATTATCGTACCTACGTTATAGTTTACTTGTTTAAGATGTCTCAATCTTATCTTTAAAACAATCCAGTAGTAGTAGTCATTGTTATTTATTTTATTCCGGTCTGCTGACCACAGAGGTCACATTTTTTTAATGATACTGGATTCTCACCAAAACATTTTTTTATGTCACGAAGACCAAACAAAAGTATGTATATCTCAATAAATATGAACTCATGAGGTCAAAACGATAGTGTAAAAACCATTTCTGACGTTCTGCGTTGAAGTTAATAAAAAACCAGCAATTTTTTTTCATTTATTCTTCTAACAAATAATTTATTCAAAATAGGTAACTTATTGGATATAACAACTTAAATACAAAAGTAAACTATATATATATATACACGTAGAAAAAACTTATCACTAAAAATTTTATATTTACAAAAAATATAGGTACGCCGTCCAAATGGTCATTTATGGGCATTGTGCCCAATACACTGACGCGACGCTATTACCTCGCTGAATGGAAAGGCTTAACTTTAGAGCCAAATAAGCACCAGCTCTTGGGTCACCAGACGCGTGGAACAGCTTTTGGGACACGACATTTATAAAAGCTTTCGTGTCCGATGACCATGGGCCCAGAGTCTCAAACGCAAGCGCCGCGAATACATAGTCCTTACGCCCCTTTCACACGGCAGTCCAGTTTTTTGCAGGATCCCGTTTTCTGCAGGTTCCCGTTTGATGGCGAATGTGTTTATATGCTAGCGCGGGATGCTCGTGTGAACGCTAGCATACAAACACATTCGCCATCAAACGATCCTGCAGAAAGGGATCCTGCAAAAAACTGGACGCCGTGTGAAAGGGCTGTTACTAATGACTGAGTATTTACCAGCAAATTCTATTTTGTCAATTTACTCATTCTACTTTCCATCGTGAGCAATCTAATGCATTTCATAACCCCATAAAACTTTTACAGCGGCTTACGACCTTGGAACGAAAGTAATGTCTTTGACCTATCGGCATTCAATTCAAATAAGTAATTGGATTTTATATTACAGTTGATCGTATCATAACGGCGGATGGCTGGTAAACATAATTTATGTCTGACTTCCAAATCTACAATCCCGCTTGTTTTTTTTTATTGCAAGATAAGCTTGCGCTTGACGAAAATCATGCTTCCAAAAAGGCATTGATGAGGTCTTGGTATGGAGCGCACTTGCCTAGAAGATGCCTATTCACTCTTCTTCTTCTATCTTTGTAGTTTGATTTATATTGAGATGTGATCCGGATTCTGGACCAATTAAAAATCGACTATTTATACCTGAAAGTCCTAGGACTTTTTAAGTTGTGTGCTCCTAAAAATTCGATATTCAACAGATAATGATAGAGGCTGGTGATGGAGTGAGGTAGCTAGATAGACCTTTAATTGCTAAATGGTAATCTTGATGATCTGCTTTAGAAAAAGCGGACAAAACAGCGAAACATTTTATGCTCTAAACTGGTTCCGCGCACCGTTTCATCTGGTTTTCGTGAAGAGGGCTTTCTCCCTTATGGGTTTGTGTCTAAAGATTTCAAAGCTGGCTTCAGGAATTAGAAACTTAGATATGACATCGATGTTCACTCCCGGAACTTGAAAGCTATTATTAGTGCTAGACTATAAACAGATATTATATATCTACTTCGTGGTCTTTAATTTTGTTTTTTTCTTACTATCGATCAACGATCTATGAATTTATACGTGTATCTACTTATAGAATAAACACGCGATCGAATATCCTCCTCGTCGGTCCTTATGGTGACGTACCTAATAAGTCTTAACACGATTTTCACGATGTGGATGAGAAGTGAGGACGCGTTGCGGGCTTCGTGTTCGCTCCGTAAGCGTTTCCGTTTATTGAGCCTACGATATCATTTTAATCACATTTTAATATACTTCAGAAAACACGTGTCCAGTTGTACTGATATTATTACGTCACAATGACTTAATAATTGCGTGAAAACACGCCGAGACACGACAATAAAGACATTATCAAGTAAATGGCGTGTTGACTCTTATCTCGCCATTATCGGCTTCTTGCTACCTATATGTTATATTCATTTTAATAATAGATATATTATGTATGCGCCGTCACAGACCACCACCTATAGACGCCTAATGGCAGGACACCCCCGATCGCCAAGCTTTGGCAGCTGCTTAGCATAAAAGTCCCGCCCGCCCGTTCGGTACCCTCATTACACACATTGTCTTGATTACGTGACTTTTGAGTCCACCAATCATAAAAAAGCATTCCCTTTTGTCCCCCGTACTTGTATACTTTTGCTCTATGATAGCATATCTACATTCGACACATTATTAGATATAGACAAAATGGTCGATTGTGCCTTTCTCAATTTCCTCAAATTTCAAATGCGATGTTCATAATATTTATGTCTCGATTCTCGATAACCAAGCACAATATAATAATCATGACACGTCAGGCAATAAAACTCACCACAAGACAATAATAATAGACAGAGCCAGAGCCATAAAACGAACTTAGTGGTGGTTTTATTGCGTAGTTGCCTTGTGAGGCGGTGATGGAGAGCAAATGTTTGTATAGGTCTTGTAGTTCCTGCCTCTGACTGCCCACTGCCCGGGGAGTAATGGCAAATTGATGTTAGTAACTATTTACTAAGCCATTTCATAGCATTGAAAACATGGTTCAGACGTATTTGTGTCCTAGTTCACCCACCTCGCTAAGGGCTGAAAATCGTTACAGTACGCGGCAGAAAATAATGTACATCGATTTTTAGAATTAGATCGGCTTTGTAGAGCGTTGTCTATGTCACTCATACCTATGTGACGTTTTTGTTGTGTTTGTAATTGGGCAAGGTTTGTATGAAATATTTTTTTCGGATAATCCACGGGAAAAGACAGTTCCCGCGGAATACGAACGAAGTCGCGGGCAGCAGCTAGTATTTGATAATAATGTAACTTTGTTAGAAACTGGCAGCGCAAAGATAATAATGATAAAATAAGAGACGTTGTGTTGAGAATGTCTTCCTTATTTTATGAATAATGATTGTCGTAATTTTTGAGATTATAAACTTTAATTTAGAGGTGTCTGTCTCTAGCACAACGTCAAAAAAGAGAATTTACGACAACAACCACTGCCAAGTCGTCTTAAAACTTTAAATGCGTCGACCTACCTATAGCTGGTAGGTTAAGTTCATAAATTACTTTCGCAGTTGACCGCCCCTCGCTGATTGCCAATTTGTACCTTTTTTCTTAATTTATTTTTTGTACGTCACAAACCAACATCCGCCAAATGTTTTCCGTAACATTAAAAAAAATCGGCCAAGTGCGAGTCAGGCTCGCGCAACGAGGTTCCGTACTACAGTCGTATTTTTCGACATTTTGCACGATAATTCAAAAAATATGATGCATAAAAATAAATAAAAATCTGTTTTGAAATGCACATGAAGCCCTTTCATATGATACCCCACTTGATATAGTTATCTTACTTCGAAATGGAAAATACTAATTTTTAGTTCATGACCACAATTTAATTTTATTTGTGTGATGTAACCACAAATTCACGGTTTTCAGATTTTTCCCCTAATGTCTGCTATAAGACCTACCTACCTGCCAAATTTCATGATTCTAGGTCAACGGGAAGTACCCTGTAGGTTTCTTGACAGACCGACAGACAGACAGACAACAAAGTGATCCTATAAGGATTCCGTTTTTCCTTTTGAGGTACGGAACCCTAAAAAGGAAAATTAGACTTTGCTCGGAAGTTCATTGGCAGACACTGAAAATGACGTACCTACGCGACAATCATGGCCAAGAGTCACACGTCTGCGCCCGCGCTGGCGATATAATAAGTGTCGAAAGTCATAACGAGTGACACATCAAGGCATTAACCCTGTACAAAACTTTACACTTTTATGAAAACACCAGCTGATGATGCCCGCGACTTCGTCCGCGTGGCTTTAAGTTCTTTAAAAAAAATGATTCCGACGAATTGAGAACCTCCTCCTTTTTTTGAAGTCGGTTAAAAATCCCGTGGGAGCTCTTTGATTTTCCGGGTTAAATTTTGCCTACGTCCGCCTCCATGTGATAATATTATGTAAGTTATCTCTATACCACATAGATGATTCCCGCGACTTCGTTCTTACGCGTATTTAAGTTTTTAGAGTTCCGTACCCGGAAGGACCCTTTTAACAAGCCTCCGCTGTTCGTCGGACTCGCACTTGACCGGTTTTTAAAAATCCCTTGGGACCTTTTTATTTTTCCGGAACAAAAGTCAAAACATAGCCGTCCCTGGTAGGTATACAAACTATCTCTGTACCAAACGTACATTAAACGTACACGTAAAAACGTACGTTGAAATCTGTTAAACGGAAGTGGGAACGTAGCAGATATACAGACACACTTTCGCATTCATAAATCATAATACATATTAATAATTATGGACTATGGACTCCTATATGCTTGCCAATTTTAAGTACCGTTTTGTTTTTGCCGTTAACTAGGTAGGTACCTACTTGATATGAAACAAGAAATCTAAAATAGGTACCTAGGTCTAATAATGATACATTGTAATATCAATTAATTTGTTAAGGTACGCTTACACGGGCTATTGAACTTCCACAATTCCAGGCAATTTATTCAATTATGACGTCACGACCACATGGAGCAATTTACTGCAATACCCAGCAATACCTGATCAGGAATGTTATGAAAAATAATTGCTCCAGATTGCGCCACTAATTGCTCCTGATTCGATCCATGCGTGTTACCGAGCAACAATTGCTTTAAAAATTGTCCATGTAAGCGCACCATTACTGCACTTAGCTATTTTTATACATACTTATATCATGTATTTAAGCAATAGGTAAGTAGGTACCGGTTAACGTAATTGAAAACTTCATGTCTCATCTTCTCTATATATAAAAATGAATCGCTGAATGTATTGCTGATCGCAAATCTCGAGAACAGCTGAACCGATTTCGCTAATTCTTTTTTTATTTTTTATTTAATTTTTTTTCCTTGAAGTACGAGGATGGTTCTTACGAAGAGAAAAATTTAAAACATTCCTGTAAAAGAATCGACTGTTAGGCGGTACGAAGTTCGCCGGGGCAGCTAGTAATATTATAATTTTACCGACATACTAAGCAGTAGGTACTGGTTATTACTTCGCTTCAGGCCTGGTTGCGTCCGTATTGACCAGTAACAAGATATATTATGTAGGTATAGGTCAACAATATCTAAAACTAATAAACAATGCTTACTTAATAGTCAATGATAATTCATAACTTATGCTAATACATCGGTGTACGTTTACACCTTTTGCATAGATAGGTACTTTAAAATAAGACACAGGTGCTAATTCGATAGTAAACAGTTCCCCAGTACACATACATAGGACAGTTCACTACAGTTAGAAAACTTGTACAAGACGTCGTAAGATGACGATTCAGGATCAAATACCGAGAGTTTCCTCAACTACCTAGTTCATTCTGATAGTAAGTATACAATCTCTAAAATAAAGTGTATTACACTATTTCTAGATATTTTGTCAATTTAGTTTGGAAACTGTGTGCAAGAGTAGAAGTACCTCTACTACATAATTCGGATTTAGGTACCCACTAGAAAGTAGAAAGAAAGGCGCTTGAACACTAATACAAGTTAATTGGTAATTGTATTGTTCCAACCGCTAAAACGTTCTAGATTTTAGTACACAACCATAAAATGTCCTCAGTAAAAATAGTAATAAATAACAGAGTAGGGTGCTCTATCAAGAAATCTTCAATAACAACTTATTTGAACGAGATTTGCATTTATAAAGATAAAGATGGGTTTGTTTGCTCGAAAGAAGAGATGTGCTATTTAGGGCCGTGGAGACAACAAAAAACTATTAGGTCGTTTCATTGATATGTCGTCCTTATAGCCTTAACTACTGGCGTCCGTTAATTTTGGCTAGGTTACAAATCCTGTAAAAGTAGAAGGAATAATCTAAAAACGCTCGTTAGCTCCGTGACATCCTTTGTACATTTTATTAACTAGTAAAATGCTCATATTTATTGCTATATAAATACCATCTCTATCATCCTGACATCTACAATCTTGTGTGTTTTATTAGTATTGTATTTACTATTTACTAGGTACTCCGCTGCTCCTAATATTATTGTTATGTATATTTTCTTTTATAATAACTAAGTGTTAATTACCTACTCATTCCACCACAATCGTATCGATTTGATAGGTAGGTGATTGTATTCAATCAAACATTGACTAAATATCAAGTAGTCCTTTCCTTGTTATTATTTTCATTCATAAAAAAACCTTAGCCTCGAGTTGAAGCAAAATGAAACTTTAAATGGATACTTATTGTTGACGCCTCTTTTATTTCAACTTTCAAAGGTCTGTTTCGAGTGCTCGACTGAAGCTTTTTTGACAAATACTTTTGCAGCGGCTCGATTGCGGCCGAATGACAGCTACAATGTCACGATCGCAATCATCTCTGATTGGTTGATGCTCGCTTACTATTGGCTACAATGTATTGTTGCAATAAGAATGCCATAAATTCAGCCAATCACAATGATTGCGATTGTAATAATGATTGATGCAGTTTGCCCGCAATCGAGCAGCTGTCTACTGATTCACTAACTCATGAACTCATGAGTTAGCGAATCACCCTGCAGGTCACAGGTTTTGGCATACATCAAATGTTCTCTATGAATCGCCAATTTTCTCCAATTTTTCTTTGAGTTCACGTCACCCATAGCCTAATATTTGACATATCGTCGGTTCAGGATCACTAATGGTTTTGGTCCTGTTAATGATAAAGTAGTGTTAAAACATTCATTTAGCGTTATCTTACTAGTAATCTTTAACCACTCTAATTAAGAATTTAAGAATGAACAGTTTTCTAAGTTAAACTATTTACTTGTTGCAGCTACAAAGTTCCAAGAGAATCTACTCAAGACCATGATTCAGATTGAGAACACGTTCTTCGAGCTGGGGCGGACTTGCCAAAGGAATTGCCTGATTATATGCGATCGAGGAGCCATGGACGCTAGTGCATGTGAGTTTGATACTACATTAATTTATTCGAAAAATATGTGATTCCCCTAAGACTAGGGCCACTCGATGAGTTTCTGGTGCGTTGCGGCGCGCGCCGCTCCGCTGTAGATTTCAGTATTGGTTGGATGCTTGCTACACGGGCACTGCGTTGCTGCTCCGTTTCTCCGATCCCGATGTAAAGTGAAAATAAAACCTTATGAAAAAGCACTAAAGTATTATCGGGGGAGCCACGCGGCTCACTATTTCCGATGAGCTTACCCATTGCCTGATACTACATTACTATTCCCGTTCCGTTTTTCGACTATTCGCGACCAAAATAACACTTGTTTATTTCAATAATATATTCCACTTAATATTATAATACTGGCTGCTATTATAAGATAAAGTTTCATTATGTATTGTTGTGGCTATTTTCTGTAAGACATCGTCGACTTTGATTTTTCACCGGGCGTTTAAAAAACACTCTAAATGGGAATACTGCGATATTTTGTAGGAGGACATGAGTCTCACTTATTCGTCGTTTTTTAAGTCAATTGGTATAGTGAGACTAATTTGAAAAAAACGTGCAGTCTCAGTATTAGGTACCATTGCAATGGGTAATGGCAATAGAATAGTTGACCCACCCGTATTGTCTTTTAGTTATAACTTTTAAAATACTTGTAACTAACCTTAGTCATTGCAGTCGTACTACCTATTTGGTCCGCTAAATATACCTACCGGATGGTCAGTGCTGCGTTAGTATGTAAACAATTTAATATGACAACTGGACAATAATATTGCAACGTTGAATACGTGAAGGTACTTTATATATGCACTGAGGAAAATTACGATTCATGTTTCATGTGACAAGTGGGTTCAACTACATTATATTATATTAGGTACACTTACCTATAACATACAGTCAATTTAACAAACTGGCAAGCGTTGTTCTGACTTCAAGAAAATATTATATTTGTAATCTGGTAAATAATGGTTACGCGACAGATCGAAATGGCAATTGGGGTTATGAGGCGGGGGGACGCCCCGCACATCCGCACGTCACCCGCGCTCGTATGCACCGGTTTTGTGCGAGAGTGCGGGGCGTTCCCTCCCCGATTGCCATCTCGACCTGTCGCTTACTATAGGTATAAATGAATTTATTTTAACAGTAATGATGATAATAGAAGCTATGGAGCTTGCCAATATCATTTTTGTTAATGTAGGTACCTAAATTATATAAAGGGATTGCAATTTGCAAATACACAAAGAAAACAGTCTGTCTGTTAGAAAGGGGTCACAAATCACGACCCTCAACAGTGAGGATAAGGTACAGTAAGGTACAGTGCTCTACAAATTTACTATCTCCTTCTAAAGGTCGATGTACATTACTCTCGGCCGCGTACTGTACGACAGAGAGGTATTGTTATAGGTATTACCTATGTACCTAATTGTATATTCGCAAATCGCAACATTCTGTTTCCTAACAATGTTTATGATAAACAAAGATGATATGGAAATGTATTACGATGTTATCGACATTTTCCGTATCCACGATAATAACAACCGATGAGAGATCGACGCATTTTGCGAACAAGTAATTTTCCACTAAAATGCTTCCAAAGACACGCAACAATGGATTTTATTTAAACCCATTGTTTATGGGACGTTCTCGAAAGACGTTGCATGTATCCAAAGAAAGGAAATAACTGTTTGTGTAGCTAAATTTACATAATAGCCGTTGTTTGGAAACACGACGAGCATAAATGTTAAATTACTAAGTAATCAGATGCATTACTTTGTGAATTAAATGAATTTCAATTCTGCAATTTTCCAGTACAAATATGTTTTCAAGTTCAAGCTTGCAATTTAATCCGCCATTAGATCAAGCCTTCCCGTTTCCAATTTCGTCAAGAATTTCCCAATTTATTTTTATGGAAAAGCGAAATTCCGTGCCGTGCCGTGCTGCGCTGCCAGTAGGCGCAGGCCCTAACCTAGCTAGGTACTTAACTTAATAATTGTTTTGGATCATAATCAGCACAAAGTAATAATTCAAATGAATATTAAGTAAAACGCATAACGGCATGTACATGAAATTACTTATAATCATCGATATAAATGACAAGATATTATGGTCATGCGAACAAAATTTTTCACGGTTCAGGAACCAAATAGATCAGCGCCACCTCTTAGATACTACTGAACGACCCGTTTGAAATCCAGACGTCACTGAGGTTGCATTGGTGCTAAAGCACCACTGAGTCGGTGCCATTTTGTTTGTTCAATAACCCTGTCCATACGAAGTAATATATAAGTCAATACTTATAATTAATTACCGATTGCTTTTATGTATATGACTAGATTCTAGTCAGTCCAATAAATATTTTTCATACTGTTTATTTCATTTCACTGTAATGAGAATATTTAAAATTGTTCCTCAATTTAGTATCAAATTATTACGCTGATTACATACTTAAACTTATGTACCATTATTATATAAATGATTAGCTAAATGGGACCAACGATATCGGGTTCAAATAACCTGATATATCATATATACCTATATAATAGATAGTCGCGGTTTATTACGATTGGTTTAGGTCTTAGGCACAGAATTTCATACGGGATATCCATTTTACTTGATTGCTCTGACTACTAAACATGTCACCCGTTCTATTTACTTTTTTTTTATAAAGAATATTAGCCATGTTAAATGACTAATATTCCCCTTTCCCCTCCAACTAAGCGTAAAGCTTGTGCTAGGAGTAGGTACGACAATAGTGCAACGGGCGGGGTTTGAACCGTCGACCTTTCAGTTTTCAGTCCACTCCTTTACCTGTTGAGCTATTGAGGCTACTGAAAGTAGGTATTTGAGTTTTTTACTTACATTACTTAATATTTTATTATACAATACAAAAGTTAGTCAATAGGTACTACCTACTACCCGACTTACCCGTTTCTTCTACTTTAGTGAGATTACGCGTTTGTTTCGCCCTCCGCAATACAGTACTTTTCGGCTATGTTTGAAGAACTTGGCTTGGGACTAATACCCTTATTATAAATGCGAAAGTGTGTTTGTTTGTTGGTTTGTCCTTTAATCACGTCGCAACGGTGCAATGGATTGATGTGGTTTTTTGCATGGGTATAGATAAAGACCTGGAGAGTGACATAGGCTACTTTTTATCCCAGAAAATCAAAGAGTTCCCAGGGGATTTTCAAAAACCTAATTCCACGCGGACGAAGTCGCGGGCATCAGCTATCTCTGTACCAAATTGCGGCAAAATCGGTTGAACGGTTGAGCCGTGAAAAGCTAGCAGACAGACAGACAGGCACACTTTCACATTTATAATATTAAGTATGGATAATGGATTTAATTTATCGTTTCAGTTATATCGAAGGAGAAATGGGAGGCGATGATGAGCGCAAACAACTGGAACAGTGTGGAGTTGCGGGACAACAGGTACAACCACATCGTACACATGGTCTCTGCTGCCAATGGGGCCGAGGACTTCTATTCTACCGAGGTATTACACTATACAGTTGATATAAACGCACAAAAAGTTATAAGTCCCGCCAATTGCTAATGCGCGTAGCCGCCATTTTAGTGATCGGCTGACGTCAAAATGACGTCATTTCGATGTTAATGAGACATGGTTCCAGCGCAATTGCAGTTAGCGGGACTTATACCAAATGCAAGAAAATGTTTTTTTTACTAGCTCTATTAATTTATAACACAGCAAGGTTGGTAAGACGGAAGTTAATTATGGTGTTATTATCAAAGTTCACTGTGATCAACTTCAGAATTCTGGCACGTGAGCTGATATGATATTTTCTGCCATTAACTTCCTATCTATTATAGAAAGAAGAAATCACGAAATAAAGATAAATTTTAATTTATAAGCGTGTGACTTGATTACATAAGTAACGTGTGATAAGATAAGAGATATTAAACATAAACAAAAATAAGTATTTTAAAGTACATACTATTGTTATATAGTAATAGTTATCACCTGTCAGGCAAGTAGGGGTTTTTTCTAGGTATATCCCGGCATACAACAGGAAAAAGTGTAAAAAAAAAGAAGTAAAAACCGGTTTTGTACGCACAACAGACGGAAACGTTTAAGTGCGGAAACCAGCCCAGAGAAAGAAGAAGAAGAACCCGGTTTCGTGAAAAGTTTGATGTCTTTTCTACAAAATATAATACAACACAAAGGTAGCTTTTATCCTGCAGATGAATCCTTTTTATTAAAAAAAAATATTATTATTAAATATTCGTTATTGCTAGTAAAATCCGAAAACTTTCCAAAAAGTAAATAACTGGTTTGAACAGTGAAGCGACTGATGACAAAGAACAGTTTGCAGGGATAGGATGGTAGCGAAGATGGATGGATGCAGCAATGCCGCTCTGGCGTAAGAAACTTAAGACTTTTCGATGCGGATTCTGTCAATAGTTTACCGTGATAGGATGGTAGTAAAGCTGGATGGATTAGTATTATCGCGCGTCGCCGGTCGATTCTCACCACGACGCGACGTGCGTCTGGCTCGCTGCCAGTCAGTATTATCAGTCGAGCTCGTGACTATCGGCGATTGATTGATATGGCGCAAGGCATTCTTATCACTAGGATTTGTGAAACGCTGTCATAATATATATTCGAAAGTATTACACGTTATTATTACCGATAAAATACGAAAACTTTCCAAATGTAAATAACCGGTTTGAACAGTGAAGCGACTAATCACAAATCTCAAGGATATAGAATAGAATAGAATGTTTTTTTATTCATGTAAACTTTTTAAAAGTGCTTATGAATAGTCAGGTAGTTTTAATTTACCACTCTTTATCTGGTATATAAGTCCCGCAAATTGCTATTGCGCTGGAACCATGTCTCATTAACATCGAAGTGACGTCATTTAGACGTCAGGCGAAATAAAAATATACCATCAGCTCGAAACTTCAGTCTAGTGCCGACGTCACTAAAATGGCGGCCACGCGCATTAGCAATTTGCGGGACTTATAGATGTTTTCCTACAATCATTTTTAGGATTCTCAAAGGTATACGAAGTCTGCCAATCCGCACTTGACTAGCGTGGTGGACTATGGCCAAACCCTGCTCTTTCTGAGAGGAGACCCGTGCTCAGTAGTGAGCCGGCGATGGGTTGATGATAGTGAATATGTTCATCTGTGACACCATCCGCTTTAGCGTATACTTTTCTATAGCGGTGTTCTTTTCATCAACAGGACCACGCGTGCCGCTCGGAAGGCGTCGAACTCGCGAGAGAGCTGGACTACAACGCCGCGGCCGCTTGGATCGGTCACCCGTACTTCGACGTCATAGACAACTCCACTGACTTCGACAAAAAGATGAACCGCTTACTCGCATGCGTGTGCCACAGAATCGGCATAGACACTGGCGACCGGCTCAACGTCAACTCGAAAAAGCGCAAGTTCCTCGTCAAACCTCCAATGGTCTCAGACACAGAGTTCCCCCCGTTCCAAGACTTCGACGTTGTACATAACTACTTGCAGAGCGACTTCCGCAAAGCGCAAGTTCGGTTGAGGAAGCGGGGCCAGAAGGGCCACTGGTCGTATATCCACACAGTGAGGAAGTTCCACCCCACGGGGCAGTCGGTGGAAGTGCGTTCGCAGTTGACGCACCGCGACTACCTCAACATGCTGCCGCAGCGGGACGACGCGCACTTCACGATATTCAAGAAGCGGCGCTGCTTCATTTACAACAACCAGTACTATCAGTTGGACATTTATAGGCAACCCACGCATCCCAGGTGATATATTGTTTTGAATATTCATTACTAGATGATGCCCGCGACTTCGATTTGTGGATTTAGGTTTTGCGAAAATCCCGTGGGGACTCGTCGGTTTTCCGGGATATCAAAATCGGTTAAGCGGATTAGTTTTGAAAAGACAGACACTCTCATTTATGATATTAGTATGGATGTTAAGGATAACTAGATTTTCTGGGTCATATTTATCAAGATTTCAATTCGATAAATAGAGCCATCATTCTTCAACATCGAATTTCAGGTGTCGTGGTCTAATCCTACTCGAGACGTACAGCGCTCACGACCAAGACGCGCTACTTGCCACTCTGCCAAAGTTCCTCATCATCGAGAAGGAGGTGACAGGCGACCCTGCCTACTCCATGTACAATCTGTCCTTAAAGGAAGACTGGAAGACGTCCAACAAGTACTATACCGGCTCTGAGGATTGTAAGTCTAATATTTTCATTTTGTTTTTCGATATACTTCTCTAAAGGCTGAGATCTATAGAGCACACTTTGACTTTGCTCAGACTAAAGATTGAGTAGACAGATTTATGTGAGAGATATAGCTGTCTCGTTTTAACTCTCTCTTAAGTCTAAGCTAAGTCAGAGTGCGCTTTATAGATCTTACCCTAAGGGCCTGCGTACACTGGAAAACTGGGACGGCAGAGGATTTTAAATGTATCAATTAAATTTAATATTTATCTGATTGAAATAAGGTATATATTTCAATGCTCGGTGATTGACCTTGGAGCATCGCAACGTAGTTCTCTCTGGAGCAACGAGCATTGAAATATATATCTTATAACGATTAATTAATACTCTGCCGTCCCATCCCTCAGTGTGCACATGCCCAAAGATTTAAGTTGATCGCTTACCGTCAAGAGTTGGAGACTTTATTCATTTAACCATGCATTTACATATTAGCCATCTTGGCCCGTCTTGCCACTCATCGTTGCTACGTCAAGGCTCTTGCGGGTCTCGAAGTATGCGATCAACTTAAAGGAATATCCACACAATCGTGTAGCGACAGAGATGTCGCCTGTGCATTAATATGAGTCCAGCCCATAGTCAGAATTATATGTCCAAAACATTTCTTGTACTGCACGGTTGGTTGTGGATAGAACCAATTGTTTTAGAACTATTAAGGAAAAAGATATTAAGCTGTATATGAATGAAACATTAGAAAAAGAGGATTCCAAAAAAGACCGGTTTTACGCGTACAATCTGAGAAAGGATTCACCATATTTGTTCTGTGTCAACGGTCATGTCAAAAGTATAGTCCGCGACATGTCGAGATGGCAATAGGCGGGAGGACGCCCCGCACAGCCGCGCTCGCCCGCATCGGCTAAGCGGGGGTCTGTGGGGTTGTTTCCCTCCCCGATTGCCATCTCAACTTGTCGCGTACTATACGATTCACCGTACTAAACCCAACCAAATCGACAAAAGTGCGATTTGGTTGAGTTTAGTGTGGTTGATCGTACGTTTGACATGGCAGTTGACACAGCAATGTGGGGAGTCCTTTCTCAGATTGTACGCGTAATACTACCAAAAGCAAGCATGTATCTGTGAGGCCTTCATCTTTTTCCTTAATGTGTGATGTTATTGGTGTTGTCACAGCATATTAAAGCTTCCTCAATGTTATAATTGGACGTTGTAACGCGAAATGACTCAATCTACATGAGTCAGTTTTTGATAGTATGACAAGGCTATCTTGGCGTGTGGCGAAAATCGGAACTAACGTTGCCGTCAAGTGTCCCCTTTGTTCTTGTTTGAATATTCTAAGCCTATGTTCTCCAACAGCGCCCCCTGTCAATGTCATTCAAGCACTTGTCGCTGTACTCAACTTTATAAAGATGTGTTGAGTGATTATGAAAAACTGACTGTGGGTAGAGTCCTTTTCGCATAACAACGTCTAATAGGTATAGGTAAATACATGGATAAATAATATTGTTCAAGCTTTTGCAACTGAAACATTATCTTCCAATATCTATTCTTGTATTTTTCCGAGCTTTGTCCTCTATAAGTGTGAATATAAATAATTTGCAGATATAGTTCAATAATTAAAAATATGACTTATTTTTGTAACGTTTTGCATGTGTAAGTTAAAAAAGTCAATGGGGACTGCTGATGGAAGTGAAAAGTGTTTTTTTGGATTTGCTATTAATTGAAATATCAAAAATTAAAAATTCATAATTTGTAAATTAAAAGTTAAACCATTTACATTTATTAGTTTAGTTTTACTTCTATTATATTTTATTTAACGTTAGCATGTCGGTGACGCAATCTCGAAGATTATACCCAACCCTAAATCGTCCAACGCGCCTAAAAATGTTTTCACTTGAAAAAAATTATGAATGGAACGAAACCGAAAATTATTTTCCCTTACGCATGTGTACATAATGTATAAAATCTGGCGTAATTGTATGTGAGACTAGAAAAAAAACTCCCTTATTAGTTTTACTTTTCGTAGCTGGTCATGCTAAGTTCACAATATTATTTTACGTAGTGTGTGTTAGTCGTACAGCTGTTGTGTTTAGTATCACACTGGTGTCCCGCACTCCACTGTGTGTATGTCGTAGTATTCCATATCCAGTAATATCCATTTGATAGAAATCCTTTGTGGATTAAAGACGTAATAACTTTGCAGATACGAAAGCTGTCATTCTGGGACATTCGTAATTTAATATACTAACGACTGACCATTCCAACGGTAATGACTAACATTAACTGGGAGATTTTAACTAGAATGTGGACAGTTCTCATCATTGTTATATTTCTAGTGACAAACAATTACGCCAGAGTCGATTAGTGTAACATTAATATTGGAATAAAGCCTTATTTTGGTTTGTCAGGGCAACTGAAACGCTTTATGAATGGCCACAGTGCAGACAAAGCCAACAGCCCCGCTAGTAAAATGAACGGACATGTTGAGAAACTGAACGGGCATGACGTTTACAGAACGAATGGACGAGCCGCAGGCAAGCATAGCGGACACACCTGCAGCAAGGTCAATGGCCACGCCGGAGATAAGGTCAGTGGCCACGCAGGTGACAAGGTCAATGGCCACGCAGGAGACAAGGTCAATGACCACGCAGGAGACAAGGTCAATAGCCACGCAGGAGACAAGCTCAATGGCCATGCAGGAGACAAGGTCAATGGCCACGCAGGAGAGAAGGTCAATAGCCACGCAGGAGACAAGCTCAATGGCCATGCAGGAGACCAAGTCAATGGTTACAGAAAAATTGATGGACTCCACCAATCGAATGGACACGAATCATTTAACGGCGATGTACATGCCACCGAAATAAGTAATTGCGTGAACACAAATGGTGTACCACCGAAGATTCCCAAAAAAGATGCTATAAAAGTATAATTTTTCAAACATCGCGACATTTATATTTAAGGAAATTATTATGAAATTCCATTTTGTAACATTTCAATATACACCAAATCTTAAATTATATTATATCTGTAGTCTAAGATGTACTTAATGAAATCAAAATAATATGATATCGCAAGTTCACTTTTGATCTTTATGGAAATTCCTACATAATATTATTATGTATTATTTATATACCAAATAAAGCAACTATTTTTATAGTATTTCTTATCTAAGTACTAAATATTTTTCATATTGATGACGCGTCAATAAAATTTTGCCCAAATAATGAAAGGTTTCATTATGAAAAGGGGAAATAAATAAATAATAATTTAATATTGTTTGTGCCTTTTTACATGATCATACAGTATTGTCTTTAAATACATTTTCATGACTTGTAGTACTTAATCAATGCTGTGAAATACATTAGGTATTGATGCAGAGATAGTAGTTTTAATAAATAATTAATTAATGTATAATACAAAATCCTTCATGCAATAAATATTTCAATATTATAGCCACATGACATTTTACATTTCTAGGTGTTGTGTTCTTACTGTTTTGTTATGTTAGGATAAGCTTACAATGCGAAAATTCACCACGCGGTTTTTCCCGCAGAAATCTGTGACATTAAAATTTTATGAAGCAGTTCAAAAGTTTATTTGCATGTAGATACGTGCGGTTTCATACGTTACGGAACTGTGCGGTAAAAATCGCGCGATGAATTTTCGTAGTGCGGGCTTACTCTTACTCTGATTTTAATATTTTTGCGAATTTAAAGTTTTATTGTACAAAATATATAAGCTTTGTGTAATTTGATCTTGAAGGAACAATGTTGTAAATGGAAAATAAAAATCTTATTGCATAATAGCATCAAGTAGTGGCCTTTGAAAAAATATTGTATCTGTTAGCAAAGCACACATCCAATAGCAAAATTATATTGTAGAAATGCTAATTATTTATCATTTTCGAGTTTAAACTGTTAGTATCTTATGTATTAGTGAAAATCTTCAAATGTAATTTATGAAAGTATTTGTCATCTGTAGTTTTATGTATGTTTGGAACAGAGGGTACCTATGATGGAGTTTAGCTTCAAAATATACCTCTAGAAGAGTAGCAGCATTGTTGAATGGCTGTGCTATAGTTAATGTTATAAGAGCTATCTCAGCCCTTTTATTTGGTAAAATCTGAGATCTCTGCTTAGGAAAATGATGGCAACATCATGCTATCTGTATAGGGATGCACTTCAAACAAAAGATTAGCTCTAAATGTATTTTGTTTTACTTAATAATATGTAAGTAATAAGAAACATTGGAAAAAAACCTGCATAAAATGTTTAACATTTTTCAGACATAAATCTCAAAATTGCATGTTTTACCACCTAGCACTAGTTCCTTGAATAAAGACAAAAGGGCGCCTGAATATATTGTTTTATTTAACATTCGAACTGCTTCTTATTCATCATTACCTAGGTCTTGGGTCTGTCAGATACTGGCATGGAAAGCAGAGCAAACTGCTGTGATCCTACTTAAAATAGAGTTTTCATAAGGTTAATTTTATTACATTTCTTTATTGACAAATTGCGTGCTATTAATGCGCTGAGTGAAACATTGAGAGCAGAAAATTGGCTGCTCCTTCGTGTGCTCTTTTGCGCTCCAGCTGCTGCCTGGCTCTGGTCTATGTCAAAAAATCGCTCTCCAAGCCAGTCTATCTGGACTGACCCTAATAATTGCAGAGGACCCGAGTCGGTACCGACGACCTAGCTTTCCCAAGGCTTCGAAGACACGAAAAAGTAGTCTGTCACCCACAAAGTTATCCTACCATCCAGTTGTCAAGTTACATACCATATAACATTAGTTGTCTGTGCCTCAGAATACATAATAGTGCAGGTGGTACCTACAAACACTACCTACCTACCACACCTACCTTTGTATGTTGGTGTTGTATAAACGGCCACAGAGTACATTATATATATTGAACTAGGCCTTGCTTAGACAAGTTCCCAAATATATCACAATGTGTAAATGAGAAAGGATTCGCCATATTTGCTGCTGTGTCAACTGTGATGTCAAAAGAGAGTGTATGGTGTACGTGGATATAGGAAGTAATAATAAAATTCTTATTGAGTGTAAGTATAATCGTACTTTTGGCATAATAGTTGATACACTACGCGGTAGAAAGTAATGTACATAGACCTTTAGAAGGAGATAGCAGATTTGTAAAGCATTGTCTCTTTCGTTGAGACCGACAACGTCATATAGGTATGAGTGACAGAGACAACGCTCTACAAAGCCGAAATGTTATTGTAAATGCCGATGTACATTCCTTTCTGCCGCATACTGTACATCAAATATTATGATGAGTCTATAGTAAATCTAGAAAAACCAAAATAGTAGGTATAAAATAAA
Organism: Maniola hyperantus; assembly: GCF_902806685.2. Classification (NCBI taxonomy): domain Eukaryota; kingdom Metazoa; phylum Arthropoda; class Insecta; order Lepidoptera; family Nymphalidae; genus Maniola; species Maniola hyperantus. The sequence continues at coordinate 13,939,032 of NC_048538.1, read as the reverse complement.
AAGGGCAGACTTTTGTTTCTTACTTTATTTTCTATCATGGAGCTTTTGGTCCTTATACATTTTTATGACCTTTTTCCCTGGCACGAGACCCTGGGATAGACCAGGCCGCTTTTTCTTCTGACCAGCTTTTCCTTCCCAGAAATCGTCATGTGTTGGAGAAGACACTTCGAGCTCAACTTGGGGCGGCGGCGCAGAGGTCATGGTTCCTGAGCCCTCGCAAACAACTGATTTTAATTTCTGAAAGACAAAATTTATATTATCATGTACTTGGTGATGGAAATGAAAAAAGCTTTATTATTATTAAACGAATAAACTTGAGATTTGTTTTAAAACTTAGTTGCTCCTTAATTGCTTATTTAATGCTCTCTGTAGGGAACCAGTAAAACCTCAGGAAACCTGCATATTTTGTACTATGTAAGATTTGTAAAATTTAGAACTGAAAAATTTACAATATTACAAAATTGCAAAATTGAAATCAGATATATTTATTCTTAGTTTTCAAAATAATATTTAGTCAAACTGTGAATGGTAGCATGTAAAAAACAAAATCATTTTGTGTACCTACCTATTCAATGTTGGGGTTAGGTGGCATGACAAGGAGAAAGGGAATTTAGGGATTTAGCATGGAATAAGTTGTAAGTGCTACAATAGGATCACAGCATGAATAAGTATTTGTTATCATAACTTTTGAACATAGTATACCTGTTTTTCAACATCCAATTCTTCTGTGGTCTTCTGTATATCTGAGTCATGTGCATATTTACAATTGTGCCCAAACCGACACCTCCCCTTACGATAGTTCCAGCAGATCTTCTTGCCATTAATCATTTGGGTATTGTCTTTACCTGGAACCTTAACATTCATGGCCTATGTACTTGACGATTGTATGTTATATTGGATACATTAATGGGCCAATTTGAAATGAAATAATAGTCATAATTTTGTCCGAATTGTGATACTTTGTATTTGTGTAATTGATGTAATGAGCATAAATAAACTTAAAAGGTGATAAAATACAAAAGGTGCCAGATCCGTGGCCTCACTGTTTTGACGAACTGGTGGGTCTACGGTATATTTATTGCCCATTCAACGTATCTTGACTCGTGAGTGATATGCTGGCATCATTGCTTTGCTATTCCTTAGAATTTAGTGAAAGGGTTTATTATTAGGTGATTTGCAATGGTGCCAACATATTACTCATGGGTCAAGTTACGATGAACGGACAGTACCACCATTTTGTAACAGGTCAGTGGTCCCACTTGTGAGTCTATGGTACTTCATAATGTACATGTGGTCCTACCACTGGTAGGATATGAAAGTGTTCCCAGAGGATTTTTTAAAACCTAAATCCACATGGATGACAATATGTTTGGTGTAGAGAGCTAGTTAGCTATAAGAGAAACAGAAACTATTGCTGTTCTCATGTATCAAGATTTTGAACTTTTATCACCGTAATAATTAAAAGCTGAGTAAAAGATATATATAGGATATGGAACTTGAATGGTTAATATAGAAACACTTCAATAGAAAGTCAACATATACCATTTTAACGTGTTTCTCAAGTATTGCAGCTTTGGCTAGCTCTGCCTCAGCAAATGGATTGGAAAACACTGAAGTATGGAGACTGTTTTCACCAATTGATGGTTTTGGGAGCTTTGGCTTTTCATTGTCCTTCTGGTCTTCAATCTTTGGCCTACAATGATAAAATAGCGTTTAGTATGTAGATATATCATGATAAAAATAGGTAGTACCTACTTAAATAATTATAAAGTATTGTGAGACTTCCGGCCATAGCAAAGCTGTACTCAGTCTCACCCTCCTATGGGCATCAATATGAGCTCCCCAGTCAATGAGAAGTTTTACGAATTCGTTTCCCTTTTTAGGTTCCATCCCAAATATAAGAAGATACATAAGAAGCTTCACTTCAATAACTTTATTGTAGACTGTGATACAAAATTAGTTACTTTTCCTCATCACCGCTTTCGTCCTCAGTTCCACTTGATGATGTTCCATAACCTAATAGCGCGTTCATGTTATTTCACAAATAAATGCACGAGTTTTCAAAACGGAACATATAAATAATAATGAGTTAATTTGGTATGAGTTCACCCAAACAGTAGATAATCAAAAGTTTTGTATGAGTTAAAATGGATTATCCCGTGATATCTCAGCACATAATCATCACCATCACCACAATCCATTTAAAATGTAAATATGATATTAATTTATCTTTAAACACTGATTTAAATATATTAAAATTAATCATCACACAAAATGGTCCAAGCGAGTCCGAACAATTTTCTCATTTATCTATCTCATCTCCTCCGGATTACTGTGCCCTGTTTATCAAACGTTACAAGTCTTGTATTACAAGCGTTTCTCTTGTAAATTTGTGCATTTTTACAAGAATGCGTTTATCAAAACTACACTTGTAAACTACAAGCTACGAGTAATATCACTTGTAATACAAGTGTTTTTCACACTTGTATTTGTGGTTTTGTTCATCAAAAATGCCTTTGTAGTTTGTAGCTTGTAACTTGTAACGAAAAAGTTGGAGAGCCTCCGTTGACTCTTAATTTATTTTACAAGTTGTATGCAAGTATGATATTTGTATAAAAGAATAATTAAATTATCTAGTACCTAGTAGTAAATAGGTAAAATAACTATAAAATAATTCAAAGGTGTAATTTTATTAAACTTATCAATGTTGCTCTTCTTAAATTTGACCAAAACGTGTCTCATGTACATACGAGTATGCTGGCATAATCTTTTTCGGCAGATACAAGTCCAAGCGACTGACATAGCAATAGTATCTCTTTCCACTCTGCTATTTTTGGTCTTTAGATAATTTATCAGTAAATGCGCCAAATAAAATATCTTTTTTGTCACGAATTACTTAATTGAAGAATAATTGTAACTTTCGCATCAGATTTCGCCATTTTTTGCGGTGTAATTCGAATAGCGAAATTTTTTTAAAGTCTATCTATTTTTTCAAATTTTAAGTCTAACCCTAATTCATGAAAAATAATGTATAGTATAGGTACTTCCTGTTGGTGTAGGTATAAATTAAAAATACAAGTTCTACAAGTCTTGTAAAATCCTACAAGTCATGTGAAATTATTTGATAAACATAATTTACAAGAGTTTGTAAAAAAGTTCTTGTAACTTGTAACTTGTGAGCTTGTAGACTTGTAATGTTTGATAAACAGGGCACTGGTCTGTGTTTTTCCCATTTTTCCAGTGAGTGTCACAGACCACAGACCTTAATCAGAGAGTGAGTGTATTCTTTACTCTATGGATGTAGCAGTGTTTTCACATTTAGCGACTTCGCCTTATTTTATGGCGAAACGGCTAATATTACGTACGGCATAATAAGCGCTTTATTCACGATCCATCCCGGCTGTACGTCAGCTCAAGGCCGCGGTACTGGATGTAGCGTACAGACTATCGATTAAGTAGGTAGTTAGGATTTGTATGAGACGGAGAGGTATTACAATTTAAAAATGGATGAAAATTATATTCTAACACCCGACTTAGTCACAAGACTTAAGATTTTAGGATCTTGATATGATATTAAAAACGTGCAATTGTGTTTCAAATTTTAAAAAAATGGACGAGAAATAATTAGGTTAGGGTAAAACAAAAACCATAAGTGGAAACACTGCCCTATTGTATTGTATGAGAGAGAAAGCAAATCTTGCTATTTCTTGCTAGTTCGTTCGTAGTGACGGCGGCATCAATTTCTGAATTAATTACCATTTGTCGCAAAAACTGCGCGTCCTTTACCTTTTCTAGACTCAAAAATCTCTCATTTGTGTTTGGGTTGTGATAAATTGTAATCTAAATGGCATCAGATGATGAAGTAGACGGATCTTTTGCAGGTAAAAAGTTAATTTCACTCCTAGCATGTCATAGGTAAGCCGCGAATAGCGGTATCATATGTTTACGTGCGGTAGGTAAGCAATTAAAATTTTGAAAAAATTTGGCACCTCCAGTGAAAAACCCCGAGTTTATGGAACAACTCGAAGTAGTTCGCAGTGGTACGTGTTTGCGTTTGTTTCGTGTTTTATTGTTGGTTGGGGTGTAAATATTTTTATGTGGCAGTTTGTGACAGAAAAGAACATGCATTATCCCTCATTACTTAACAAAATGGACGCCGCCAAACAAAGGGATTGATGACTTTACGGCTAGGAGTGCGCGCGCTGTCAAGAGATTATGATGCTCATGTGCCTGATATTGTGAGCAAGTGTGGAGGCCTGGTACTGGTTTGACCAGTTTCTAAATATTTGTTACAGGCGACGAGGACGTGGAGGAAGGTGAGGGTCAGAACGATAACTCAGGGGAGAGTGATGAAGCACCACCAAAGGTAATTCAATAATTTATTGTATCACAAATCTACATCAGTACTTTCAAAAATTGTATGAATTAATAAACAAATATTTTACTATCATAAAGGCATGTCTTCTAGAAGTTCACATCATCATATTTCTTTGATCTTAATCAATAAGATACCCATAATTTTATTACTAAGTCAAAACTCATGTGTAGACAAAGTCGAAGCTAGTGCTATGCGCTATGTGCGATGCTCTGGTTTTTAACATGTAAAACTACTATTAACTAGCTTTAAAGGGCTAGTTTTGCAATTGTTAGATAAACTAACTAAATAAGGTATAAATTTAAGAATTTCTTATAAAGCAGTCAATGCGACTAATTTATTCTGCAATGATTGATGAAAGATTAATGATTAGTTATGAAAAATATTTAATATTCTAACTATTTACTTGGTCCAGCATGTAGTAATATTTTTATCGAATTCTATCTTCTTCATTATAATCATAATTTAGATTTATTTTCTATTTCTCAAGGAGGATGACGACTATTCTCCAGAAGATGGCAGAAAGAAAAAGAAGGGAAAGAAAAGAAAAGCTAGAGGTGAAGAGAAAAAGGGCAGAAAGAAAAAGAAGAAGCGAAAGAACGAGAGTGAAGAAGTAAGTAGATTAATATATAAAGTTGTAGCTCATAAAAATACTAGAGCTTGCATTTTTAGACCCAACGTACAGTCATCAATGAGGTAATGATTATTTTTGAAAATAAACAGTCAAAAAGACTCACTATTATGTTGCCAGCAACATTCAAATACGAATTCCAAGATTATTATGTATGGCCCCAGTGATATCTACCGAGGTAATGCAAAAGACAGCTAATGTATGATATTTTTTATTACATATATTATTAGTATGGAATTTGAATTCATTTCAATGTTATTTCATTAGACAACATCCCATAAAACTAGATTACCTACAAAAAGAATATGTTTGTGTAGGAGGAGGAGTTTGGTCTGGAAGTGGAGGCGGAGGGCGACAGTGACTACGCGCTGAGCGCGGTGTCGTCCACCAAGAAGTCGCGCAAGGGCCGCGGCAGCAAACACAACATTTCCTCCTCCGTACCCTCCGACTCAGGATCTGGTAAGTAATCACTGTGATGATGACTATGTCAAAAATAGATTATTTCTTAGGAACTATTAAATAGAGTATCTTCCAAAATTCATAAAATCCACGTCTGCTGTTAGTTTTAAGTTTGCTAACCATTTTAAATTTTCGATTACTTTTATTTTTTCTTTACTTGTGCTATAAGACCTACCTACTTGCCAAATTTCATGGCTTCAGGTCAACAGGAAGTACCCCTATAGGTTTTTACGACAGACAGACGAACAGACAACAAAATGATCTTATAAGAGCTCCTTTTTTCCTTTTGAGGTACGGAACCCTAAAAATGTTGTTCAATTAAAAATCCGACTATAATAGTACTGTCCTGTTGGCTCCCTTTGGTATGGAACCCTAAAAGCTACAGAACTTGGGCTACATTTGTAGATAGCTATCTCTTTAACTCTTGTGTCTTGCATCTTCTCAGATTTTAATCATCTAATTCTATACTTCTAATATTTTATGTAATTATAAATGTAACACATAGGTAATCTATGATATAATACCATTGTGTATTTATTAATTACAATAATACATTGTTTCTAATTTTGTTTTAATCTAAATATCTATTTACACAGGTATGCCCACAGTTGAAGAGGTATGCACCTCTTTTGGGCTAACCGATGTTGACATTCAGTATTCAGACTCAGATCTGGAGAACTTGACAAGTTACAAGTTGTTCCAACAGCATGTACGTCCACTGCTCGTCAAGGAAAACCCTAAGGTAACTACTTTTTTTTGACACTCCCCATCTTTGTTGTAATAGAATTCTTGCAATTAATCTTTTCTCAGTGGAGGATCTATGTTATTAAGAAAACCTACATCGACGCTGCGCATGGAAATTCCGCTATGTGGAACACAAGTTTTCGGAAGACCATTAAACTTATTTTTTGAAAAACATTTAACTTTATATTTATGATTAACTTGAAGTTTTTATTTGTCGATATTATTGTTGAAATATCGAAAAATAAAACTTCAAATTGATCGTGGTATGTACCCGTTATCTACATTAAAATATGTCGTTAAAACACGAAATAAGCTTAAAACCATTATTTTACTTTTAGATCAAATTCACATAGTTCAACAGGTCTTGCCCTTTGCAATCTTGCCTTTTAAAACTGAACAAAAATACATCAAAAACGAAAATCCTAAAAATTACATAGCAGATTTTCCATGAAGCTTCTCTAGATCCAGTAGTTATAGCATTATTGTAACTTAATTAGTGCTGTGGTGCTGAAAACTGAGATTAGGAACATACAGGAAAACATAGTTAACGGAAATATTATTTTTTAATAGGTACCAGTGTCAAAGCTGATGATGTTAGTGGCAGCCAAGTGGCGGCTCTTCTGTGAGACCAACCCCCACCTGGAAGGAGGCAGCAGTACACAGAACCTGGGCTCAGAGGAAAACACTAACACATCTACAACATCAGACTATACGCCCAAACGGCCTGGACGCACTCCTAAAGAGACTAAGGTAAAATCCGTCCTTCTCTTTCCAAGAGTTTTAAAGTTTTAGGCGACGTAAAATTTTCTATACTAAGTCCACTATTTCGTAAAACTTGCATCAATCATTATTACAATCTCAATTGTTCTGATTAGCTGAATTTGTGCGATTCTTGTTGCAACAGTGCATTGTAGCCTTGTGAGTGAGCGTCAACCAATCAGAGGTGATTGCAATCGTGACATTGTAGCCGTCATTCTCCCGCAATCGCGTAGCTGGACTAAGCTTGCAGTATTCTTGCGTCGATTTTAATGGCATTTGTATTTTATGTGTTTTCGAAGCAAGCACGAAATGCCAGCGCCCTAGGCCATAGGCGGTTGCCTAGTTCGCTTTTATGGATGGCTCTGATAACATTAAAAAAAATTTTTAGGTACAATTTAGCCCTTGACTGATATCACTTGACATCTAAATTATTTGCTCTCTGAAGGAGCACTAATGGTATAATCCCGTTGACAGATTGACGACTCGGTAGACGAGCCGGAGGAAGAGGACGATGAAGGTATAAGCGATGAGAGCACGCCCGCGCCGCGGAAGCGCGGCCGCAAGCCCAAGCACGCGGGCGGCGCGCCGCGCGGCAAGCCCGGCCGCAAGCCCAAGGTGCCCACGCTCAAGATCAAGTTTAGCAAGCGCAAACGTACCAGTAGTGTGAGTATTTAAAAAAAATTCAGATACAAGTTAACCCTTCATTGCAACCTCACCTGGTGGTATATATAGCAGTTTTTTAAAACCCATACCACAGGGTTTTAAAAAACTTAAATCCAAGCGGACGAAGTCGCGGACATCAGCTAGTAATTTAAAAAGTTATAACACGGTATCTTGCCTTCTAGATGATGCCCGCGACTCCGCGTCCGCGTGGATTAAGGTTTTTAAAAATCCCGTGGGAACTCTTTGATTTTCCGGGATAAAAAGTCCTGTCCTTCCGCGTAGTGCAAGCTATCGCTGTACCAAATTTCGTCAAAATCGGTTGAACGGATGGGCTGTGAAAGTCGAGCAGACAGACAGACACACTTTCGCATTTATAATATTAGTATGGAAGTATGGATATGCAAGCAATATACCGTGTTATAACTTTTTTGCCAATTTTATTGATGGCAATGTTCAAGTTTTATTGATTCTCAAGTTAAGCAATAGAGCTACAGATGTTTATACTACAGGAGGAAGAGCAAGAGGGCAGCGGAGGAGCAAACTCTGACTCAGACGCGGAGTTTGAACAGATGCTGGCAGAGGCGGAGGAGCCCAAGCCAGCCGCCAGCACCGCGGAGGAGACTGCCCCGCCCAAGGAAGAGGACCCTAATGCACCTGTAAGTCTTATTTGATAATTAAGTCTATGCTCGGCACCTACAATATTATTTCATCATCAACAATTCTGGTTTAGGAGTGTTCTACCCTACATCATCAAGCTTGAAGAGGTAGAACTTTGAGTCCAATCATAAAGTTGTTGCTTGGTACCTACAATATTGTATCACCATAACTTGGTGGGCAGTAACCCTTCAGCATCAGGATTTAAGAGTTTGTTAAAAAAAATATGGTACCATCTGGTGAACTATCTCTATGGAATTTTTTTGCAAATTAGTCCAGAAATTGCGCCACATTGAGAACCTCCTCCTTTTTGGACGGATCGCACACTACTCTATTCTATGGAATCGGTACGGTTGTTCGTCTATCTTTAATTCTTGGTCATACTCAAAACATATTTAGAGCTGTCTATTGTCGTTGATGCGTCGAGTAAAAAAAAATCGATCAAGTACGAGTCGGACTCGCACACGTAAGGTTCCGTAATAAACTGTTTGTTTTCACAGCCACAGCCAAGGAAGAAGGCTAAGACCAAAATCGGCAACAAGACTAAGAAGAAGAAGAAAATGAAGACCACCAACAAGTTCCCCGACGGCGCAGAGGGCGAGCAGGAACATCAGGACTATTGTGAGGTCAGTTGATGTTTGCAGGTCACGAATATGACTCAAGAGTCAATATGGCCACTGATTCTCCTGAATATCTACTATTTACTGGGTTTCCAAATATGCCTGATGACAAAGTAATATTCTTTTACCACTTTTATAGGATACATTTTAATACAAATTTTCTCAAGGCTAGACTGCATTACAGCATCGTTGTGCGGTGCGTCGCTTCGCGTCAAAATGTCTACAAACCCTTCGCTTCTGACGTCTGACACTTGCCCCCTGACATTATGTTGGCACTATTGCAAATCACAATAATAAACCCTAAGTTCTAAGGAATAGAACAAAGCAATGGTGCGACCCTGACGGCAGGATACATAAGTTATAGTGAACGGTCTGTATGCCGTGACGCGCAGTGAGGCGCTGTGCAGTGCCGCTGTAATGCGGTCCGGCCTTACATGTCACATTTTGGTCTGCGTTTAGGTGTGTCAACAAGGAGGCGAGATCATACTCTGTGACACGTGCCCTCGGGCCTACCACTTGGTGTGCCTAGAGCCTGAGTTGGAGGAGACCCCCGAGGGGCGCTGGTCATGCCCTCACTGCGAGGCCGAGGGCAACCAGGATCAGGATGACGATGATGAGCACCAGGAGTTCTGTAGGTGAGTCACTCTTCGGTTTCTGCATTGTGGTATTGAGGGTCCTTTGCTTCTGAGTTTTTCTAAACTAACTCACCAGCCTTTGTGGAACCAGCTCCTTTCGGCGGTGTTCTCAATAAACTGACATGGGGATTAGGATAGGGAGATATATGTAATATGGATATTATTGTTCAAGTGGTGGATCAGAAAATTCCTGAAAAGTCGGAAAAGTCAATTGGCGGCTCTTCTGGTGCTGGCACTTAAGATCACTCAGACGACGCGACAAAATAATGGATCTGTTTATTTTTCATCTTCAGATGCTCTCTGCTTGTGCCTTGAGTCGTTTGTGGTTTGTTGATTCGCAAATCCGACCAACCTCTTGTTTGGAATCAAATTGTGGCGACAGTCAAAGAGATCACGAAATCACTTATGTCATTCGATTCAAGACGTTTGAACATTATTGAAGTGTCAGATGCAGAGATTGGATTAGTATTGAACTATCATAAAACGTAGCCAGTAATTTTTTATCGTTCCAAGTGACCAAATCATATTTGATCATTTTTTCCAGGATTTGCAAAGATGGCGGAGAGTTGCTGTGTTGTGACTCGTGCCCATCAGCTTACCATCGGTTCTGTCTCAACCCACCCTTGGAGGAAGTGCCCGACGGGGAATGGAAATGTCCTCGATGTAGTGTAAGTTTGAAGTTTGAAGCGTGATACCTAGAAATGGACTATGATACCTGACCTGTCGCGTACTATGTATCATATCTTATGTCACCGAATTTAATCGAAATGTCTTTTTTATTGAAATTTCTTGATATTTTGCAAACACTAAAATAAATATATTTGTTCCAGTGTCCCCCTCTGGACGGCAAAGTGGCAAAGTTATTAACGTGGCGATGGATAGAGCCTTCAGCTAAGTCGAAAGCGCCGCGCTCAAGGGAGTTCTTCGTCAAGTGGCACGATCGTTCGTACTGGCACTGCAGTTGGATCGCAGAGATACAGGTAAGGATTGTGGATATTGGATTGAAACAAGCGTTACTTTGTGGAATACGAAAAAAAACCAAAATTAAGTTGTTCCTTGTGTGTCACAGATACACAAGGAACAACTTAATTTGCCCATGCACGTACACTTACGCAATGTCCATGTAATCGACGTAACCACAAGTAAAGTTCACTCGTCTTCGTGAATCGCAAGAACTGTAACAGAAATCCAGTAACGTTGACGAAGTTTCACAACAAAGTTATAAATATTACATTACATTGTTTGGTTTAGTTGGACGTGTTCCACCCGCTGATGTACCGCTACTACATGCGCAAATACGACACTGAGGAGCCGCCCAAGTTGGAGGAGCCTTTGGAAGAGCGCGAGGGCCTCAAGCGCCTCAAGATCCGTCAGGGTCAGGAGCAGCAGGAGCCTGACGAGAAGATGCTGGAGGAGAAATTCTACAGGTCACTACCATGTTCCTCTATCTAACAGTTAATAGCAATGGTTCTGTATGAGCCCCTTGCCGAGTGCGATGGCTTCAAGAAATTCCGGTTTGAGAGAAGATGCTTTATATTCTTACAACTAAAAGCCGCCGTACACAGGCAGCTTGAGTGGTCAATGTTTTATATCACTGCATACAGGTTTTCCTAGATTCTTCCTACTTTGCTACTACATTTACAAGGTTGTTTCAAAGAATTGGCAAGTTTCTAAAGCTGAAGATGTCGATTTAAGTCTTTAGTAGATTAGGTTGTCATTCGAGCGGGTGTTACGATTGCGATGTAATTGTGATTTCCGTATTTAGGTATGGAGTGAAGCCAGAGTGGTTGCTGGTGCACCGGGTGATCAACCACCGCACGTCTCGCGACGGCACCACGTACTACCTGGTGAAGTGGCGCGACCTGTCCTACGACCAGGCCACGTGGGAGTCCGAGCACGCGGACATCGCCGGCCTCAAGAACGCCATTGAATATTATCAGGTAAATAGTTGCCCTATTAAGCTGTGAAATTATAATCCCGAAATGGTTGTAATGAGTTTTTTATTTCATAGGACATGCGTGCCCACATTACGTCAGAAGGGAAGACGAAGGGCAGCAAAGGCAAGAAAGCCGGCCGCAAGAGCAAGAATAGGGATAATGTCGATGACGACGAAAACAGCAGCGGCTTCAAGCCGCGAAGATACAATCCGCCGCCCGACCGCCCCATCACCAACCTGAACAAGAAGTACGAAGACCAGCCGGTCTTCGTTTACGAGACCGGCATGCAACTGCATCCGTATCAGTTGGAAGGTCTCAACTGGTTGCGCTACTCGTGGGGCAACGGCATCGACACCATCCTCGCCGACGAGATGGGTCTCGGCAAAACTATCCAAACTGTCACATTCCTCTATTCGCTATTCAAAGAAGGACATTGCAAGGGTCCCTTCCTAGTTTCAGTGCCGCTCTCGACGATTATAAATTGGGAGAGAGAATTCGAACTGTGGGCTCCGGACTTGTACTGCATCACTTACGTGGGGGACAAGGATTCTAGGGCTGTCATTCGCGAAAACGAGCTCACGTTCGACGACAACTCCAACAGAGGCGGAAGGCTGTCGAAGATTAAATCCCAAGTCAAGTTCAATGTGCTTCTGACGTCGTACGAACTCGTCTCTATTGACGCGGCCTGCCTCGGCTCCATCGACTGGGCCGTGCTCGTGGTCGACGAGGCCCACAGGCTAAAGAGCAACCAGTCCAAGTTCTTCAGGCTTCTCGCCGGGTATAACATCAACTACAAGTTACTACTCACTGGAACTCCTTTGCAGAATAATCTCGAGGAGTTGTTCCATCTTTTGAACTTCTTGAACAAAGAGAAGTTCTGCGACCTCGCCGCTTTCCAGAACGAGTTCGCGGACGTGTCGAAGGAGGAGCAAGTGAAGAGGCTGCACGAGATGCTGGGCCCGCACATGTTGCGGCGGCTTAAGGCGGACGTGCTGAAGAACATGCCCACCAAGTCGGAGTTCATCGTGCGGGTCGAACTGTCGCCGATGCAGAAGAAATACTACAAGTATATTTTAACTAGAAATTTTGAAGCTTTGAATCCGAAGAGTGGCGGCCAGACAGTATCTTTACTCAATGTCATGATGGACCTGAAGAAGTGTTGTAATCATCCCTATCTGTTCCCCGTGGCGGCGGAGGAGGCCCCGCTCGGGCCTCACGGGAACTACGACACGCAAGCGTTGGTTAAAGCGTCTGGTAAACTCGTGCTCATGTCCAAGATGTTGAGAAAGTTAAAAGAACAAGGACACAGGGTTCTCATCTTCTCCCAAATGACGAAGATGTTGGACATTCTCGAAGATTTCTTGGAGGGCGAGGGGTACAAGTATGAGAGAATCGACGGTGGCATCACTGGAACGATTCGACAGGAAGCCATCGATAGGTTTAATGCGCCCGGCGCTCAGCAGTTCGTTTTTCTTCTGTCGACGAGAGCCGGTGGTTTGGGTATTAATTTAGCCACTGCTGACACTGTCATAATCTATGACTCCGATTGGAATCCCCACAATGATATTCAGGCATTTTCGCGAGCCCATCGTATCGGTCAGGCGAACAAGGTTATGATCTATCGATTCGTAACTCGAAACAGCGTTGAAGAGAGAGTCACACAAGTAGCTAAAAGGAAAATGATGTTGACCCACTTGGTCGTGCGTCCCGGTATGGGCGGCAAAGGTGCTAATTTCACGAAGCAAGAATTGGATGATATTCTGAGATTCGGTACCGAGGAGTTGTTTAAAGAAGAAGAGGGCAAAGAGGAAGCTATTCACTACGACGACAAGGCTGTTGGAGATCTACTGGATCGTTCGAAGGAAGGTATCGAACAGAAGGAATCTTGGGCCAATGAGTACCTTAGTTCCTTCAAAGTCGCCAACTATTCAACCAAAGAAGGAGAAACTGAGGAGGAAGTTGACACTGAGATTATCAAACAAGAAGCTGAAAACACTGATCCCGCTTACTGGATCAAGCTGCTTAGACATCATTATGAACAGCATCAAGAAGATCAGGCCAGAACTCTCGGGAAGGGCAAAAGAGTTCGCAAACAGGTCAACTATAATGACGGCAGTGTGGCTCAAACTGAAAATAGGGAAGATTCTACTTGGCAAGAGAATGGATCAGATTTTAACTCTGATTTCTCTCAAGGCAGCGAGGATGATAAGGAGGATGACGATTTCGATGAGAAGAATGATAATGGGGATCTCCTCAGCCGTCGGAGCAAGAGACGTCTCGAAAGACGAGAAGAAAGGGATAGGCCTCTGCCGCCCCTGCTCGCCCGCGTGGGAGGCAATATGGAGGTCCTCGGATTCAATGCTCGACAAAGAAAATCATTCCTTAACGCGATCATGCGGTACGGCATGCCACCACAGGACGCGTTCAATTCACAATGGCTAGTGAGAGATCTCAGAGGGAAATCGGAACGTAATTTCAAAGCTTACGTTTCTCTATTCATGCGCCACTTGTGTGAGCCCGGTGCGGATAACGCTGAAACCTTCGCTGACGGTGTACCGAGAGAGGGTTTATCGAGACAACATGTGCTGACGAGAATCGGCGTGATGAGTCTCATAAGGAAGAAGGTGCAAGAGTTCGAGCACATCAATGGCTATTACAGTATGCCTGAGTTAATTCGTAAACCAGTGGAACCGGTGAAGATCGCAGGCGGGGAAAGCGCGGCACCGAGCCCTGCTCCTTCGTCCGCCACGCCGATAACATCGGCGGCACCGTCGCCTGCGCCTACACAAACCACACAAGCGTCTGGCCAAGCGCCGACCCCTGGTGGTTCAGAAAAAGATGATAAGGAAGAAGCGAAAGAAGACAAACCCGAATCCAAAGACAACATAGTTAAAGACGAGCCGATGGACACGGGTGAGATTAAGGAGGAAAAAGACAAAACAGATGACAAAGATTTGATAAAAGATATTGTTAAAGAAGAAATAAAAGAAGACCGGCGGATGTCTGTCGATGAGGAACCGTCTAAAGATGAGGAGAAATTAGAGGAAAAGAAGACTGAGGATAAAGAAGTGGAGGAGAAAAAAGTTAAGGAGGAGAAAGAGGAGGTTGACAAAAAGGAGGACGCTAAGAGTGACAAGGCGGAATCGGAGGGCTCCGATAAAACTAAAGACGATAAAAAAGACGATGACGATGATGATGTCGTACTTGTTAAGGAAGAGGAGGACTTGAAGGTGGAGCGTCGCAAGTTTATGTTCAACATCGCTGATGGTGGGTTCACGGAACTACATACACTATGGTTGAACGAGGAAAGGGCAGCGGCACCTGGAAGGGAGTACGAGATCTGGCACAGGCGGCATGACTACTGGCTGTTGGCCGGGATAGTGACGCACGGCTACGGACGCTGGCAGGACATTCAGAACGACCTGCGCTTTGCGATCATCAACGAGCCCTTCAAGATGGACGTCGGAAAAGGCAACTTCCTTGAGATCAAGAACAAGTTTTTGGCTCGGCGATTTAAGGTGAGCATATTGTTCCAAATTTATCAGTCTTGTCCAACCTATAATCCGTCTTTTAAAAAATCCACTTAGCTTTATAATTCCTATTTCTTTACATTCGAACGTAATTCCTCCAGTAATGTATCAAAAAAATTATTTCTGCTAAATATCAAAGTATCTCCTTAAGTTACATAAGCACTGCACGGTTTCCAATTTTAAGGTAAAGAGCAGGTGGGCCTGCCATAAATCTCGATGCCATCCCTTCGTATGATATTTGACCCTTTTTCACTTGTTCTGTTGTAGGCGTTTATATCCTGTCAAAGAATATATTATTTTGTCTTAATCATTAATTGAAAATTACGTATAAAAAATGACAGAATCGAAGGGTTACTTACAAATTTCCTTCTCGTTGTATGTAAATAATTAAAAAACATTTCAGTTGCTAGAGCAAGCGTTAGTAATCGAGGAGCAGCTGCGGCGTGCGGCGTACTTGAACCTCACGCAGGACCCGAACCACCCAGCGATGTCGCTCAACGCGCGCTTCGCCGAGGTGGAATGCCTCGCCGAGTCGCACCAGCACCTCAGCAAGGAGTCCCTCGCCGGCAACAAGCCCGCTAACGCTGTACTGCACAAGGTAAGTCTTCCAAAGCATAAACCTTGAAACACACTTAATTCTAAAGTTTCTTCATTAAAATATTCCCTTTTATCTAAAATCTGTTCTTCTGCTGTTTTATTTTCGTTTATGGGGGGGTAGTTACCAAAAAATTCTGACCTAAAGATCAGAATTTTTTCGACAACTACCCCCATAGCTATAGATAGATAGCTTTTGTGCCCGCAAAAATATCCCTTCGGTTGGCCACAATCAGTACTTGTCTGATCTCTGAAGTGCTGTCTTTTGTTTGTTAGGGGAATTTACACCATGTATACGTCCCGCAAATTGCTATTGCGCTGGAACCATGTCTCATTAACATTGAAAGGACGTCATTGTGACGTCAGCCGAAATAAAAATATACCATCAGCTCGAAACTTCAGTCTAGCGCTGACGTCATTAAAATGGCGGCCACGCGCATTAGCAATTTGCGGGACTTATAATAGCTCTTGTAATCTTATTCGATACAGTACGCGGCTAAGGTTTAGTAAACAGCTTATCAGTTAACTTGGATATTAGATAACAACGCGATGTTTTCGTCGCAGGTGCTGAACCAACTGGAGGAGCTCCTGTCGGACATGAAGTCGGACGTGTCGCGACTGCCGGCCACGCTGGCGCGCATCCCGCCCGTCGCGCAACGCCTGCAGATGTCGGAGCGGTCCATCCTGTCGCGCCTCGCCGCCACCGCCGGCAACCCCGTGCCCGCAGGTACACTACTACAAAGTTACGCTGATGTACCTGCGCAGAAATCTTATTTTTCAATGGTGCGAAAATATCTTAGCCAATCAAAGCGCGCGTCTGTCCGCTATTGGCTGGTGCGTACGCCCCACGTTTTGCACGAGTCTCTGTTGTTCTTGTGTTTAAAATCTTAACGTCAAACAATAAGGTCTGTATTCATTAGTGTGTATTCGCTTTACAATAGTGGTAGTAGTGTAACGATTGTCCCCCCGCAGCTCAAATGGCGCAGTTCCCGCCCGGGTTCGGCGCGAGCGGCGCGCTGCCCGGCTTCGCACCTGCCGCCGCGGCCGCCGCCACCTTCACCAACTTCCGCCCGCAGTACTCCGTGCCCGGACAGCCCGCCACGCCCACCAACAACGTAAACAAACACACTTTACTCTTTAGCCTATGTCATCATCATCATCATGATCAACCCATCGTCGGCTCACTACAGAGCACGGGTGTTCTCTCAGAGTGAGAAGGGTTTTCGCATAGTCTACCACCACCACACCTGCTCCACTACAACTCTGGTCCAAGTGCGGATTATCAGATGGACCTTGGAGAACATTATGGAGCGTCATCAGGCATGCAGGTTTCCTCACGATGTTTTCCTTCACCGTTAAAGCAAGTTTAATTACTCAAAACGCAGATATCTCCGAAAGGTTAGAGTTGCGTGCGGGGACGGAACCCAAACCTCCGATTTGGAGGCGGATTAGGTCCCACCCACTAGGCTATCACAGTGTAAGCCTTGTATTCACTGAGAAACAAGTTGCGAATACAGTTTCTGACACACCACTTAGATGCTGAAGAAGATTTTCTTTAAAACAATATTTTGCTATCCGTCAGTTGTCAGAATACTTCAAATATCTGATTTTTCAGTTTTAATCAGAAACAGTTTTTCAATTGGCTATGTTGAAGTGAAAACTTCTTTAGGCGTGTTGGGCGATTTTGAAATGGCTAAAAACTTTAGGATCGCGTCATCGACATGTTAGTTAATAGTATAACTGTAGCCATAAGTATGACGTGTTGCGCGAATGATAATATATGCGCGTTCGATTTTTTTATAATATAGGATCTCTGTGCTGTGCGAAAGTAAGTACTAAATATGTT
This sequence comes from Maniola hyperantus, assembly GCF_902806685.2. Classification (NCBI taxonomy): domain Eukaryota; kingdom Metazoa; phylum Arthropoda; class Insecta; order Lepidoptera; family Nymphalidae; genus Maniola; species Maniola hyperantus. The sequence continues at coordinate 13,921,585 of NC_048538.1, read as the reverse complement.
GATATTATTATGTAGAAAATTGAATAACAAACAGCATGGATTTTCAATATTTCCGTTTCAAAATTATATACCTTTTTTTTATTTTTTTGATATTAAGTATTGATCTTTGCAATACATCATGCGTAGGCGTAGGAGTTAAGACTTACTTGCGTGGTAACAGATTTCGAGTTGTTCGATAATGTTTTTGCCGCTGATTTTCTGTCCTTTTATTGCAAAATTTAATTTTACGAAATTATTATATAACTTGGTTTAAATTATCAAACATAAAGTACGTGCTTTGATATTTTTTATACACTTATATCTTTCAATTTCACCATTACAAGTTCGACCTGTAGAAATTAAAAAAAATAAATTGTAATATAGTTAGTGTTTCTAAATATCCTTTTCTCATATCTGTTTAGATCCTCAGGAAAAAATTAGAGATGTCTTCAGACGGTTGTAAAAGGAAAGACCTAGGAGGCGATGAAGAAAATGAACAAAAAAGAAAAGTGCAAGAAAAAATTAGGTGTCAGCGAAAATTAAAGATATCTTCAGACGGTCGTAAGAGGAAAATACAAGAAAGTGATGAAGGATATGAACAAAAAAGAAAAGTACAAAATAAAATCAGGTGTCAGCGATACAGATATAAGAAAAAAACGGATTCAAAAGTTAATTCACAAACTAAACCACGTCTAATAACAGTTGAAGAGGAGGAAACAATTAAATCCCGAAGAGAAAAAGACAAACAAAAAAGTCAGCGTTACAGAGATAAGAAAAAAGCCAATCAATTGATTAATCTACCGGCAGAATCCTCAGCAATAGTTGCAAAGCATATTTCTTAATGTCAAAATTTCCATAATTCACAAATTACAGTGAGTAATTACACTGATCACTAAGAGATGTGCCATATGTCCCACCAGCTCATACTGCTAACCTGAACACGGATTGAACCTTACATTCCAAAGTTCGTTCAGATTATGACGAAATATTATGATACTCTTTACAAGTTCACATTAATTTTGTTCCACAATTACATGAACAAATAATAACAAACTACCATGAACCAATACTCAAAATATTAATTATCAAGATATTCTATGTGATATTCAAAATTATATACAAAAGCGTTAAAGATATCACTATCAGTAAAGAAGAAATATAATCAAAAATTACATACAAAGTTGTATTGAATAGAAAAGCCTGATCCCGAATTCAGCATATTATTGATCGGAAAGGAAAAAGGACCTGTTTGCAATGATTAGACAATAATTATGGTAAGCCAACAGTTTTTTTTACAATAAGAAATAGGATGGCCCATATTGCTACAGTTATTGCATAATTTTTTACTTGCGCTTACGTTTCAACATTTAGTCCACCTCAAAGAATCGAATTTCAAAATGGGGTAGGTCTACAAGTGTGTCCTTGCCTTGTTGATGAGACTGCCACTTGTAAACCATGGTTTTAACCGGGCAAGGAGTCCCCACAAATAGATTTCATATTTTCTATTCTAGTAAGATTTGAACAGACTTTCCTTGCTTGGTAAGGATACTTAAAACAGCGCGGTACTCAATTTTCTCCATATTTCAAACATTCATCCCTGAGTCGCTTAATCGGCGATAGTTCAAATCTTGGTATTTATGCTAATCAATGTGTGTACTCAATTAGTTATAATAGTGACTCAATAGTTGACTGTTTAGGACACAACTACCCTCATTAATCTACTCTCCCAAACTTAAAAACGTACCCTCGTACATGCTACAAATTAGTAGCATAAAAAGTTATGCAAAAATTTTAAGCTCCTGTTATGCCAATTAAGAAACCAGTGATTTTGACACCGATGAAAGGCTCTGAAGATGGATTTAAAGAGTAAAAAGCAAAGTATGATGAACAGAAAAATTTGGAAAATTATGTTTTCCAAACCTTTTATGAAGATAATCATATAAATTCAGACAAGGAATATGTTAATATTATTCGTGCAGGAATTAATACACCAAGAGTTTTACCACAAACACAAGGCACATCACACTTTGTCGCTGCAATATGGCGAGTGGCGACATTCAAATTCATTGGAGAGATTTGTGACAACGCATATTTCACCTAAATATGTGTTGCTCGTTTCAATTCCGAAAATGGATAATAATTTTAATGGTTGCGGTATACACGGCAAAATCAATCGTGGAAACCTGTAAAATCCATAAGGCAACAACAATTTTTATTAGAAAATTTGATGATAAATGAAGATACAAAAGAAGGCTCTAAAATACTTGACAAAAGATTTGCAGATGTACACCCTTATGATGTGATTAGGTGGAGAATTCAAAGTTAATAACTTTGCAGATGATAAAAATCTACCATCAATTGGATTTTTGAATGAATCAATGAGTGCAAACTCAGCACTAAAAAATATAACAGACGATCGATACGGTTTTTACAAGATATTTACATAAATTATTCCAAATAATCATTTTTGTTTCTTCAGTTACCATAAGCCTATTGTATCCTTTTTAGAATATGTATAATGTAATAATTGATAGTACGAATAACCTAAGTACTGTTGAAATTAATGAAATTGCAAATGATCAAATGTTGAAAATTAATTTCATTAAAATTCTTGTAACTACAAATACTATGTATAAATAATAAATATCATAAATATGTTATATCAATTAAGTTGTTTTTTTTATTTTATAATAGGAACCCCATCATAATATTGTTTTGATTAAGCAATACTTAAAACCATAAAAAATGTTCATAATTGTTGCTTGAAGTGCAGATAGATGCAAAAACTAAACTAATGCGAAAGTGTGTCTGTCTGCTAGATTTTCAATGAGTTCCTCGGGAATATTATGGGCCTTTCGTTAGGCGAAGCGAATATCTGCATGGACAAGTTGCTACTGAAAAAAAAAACCACCTTCGTTTCCCCGCTAAAGTCTATAGTCTTATGACTTTAATATTAATTACAGACATTGAAAACCTTACTACTTTACTTATCTCCGAAACAGCGTTTCTATTACAAAATCTTTGAACTTTCAAATACTATTTTTTTTGCTTTAGTGATAATATTGGTTAATAATGAGCTTGATCAATCTTTTAATGTCAGTTAAGAAAAATATTAATTGAAATTATTGTATTGTTTCAGAAATCGTAAGCCCATGGAAATTATTTTAAATCAGTGAATGGAGTTGACAAGCATGCTGGTAAATCTATCCTCGTTCCTTATTTATTGAGTCATGAGCATTACTCAGAAATACTAAACTGTACCACTACCCATATTATAAATGCGAAAGTGTGTTTGTTGGTTTATCCTTCAAACATGTCGCACCCGCGCAACCGATCGACACGATTTATTGCATGGGTATAGTTAAAGATGTGGAGAGTGACATAGGCTACTTTTAGCATTATCAAAGAGTTGCCACGGGATTTTAAGAACCTAAATCCACGCGAAATCGCGGGCATCAGCTAGTATAACATAAAAGGAGAAAGTGTTTCACTGATCGACGTATGGGTCAAACCGCCTATAGGAACTTGAGAAGTTGCAACTGTAAATTCTTTTATAAAATATTTATTATAAGTATTGATAATTTTTGTTTGTCTGTTACTACTGTCCGTTACCTTTTCACAGCTCATCGGTTTAATAGATTTGTCATTGATTTGAAGAGTTTGCGGAATTTTTATTCCGGAAAAGTGTTCCTACGGGATTTTTGAAAAGCTATGTTCACGTGGACGAAGTTGCAGGCATCATCTAGTCTTGTGTACATAATAAAAACTTTACCCGTATGCCGGATAGACGCAGATGCATTGAAATAAAAACTTTTTAATCTTTTCTCTTTGTTTCAGTGAGCAGTGAGCAAGTTTTTAGCAAATAATTTAAAAATCAAGCTTTTCAAGATTCCTGTTCCACCCTGGGTTTGAAGTGATATAGTGATTAGTGCAGTTATGTTAGGTAACATAATATTTCGTCATAATGAACAGAACTCTCACAATATTATTTATTTCATCCTGATCTGTATGAATCTTGTTTTTATTGTACTAGTAAGTGATTGTGAACTTATGAAATCATAATTTTAATGTACCAAAAATGAAAATAAATCAATACAATTATGTAAACAAAAATTGTTTTATTATTTCCATAGAAACAAAAGGTAATGAATACAAAAAATATATTCGTGTAATTGATTCAACTTTGGAATAAAAATCACACTTACGCATACACATGCAAAAATGACAATAACGTGAGTGGCCTACTTACGCAACGTTCGTTGACCTCTAGAGTCAGTCAGATGTTTTATTTGCAATATATCGCAAACTTTTACAAAATTATAGGATTTTTTATAGTTTTTTTTCCCGTTTTTTGTGGTACATCAGTAATCATCAGTACTACAACCGTCTTCGTTTTTGCCAGGTTTTGGTTACACCCTCTATAATTTTATTCTATGGTGCCAGCGTTCATGATTTCTCCCTGCTCTGAGACTTCAGACCGAACTAAAAGCACATCTCCTATCACCAACTGTATGTGCCATCTTCCGCATTATATTTAACACTGTCTATTGACTTCAAAGCACTGGCGTCAGAAGAGCAGAACAGTTGCAACATGTCCTCGCTAATGCCGCAGTCGGATAAGTTCTCCTTGTTGAAGGCCTTCGCGAAATTGTTCGGCTCATTTTCTTTCGAGGTTTTATCTGTAACAGAGGAATAAGTCTATAATAATATGCTATAGCACACAAATGAAACAATACACGTCAAACGTGTAGTTAGTAATTAATAAATAATTAATCAATACAGCCAGACACCTCCTGTGGGGCATATTTTCTGCCAGACGCTTTAAAGTTCTAAAAAAATAACGTAATCTTACTTATAGTCTGTCTCAATTTTTATTTTATAATACTCAGGGAATTAAATCAATACTTTTCGTAAACAGCCAGAACATTCGTAGGGGCCAAATCAATGTCTCTGTGATCAAGATCGCGAAGTTACTATTCGTGCGCTTGGATGCGAGTGAAATACAAACAAACACACTTTCGCATTTATAATATGGGTTGGCAGAATTCATAGATTCTATTGGCTCTAAGGCTGAGATCTATAGAGTGCACTTTGACTTTGCTCAGACTTAAGATCGAGTTAAAACGAGACAAATTTATGCGAGAGATATCTCTCGCATAAATTTAATTTCGATCTGTCTCGTTTTAATTCTGTCTTAAGTTTAAGCAAAGTCAGGGTGCGCTCTATAGATTTCACCCTGAGACTTGCAAGTCTCAGAGCCAATAGAAATGGAGTGTGGCTTGTTTTACCAGCAAAGATCTTCTGTTGCGCCTTTAGGCTGCGCTCAAATTAGAAAGCTTGTAGACGCTTCGATTTTAAAGGTAGCTATATCAAATAACTTACCCTCGGCTAATTTCTGTGCTGCCCATGTAAACGCCAGCGTGGGCTGGTGGTGTGCAAACGTCGCACTGTACTGTGCGCAGGAGCTGGTCTTCAGGACGTTGAACAGAGAGTGCACTGTCGTCGGTAGGATCGGGCCTCGAAGCTCTATCGAGTAATACTTTTTGCTTTCGGAATGTATGACGTTCTCTCTTACCTACGAAAGGAGTTTTATAAGATATGTAAAGTTGCCAGTAGACAGTAAATTTGAACAGAATGCAGTACAATTATTTTAATCGATCTAAACTCATTTAGATCTGTAGGAGAAATCACATTTGTCGGTCACAGAGGTCGCTATCTCTTCTACTCTTGTGCGTTTTGTATCTTCTGTCACACTCATAACTAAGCACAAATCATGTAATAGGTCTATAGTAAGTACAAGTACATATATGGTAATTGGGACAAAATACCCAAAATTTGTCAAATACTCGTAAGTTGAGCTTCTCAGGCTCAGCACTTTTCAGTAAATCTCCTGAAACACTTTTTAATGGAAGAAGAAATGACTTACTTTAAGAGACTGCAGCGTTCCCCCATGAAATGCTGTAGGCGCTAGAAGGGTCGGAGGGACGCCTCCGAAGGGCCCACTGGGGCTGACTATCGACTTGCAGTTGAGGAGGAAGTTGAACAGCGCTTGAGCATCCGCCCCTCGAACGAGCACAAGGGACTCTGCAGCGCTGTCTACACTGGTTTCCACTGTGTGAGTTAAGCGCGCCTGAAAGATAGTTATCATTTTGATAGTATGGATGGACTTTGCCTACAGTATGGTATTCTCAGATGCTTAGCCCTTATTTTACAGGATCTTAATTTATAGTACTTTTCTATGACAAATTCATCATAATATAATTTGATTTGCACAAAATTAACGATTATGTGATTCGTTACAAGTGTGCAATTTTTTTGGTACCTCTGAACATAGCCGCGTTTCTATGACGTATGAGTAGGTCATAGCCTTCTCATCCCGCTGCTCGCTCTCAGCCGGGCTGCCTTAGCCTATATATGACCTGTGCATTGTGCAAACCACTATGTTGCAACTCCAGATTGGATTACCTGCTTTGAGCGTACTGTTATACCAACTGCAATCGTTTTGAAGATACCAGATGTACGTGCGGAAGTCGTACAAGGGCAGTCTTGATGGACGCGGCTTTTAAAATCGATTACACTCATCACTGCTCACTCAGTCCCGCTGCTCGATTGCGGTAGAATGACAGCGACAATGTCACGATCGCAATCACCTCTGATTGGTTGACGCTCGCTCACTATTGGCTACAATGCATTGTTGCAACAAGAATAGCACAATCACAACAGTTGAGATTGTAATAATGATTGATGCAGGTTTTACGAAATCGCCCTACAGATGCAGAACCCATCTAATTTGTCACTCTCGTGACTCTCTGTGAGGAACTAACCTGCGCGTTATTTATCCTCTTAATTTCGTCGGTCTCAAGGCCCATTTGTGACAGGAACGTGTCCGGATCGTCTTCGTCCCCGGAACAGTGACCGTCCTTCCGCGCGTCGTCCATTGTGTCGTAGCAGCTGTCAAAGGAGGCGTTTTTAGCGCGCTCCTCGTCAGAGGTGTTGAGTTTCTTTTTGTTATCTGGTCGTAGCGGCATTGTGTACTCTACATCTATAGAACAAGCACGGATTCCTATGTAACATACTTTTTATAAAAAATAATAAGAACAGGTAAAGATTACGGTACAGTGCGCAGCCGAAAGTAAAGTACATCGGCCTTTAGGGCGGTTTCAGACTAGCGAATTATACGCGCGTAACCTCGTTTTTGGAAGCGCATGTAGGCGCGTATAGGCGCGCCTTTTGGCACACGCTCAATTCGTACGAGCGTTGACTCGCTTCTAAGCTCGTATAAGCGCGAGCCGCGAGAGACCATCACCCATCGGGCCACCCGGTTCGAGCGTACACGCCGAAAAATGCCCGTATACGCGCGTCCGGTTTTTTGAAGCGCGTATGTAGCGCGCGTGTAAGCGCGTATGCTGAAACGACCGTATACACGCAAAAAAATACGCTAGTCTGAAACCGCCCTTAGAATGACATTTCGGCTTTGTAGAGGGTTGTCTCTATCACTCATACCTACATATTTGTCGTTATAGTTACGTTTTGTCAAATAGGTATGAGTGATAGATATCTCAACGACAGAGACAGTGCTCTACAAATTTGCTATCTTCTTCTAAAGTTCGATGTACGTTACTTTCGGCCGCGTATTGTAAGTAAGTTTGTTTTGTTAAGCCTATACACGCAACTAGATGGCCGCTCCTGAGATGCGGAAAAGGATCAAAAAACGTCGCACTCAATACAACATAACCTCATTGCAGCACGAATTTATTCAAAGCAAAAAGAAAGGGAAAAGAATAGTCACCGATCGCCATGTCGCGTTAGAACAAAAAAGGGAGGAACATGTCATTATAAAAAAACTGCTATCGATTTGGATATAGGCTGTAAGTTATTGCTCCCCAATTGTGTAAGAACTGGTGTGGTATTCGTCGTAATGACAGCAAATTCTGCCCCTTAATTGGTCGACTTCGCTGTTAACATTTGTTCATAGCCAATCAAGGGGCAGAATTTGCTACCGATTACGCTTACGATGAATATGTTTTTCTTACACGGTCAGGGGGCTGGATGTTTGCTTACCTTCCTGCCTCAGCGCGTGCCTGAAGCCGTGTGTGGTGGGCGCGATGAGGGCGCAGGGCTCGGGTGCACCGCACAGGCCGGCCGCGCGGAACACGCACGTGAACGCGTTGGCGCACACGTAGAAGTACGGGCAATGCAGCGCGCGCAGCAACTGCGGAACGAGACGTTGTGTGAGCATATACACGCGTAGTATTCAGGGCTGAGCTGCTCGATTGCGGTAGAATGACAGCTACAATGTCATGATCGCAATCGCCTCTGATTGGTTGACGCTCGCTCACTATTGGGTACACTGCATTTTTGCAAGAAGAATCGCATAAATTTATAATGATTGACGCAGGTATTATGAAATCTACCTACACAGGTTAACTAGTGGGCGCATTCGCGAAATATAGTCTATGTATTATGTGAGTTTTAGTACGCGGACTCTAACGCGCAAGGCGCGCTGTGATGGGGGCTGAGGTGACTCTCAATCATCTCCCGACGTGATTCAGGGATGCTGAACTAATAGTCATACTCCAAGGATGTTAAAGAGCTATTATCTGAGTGTTCACATACAACTCGCGCGTGCTTCTATACAAAGTTACATTACGCGGCAGAAAGTGATGTACATCGACCTTTAGAATTAGATAGATTTGTAGAGCATTGTCTGTCGTTGAAATAGACATAACGTCATATATAAGCATGAGTGACAGAGGCAACGGTCTACAAAGCCGAAACGTCATTCGAAAGGCCGATGTACATTACTTTCTGCCGCGTACTCTATATAGGTACACAGACCCGTGAGACGGGGTATTCACACTATGATTGCGTGCACACACAGCAGTCAGCACTGTATGGGTATTCAGTGCTGTGTGTGCACGCAAGCGAGACCAATGATACACCTGAACACGTACTGCCCAAATGCAAGTGTATTCAAGTAATATGAAGCCTACATTGGCTCGCCAGCAAACTTCCTGAACTCTTTACCAGTAAGAGCTCAGCTGGCTAAAGTGATCTGCTCGCATACATCAGACAGGCAACTTCTAAGGGAGGTAACGTACCTAGGAAAAAAGATTACAAAGTGTCCTCACCTGAAACAGCGATCTGAAGCTTTCGGTCCACTCGGTCAGCATCGCCCGCTTGGCATCCTCGTTGGCAGCCAGGAAGCTGGTGGCGGCCACGCGGCCGGCGGCGCGTGGGAACAGCGCGAGCCAGGGCAGGTGCGGGTGCTGCCAGTATAGGCAGGTCTGGTGGAAGCGCGCGCGCGGCGACGTGTCCAGCGTGGACGACGACGCCGTGTCTAGGCAACGAACGAAGCTGAAAAAAGCAAAGAGTCTAGGGCGAAAGTGTCAGTAGCCATGAAGCCATACATTTTTAGTAGAAAAAAGTACCCTTATAGGATCACTTTGTTCTCTCTCTGTCTATCCGTCTGTTCCTCGTGTCTATCAAGAAAACCTATAGGGTACTTCCTGTTGACCTAGAATCATTAAATTTGGTAGGTAGGGAGGTCTAGCACAAGTAAAGGAATAAATCCGAAAACCGTGAATTAGTGGAAATATTAGTATGGATAAGCAATTTACAAGCAGTGTATATAAATGGCTTGTTGATTACTTACCCTGTAATCCCTGATGCTTCCTCGCTTGCCTTCAGCTTTGTGGTCCAGGGGAAAGGTTTGGCAGACATTAATCTTATCTTAGTTTTTAAAGCCCAGTCTATTGTCAAATGTTTGTATTTCTTTTCTACTATATGCTGAAAAATAACTCACTATGATATTATGATATAAATATATGATAATGAATAATGATAATAAATGACACTCTGAGAAATATGTGAAGAAAGGAAGGTGATTCTTTCAAGTACTGCTCAGAACCTACTCAAATACTGTTAGTAATTTAGTCTATTGGCGATAATTTTAGTAACTAAACGTATCTGAACTATAAAAGTTGAGTAGTTAGTTAGTTTAGTGTGATTAGTCTAGTCAATCCAGCGAGTAGAGCCCCTCCCCTCCCCCCAGATTTGAGTGACAGAGACAACACTCTACAAAGCAGAAATGTCATTCTAAAGCCAGATGTACATTACTTTCTGTCACATACTGTCTTTTGCCACACAAAAGTTTTGTCTATCTGTATACCTACCGTTACTTACCGTTTCTACTGCATGCTCAGCTGTGAATTTCTGTAAAAGATTAGAGAATGTTGCCAATTTCTGTGTGTCAACTTCTAATGAATGTTTGTCAGTCACTTTGGCAGGCAGCTTGAGCAATGCAAAAAGAGTTTTGTCATTGGATTGATCTAACTCAGATGCTTTTTCTAATTTGGCTCTTTTGTTTTGCTCCACATTGCTCCTACAAAACATAATTTGTATTTAGATAAACACACAAGTACCAAAACCAACGTTAAAAGTTACCAGCTGTTCTACAAAAAAAAATTTAATTGGCTCAGTTTACATATCATCTTTTTCACAATGTTCCACACAGAAAAGGACAGCATGGTTTTACTTTTTATTGATAGTCAATTATGTGCATTTATTATAAGCTTAATAGCAAGTGCTGTATCAGTTTTTAATTTAGTAAAGAGTAGCTTTTCTCCCAATTTTGTCTGCATGGTACAATACCTAGCCTACAGCACTCGGGGATAATGTAGCTAAGCTATCTAACGGTGAAAGAAATTTCAGAATCAGATCATTGGTTTTTTATTTATTTATTTATTCTGATACAAGTTAGCCCTTGACTGCAATGTCACCTGGTGGTAAGTGATGATGCAGTCTAAGATGGAAGCGGGCTAACCTGGAGGGAGTATGGCAGTTTTTATTAAACCTTTGGTTTCTAGTTTCTACACTGCATCGTACCGGAACACTAAATCACTTGGTCGCACGGCTTTGCCCATAGGGTGGTAACTAGCCACGGTCAAAGGCTCCCATCAGACCAGACCAGAACTTTATAAATTATAAAATTCCAAATCGAACCCGGGACTTCCCATTAAAGAGACCACAGCACATACCACTGCACCTTACATCCACTCTCTCACTATTGCAATACATCGCAGCAAGAATACCATGAATTCAGCCAATAACAACAATTGAGATTGTAGCAATGTAATGGTAACTTCCACAATTATTTCTTTCCTGTCTTTATGAAATGGTTTATACAGAAGTGGCAAAAATATGTTGCATGCATGATATTATTAGGAGCTGGTGATAAAACGGTGTAATTGCACAAAACAAAATGTTATATTTAGCTTGTTTTGCCTCTTATGTATAAAACAGACTCTTTGCTATCAATACTTATAATAAAACTGTAACAGGTCAAATTCTGTACATTGAAGATATTTTGAAATTTTTTTTTCGAGGGCACTCTATAATCGATACTGAACCCAAAACTGTAATTTTTTTCATTTTTGTCTGTCTGTCTGTATCACGGCCGCGCATCACGCTGAAACTACTGAATGGATTCCAATGAAACTTGGTACCATTTGAGGTCATACTATGAGGAAGAATATAGGATACTTTTTATCCCGAAATTCAGCATGGTTCCCGTAGGAGAGGGGACGAAAGTTAAAATGTATACTGAGTTGTAATTCATTAACGCGTAGTCCGATTTCATTCATTCTTTTTTGTTAGAAAGGGAATATTTTAAAGATTGTTCCGTAAATATTTCAAGGTCATCGGTTTTTAACCGACTGTCAAAAAGGAGGTGGTTCTTTTTTCTACATCGATTTTTTCGAGGTTTCTGGACCGATTTGCAATTATTTTTTTAAATCAACAAAAAAAGTTTACGTCGTGGTCACATAAAAAATTCTGGATTCAACTCTTTAATCCTGATGCTGCAGGGTTACTGCCCGCCTGAGTTATCAAGATTCAGGAAGTGTTCATAGTGAATTCATATTGTAGGTACCAGGCAACGACAACAATCCCGAAAAATCAAAGAGTTCCCGCGGGATTTTAAAAAACGTAAATCCACGCGGACGAAGTCGCAGGAATCAGCTAGTAATATAATAAATTAGGTACTTTGAAAATGGGTTCTTTCTCTTGTCTCTATTGAGAATTCTAGAGAAATCCAGGTCCACTGGTTTCTGACTACATTGTTCAGTCGCTGAACCTGCAGGCTGGCACATACGTTCCTGGAATAAAATGGTAAGGTATTGGTAATGGTAAGGATTGGAACAATAAGCATATTTTTCTATAAACTCTTAAACACGCGAAAATCTAGTATAAGACCTGAATTATGCGCAAAATCACATATATTTTATATACTAAGTGTAAACAAGTGATTGAAATAACGACCAGACTTGCCTGTAAAGCTTTCTTTCGCTTTTTGAGCTTGTGCAGTTGCATTACTTCGTTTGGTGTTTTCCATGGTGATGGTGGATTCATTGCGAAAGGTTAGAAGAAGTCGATGTAATTTGTATCCTCTATAAAAAGCTAAATTTCATTGTGATTTCCGACGATTTTAGAAAAAAACGCGGGACAAAATCAACCAAAACTTATTTCGTCGGTGCCAAAAACTTTTCTGTTGACATTTTGAATTGATTGACAATAACAATTAAACTTACTTGACATTTGACAATGACATTAGCCGACAGATTATACCGTATACGACATGGATGCGACATGGACACGACACACGGTCCCTGTCCGTTTTTCAGTCGGACTCTCTTGCCAGGTAGGGGTTCTGGTTTTCTGGGTTCTTTGGTGTGTAGTATGCTGTATTAGCCTTGTCACTTTCAGGTCTTAAACTATAAGTAAGTAGTTAGGTAGGTACTTACTTACCTATCCATGCAAAAAATTACGTCAAGGTAATCGGATCGAGTAACTATACGTACCTACTTACCCATCGACATAGGATAGGTAAACCACATCTGAATACCTAAGTAATTCGCAGTCAATAGTCATAGACTCAGTTTGGCAGTAAATAAACACGCTTCCGTTTTGGCGGCATTTTTGACTAAGTTGGCGTTCGTCAAATAATTAATGCGTTCCTCCAAAGCCTCAACTGTTCTCAAGGACTTCGGCTTCACTAGCTCGGGCACGGGACATCATCTCTCCATAACGGTACTTTCATCTGCATTCCAAAGGTACCTACCTACTGTACCTAACCTACCTACGTCATATAAAAGGGACGAAGAAGCGGACTCGGTATGTGGGACTCGTAGCTTTAATAATTTTAAGTTTTGGTAATTAATTATCACCATTATCTCTTACGTCATCATATATTATAATTCAACAATTGACAGTCAAAACACAAAGTGTACAGTGTACTTACTTTTAATAAATGATTTGACTTTGACTCTATACGCATTTCGAGTCCGTTTCGTCCAACTTTGGTCAACTTTCGATAACTTTGGGTAACATTATAAAAAAATGCGCTCGCTTCGCTCGTGCTTTATCAATACCTTTTAGTATTGCCACCCTAGGGATCAAAATTTTTAATTAAATTAGCTTATGCTCGCGACTTCGTCCGCGTGGTCTACACAAATTTCAAACCCTTATTTCACCCCCTTAGGGGTTGAATTTTCAGAAATACTTTCTAAGTTGATGCCTACGTCATAATAGCTATCAGCATGCCTAGCCCAATCCGTCCAGTAGTTTGAGCTATGCGTTGATAGATCAGTCAGTCGGTCAGTCAGTCATTTAGATAATAATAATAACTGAGTACCTACCTAATCAGCTAACTAGCTAGGTACGCTACGCTAACGCAATCTGATTACCTACTTCTGAACTTCATTGCTGGTTAAACATTTAATTGGGTATTGATATTTGATACTGATTACTGAATAACTGGACAGTGGACTATAATCACAGGGAGTAAAGCGATGACCTAACAAATCTCAGCCTATTCTCCGTGTGCTCGGCCGCGGCACGGCGGCAGTCATACGCACGCGTTCTTCCCGCTCACATAACTCGTTATAATGGTCCAGGCTGTTTACACCACAGCCTGAGCCTTATTAAAATTAATTTAAAAAAAAACAGCGGGATTTTTTTTGAACGCTAAAAAAATCATGTTCGAAAATTTGAAATGTTTCCAATTTCTAAAACTGCCGGCTACATATTTTAAAAGTTTACGTTAGGTACATATTTATTGTAGTATAAAAATTATGGCACGATATTTAAGCGATTTTTGTGTGTTTATAAGAAGACGTATTTATTTGGTAAGTATTTTTTTATATTTTGTTAATAAATATCAGATAAAATAACTATATAATATGTATGAGATACCTCCGGGCGGGGTATAGGTATGTACCTACTTAGTTCAAATATATAAATATTTCAATCCTATACGCCTTTGACCACCTACCAAGTTATAACACTACAAACTCGTATCTTTTTAGATAAGAGCAAATAATACAATACGTAGGTAAACTTATGGTCTATTCATATTACGTAAAACATTTACACGCTAAGTTAAACTTTCCTGTTAATAATTTCAAAAGAGGCCAGCATGAAATCGCTTGCACGCCCTTTGGTTAAAAGTTCCACTTCTAAGAAACACCGGGTGATGTCAACTTTGCTCCACGCGATCATTTTGCATTGAATACATACATTACGTCATATCTTCAGTTAAAATTCGCGTTTGCTAAATAAACTAGCAACGTATGGTAAATTATTTATAAAGTTAGTCACTCACTTGACTTGTGCAGGCTGCAGGTTGCGAGTGAATCACTGTTTTATTCAGTCTTGTTGCATTCTCTTTTTGAAAAGAAGGCATGGCAGGAATGTCTTGAGTGTGCGAGCCATAATTTAATCTTTGTTAATCTTTGCTTAGTGTTCACTAGCAATAAAACTTGCAGAAGTCAGATTTCGAATAATTAAATATTAATAAAATAAAAATCAATTAAAGTAATTGACTTGCTGTGAGTAATTCAATTAACATTGACACAATTGCCTATGGAAAGAAAATATGTAATGTCTATAGAAAGTATGCAAGTGACTTGCCAAAGCTGACTTCTGCAAGAAATTGCAAAAGATACATGTCCGTGGACATTTGGCTTTGTTTTTTTTTAAATTAACGATCGAATGTCGATGCACCTTATACTTTTATTTTGTGACAACTTAACACCTGGTTGCGATTGCTTCTAATAGCAAGTGACGATTCGGTCAGATGGTAGCGCAGTTTAATAAATAATCCTGTAATGTATAAAGCGGCAGATTTGGAAAAATTAAAAGGGCAGTAAAGAGGTATAGGTAGGTATCTATGTGCATTTTTTATTTTAGTAAAACCGCACAATATAGGTACCTACTTACCTACTCTCTTAATTTTTGTACGACGATTGACAAAACGTTCTCAGTTACAAAAAATCGGATTTACATAATATGATAGGCAAACTAGAAACCGTAATAGGCTCGCAACTCCTACGTTCCGTCTCAGGAAATTCGGAAGTCAATATTGTGGGAATGAGTGTTGGTAATAGCTTCTTCTATCTGTATCTATATCTATCTTCTATATCTATACTTATAATAAAACTGTAACAGAACGATTAAAATTTTCAAAATATATTTAATGTCTGTACATTGAAATTTTTAATCGGAGGAAACATTATTATCGATATCCCCAAAACAATTTTTTTTAGAACTTTTGTCAGTCTGTATGTGCGCCTATCACGCGAACACTACTAAACAGAAGTAAATGAAATTTGGTACAATGGTAGCTGATACTCTGGGTCTCTGGGTTAACATATGGGGGAGTTTTTATCCCGAAATTTTTTAGGAATTTTTCGGGATAAGGGATCTAATTTTTTACTGATTTTACTCCATAACTTCGTGAAATCTGAACCGATTTTCCAATTATTTTTTCTTTACAAAGGTTGTACTGTCAGGTTGGTACCATGTAAGTTTGGTGAAGATTTGATGAACAGTTTTGGAAATAGAGGACGGAACTCCTCAACGGGTAACAGCAAATCTATCGCAGTCAGTATAATAGCTTGGTAAAAAGCTCTTAACCTTAATACAAAGCATATAGCATACAATACATTTTTATTTCTTCGCTTTTAGTCACAGGTTTGATTCCGGTAAAAAATTGGTACGCGCCTAAACTCAGTGCAATTCAATATCTACTGGTTTTACTGTATTTAGAACATTTCACGAAGAATATTTATTAAGTAGGTAAATTCTAACAGGTATGACCCACAATATTACCCGTATTATAAATGCGAAAGTGTGTTTGTTTGTTGGTTGGTCCTTCAGTCACGACGTGATTTTTTGAATGGATATAGTTAAAAACCTGGATAGTGACATAAGCTACTTTTTATCCCGGAAATTCAAAGAGTTCCCACGGGATTTTTAAAATCCTAAATCCACGTGGACGAAGTCGCGGGCATCAGCTAGTATGATAATATTATTATGTTGAGACGGACTTGTGGTAACTCTACGACATACAAGTATAGGTACTTAGGTATGTACGTAAATATAATATGTTTAGGTCTTGTTGAAGCCTGAAGGTTTCCAGTTGATGAATTAGCAAGGTAATTGTTTATCTCAATACAATTTTCCGTTATCATTTTTTATTAGGTAACTCATAGCTAACGAGTACATTGCCCGATAGTTACTAGGTATAAAAAAAAACCGGCCAAGTGCGAGTCAGGCTCGCGCAACGAGGGTTCCGTAATTCAGTCGTATTTTTTCGACATTTTGCATGATAACTCAAAAACTGTAATACATAAAAATAAATAAAATTTTAGAATGCACCTTTCATATGATACCCCACTTGATATAGTTATCTTACTTCGAAAATTTAAAATACTAATTATTAGTGACCACAAATTAATTTTTTTCGTGTGATCTAACCCTAAATTCACGGTTTTCAGATTTTTCCCCTAATGCCAGCTATAAGACCCACCTTCCTGCCAAATTTCATGATTCTAGGTCAACGGGAAGTACCCTGTAGGTTTCTTGACAGACAGACAGACGGACAGACAGACAGACAGACAGACAACAAAGTGATCCTAAAAGGGTTCCGTTTTTCCTTTTGAGGTACGGGATCCTAAATATAGCCTCGATACAAGAAATAAAACAGAGTCGGTAGGTATCTATTAGCTTATAGGATAGGCATACAAATTTACGGAGCTCGTCGCCGTATTAAAAAATGAAGACGCCTTTTCATAGCAAGACTTTTCCTTGCGTGTTTACAGTTTTGACCTAAAGCACATTTTCAGGGTGGCTTAGATAACTTGGGGATTCCATAAAAGCGTTTGAACTTTGGACTAGTTTTCACTTAAATGGAGTAAAATAGAAAATGTTATCTACACCTAACATAGCTTCTGCAAATTTTGGTTATTATTGCTTGACTGCAGACACATGTGCAGCGCTATAACTACAGTCTTAGGAGAAAATAATCATCGAAGAAGAGTTCACTTTTCTACTATTTTAAAATTGGAATAAGTAGGTTATTTAGTATTTTGACAAGACATCACACAAAATTCAATAGGCCGATTGGAGAAGCCACGAATTTACTATGGGCCTCCTATGAAAGCTCAGAGTCACTACGCGGGTGATGGAGAGAGTTATGCTTGGATTTCTCTACGTGAACTAATCAGAAATGAGATCCATAGGAGAACCAGAGTAACCGACATGTAGCTAAGCTGTTTCCGAAGCTGAAGTGGCAATGGGTACAGGGTAAGGTACATAGTTCGTAAAACCGATCAATGTTGGGGTCCCAAGGTGCTAGAATGGCGACATCACACCGGAAAGCGCTGTGTTGGAAGACCCCCTCCCCCCACTAAGTGGACAGACGATATCACACGAGTTGCAGGGCACCGCTGGATTCAGGCGGCACAAGACCGTGGCGTGTGGAACTATGGAAGTCCCCAAGACTGGACGTCTGTCGGTTGACGATCATAAGACACGAATTTTACGCGGGCAAAGTTGAGCTGAGATAAAAATCCAAAGTACTTACCTACCATACAATTAATCTATGGTACCTAGTACCTACTTACCTTATTGCACAAATAATTCAACCTCAAGAGTATATAAGGTTAAGAGAATATACAAGGTTTTGCATGAAAACAAAATTGTAAAATTTTGGCGGGGGACAGGGGAGAACGCTTTGTTGTGATTGGTGGACTCAAACAAAAATCACGTAAACAAGACAATGTGCAGAATGAGGGTACCGAACCGTGGGCCGACTTTTATGCTAAGCAACTGCAACTGCCTAAGCTTGGCGATCGGGGGTGTCCGCCTATTAGGCGTCTATAGGTGGTGGTCTGGCACAACATAAGGAGAGCCACGGTACTTCGACGCCTTTGATCTCGTGGTAAATGTTGATCACATCGACTCTGCCATGCCTCTCCCGTATCTGGGAGTTACTGGGGCCGTCTCGGGTCGCTCCCATACCACACGATTGCTCTGTTTAGATGACTTCGTCGAACCTCTGGTTAGTAGGTAATAACATCTATCCTCTGTGCTTATGGGATGCATAATATATATATATTTTAAAAATAATATTAGCCATGTTATATGACTAATATTCCCCTTTTCTCTCCAATTATGCGTCAGGCTTGTGCTAGGAGTAGGTATGACAATAGTGCAACGGGCGGGGTTTGAACCGTCGACCTTTCGGTTTCAGTCCACTCCTATACGGGTTGAGCTACTGAGGCTCTATTTAAATAGAGTCTTGGACTGTAGTAATAAAATGACGTGATTTTTGTACAGCGGTAGTTTATGGGGCTAAAATTCATTATTAATGAAATAATTTAAAAAATCTTGTTTAAATAATTAATTATTAACGTCACGCTGTACGGAAAGCGATTAATGACGTCCGTAAAGCGTGACGCTCTTCTTAAAAATAAATAAAAATCATCATTTTTTAAAATTATTCTGTTTAATAATGAATTCTAGCTCCATAAACTACCGCTATACAAAAGAATCACATCATTTTATTACTACAGTCCAAGACCCTATTGATGCATTCAGCGAGACACACCTAATTCGATCGAGCGTAACAGATTACAGCCACGGAAGCTGTCATGAGCTCATCACAATCACATGCAAATGAGACTCCGATAATGCGTTCGACATCAATACATTAATGCGGGACCATCTCCGCGCTGTCATCGGCTCTGTTCAATCGCGTTCAATAGAGATGGGTTGTCAAAGCTTCCCTGGCGCAGTGGTGAGCGCTGTGGTCTTATCAGTGGGGAGGTCCTGGGCTCGATTACCGGCAGGAGGTATAAAAAGACTAGATATGTATTATTTATTTAATAAGCGCATTGTGAACTAGCTGTTGGTGTACCTACCGAAATTTAATAAATTAAATTAATTTCAATGAAATGAAATAAAATGAGATGAGATGAGATGAGATGAGAGGAGATCGGGTTATTCAAGGGGCGGACCAACAAATTCCTAAAAGGCCGGCAACGCATCGGCGGCTCCTCTGGTGCTGCAAATGTTCATGGGCGGCGGTAATCACTTCACATCAGGTGACCCGCCTGCTCGCTTGCTCGCTATATCTATTAAAAAAAAAAAAAAAAAGATGAGATGAGAGGAGATGAGATGAAATGAGACTTCTGAATTTCCACTTGTCTGGTCTGTGGGAGGCTTCCGCCGTGGCAAGTAACCACCCCGCCGGCAAAGCCGTGTCACCAAGCTATTTAGTGTTCCGGATGCCATGTAGAAACCAAAGGGGTAATGGGTTTAATAAAAACTGCTATATCCCTTTCAGGTTATCCCACTTCCATATTCTTAGACTGCATCATCGCTCACCACCAAGTCAGATAACTTGTATAGGAATAAAGAAAACCATAATGCAATCCATACATTAATGCGGGACCATCTCCGCGCTGTCATCGGCTCTGTTCAATCGCGTTCAATAGAGATAGCTTGTTTCAATAGAGATGGGTTGTCAAAGGCGTTGTGTAGAGACGGTGTATAGACAGTCGGTACGCACAGGAGTTGAATAGCGTCTGCTGTGAAGTGTCAAGCTGTGCCAGTTTACATTTCCGACGCATGTCGTGTCGTTTCTAGGATTCATATGACATGTCCTTTTTGAGGCTAGGAATGTTAATGAATCCCTTTCTCTGTGAAAAGTAAGAAACTAGTCCGTGTCACGTATCTACTTGAGAATTTTTGGCTACAGTAACCAAATTTTGTTGTACGTTTAAATAGCTAATAAAATAATGTAGAAAAACTTGGAACTTTTGAAAGTTTCGTTGGCGTAATTTACAGAGATCCTACCAATGAAAGAATTTCAGAATCAAATCATTAAGTAGATCCGGTAATTACTCCCTCGTCCCTACATCCAAACTTACAAACTTTATCTCTTTATAATATTTAGTAAGTAAATTAAATCTTTTTACTCATACCTAGAAACTTAGCTTGTAAAAATGGTTAAGATTTAAGAATAATTTTACCTTGGAAACGTGCTAATGACGAAGAAGATTTTGTTTAAAATCGTACAAACTCTGTTTACTATATAGTAATAACGTAGTCTAAAATAATTTTTAGATCGGCTTCTGTTTATTACTTATAACACCTAGGTATTTCTTGTAACATTCTCATTTCAACTAGTCTGCTTCCAGTAGCTAGTGCGAAAATAATCTGACTGTGTTTAGGTTTACAATTTATTTTTTAGAATTCGTAAAATGTTTATAAATATCGTAGCGACTATGTATCTACCTATTAGATAACTAAAAATAATTAATTATTCTGGTCTATTTACAAAAATCATCCGTCTTCGTAGGTATTGTTTACAATTTACCTACAGTCGTTTTTAATTACATGCCTGCCTTAACTAACTTCTTCCTACGTATTTCCATACTTTTACCGTGCTGGTTGGCATCATACCAAATTACAATAGGTACAAATTATTTAGAATTTCGGATCATCATCATCATGATCAACCCATTTGCCGCGGCCGGCTCACTGCAGAGTACGGGCCTCCGCACAGAGTGAGAAGGGTTTCGGCCATAGTCTACCACGCTGGCCATTGCACACACCTTTCATTATGGAGAACTCTCAGGCATGCAGATTTCCTCACGATGTTTTCCTTCACCGTTAAAGCATTTCGGATATTTTTTGGTATTACAGGATATAAATGTATCAATTTAGTAATACCCAGGTAAGCAATAAGCATTTTACAAGTAGGTATTTTCCGATGTCAAGATTTGAATTTGCCAAAATATGCATTTTGTTTACTGTTAACAATAAAAACCTGTATATTTGAAGTTTACCAGCAAATTGTAGTGAGTTAGTTGATTCCTGGAATCTGAGTCACAACTCACAAGTCAAACTGTTTCACGATGTACCTATCGGTGTACAATGTAATATCCTAACAAAATAACCTTGTGTGCGCTAAATATAAATACTCTGGACATAGTTCACTTCAACGAGTCAGCGTTAAATTAAATCATATACCTATGCATATTGCATATGCGGCAAATGTGATTCGTCGTACACCAAATCGTAAGGATATTGAGTTGATGTAGAGTTTATAATAAAATATGAGAAATCATAGAGTTATTCACCTAAAAATAAATTATTTTCCTCCTTTCTAAAATAAAAATTATCTTCTTAATAGCTTGTCCTAATACTTAGGTTTGGCAAACATTGGTTTTAATTTTTAATTTAATTTTAATTTAATTTTAATTTTTAGCATTTATTTTTTGGCGCTGTCACAGTGTCACAGTGAGAAGCTAAATGCTTCTCTGTGTTAATACGTTGCAAGACACATCCTATTCGATGGTCCGCGGTTCGAATTCGAAACCAGACATCTACATGCTTGGAAGTCTGTCAATCCACACTTGGTCAGGCGTGGTGAACTATGACCTAAACTCATTTCATTCTGAGAGAAGACTCGTGATGAGTAGTGGGCCGGCAATGGCTTGTGATGATGATGATGATGATGACATCCAACTTTGTAGCTGGTCACTAATTAAGTAAATAATTTTTCCTTGTTTCAGATATCATGGATCTCATTAGTTTTGTATCTTTTTTACAAATCTTTTATATTTTATTTAAATGGTCGCCAATTCTATTACTTGAGGCGCATGTTAGGGGTGAGTAACTGAAGTAAAATTGTTTTTTTAAAATCAATCCGTTTTTTTAAAATCCATACTTAAATGCGAAAGTGTGTCTGTCTGTCTATCTGCTAGATTTTTACGGCCCATCCGTTCAACCGATTTTAACGAAATTTACTACAAATATAGCTTGCATCTCGGGAAGGACACAGATGCACTTTTGTCCCGGAAAATCAAAGAGTTTCCATGGGATTTAAAAAAAAAACTAAATTCACGCCAAAGAAGTCATGGGCATCATCTATTTGATACATAGATAGCTTGCATCCCTGAGACGAATGTAGTGTACTTTTTATCCCAGAAAATCAAAGAGTTCCCACGGGAATTGTAATTAGGTACAATGTATGAGAAAACAAAATGAAAAATGTTTATTTACCAAAATTAATTTTGTCAATTTTAACATTGTCTGATGGTACCCACACTAGGTAGCCTGTGTCGTGAATTACCTAATTAGCATTAACAATAGGTAACCGGTAAATTGACGCTCGGTTCAATAGAAAAAGTAATACGAGATAGATAATGACTAAGTAGATGGTTATTCCGAACAAATTTTGCGGAGAGCAACTCCGAAGGTTTTTGCATTGCAAAAATCTACGTTTTCTCATTTCAAGTTTTTGGACTAGGTCTTGACCTTTTGGTTTTGATTTTTTTTACAGCTAGGTCTCTGCGTGTCGCGAGGTACAGCGACCGTTCTGAACTTATGCTGTGCATTAGTCCTGGTGCCATTATGTAAGAAGCTAAACCAAGTGCTTTATCGAGCCATGTCTAAACTGTGTCCAGGACTATTCTTCTTCTGGCTGGAGAGAGCGAAAAGCTTCCATATGACCGTTGCTATCACGCTAGTTATGTTTGCAGGTTAGTTTAAGACCTTAAGTAAATTAGGTGTGCGTGGCGTTACTTCCCCGATTGCCATCTCGACCTGTCGCGTACTTATACAATAGTGCGTCTCTGGAGCCGCCCTACTAAATTAGCACAATAACGGTGGTTACGCACTCATCCGATCCGAGTCCGTGAAAATACGTTCTTTTTTTGTTATTTATATGGTAGCTGGTTATGAAGTTGGATCGGATGATTGCGTGATCGCTGTTAGTCAGAAATCGGATGGGGTCGTCTTGATCAGAGAATTTTTTACACAATGTAACATTATTGTAAGCAAAAGGAGACAAATGGACTTCAAAAAATAAGTTTATTTCTTAATTTATTTTTAACAGTTTATCATAGTATTTATTTAAGTAAATTAATGTGTTGATAGAGCATTTTTAGTGGTCCTACGCAAATAGTGGAGTTTTAGTTTATTAACCGTATCTTAAACATTAGTGAATTATTCATGTGCGTTCTAGTAGGTAGTAAATTCTTAAATACTCATTCTTCAAGTTCTTACGTTCGGTGCTTTTGGGGTGAAGTGTAAATTAGCAGCATCTAGCACGTCGCTCAAAGAGCTTAGCTTCTAAACGGCTCTCGCTGCACCATTAAGTTCTTCAGGGGCCTTCAGACGAGGTTAATGACGCGACACCGTTCTGAGCCGCGACTTCAGTGCGTTAAAGATCAACGCGTGAAGAGAGGCTTGTGCTTCTTGTTTTGTAAGAAAACTCCTTAGAATGGGTGTGAGGACTCCTTAGAATGGATGTTAGAATTATTGAAGTTTTTTCTAAAACAAAGTGACGCACTACCTATACAAAATATATAAAACCGGCTGAAGAGTATTAAAACCGGCCAAGTGCGAGTCAGACTCACGCATCGAGGGTTCCGTACTACAATCATATTTTTCCGACATTTTGCACTATATATCAAAAACTTCCATACTTAATATTATAAGTGCAAAAGTGTGTCTGTCTGTCTGTCTGTCTGCTAACCTTTCACGGGCCATCCGTTCAACCGATTTTGTCGAAATTTGGTACAGATATAGCTTGCATCCCTGGGAAGGACATATGCTACTTTTTATCCCGGAAAATCAAACAGTTCCCACGGTATTTTTAAAAATACTACATCCACGAGGACGAAGTCGCGGGCATCATCTAGTTATGCATAAATATGGACACGTTTATTACCTACATATTACCCTGTACGGGAGCGGTGTGCAGGCTCGACCGTACCAAAGGGGAAAGAGAGACCGCTCCCACCGAGCGGTTGGTTGTGCTCGATAGCGCCAGCTGGGCCGACGGTTGTATCTTGAAACTTCTATATATAGTCCAGATTGCCGAACACTCTGTTAGTGCGAGTACTGTCGGTGGTACATTTGTTCGGGACTACGTCATCGATTGAACAGCGCCATCTAGTTTATATTGTGGCAACCGCCACAACCCTATTACACACTATACTTTATATACCAAATTATATTACATATACTATACCTATAGTTTTTTAATTTATCGTTATTCGTCATTGTTCTTATATCAATAGACATCCGCTGCTAGGTGAAGGTTTCTCCCAAGGGTCTCCATACTTGTATATAGGTGTGATCTTGCGCTCATAAATGTCCAGCGGTGGTTTCTCAGTGACTCTTGAAATCGTCCACAGTTGTTCTTCCAACGCTGCTTTAACCCTATATATTTATTGAAAACTTACATGCTAGGTAGGTATCTGTTAATTTAAAACGTAAATCAATTTTGTAGACATAAAATAGTTAGCCTAGATAAGGTAGGTACTATGTAGGCAGTGTTAATTACTAGTACGTACTCGATGGTTACAACTAAAAGGATTTGATTTCGATCAATGCTGTTGGGTTTGCATGTTGCATGTCTCAAGCATATAAAAGTTACAGTTCAAAAAACATATAAATCAAAGTGCATTTTTTTAAATTGCTACTGAAACTAATTTTAGGCTTTTAATGCATTTCGGTCAACAATTATTTAGCTTGACTTGTGACTTATTTTCACAATTTTGATGGTAGGTACACTAGGTAGGTACTTATCTGTGTTGCGTTAGAAAACTCAAAATATCTATGTGATGTTTAATTATTGTATGTTGGGTGGCGAAGATGAAGTGGCAACGGGCAGGACACATAGTTCGTAAAACCGATAGACGTTGGGGTCCCAAGGTGCTGGAATGGCGACCTCGCGCCGGAAGACGCAATGTTGGAAGACCCCCCACTAGGTGGATGGACGACATCAGACGAGTCGCAGGGAGCCGCTGGATTCAGACGGCGCAAGACCGTGGCGTGTGGAAGTCCCTACAAGAGACCTATGTCCAGCAGTGGACGTCTATCGGTTGATGATCGTGATGATAATGATGATGTGTCCTAGGTTCTATCTATCAATGATAATTTATATAAATCGGTAGCAGTGGCGTGCACAGGGTTTGAAGCCAGGGTAGGCATTACTTAGGTGAGAACCAGTGGCCCTACCGCGGTTGTTTGACAGCTACAATGTCACGATCGCAATCATCTCTGATTGGTTAATGCTCGCTCACTATTGGCTACAATGCATTGTTGCAACAAGATGGCACAAATTCAGCCAATCAGAACAATTGAGATTGTAATTGATTGATGCAGGTTTTAGACAATCGCCCTACTGTTTACTGGCAGGTCATAATGAAAAATATGCATTGAGCTATTATAACTGGGGTAAGCAGTGCATTTATGCCTATATGACCAGCACGCCACTGATCGGTAGGTACTACAGCATGGACACTACAAATTACAATACACCAAAAATGCTACAAAATGTAAACGATTTTGAACCATTTTTATAAAGTTGGAAAAATAGATTTTCTTTTAATAGCTACGGGCTACGGCGTAGCATTTCAACAGTTTTAAGTTGGTAATTTTGTTGCAGTCGTACATTCCGTGTCGCATTTCGTGAACCTGTGGAATTTCTCGCGGAGCTACGACGAGGAACGGGAGGAAATTAATATGGCGAGTTATAAGAACCAGGTAAGATTCCATCCTTAAATATATTAATATAAATTTAACTGGGCACCCATAAACATTAAAGTTTTTTTTTAAATGAAAATAATACAATAGAACTTAAAGCTAGTAGGTATTATCTAATTACTATACAAATCATGCCTGTGTGGAATGGTGCCAAGAATACTGGCTGCATTTCCGCGTTGGACAGCTAGGCTGATCCGTTGCGCAAAAAATGAGCCAGCCCTTCTGTCACCAGATGCTATCAATCGCGGTGAAATGTCTCGTATTTGTTTTAGCCCTAAGACTCCATGGCCCCAGGGTCTTGTTTGTTGTTGTTTGTCTTATCTTAACAACATATTATTTATTAAATAAACAAGTACCTCCTTTTAAATAAATGGTTTTGAGAGTGAAAGAGGGAGGCTTTAAGAGCCTAGGTGACAACGCAGACAACTTTAAGGCTTTTTCAATTCTGGTCATTTAATATTCAATTACTTTCGGTGGGTGGGTACGTACCCAGACGTACAAAATGCTCACTGATCTTTCATCAAAAACGCCATAGGGTTGCGAAATTAATGCAAGCGAAAAGTCAAGGGCATGTACAAACACTAGACCCAGTGTAGTGTGCCTGAGTCAGCTGGTTGTAACGATCCTTGGGTAGCCCGGCTTTGTCACTCCGTGAAAGAAAAATACATTTTTAAATCCGTTCAGTAGTTTTCGCAGACAGATAAAAAAAAGCTGTTTTGGGGTCTATATTATCGATAATAATGTTTCCTCCGTTTAAAATTTTCAAAATATTTAATATGAATATTTAATGTACAGAAATCGTCCAGTTACAGATTTATTAAAAAAAACCGGCCAAGTGTGAGTCAGGCTCGCGCAATGAGGCTTCCGTACTACAGTAGTATTTTTTCGACATTTTGCACGATAATTCAAAATCTATGATGCATAAAAATAAATAAAAATCTGTTTTAGAATGTACAGGTGAAGAACTTTCATAAACCCCACTTGATATAGTCACTCACTTCGAAAGTTGAAAATACTAATTATTAGTTCATGACCACAATTAATTTTTTTTCGTGTGATCTAACCCTAAATTCACGGTTTTCAGATTTTTCCCCAAATGTCAGCTATAAGATCTACCTACCTGCCAAATTTCATGATTCTAGGTCAACGGGAAGTACCCTGTAGGTTCCTTGACCGACAGACAGACAGACAGACAACAAAGTGATCCTATAAGGGTTCCGTTTTTCCTTTTGAGGTACGGAACCCTAAAAATATAGATAGATACTCTAAGCTACCTACTAGTATTTAAAGAGAACCAAGAAATAAATATAAATGCCCATTAAAAAGAGCTTTTATGAATAAATACGTAAATGCATTAAGAATAATTGAATTAAAACACTTTAATGGGTGCCTGTAATACAAAATGCAATTAAATCACTCGAGGCAGTTATCCGCTCGCTGGGATACGTTGATAAGCCGTGAATATGGGTCGTTTATGTAAAATTTATGAGCACATGATTCACGCGATGATGTATAGTGATTCAGGGGCTTTTAAAACTATTATTGACTAGCTGATGCCCGCGACATCATCCGCGTGCATTTAGACTTTCAAAAATTACGTTGGAACTCTTTGATATTCCGGGTTAAAAAGTAGCCAATGTCGCTCTCCAGGTCTTCAACTATATGCATGCAAGAAATCAGGTCAATCCCATCCATTGTTCTGTTGCGGCGTAGTTAAAGGACAAAACAACAAACAAACATATAAAATACAATTGAATCGCTCGTGCCAATAATCAGATCGCTGGGATGCGGTGATAAGCTTCGAATATGGATCGTTTATGTAAAATTTATGAGCACATAATTCACGCGATGACGTATAATAATTCAGGGGCTTTTAAAACTATTTATCATCATCATGATCAAACCATCGCCGGCTCACTACAGAGCACGCAGGTCTCCTCTCAGAGTGAGAAGGGTTTTAGTCATAAGTACCATAGTCTAAGTGCCATAGTCTACCACGCTGGCCATGTGCGGATTGGTAGACTAACTAACTAAAACTAATTAAAACTATTATTGATTTTAAATAGCTTTTGTCGGGGAGTTCGTTAGATTCCGAAGATTAAATTGTGTGGATATAGGTATTTAATGTCCGTCCGTACCTACACCGATTTCTACGAAATTTTTGAACCAATTTGTTTTTTTTTGT
The DNA here is from genome assembly GCF_902806685.2 of Maniola hyperantus. Classification (NCBI taxonomy): domain Eukaryota; kingdom Metazoa; phylum Arthropoda; class Insecta; order Lepidoptera; family Nymphalidae; genus Maniola; species Maniola hyperantus. Next base: position 13,893,510 of record NC_048538.1, on the reverse strand, counting down.
ACTCACTAAAGAAAGTTTGTGAGATGGCCCCGTAAAAATGCTGGATCCAACTCCTTAATCTTATCCCAATCCAACTCCTTAAACGTGATGCTGCAGGGTCACAAACCCTTAGCAATGAGGAATACGACGCAGAGAGTGTAGGCTAACTTTGTGAAATTGAAACTCGTTGAAATGAGTTCAGTTGTTGAGGCTTTATATTTTTTTAACTTGGGTTACATTAAGGATTTATGTAGGTATGTATGAGAGTATTCACGCGGCTGCACCTGTGTGCTTCATTAATTTATATAAGAGCCTGCAGGACGCCCTCGTGTCATAATATACACTCGTTAGGGCACAGCGTGTCTAGCACCCTCACCTTTTCTGCTGAATGTTACAGAATTATTCTGCATCATTCATAATTTAAAGTAGTGTAAACTTTGCCTATAGAGAGAGAGCCAGCGCGTTGCCAGACCTTTCTTATTTTATAAAAGCTGAAAGTTTCTCTGCGTGTTGTCCCCAACACTGGGAGGATCGTTTGTTTGGATGTTTGTTAGGATCATGGTGGCTTTGGGAGATAACAGGTAATAAAGGTGTAAAAAATCTTACATCAAAGTACGTATAAAGTCTATTTTTTAATATTTTCTTCGGAGTATTATTAGAAATCACGTCATGCATTGCCAGACACGTTAATAATTTAATAAACTTCAAAGGTTACTAAGGACATACTAAGTGTCTGGCGATGCATGACGTGATTTATAATACTTTTCCGAAGAAAGTATAAAAAAATTAGGCTTTATACTTTGACGTAACATTTTTTACACCTTTATTACCTGTTATCTCCCAAAGCCACCATGATCCAAACAAACGTTCCTCCCAGTGTTGGAGACAATACGCAGAGAAGCTTTCAGATTTTATAAAATAAGGAAGGTCTGGCACGCGCTGGCTCTTAGACCGCTATTTTGTGCCTCTACAATATGCATACCGACTATGACAGACTGTTCAGTAATAATAAAGTCTGGTTTCAGTCATCAGGGCTTCATAGTACGTAAGGGGAAGGTTGCGAGTAGTTTTTTTTACAATTTTTTGCATTCAGTAGCCAGTACTTTACACCCTCAAACTATCGCCAAGTAACGCCTGGCTATATCATTTGTTTCAGAGCCCATTACTCCTACTGATGAGCATAGCAGGCGTGACGGGCACATCGATGCTAATTATCGTGCTAAGCATGGGTGTAACGTCGAGCAGATTTGTGAGACGCAGGGTGTATAACGCGTTCTGGTATACCCATCAGCTGTATCTACCTTTCATGGTGTTGCTGATGATACATCCTTTGAGGTAAGGAGTTGTTTTAACATACGAGAATATTTTTTTGTTGTCGAACTAAATTAGTTATCAATCTTTAGAAAAGTGCTTAAATGGTTTCTGCCTAAATTGGCGAAACTTTGAGAAGCACAGTAATTTTTTGTATAGTACAAAATATTATTTTTGGCATAAATAACTAAAACATATTCGTATATGAGTGTACTCCATCAACAAAATAAAGGTTAGGATATTTTGTATTTAAAATCAATTTTTTTTTATTCAATTCAACTTTTACAAGTAATTTTTAATTGTCAAATGCATCTACCACTGGATCGGAATGCCTTTCCTATCGAGAAGAACCAGCAAGAATCTCTGCAGTTGCTCTTTTCAAAGATTTGATTTTTTATACAATATTATGCCATGTATAAAAGTAATTGAAGTCCCTCACATTGCTGGACTAGCTACAGGTCAAATCCATGCTTATTTATCATTTACATAATCTTCAATTGCAATATTTGCTTTTTTCAGGAGCACAATTTTTTTTTATAGGTACATGTTTAAAAAACAGTAGAAAAAGTTAATTGCAAATTCGCAACAATTTATTTTTCAGTGGCATTTTGAAGGAAGAAGTTTTCGACGAAAACATCAGTATTAATAGTAGTATGAACACCCATATAAATGTTTCATCACTATACAAGCCAACATTTGCCCCAATCAAGTCGATGGTAAGTTAAAAGTCCAACATTTTTATTACTGCTTTTAGTCCAAAAACTAAAACATGAAATCTTACACAATAATATACCTAAGTTCTATGAATAACGCAGACTTCCATTATAAAAGAGTTTAAAAAATTCTATCCAACCATAGCTGGAGCGGATATATTTGCAGAGTAGGTATACTTGGGTACTTTTAGTTGGAATTCCCCTAATTACTTTTCATGGAATTAAGTTTTTTTTTTTTAAATTCAGATACAAGTTAGCCCTTGACTGCAATCTCACCTGGTGGTAAGTGATGATGCAGTCTAAGATGATAGCGGGCTAACCTGGAAGGGGTATGGCAGTTTTTATTAAACCCATACCCCTTTGGTTTCTACACGGCATCGTACCGGAACGCTAAATCGCTTGGCGGCAAGGCCTTGCCGGTAGGGTGGTAACTAGCCACGGCCGAAGCCTCCCACCACACCAGACCAGAAATTTAGAAATTATAAAATTCCAAACCCCTGCCAGGAATCTAACCCGGGACCTCCCACTATTAAGACCACAGCGCTCACCACTGCGCCAGGGAGGTCGTCAAATGTGATGATGGCATAGTAATTGAAGTATAGTTTTATCTTTTAAAATCTAATTTCGATTTTCAAGTCTTTTAAGAAATAACAATATAATGGGGACGGATGAACACACATCCAAACAAGTCTGTTAAACTCTTCACCCTTCGGGCGTTTGTGCACTCATCCGTGCAATAACGGAATCCGTAAAAATACGAATCGAATGAGTACGTATTTGTATGACGGCCACTTCGAAGAATCACGGATACGAACCGAATACGGATGAGTGCACAAACGCCCTTTCGGGTTCCGAGTTTTACGATGACCGGCAGTTAAAAGCGCATTCATACAAATCACATAATCATCATACCTACACGTTTATGTCGCCATACATTTCATTAAGCAATTGTGTCGAGCATTAATAAAAGAGTTTATGGGTCTCTGTCCTCTTTGAATTCCTCAATGAATCTGATTCGACCTTGAAATAAGTATAATTCGATTTACATATAAAAAGCTATTTATTTTGAAAGTTATTAAGAAGGAACCAGAAACATGTTAGCGTTTAAACTATCGTGAGTGATTTCCATTATAAGTAACTAGTCTGGCTTGTTAGCTGACGAAACCTATACTTATAACCAGAAACATAACTAAAATATTAAAGACTTTATAATCGCTAATAGTGGACATGCCAAACCATGACTATTTTCGTTGGCGTCAGACTTTGGCGGACACAGATTTTTGTTAATAGACCTTAGCTATTTCCTTCGGTGCTACAAATATTTGTGGGTATTCGTATTGACTTTGTTTACGGTTTTCCTCTATTCAATTCCATCTTTTACTTAGTTCTTCCATGAAAAAAACTTGCAGAAATGTTTAGTCAGATTTTCAAACTATTTACCTAGCTGTCCTGATTTTCTAAAGTGCGTCTAAATAACATGTCGCAATCTAAGTATTACAGAAAATTTATCAGCCCTTAGTGATATTGTAGGTGTTGTGATAGGTCTAGGTTGGAGCGCGCTTGCCTAGAAGATGCCTATTCACTCTTGCCTTGAAGGTATTCAAGTTACACTTGGCATGAAACACGGACACCGGAAGAGCGTTCCACACCTTAGCGTTTCGTGTCAGAAACGTTACTTTAAAACTTCCGAGAGATGTTTTTTTTTTTGCTTTTGAATTTTTAATGAAAGAACATAGTTTATTTTGATATAAAACGAATCTAAACAATTAAACATAAAAATTACAGATAGAAAATGTCATCTAAACCACCGCAACGAGGCAGGGTGCCCAGAACGCTTTTTTGATTATTTTTATGCTTTTTAAATCTAATTTCAGACTTGGCTGTGGATGGCATTACCTCTGATCTGTTTTTTCCTGGATTTGTTGTGGAGGATATTTTCGCGGAATCTCGCAAGAGTTCAGATATTAAATGTAAGTATGGTTTTCGATTCGAGGGTAAATAAGGGATATTTCCTTTTAAATAAAAGTTGCACAATGGGTAGATAATTAATCCGTAAGTTGAAATATAATCAAATTACGGTGTGTGCACAGAGCATACTGTATTATTAGGTTCACTAACCGATTAAACTTCGCCTAAGCTCGTTATAATATGTTCTTTGTACTGTCCGCAACAAAAGAGTTAAGCTATGTTATTACATAAATTTTAATAATTTTGGATTGTCACTAAAATAAACAGGAAAATTTATTATTTTTAGGGTTCCGTACCTTAAAAGGAAAAACGGAACCCTTATAGGATCACTTCGTTGTCTGTCCGTCTGTCTGCCAAGAAACCTTCAGGGTACTTCCCGTTGACCTAGAATCATTAAATTTGGCAGATAGGTAGGTCTTATAGTAGACATGAGGGCAAAAAATCTAAAAACCGTGAATTTGTGGTTCATCACAAGAAAAAAAATTAAAATGTGTTCATGAACAAATATTGCTATTTTCCACTTTCAAAGTAAGTAACATTAATACACCAAGTGTATCATATGAAGGGGCTTTACTTGTGCATTCTAAAACAGATTTTTATTTATTTTTAGGCATAATAGTTTCTGATTTATCGTGTAAAATGTCCATAAAATACGATTGTAATACGGAACCCTCAGTGCGCGAGTCTGACTCGCACTTGGCTGGTTTTTTTAATGTGTTTAGTGGAGTTTTTGTTTTCTTTAAAATCGACACCATGACTCCATACATCATTTTCCTCTATTAACAGTACCTAAGTTTTCGCTTCTGAGTCTCTGACGCTCCCAAAATAACACCCTTTTATTGTGACGAATGAAAAATCAAAAGTACTCCCATGTTAGTTAAGGTATAGGGGAGTCTGTATGCTTAACTACTGGACCCTGACTGCCCACATTACTCCCACGGAAGTTTGTAATTCTGCGTGTCCTGTGGGATCACCACTTAATGACTGTATGCAGAATTAGATAGAATGTAAAAAAACTACTTAGATTTGTTTTTAAAACTAAAGCGTTGTAGTTATTGACTTGTCACGACAAGTTGTCGTACCTACCTATTTGTAAAAACTTGAAGGAGGATTACAAAAATTTTGTACTTTAGCATGAAATCATTTTCACCAAGTTTGCCGTACCCAGAGTTTATGCAATTACCTACGCAATTTTCTAAAAGTTGCTAAAAGTTCAGTTTTATTTAAAAAAATACTTATTCGTTGTAAAGAGCAGATTCTATATATATTTTTGAAAAATCCGTTTTGTAAACTAAAAAAGCTATAAAGATTTCTAGAAAAGAAATTTCGATTCGATGTAGAGCACACTGCCCTTTTGCTTCAAAAAAATTAACCGTATAACCTTTATTATGCCAGGTTGAAGTATATAATTTTTTTCTAAACGAGTCGACGATTTACAGCTGTTCTGTTTGGCGGCCATTTTCCGCATTCCTCACAGCGGTTACGCACTCATTCGATCCGAGTCCGTGAAAATACGTTCCTTTTTATTTCTATGGGAGCTTATGACATATCGTAGATAATCGCTGGTATTCTCACAGATGACGGATAGAACTCGGCAGTGCGTAATCGCCGTTAGACATTATTAGAATTAGAATTAGAATTATAATTTGTTTATTAATCACTTGGTACACAATCAATTAATTTACAAAACCACTATAATAATTAATAATCAGTAAAATAATATGTGTAAACAAAAACAACACAATCGATAGAACTGCATTAGTGAAACACTGCGTCGCAATTCTATCGCCCATCCCTGGAGTAATGAAACTTGACACATAATGGATTAAAGTCTAAATATAACAATTTGCTAGAGATTAAAAAATAAATTATGAACGTTACTTCCGCCCAAAAAAATATTGGAGATATTCTCGAGTCGCGCCTAAATAAGTTTAATTTTAAAAAAGTAACCTAGATTTACCTAAATGATTTTATTTAGGTGAGTCACATGGCCGGACGCACAATAAGCCTGACGCTAAGCTGTCCACACGAGCAGTTCTCCTGTCGGAAAGGACAATACGTCCTGATGCAGTGCTTAGACGTCTCCGTGCTAGAATGGCATCCTTTTACTGCGGTTGAGGTAACTTATTATGTTAAGCTGTTAAGGTGCTCTCTGGTGCACGAAGGCACCACATTTAAAACATAAAATACTTAAAATACTAACCCTTATATTAATTATTTAAGACAGAAGCAGTTCTTAAATGTAAATAATTTATTCCAGATTCCTACACAAACCCAAAGAGTATTTGTTATTTGGATAAAAGTAAAGGGCGACTGGACGGAGTCTTTAGAAAAATTAACAAACGAAAGAGGACCTAATAACCTTATGTGAGTAAATTTCAAAATAATAAACGAAATATCAGCAACAATAGTAGAAGATGCAGCAAAGGAGCTTGAGCTTATTGCCGCACACCAGTAAGCGTCATTGTAGTCACAGATGTATTTACATAGCATTACAGTTGGAATTACGTTACTTTGGATGCTAGAGATATTGTAGGTCATCATTTCTGTAACTATGGGTGTATAGTTTTGTTGTGTACGTCTACGTAAAATGTATTTGACTGATTTAGAAGCGACTTTCACAAAGTTCTAAAGCATTTCTAGGCATACACCATAGATTAATTATTGGTCTCGCTCCAGACACGCAATCTAGAACTAGGAAAAATGACTCTAATTTCGTGGAGACTTCCGAGTTTGCTTCAGTTTCAATTTCTATCTTGATTTCAAATTCATTGCAACTGATTCCTTTACTAATGAACTAATATATTATTAATTAATATGTTTCAGCATTCTTATAGATGGACCATTTTCGAGTCCAATGGAAGGAGTGTGCTCAAACAAAGTTGCGATATGTGTCGCGGCCGGCGTTGGGATCACTCCGTTTGTTTCTGTACTTAGAGACATACTTATGTTAGTATCTTTTGTTAGAGCTTTTCTTGAGTGTTCGTTTTGATCAAAAACATTTCACAGGAATTCGCGTAAAGTTTTTCAAGTCTTGACGGTCAGAGCCTAAGAATTTTACATCATCAATCAGCGTGTTTGCGTCCACTGCTGGACATAGGCCTTCCCAAGAGCACGCCACCACACACGATCCTCCGCCTTCCTCACCCACCCACTTCCCGCTATCTTCTTAAGATCGTCTGTTCAGCGAGTTGGAGGTCGTCCCACACTGCGCTTGCTGATACGCGGTCTCCACTCCAGAACACGTCTGCCCCATTGGCCATCAGTTCTGCGGCAGACGTGGCCTGCCCACGGCTTTACAACATTATTCATAGTATTATGAAGACAGATTAATAATAACCTACTCCTCTTGCAGTGAAAATATTATTTACTAGAAATGTTAACTCAAAGTCTACTAGCTTCCCTAGGATCACCCTCGATAGTAAAATAAACATTTTATGTTGATGAGGAGATTTATTAGTACAGGCTACATCCAAAGAAAATAAGTTCATATGTTACATCCTTAGTAGGAGGGAGAAAGAGTGTAAAAGTTATTATTAAATTCTTTTTATTTTCAGGAATCCCAGAAGCAGGCTGCCAGGAAGAATCCATTTGATATGGATTGTGAGACATGAATCGGAACTAATATGGATTGCAAAGCTAGCTAATGACACTATAATGCAATTGAGAAACGCCAACCGACCAGATAGGCTACATCTAGAACTTTACGTGACTAATACAAATGAAATTGATACCAAAAATGAAAATAAATGTAACAATAAAGCCCGTGCCATAACTCATATTGTAGTAGATGAAAAAGGAACTCTTAGTCATGTGATAGATAGAAGTGAAAGAAATGACAATGATGAAAAAACAACACTTCTAACGCCACATTTAAAAAGAAACGGCTGTGTTTTAAGTGAAAATAATATTTTAAAAAGTGATAATGCTCACGATAAATGTGATATAGCTAAGAAATATCCGTTGATCGGATGCAGAGTGAAGAGAGGCAGACCACATTGGGACCGAGTTTTTGGATATTGGATACATTTATATCCAGAGTAAGTTAAATGAATTTATTTATTTCTCTATTTGATAATATAATGTATGAAAAATACTTAAATTAATATGAATTGGGGCATATTAAAATCAAATAAAAATTGGTCCGAAATATTTCATACTTTTTATATTACAGAGTAATGAGTATTAGAAAAAATGAAAGACTTCCGGTTATTACTTAAAATGAATAGTTTTTTAGTGAAGGACAATGAAATATGAACTAAAATCTTAATAACATCTATAATATAAAAATGAATCACTAAATGTGTTGGTCATCGCAAATCTCGAGAACCGCTGAACCGATTTCGCTAATTCTTTTTTTATAATATTCCTTGAAGTACGAGGATGGTTCTTACGAAGAGAAAAAATTAGTTCAACCTCCCCCTCAATTTTCTAAACTCCACCCGAGCGAAGCCGGGGCGTGTCAGCTAGTCAGCAATAAAATTAACGATGAATGAAATTATTTAGACGCACGATAATTTATAGCGCTTGGTTGGAGAAATATCCAAAATGATATCAATATCAAACCCACAAAAATTTACCCAAATTCGTAATAATCCGCCGATGAAATTATATCTTATTTTATGTAAAGAAGAAAAAGGAAAAGACAAGAATAACATAGCTTTAAGTATGACCAAAACATATTGATTTATTTTATTAATTGGATAATTCAATTATAAAATGATTTAATTTCAGGGAGCATCTAAATCTTTATTGCTGTGGACCAAAGAAACTAGTAGAAATGTTAAGAAGCAAGTGTAAATATTATTCTGCGAGATTAACAAAAACCCGCTTCACGTTCATTCACGAAGGTTTTTCATGAATTATAATATGTTGAATTTACTAATGGACTGATTAAATACCATGTATTTCAAACGATTTTTAATTTAACATATCTTGAAAAACGATGAATTTATTGCAGTTGATTTTGATTTTGAAATTACTGTACCTACCAACCTATTAAAGAAGATTAAGCTAAAACTAATGTCGAGCCCTTAATGCTACACATTTAGTGGTCAGTTATATCGAAGTTCAAGAAACAAATCAAATTATCAACTTTTATGCAGATATAATAATTGATCGCTAGACCTTTCACTTGCAAAATGGCTTTAGCAAGGACGATTCGTTCGCAAATATTAGAAAGTGATCTATTTGATTTCAACATAAAATATCTTACTTATGTGGGTTTATGGCCAAATGATGATTGGTCTCCAGCCAAATTGCGTCTTTATAAAGTTTATGAAGTTTCTCTTTTTATTTTATCCATAACGTTTATAATAATCACTGGGATCGGCACTTATGAACAAAAAGACGACATTACAATGTTGATGACGAATTTAGATAAAGCTTTGGTGTCCTACAATTTCGTAGCGAAAATAATACTATTTACTGTAAAAAAGAAGCAGCTTAACAATCTTATAAGTGAAATAAAGCTTTCTGGAGACAAAATTGTTGACGAACGAAAGAGCTTGATGGCTATACACGTAGTTGTAATAACTGTTTTTTCAACTCTCGTAGTATTTGCATTTAGTTTATTGAGTCATATAAGCAGTTATTGTTATTGAGTCATATATTGAGGCAGTATAAGCGAGAAATGACTGTAGAAGCATGGATGCCGTTTGACCCAATGAAGTCTAGAATGAATTTGTTGCTAGCAGCTCAACTACTGGCCTTTTGCTTTGTTGTTCCGGTTTTGTATAGAGCTTTTGCTATACAAGGAATCGTGTGTGGCATTATCATGTATTTTTGTGATCAGTTGATAGAATTGCAACAAAGATTAAAATATTTAGATTATTCAGAAGAAAGAGATGCGGAGGTTAGAGATGAATTCAAAAATATTATTAAAAAGCATGTCCGAATCATGAGGTGAGAATTGACACTCATATTCGATTTGGTAAGTATAAATAAAAATGATAAAGTTTTAATTAACGTTTTCCACACTAGATTTTGTAGCACGTTAACCAACATATTCAAGGAGTACTTTCTGATTCAAAATCTGGCAGTTACAATAGAATTATGCTTGAACGCATTGATGGTTGCAGTTGTAAGTATGACAAAACAAATTATACATAATTTAATTATTATAGTTGCACCGATATTTATTTTTATCATAATAATTTCTAGGTTGGCTTAGAAGAAAAAACTCTTTTGGCTACATTTTTGGGATACCTCGGACTGGCTTTGATCAACGCATATATTTACTGTTATTTGGGAAATGAGTTAATTACTCAAGTATGTTCAATTCATAATAATTTAGCATTAGCCCTTTACGTTATTGAAGCAGTTCTTTGTAAGTGCTTTCTGCAAAAAATTTGCAAATCACTTTTTCATGCGAACACGCGTTTCAGCTAAAGGAGTATGTAACATAATATAGAACTTGTCTAGTATATTCTGGTATTTCGTTTAATTAGCCCAAATTATTGTTTGTTGTTCATTGATGCTTAGCTTATTTAATGGTGCTTTGCTTTCAAGCTAACCGTATTATACGAATATTTTGTAGCTAAGTAAAATTACCAATATTTATACCTAGTTATAGCAATCTTTGAGTATGTATAGTTATATGAGCGCAAAAACGCCATGTGTAAGTGTTATCAAAAAATCTAGATGAAACAGCTTCTAAGCTGATTTATAAAAGTGAAATTTTATAGAGTACAGGAATAGCTCAGGCAGCATACGAATCTGGTTGGACATCCTGGCCGATCGATATGCAGAAGGATCTTCTAATTGTCATCAATGTAGCGCAAAAGCCGCTATCTTTGAGTGCTGGTGGAATGGCCCTCATGTGCATTGAAACTTACAGTCAGGTTAGAAGGGATTCATACATTAACATTTTCTTTTTACAAAATTTAGTATTTATTAGTAAGATGTTGACAACGTTGATTGACTTTCTTTACATTGAGGGAGGGCCTATCCGATGAATTTACCACAGGCCTCTAACTATATAGTTACGCCAGTGGTTGTCGCTGGAGTGAACTAGATTTCATGATTTTTTTGTCAGAAAATGGGAGTATCTATACCAATATATAAAAGGAAAAGCTGACTGACTGACTGACTGGCGATTAATCAACGCACAGCTCAAACTAGTAAACGAATTGGGCTGAAATTTGGCATGCAGATAGCTAGTATTATGACATAGACATCCGCTAAGAAAGTATTTTTGAAATTCAATCCCTAAAGGGGTGAAACAGTGCCTAAGCCCTACCGCGGTTGTTTGACAGCTACAATGTCACGATCGCAATCATCTCTGATTGGTTAATGCTCGCTCACTATTGGCCACAATGCATTGTTGCTCATTGCTGCAACAAGAATCGCACAAATTCAGCCAATTAGAACAATTGAGATTGTAATAATGATTGATGCAGGTTTTAGACAATCGCCCTACTGGAGTTTGAAATTTTTGTAGTTCACGCGAACGAAGTCGCGGAGCTAGTTAAGTATAAGTATATAAGTAATTACTGAGTTCATATCACTACCCCTATTATAAATGTGAAAGTCTGTTTGTTTGTTGGTTTGTCCTTCAATCACGTCGCAACGTAGCAACAGATCGACGTGATCTTTTGCATGGGTATAGTTTAAGACCTGGAAAGGTACCTACTTTTTATCCCGGAAAATCAAAGAGTTCCCACGGGATTTTAAAAACGTAAATCCACGCGTACAAAGTCGCGGGCATCAGCTATCAGCTAGTCGTATAATAAAAGCGTGGGCGCATTTATCCGAAGATATTTTTTTTTCAGGCGCTCTACAATGCATATTCCTTATTTGCTGTCTTGATTGATATGGTGGACTAGATTATGGTTTTAAAGAAACTAATAAGGTAGCTCTTTGGAACTAGGAATATTACTATCTTTTAAACGCAAAGCGAACTTTAACAACGTTATCATCTTCTGGTACAGTTTAGTTCTTTCTAATAATTAGTATGTTGCGTTATCAACCACTATAAAAATAAATACTTATTGTTTAGTACCTAACCAGGGACGAGACAACGTAATTATAATCTTATTTCGTTACGAATCCGAATAAAATATTCTTGATTAATAACCTGTTACGAAAAGCCGAAGTACCTACTTATTAATTTTATTTCGTAGCTGGTTACGAAAAATTGTTTACCAACTTATATCCGAAAACTGTCGGGATGAAAGCCCAACAAAAAAATAAATTCCTAAGAATTTTATTACGTACACTATTTATGGTTGCTTTCAATAAAGAATATCTCAATTCAATTATTATTGCGTTTTATTTATCCCTATTCCTTATTCAAGTTGTCAACCTGTGGGAATGTTTATCTATGTAACCAATAATACCTACCCAAGTTATTTTCAAGATAATTATATCCTTCAAAAACTTTTATACCTACTCTATCAGAATTTATTCCTTAGTTCCTCCTAGTTAAAGGAGAAAGGTTACTAATTAAGAGACACTTTGGTGTTACAAAGTTCATTTAATTATATTAGTACCTATAATAATCAATGAGTCAATAACGCTTGCTGGTACTTTCGCAGTCTCCACTCCAGAACACGTCTGCCCAAGCAGACTTATCAAACCCTTATTTAAACCACTTAGGGGTAAAATTTCGACAAATCCTTTCTTAGTAGATACCTACTCCTTACAAAGAATACACTCTTCTTTCATGTCTGTAGGACCAACGGTTTAGGCTGTACGTTGATATATAAGTCAGTCAGTCAGACTTTGAATTTTATATATTAGATTAGATTAGTTACTTTTGATTTTTAGGGTTCCGTAGTGAACAAAGAACCCTTATAGTTTCGCCATTGACGACCTCCCTGGCGCAGTGGTGAGCGCTGTGGTCTTAATAGTGGGAGGTTCCGGGTTCGATTCCTGACAGGGGTTTGGAATTTTATAATTTCTAAATTTCTGGTCTGGTCTGGTGGGAGGCTTCGGCCGTGGCTAGTTACCACCCTACCAGCAAAGCCGTACCGCCAAGCGATTTAGCGTTCCGGTACGATGCCGTGTAGAAACCAAAGGGGTATGGGTTTAATAAAAACTGCCATACCCCTTCCAGGTTAGCCCGCTATCTCTTAGACTGCATCATCACTTACCACCAGGTGAGAATGCAGTCAAGGGCTCACTTGTATCCGAGTAAAAAAAATGTCCGTCCGTCCGTCCATCCTCGGTTAATATCAGACTATTAGTGCTAGAAATATTGCCCCCCCCCCCCCCCTCTATCAGCCAAATGGTAGTATATAGGAACGTGGAAAAATTCACAGCAGTAGTATATATAATCAATTTTAAAGGAAAACTATCATGGCTAAGTAGGAGTTACATTTGTTTTTCGAGGATTGTGACTACGGAACCCTACAATGCGCGTGGCCCGCCACGCACTTGGCTGGTTTTGTTCATTTAGGTTAACTACCTTATAATGATTAAGAATTTGAAGCATCATGTTTAGATGGAACCTTAATTATTGTATGACTAATGGGATACACCTATATAAGTAAGTAAAACGTTAGATAATTTAGTTTACCTATTAGTGGTCTATTTTTGCCTTTATTGTTCGACACTTGTGTAAATAGGAATTACCAGTCAACATGAACGGGTCAAATTGAATTACTTGCCATTTGTCATTTGATGTTCAGTTAAAGGAAGACAGCCGACAGATTGGCCGTCACCTTGCGCGAGTGCAATCAACGCAGCAGTGCAACCATTGACCCTACATTGCTGATTGCAATATGGCAGGGCAGAACCCATTACTTTTATTAGCTTTCGTGATAGTGATATCCTTCATTTCGCAAAACGTTGTAGCCTTAAATATTCTCGCTATTATCTCTTTACCAATGAAAAGTCATTACACGGCCTTTCAAACGCTGTTTCGTGAGCTAGCCATCAGAGGACACTCGGTTACCGTAATTAACAATTACCCTGACGTCGATCCTCCGCCGAACTTGAAGTTTGTAAATATATCAATAACGGGACTCACAACTGTCATGCCTTCCATGATTGAATTTGAACGTACCAAAGACGTTCTTTTACAAGAATTGATAAATTTTCAAAATCATTTTGTCGTGGGAGTTCACCGTGGGGAAGCAGATTGCGAAAATTTGTTTCTGAACGATAATATGAAGCAGTTTCGGGCTAAAGGAGAGAAGTTCGACGTGATATTTGTGGAACAGTTTATGAGTGATGGTGGGCTAGTGTATGCTGCGACGTTGTATGACGCTCCCATCATTGGTATAACATCCCACACTTTGCTGCCCTGGGCTTATCCGAGGCTGGGGATACCGTTTGATTTCAGCTCAGATGCCTCTTACTTTACCGGTGCCGGTACAAATCCAAGTATTTTCAAAAAAGTGCAGTCCTATCTCTTCAACCTCTATATGACTACACTTGGACGTTTTAGAATTCAACAAAACATTTATAAGGTTTTTAACAAGTATGCACCAAATAAGAGTTTCGATATAGAAAAGATTGCGAAGGAAAAAATGAAGATGATGTTTGTTTATCAGCACCACTCGGTAACAGGAGCTCGTCTACTAGCGCCGAGCCTCCATGAAATAGGCGGTATCCATATCCAAAAACCGAAGCCTGTACCAGAGGTAAGTTTCATATTATGCTTGGTATTTTATACCTATAATTCCGGAATCTTTTGCGATTTGTGCAAGTTCAAAGTGCACCCATCATCAATAATTATCTACATCACGGCGGGGAGCATTTTAACCATTATTGCCCATTACTGAATTTTTATGTCCTATTTCACATATTTATCGATCACGATTCACGACGTATTTTATTTCACTTCTTTCCATTTCAGTTTTACTAACTAGCTTATGCTCGCGACTTCATCCGCGTGGACTAAACAAATTTATAACCCTTATTTTAATTTTCAAAAATCCTTTCTTAGCGTATGCTTCCGTCATAATCATAGATAATACATGATATACTGGGTCATAATAACTATCTGCATGCCAAATTTTAGCCCGATCCGTCCAGTAGTTTGAGCTTTGTTTTGATAGATCAGTCAGGCAGGCAGTCAGTCAGTCAATCACCTTTTAATTTTATATATTATTTTATAATATTTATTTTATAGATTAAAATTAAATATAATATTACTATTTCCTAAATGGAAAACTCTTTATTTTTCTAGTCTGCGCACAACATTTATTGTTAGGTTTACCTATTTCTACACAATTTTTTTAGCCGACATGGTACGAAATGAAGAATTCTTGTAGAAATGTAAAAACGGTTCATTCTTTTTTTTGGCTTTCATAAAATTCTCCAGCAAACCTTTGTTTTCTATAGAGTTGGCGATGCATAGTTACTGTTTCAATTACTTTAATTCACAGAACATAGAAAAGTTTATAGCCAGTGCGAAACATGGAGTGATATACGTGAGCTTCGGAACTAATCTGAAGGCGAGCTCAATGTCCAGCAACAAGTTGCAGCAATTTCTTGTTGCATTTAACAAGATACCGCAGAAGGTTCTCTGGAAAATGGAGAACAGTACCCTTACTGCTGGCAATGACAATGTGTTGGCCAACGCCTGGTTTCCTCAACTGGATATTTTGTGTGAGTATTTCATCTAATCATCTAATCATGTTAGCCCGCTACCATCTTGGACTGCATCATCACTTACTACCAGGTGAGATTGCAGTCAAGTGCTAACTTGTGGTATCTGAATAAAAAAACTAAATTATTCTGTAAATACCTCTGAAAGAGCTGGAGTTTAAAATGCGTAATGAAAATAGGTTACTTACTTCCTAAATGGCCAAACAAATGTTTGCTAGCAAACACGTTGTAGGAGTAGCCCAAATATTTTATTAATCTTCATCATATTATTCCGTGGATTTTGGTTTGTTAAAAGTCCCGTGGAGAATTCTTTGATTTCCGGGATAAAAAGTACCTATCTTTAGGCTGCAAAGCTATCTGTACCACGTTGAAATGTTGAAATTGGTTAAGTGGATGAGCCAAAAGGTTCATCAAGGTTTTACAAAACCAATAATAATAATAACAGGTAAGTATAGGTAGTAAGTATTTTAGGTTAGAGTTGTAGGGAAGTAAAATTATGAGAGACGTAGGTACTAGGTACCAACTTATATTGAGCTTTGATCTCTAAAAGACATAGCTCGACGAAATAATAGAAAAATTAATACAAAGGAGATAAATATTAAAGTTACGGAAGTACCTAGTGTATGAAACGGAATCTAGCTCGGTTAGCCACTTAGCTGGGCCTTGTACGACCATCACCTGGGTGTCACTTCACGCTCCAGCTGACAAGGTTGAGGTTAAGATGAATATTATCTAATTTCGTCTCCGTCCGGCTACAGCTCTCGTTTAAAAGAACCGTTATAACTTATACTTCCTACTATAGTTCCCGGCAGTTAAATAGTTGCGTCTGACCTACGATGCGAGTGCAAGCTCGCGCTATTGTTCCACGCACTCGTGTACCGTGTACATATGTATAACTCACACTAATGCAGATGGCGAACGCGGGGTGCTCCGCTCCCTCGCGTCGCACGCCCCACTGATGCCTAAAACTGCTATTGCGAACGCGTCTTGCGGTTAACTTCAAGAACGACTATTTAATTGGCGTGGAATATAGGACCAATTACCAACTACTGTGGCAATTATAGGTTTTTCGGTTTTTATCGACGACGCTTTCACGCTTTATGCAATCTTACCTGTGACCTGCGGGATTAGCATGAAAGATGTGGCTACGACCATAGCTTTAGGTAGGCATACATCGCAAATCGCAATTGTGTTGGCTGATTGAATTTATGGTTTTCATGCTGCAGCAGTGTATTTTAACTAATAAGTAGTAAGAGAATACCTACAAGCAAATCAGAGGCGATTGCGATCATTACACTGTAGTTGTTCAACTCTTTGGTGCTGATGTAAGTGTAATGCGGTCTATTCACTGACCTCTACACGCTCGACCTGCGATTACCGACCTATTATTGAAGCAGCTTGATTACGCCATCAGTGTACTGAACTAAGTGTTGGTGAAGAGACATCTGTCAATATAGTGTCAATAACATGTCAATAAGAAGACCATTTGACAAAAAGTGTCAATTTTAATACCCGGTATGCTCGGTATTGCGCTAGGTATAGGAATGCCCATTTCAGTAGGTCGCACATTATGAACTGCACGAGTCGTTTGCAGGGTGCAATGTTCCTTGACCGACTGCACAAGAAGAGAGTAAGGAAGAACAACCCTCCACCTCCCATGGCCTTACCAACTTCTCGGTTATATGGGCCGAATCGCGGGAGGGCGCCAATTCAGTAACTTGCTCTTGGCGTTTTCCCGAGGCGCCTTCTTGACTCCCTACAAATAATTATTTTATGTCTCCTCCTTGTCCTTTATGCCCACTCTCCCCCTTTGGGGGCTAGACGTCACAAGAAGGGAGTGTACCTAATGTGTTTGTAGATTACCTAATGTACTAATGTGTTACAGGTCATCCCAACGTCCTCGCATTCGTATCGCAGGGTGGTATGCTGAGCCTCTCCGAGGCGGCCCATTGCGGCAAGCCTCTATTGACAATACCTTTCTTCGGAGATCAGTTCTCCAACTCAGCGGCCGTCAGAGAAAGTGGGCTTGGCACGACGATGAACTTCCACGACATCACTGCCGATACATTATCTGGAGCTATACGACAGCTAACTTCACCAAAGTTAGTATTATGCTAATTATAGTAGATACGCGACAGGTCGAGATGGCAATCGGGGTATGAGGCAGGGGGACCCGGGTTAGTGCGGGGGCTGTACGGGTGTGCGCGGCGCGGGGCGTCCCTACCCCGATTACCATTTCGACCTATGGCGTACTTGTTTCACTCAAAATTGGGGTGTCCACCCTTTTGAACGTATTACAGGATCTGTATGTAGTCAAAGCTAAAGTTATCGAGAAATTATGAAAAAAAGGAAAAATAAAAATACTGTTGAAAGACGTTCTGGTAACAATAAATTAAACGCAATTTTTTTATTTTAAATCTGAAAACATTAATGTTGTAGCAACCCTACAAAATGGGTATTTCCTGAGGGTATTTCATTCAATCATTTTCTTTATAGGATGCAGGAAAATGCGAGACGTGTATCAAAACTTTGGCACGATCGACCTCAACCTGTGATGGATAGCGCCATCTATTGGACCGAGTACGTAGCGCGACACGGCACTGTACCTGCTGCGTTGCCTTTTACAAAGAAAACGTGGTTCGACAGGTCGCTAATAGATGTCTATAGTGTACTATTAGGAATTTTGTTAGCAGTCGTAACTTTAATTTACCTCATTTATATGGTAGTTCATGAAATTTTAAAGTTTATCTCAGTTCAAAATATGTCTTATAGTAACGATAAGAAAAAACGTGCCTAGGTCCTGTACCTAAGAGTCTATATATATTATGCACGGTCGACTAATGACTAGTCGCCCGGCAACGGCGACCGTTGTCCGCAGCAGCACAGAATATATTATAACATTTTGCGTAAGCTAAAAAGATCTCTTGCTCTTTTTCTAGTAGGTAGAGCGTATTTACCTACTTGTACATAAATTATAAAAAATATAGCTACTTAGATAAGAAATTGTATTTTATTTACTACGCACACGTATATTTTTTATTATACATACCTATATTTTATACTTCTATTTTCGTTTTTTGCAAGTCAGGTGCTATCAGGACATGTCCTAAGAAAACGAGACGACTAGTAATTCTACATTATGAAGGTCACCCAGTGCAGTCCGTTACGTTTGTTGAACTTGATCTTATGATCTACTGATCTAATCAATCTGAACTACAAATATTAATTACTAGACTAGAATATGATGCTCGGCGTTCGTAGGTTTTTGAAAACATAAGATTAAGTAAGTACAGTTTTTCGTGTGGGAAGTATGGATTATTTATACTGGATGACGCTGCTGAATGACGCATAGGCAAGGATGGGGATTGGGGATGGAAGACAAAATTAAGTGTTTCTGATAGGTTAAGGTAGATACGTTAATAAATATTTAATACTTACCTACCTATCTTAATGTTTACGATTAAATACTTAGATTGAGAATATCCATATTTTCTACAAACAAATTCTTTTAACTATAAGTTATCTTGCTCTACAATGTTACTTTCTGGGAATCATAATATTATTATTGAGATTATTATTGAAACGTCAATGATTTCTCAATAACTATGGGATCAAGGATTTATGGAAAACTTTATCATTAAGTAGGTAGGTACCTATATTATATTGATTTCAAACATATTCTTGGAACATTAGAAAAATAACGACTAATAAGAACTACAATACCTAATTGATTACAAATAGAGAAGAATCCGGCTTTACTCATGTATTTAGTCGAGCTAGCCCGACTAGTTTCGAACCCATCCGGGGTCCATATTATAAATGCGAAAGTGTGCCTGTCTGTCTGTCTGATAGCTTTTCACGGCCTAACAATTCAACCGATTTCGATGGGTACAGAGATAGCTTACATTCCGGGGAAGGACATAGGCTACTTTTGATCCCGGAAAATCAAAGAGTTCCCACGGGATTTTAAAAAACCTAATCAGAATCTGGCTTTACTCATGTATTTAGTCGACGTTAGGTTAGCCCGACTAGTTTCAACCCGTCCGTCCGTCCGTCCGTCCGTCCGTCTGTCTGTCTGTCTGTCTGTCTGTCTATCTGTCTGTCTGTCTGTCTGTCTGTCTGTCTGTCTGTCTGTCAAGAAACCTACAGGGTGACTATATCAAGTGGGGTATCATATGAAAGGTCTTCACCTGTACATTCTAAAACAGATTTTTATTTATTTTTATGCATCATAGTTTTTGAATTATCGTGCAAAATGTCGAAAAAATACGACTGTAGTACGGAACCCTCATTGCGCGAGCCTGACTCGCACTTGGCCGGTTTTTATTCGGGGTCGGCTCGCAAACGCGGCGCGGACTTTATAATGGAAATCACTCACGATAGTTTAAACGCTACAATAATAATTAATATTTACTAAAAGTAAAAAATCTTGGTCAAAAGTATAAGGTATCTTATTGTTGGCGTAGGTCGTGTTTGAAATTTCCATACAATTTAGGCAGATTTAGGTTAAGTAAGTAAGTACGATAAAAATTGATACACTCTGGGCTTCTTTCTATTTGGCTCACTAGAAGACTATGCCATACTTCGCACCGCAATATCCAGACAAGTAATGGCCACTATTATGACGTTGGCCTTTACTACACGCCTCATGTTCCGGGTTTATACCCTGTTACTGTAGTACTTAGTCATTTCTTTTAGCCTTGATGTAGATACCTATTTGGATAAGTGGTGTGCAGTTGTGCACCCGATGGTAAATGATGATGCTGACAATAATGTATCTAGGTACCTACCTATATGAATCAAGCCGGAAGGTGTATAGTTACGACTTACGACAGTTTACACCTTTACATCCAGAACGTGGTTTTTCAGGTTGTAGTACTTATCCATTGATAGAAGCCAACAACCAACCCCACAGAATTCTAAATAGAAATGGTACCTAATTATCAGCGGCCTGTCTGCGACTCGCTCCATAGAAATTACAAACGTAGTTTGGTTATAATTTTATAGACACGTCCTAGAAACAAATACTTAAGTATAATATCCATGACTGCGGTTTGATAGATATCCGTAAAAATAACTATGCTATTAAAGATTTGTACCTAAATTCTTGAGACCATGTAACTTTGAAACTGAATATATCAACGGAAATCTAGTTTTGTTTGGTCTAGGTGGAAAAAAGTTTGGTTGGTACGTACCTACGATACGATACCATACGAATAAGAATCAAACATTTGTTTGGAGTTGGAGTGACGACAAGACCCCGCTTACTTGCTTTATTTAACAGCATAAAAATATTCCTCTATCCCGATAACCTTTCGCGTGCAAAGTGACAGCTTACCGTTGTATCATAGGCTCGTTAATCTTCATACTCCTGCGTAGGTACGTGCTACAACAGCATTCCATCCGACCTCGCAAGTTCACCCGGTGAGCGACATCCAGACAATGATGCCCATTATCACACTTGTCACAGTGACCTTTACTATACGATACGATACGTCATATCTTCCGGGTTTATGCCCGTTATTATTGGCATGTCATGTTAAAATTTATTATTTTTTGTTATAGCGGCAATAGAAACACATACTCTGTGAAAATTTCAGCTCTCTCCTTATTACGGTTCATGAGATACAGCTCGGAGCGTACAGGTGCCAGGTCGGCACCACGGAGGAGCAGCAGCGGAGATCACAGCTGTATTAGTGACGTCTAGCCCCCCAAGGGGGGAGAGTGAGCATAAGGGACAAGGAAGAGACAAAATAATTTGTAGGGAGTCAAGAAGGCGCCCCGGGAAAATGCCAAGAGCAAGTACCGAACGGGCGCCCTCCCGCGATTCGGCCCATATAACCGTGAGGTTGGTGGGGCCATGGGAGGTGGAGGGTTGGTTCATGAGATACCCGCTGATAAATAGACGGATAGATAGCGGAGGCTTAGTACTTAATAGGTTCCCGTTGGCACCTTCCAGGTACGGATCTCTAAAAACTACAACACTATTCCATCAAACCTCGCAAGTTCACCCGGTGAGCGACATCCAGACACTGATGCCCATTATCACACTTGCCACATTGACCTTTACTATACGATACGAAACGTCATATCTTCCGGGTTTATGCCCGTCATTATTGATTTTTAATTTACATGGCAGTCATTTTAAAATTTATTATTTTTTGTTATGGCGGCAATAGAAACACACACTGAGAAAATTTTAGCTCTCTCCTTATTACGGTTCATGAGATATCTCCGGCTGATTAATAGACGGATGGATAGCGGAGGCTTAATAATAGGTTCCCATTGGCACCTTCCAGGTACGGATCTCTAAAAACTACAACACTATTCCATCAAACCTCGCAAGTTTACCCAGTGAGCGACATCCAGACACTGATGCCCATTATCACACTTGCCACATTGACCTTTACTATACGATACGAAACGTCATATCTTCCGGGTTTATGCCCGTCATTATTGATTTTTAATTTACATGGCAGTCATTTTAAAATTTATTATTTTTTGTTATGGCGGCAATAGAAACACACACTGAGAAAATTTTAGCTCTCTCCTTATTACGGTTCATGAGATATCTCCGGCTGATTAATAGACGGATGGATAGCGGAGGCTTAATAATAGGTTCCCATTGGCACCTTCCAGGTACGGATCTCTAAAAACTACAACACTATTCCATCAAACCTCGCAAGTTTACCCAGTGAGCGACATCCAGACACTGATGCCCATTATCACACTTGCCACATTGACCTTTACTATACGATACGATAGGTACGTCATATCTTCCGGGTTTATGGCCTTTCTACCTTGATAGCTACTTGATGTATTTGGGTAATTTAAGTAACGCATACTTTTTACACGAAATAAACATGAAAACGCTTTTTGTATCATTGTCTTTTTGAAGAGCATCGGTAACGAGACCTATCTAGATGAAAATGAAAAAATATACTTACGAGCTGAATTGGAGAACGTCTCTTTCTTGAAAGCCAGTAGGTTCATTTAATATGATGACTGCTTATAAAGTGACAGAGCCAAAGAAAGTGACCCAAGATATAACAAACAATTGAGTTGAGTTGAGCACCGCAGAGGTCTAGGGCTTCTCCTCCGGATATTTTGAGCATATGAAAATACTGAGCTTTTAAGGAGATTCAAATATTTCTTACGTATCTGATCCAAATTGATTTATGTAAAAATGTGACATCCATAATAACTATCCTTACAAGACGCCACTAACGATTCAATTTATCAAATCGTCTACAAACATCTGCTCAATACCGCCACAAATCCAGCGGAAAAACGAATTAAAATCCATTGCCAAATGAATTTTTGCATCAATCATCTTAACGGCCTCAGGGTATAATCGCCGAATTTGCTCTAATGTACCCGGGACGACCTCTGCCACAATTGTTGATGCCAATGCCGAGGTTGAGGTCGACGTAGACCTGACTCACAGCCTGGATGTGACGATTTCTAGCTCCTGTTTGATAAATCTGAAGTATCATGGAACATGATACTTACTTTAGATTTGTCAAGGTTCTATTTTATTTTATTGGTTCGCTAACAGACACATAAATAAAAAACAAAATAACCAAAAATAACACACAGAGAAAAATGTTTGCGTGTACCACACCCAATTACTGGCAAAATTTTTACAAGTGTGCAAGTGCGGGATTGCCAGTTAACATAAAGCTAAAAATCCAGATATGATATATCACTGTGTACTTAATAAAAAAAAATTACTAAGTAGGTATATAAAACAAGAAAAATTAAGAAGAAGCATACAAGTCTATGATGCTGTATTAATATACTGATGCAGCATTTTTTTTAAACGCTTATATACAGCTTAAAAGTTGGGTTGGGAATACGGCGTTACACAACTGAATAATTGGAATACGTAATTCCAGCGACTGAAAAAATTTAATGCGCAATACTGGCGCAGGTTTTTCAGCTAGGATGTCCTTCTCCATCCTACGCGTTGGATAGATTTATCATTTATATAGTATGTCATACTTAGGACCACGAAGTAATACCTACAGAATTGGGTAAATACAAGTCCACAACAAAGGGAGACAACCGCCAGAGATTGCTACAGGTGATAAAACTGCTTTTGCGCACTTTAGGTCATAAAATATCTCCGTATGTTTGTTAGCATACTAAATATTGTATATTATGTTGTTCAAAGCGACTCATATATTCCTTGATTTATTAAGGAAAAATAATTATGTTTCTTATTAGTGGGCGTCGCATAGTAAGTAGAGTAAATAATTTATTTGAACTTATTTAATGCGTAGCGACTAGCGAATCATTCGGCATTCCTGCTTTCCACGGTATAAAATTCAGGGGCTGTATTTGAAAGTTCGTAGGTTCTGATTCCATCTATTGTAGTAGATACTCGTAAGTTACGACTATGAC
The DNA here is from genome assembly GCF_902806685.2 of Maniola hyperantus. Classification (NCBI taxonomy): domain Eukaryota; kingdom Metazoa; phylum Arthropoda; class Insecta; order Lepidoptera; family Nymphalidae; genus Maniola; species Maniola hyperantus. Next base: position 13,869,574 of record NC_048538.1, on the reverse strand, counting down.
TTAGATGAATCCGGCAGAAAGGTGAAAAAAGAGAAAATTAGTCATGGTTACGTCATAAGTAGGTAATTATAATATTTTATAAACCAAGAGATTTCGAATTCGACTTATCCATATTATCCCTACCCATATTAAAAAAGCGATAGTGTGTTTGTTTGTTGGTTTGTCCTTCAATCACATCGCAACGGAGCAACGGATCGACATAATTTTTTGCATGGGTATAGACTATAGGGGTATAGTTAAAGAACTGGACATAGTCATAGGACTTTTTATCCCGAAAAATCAAAGAGTTCCCACGGGATTTGTAAAAACTCCACGCGAAAGAAGTCGCGGGCATCAGCTAGTTTTCTAAATAAATTGATCCATATAAATATGAGTAATTTCTAAGAGAGCTGTTTTATTTACAAACAAGCAATTTTAGGTTTGGTGGTACGATGTTATACTTATGTAAAAGCCAATTTAAAATGCGCTAAAGTAACTCCATAATATTAATTTACGTTTTTGGATCTAAGAACTAATCTCCTTTGCCTAATAGAGATCTCTGCTTATTCTTCTACACTATCCTGAGTCTGTTGTATTCTGTATAGCATGAAGTCTGTTTAGTGTGTAGTATTAACATAACAATAATCCTTTTATTCGAACAGACCCAAACTTGGCGGTACCTACTCATCAAAATCGTTCTCATATGCAAATAGCATTGACGAGGAAAAATGGAAATGTAGATTTTTAATTAGGTCTCGGGCTTTGAGTGAACCGTTTTGGATCTATTGTTTGAATCCTTTTCTGAAACGACAATAATAAAAGAAATCTTAATACTTAACTAACAGTGAGAAGTATTTTGATTGTAAGTATAATTTAATTAATTAATTGTTGACTGAGAAAAAATAATTTACCTCTATACATAGGTATATAAATCGCACGGCATCGATGACTATAAGTTAGAAATATTGTCAAAATGTACAAGTTTATAAAATAGGTACTAGCTTATGCTCACGACTTCGCCCGCCTGGACTACAAAAATTTCAAACCCCTGTTTCACCCCCCTAGGGGGTTGAATTTTCAAAAATCCTTTCTTAGCAGATGTCTACGTCATAATAGCTATCTGCATGCCCAGCCCGATCCGTCCAGTAGTTTGAGCTGTGCGTTGGTAGATCAATCAATCAGTCAGTCAGTCAGCCAGTCACCTTTTTCTTTTATATATTTAGACTACACTTGAATCTAATCAGGGACTTCATGCTTGTAAGATGATGACTTACCCAGAGGGCTCAATATAGTAACCATACCATAATATCATCACTAAAAGCAACTCTTTTATCTAGCGAAGGTAAACTACAGGCATTACCGTTTAAATACGTCATAATGCATGCCCACTTCGGTTTACGAGCCATCAGGATTGCACTATTTGCACTCCGCAGCTTTCAACTGCCCCCTAGAGACCGATACAGCTTTAAGCTTACTTACCTATTAGCCTTACTACGACTTACGAGTATGTATCTATGTAGCTTTTAAGGTTTAACTACAATGGGAATATGGGGAATATTTTAGGTGATATTTTTTATTTTATTTTACTTTATTAAATTTCGGTACACCAACAACAAGTTCATAATACGCTTATTATTAAATAAATAATACCGTCTTTTTCTGTGTGACATGCCACTTTACATAGCTATCGTAGGACAACTAAATAAGACGACCGCTTACATTTTTTACATTTTTTAAAGTATAACTCCAAACGTGTTATGGAAACAATAAATGACTTAATCTACTAATTTTAGGAGTAAAAACAAAAACATATAATTATTTAATTAAATACAATCAAAAACCTAAAATGAAACTAAAACAAAAACTGGTCGATTAATCTCTCAAAGCAGAAACAGCAGCCGCAATAGCTTTTTTAAAAGCATTTGAACCCTGCCGAAAAAATGTCGATTTCTTGAACACTGGCAAACTCGTTATAGACTCGATTAAGGCGATTTAACGCAGCGTTCCTACCCAAGTTAGTTTTGCTTGAGTTGATACAAAATGTGGTTGGTGTTCATGTGCATCATTTAGTTCACTATAAAATTACCTACTGGAATTAAAATGCTCCGAAATTAAAACCTAGAAAGTTGACCATCTGAGCTCTTTGTAATTTATTGCGACAGCATTACAACTGCAGTAGGTATGCAAACGGTATAAAGTTAAATATTTCCTTATATATTTTATAGATATATTCTATTCATAGTGTCGATTGTGATTATTATTGTTTCGCTTTGATATCAGTCAATATTGGTGCCATTGATTGCAAAACGCACGCACAGGTGCGGTATAAAGCTCGTTTCTAAATGCTATTTAAGCTCCATGCATCAATTCAGGCTTGAGATAGGACTGTACGTTTGTTGCTCATTATGAAATCTCTTATGAATTATGGAGTCTGAGAAATGTGGAAGACTAGTGTGGTGGACTAAAGCCTAAAACCTTCTCATTCTAAGAAGAAACCCGTGCTCAGTAGTGAAACGTGCGATGGGTTGAGCTAAACCCTATTTTATGATGATGATGACCTCTAAATAATATTGTTTGGGAAATTACGTTTAAGCTAATATCAAGTGACAGGTGTTAATATTCTGTGCTTGTAACTTTTAATATCCCGCAGTTGTATTAGATAGATACATTTTCTACTAAAAATTCTACTAAGTACTTTAATTTCCTCTACAATTCCTTTCGAGCGCATTTTCCTGCGACTTTGCTTGCTTGAATTTAAAATGTTTAAAGATCCCATTCTAAGAATTCCTCAAAATCCTTTCTTATTCAAGGGGATCCACGCTGTGAAGCGAAGTTCCAAGTTTTTAATAATAAAACGATTCTTAAAACTTTGATGAAACATTTTCGATACAGAAACTAAAATCAAAGCAATAATTGAGTGGAAAAATAGTGTAACAAAATAAAATTAAACGAAACATAATTCTTATCAAAGGCAATTAAGGATTGACATTGTTCCAGATTTAATTAAAATTAATTATTATTTCCACGATTAGATGTTGGTCAGGGATGTTATGCTTAATGTAATTAGAGACCGATGGCCATATTTTGAAATTGATCGCAGTCTACTTATACGTACGTATACTTATAATCCATACTAATATTATAAAATATGCGACAGTGAGTCTGTCTGTTTGTCTGTCTGCAAGCATTTTACGGTCCACCCTTTCAACCGATTTTGACTAGAATTGGTACAGAGATAGCTTGCATAACGGAGAAAGGATATAGGCTACTTTTTATTCCGAAAACCAAAGCGTTCCCACGGGATTTTAAAAATCCTAAATCCACGCAGATAGCTATAGCTGCGAATAGGACGAGCTGCGAATAGGTCGAGATGCGAACATGGGACGAGTTGCGAATTTGGGACGAGCTGTGAATGGGACAAGTTGCGAATGGGATGCGATGCGAATGGGACGAGCTGCGAATGAGACGAGCTGCAAATGGGACAAGTTGCGAATGGGACGAGGTGCGAATGGGGTGAGCTAAGAATGGGACGAGCTGCGAATGGGGCGAGATGCGAATGTGGGACGAGTAGCGAATGGGACGACTTTCTAACAAGCCCTTAGAGGGAGATTGAGACGAACTGAGGGATGTTATTGATAATTTCTTAACAGAAATACCCAATAACTGTTTTGGTCCGACCTAGGACTTGAACACGGGACCTCATGATTCGCAGTAAATTATAAGCTAGCTATTAAATCAAAATGCCGGGGAAGCATTTAATCGTAGTGTAGATATTAGATGTATCTACAGCATAATTGAGCGGTTTACCGGTAAGCCGGCAACAGACATGGAACGGCGTGAAACAACTTCACGGTCAGAGGTGAACGCTCCTACCTGAACTTGACTCCGAAACGCGTTGTATCGCTCGAAGTTCGCGCTAAAGTGCTCATCGATCTGTCGACATTATTGTCCTATTTTTTACATAACAACAGTTAGGATGCCATATTGGCATCCATATGATGACATGATACCAACTTACTTATAGTCAAATTACTTATAGTTAATTGTTTTACTAATTATTTTGCATGCCTAATAATATGTAAGGTGAAACATTTCTACTGGACAATATGTAATAACATCTCATTGTAAAACGTTTCCGCAAATAAAGAATCTTTGAATTAACTTTGAAAAAATTAGAAAGTGCGTCTGCCTGTCTACTAGATTTTCACGGTCTATCCGTATAACCGATTGTGACAAAATATGTTACAGAGATAGCTTGCGTCTCGGGGATGGACATAAGATACTATACTTTTTGTGCCGGAAACTCAGAGTTTCCACGGGATTTTTAAAATCGTAACTCCTTTATAATAATACTAGCTGATACCCGCGACATCGTCCGCATGGATTTAGGTTTTTAAAAATCCCGTGGTCTTTGCCCATGCAAAAAATCACATCAATCGGTTGCTCCGTTGCGATGTGATTGAAGGACAAACCAACAAACCAACGAACAAACACACTTTCGCATATATAATATGGATACTGATATTATTAAGTAAACATATTAGTATCTAGGCCGTAGCCAGGAATTGTTTTGGGAAAGGGGTTATCGACGAGCGCTAAATCACAGAATATATAATAGTACTACTAAACTGAGTTAATCGAGAACTTAATAGGTAAAAAAATCCGAAACCCGATATATATTATACCTACTCGTTAAGCTTTAACAGGTGGCGGAGGCCAGATGACAATTGCTCCGTATTAAAACTTGTAGCCACATCGATTTAGAATGATAAAAAGACCCTGGTTAATATTCTAGAACCGACTAGAAGAAAACCAAGGCAAAATCAATATACCTACTTTAGTTTAGCTCACCCACCCCGACTACTTCGGGGTAATAATTTTGATAAATTCTTGTTTATCACTAAACAAGAATTTGTCAAAATTTATCAAAATAGCAATGTACACACGTTATATGGAGTGTAACCAAAACGCTGGCAAAAACGACGACAGGTGATAGTAGTGATGATTACTGATATTATGATACCACAAAAAACGCGAAAAAAAATATTAAAAAATCCTATAATTTTGTAAAAGTTTACGATATAATATTGCAAATAAAACATCTGACTGACGCTACAGGTCAAGGAATAAGTAAGTAGTAAGTAGGCCACTCGGAGATAATGTTGCGTCGTAGGCGGGGCATTGACCCGAGTTTTGTACGTTATATATTGCGGGTTTGAAAAATACTAAATCACTAAAACTACAAAATGGGGCAAATGGTTATTGGTATTGGATTGTGTTTAGGTGGTATAACAATAACGCTAAGTTTTTGCTAGCGTTCTGGTTACATTCTGTATAGAGAAACCTATATGATGATGATATCCGTCAATCCAGCTTATTAATGGAATTTGTAGGTACGTATATAATTTTTTTAGTCCGGGATACACACGTTTCCAAATGTTTACCATGAGAGGCTGTTTTAGGCACATTTTTCGTTTCACGTACATAATATATCTACTTACATAAAATAAATAGCTACTACTAATAATTTAATAAGAAAAACTGTTTGATTGTTGACCGGGAAAAGCTAGGCCATAATGAAATAATAACGTTAAGGGTTGATCGCACTATAAAACACGGTTTTATTGAGGGTCGTGCTTGCCAATACCGATTTCGACTTAAGGACAAGTATTACTTAAGCGTTGGGTCTCCTCGTCTTAGTAATATCTAAAGACAGGTCGGGCAAAGTTCATGGGAAAAGTTCAGAGGCCTAAACTTTGATAGTGACTTTTTATGGTTCCGTAACCGAAGGATGCCAACGAGACTATATTACTAAGCCTCCGCTGTCAGTCCATCTGTCTGTCAGCGGGTTGTATCTCGTGAACCATAATAGGTAGAGAGTTGAAATTTTCACAGAATGTGAAACGCTATAACTACAAATTGTGTTTGTTTGTTGGTTTATTGGTTTGTTGGTTGGTAGATTGGGGTGATTTTTTGCATGGTTATAGTTAAAGACCTGGAGAGTTCATCCCGGAAAATGCTAAAGGTTCCCGCAGGATTTAAAAAACTAAATCCACGGGAACGAAGTCGCGGGCATCAGCTTATACTCAGTAAAAAATTCAAAATGGCCGCCCTGAAAACTAAAAAATCAAAAAGTGTCATTCCTTGTACCATGGTACGGAACCTACATGAACAACGAAGGATCGGAACCCTTCGTATGCGAGTTCGACTCGAACTTGATGGATAATTTTTAAATTATATCTTGTAAAATGGATCGTCCTCTGAAATTGAAAATTGGAATGGGCAAACTCAGATAGAGGAAGTAATTCGATAGTTATTTTTCTAATAGCTAGCGAGTGAAGCTAAGTAGATACTAACACTTTTCACAATCACATTATTTTTACATTTTTTACCCTTTGCTTATACAGAAGTAATGTGAAAAATTAAAACAGAATTTTATTTTTTCATTACTTAAATTTAATTAAGATTAAAATACAATTTAGATACATCGTGCACTTATTTCCTACTAATTTACTTATTTTTTAAATTTTCTTTTATTTTCACAACTAATTTGGTTTGGTAACTAATGTTAGACTATTCAGTATTCATGTACATCAAATTAAAAGCTTTTATAAGAACAAGGTAAGTAAAATGTAGTAGATACTCGTATGTAGGTATAATTATTGTAAAATATTCTACATTATATAAATACTAGAAGATGCCCGCGACTTCGTCTGCGTGGATTCAGGTTTTTAAAAATACCTTGGGATCTCTTTGATTTTTTGGGCCTATGTCCTTCCCCGGGATGCAAGCTATCTCTGTACCAAATTTCGTCAAAATCGGTTTAACGGATGGGCCGTGAAAGGCCAGCAGACAGACGACAGATAGACACACTTTCGCATTTATTATATTAGTATGGAATTATGGATTAAGTATGGATTCCTACTAAGAAACTTATAAATTAATGAATAACATGCGTCATTAGTCTTCTTTGTTAACCCGATATCACAGCGTGTTTGTCACAGCGTGTTTCTGATGTTACTTTACCCTATTTCATTTATTTATAGGCTAAAGTCACATAACTCAAATAATACCTATATTATTATGACTAAACTATGCGGAAGATTGGTATTGTGTCGTTCATATTCTAAGAATGCTGTATTTGTAATGCAATAAGGGATAAGGGATTTTTTCTTAAAATGCATACCTAAGTAAAATGATCTGAGAAGTCCATTGAACAATTTTGTAGTGACGAGAAATAGGACTCCTATGGAATGGTTTATTTTGAAATATAGTGAAATATGGTAGGGTTAATAATTTTATAACTTACAGAATTTAACAAAAGATTGAAAGCTTATGCGCTGATGGGTGCCGTTAAGCTTTTGTTGCAAACCTCTTTCTCCGGAGAGATGCATTGGACCGTTCCAGCCTGTAGTCATTTCAAATGCAATTCCCGACTAGAGACCGTGAACCCGACGCGTGCGCAATGTTTATCTCCAGCCAGATGATCCGAGGCCGATATATAAGCGGGCAATAAGAGCACCCGGCACCATTCGCGATTAAACCACCGCCGAGAGCTTCCGCGCGACGAGGCCGCAGTGACCGTCATCCGAATTGAGACAATTGCCATTTAGCACCCTTCCGCGATGTCTTCCATGAGATTATTAATTTTCGCCCTTGTAATTGCTGCTATGGCAGTTGATGCCGCGCCTTTCTTTGACGCTATTTACGACGCCCTTAACGGAAACACCAGAAGATCATACGGCTACAGTGGATATGGAAACTACGGTTACAACTACGGTTACAATAATGGGTACAACAGGCGTGTGGAAAGACCAAGGCAGGGGAAATCGTGGAAAGAGATATGCAGGGTCCATTACCCAGATGCAGCCGCCGTTCCTGGGACAGGAGGGATAGTGTGTCCATACTGAGGGTCAGATCGCGTGTTCTACGCAATGGAGCGGTTGCTTCGCCGTCGCAACATCATGAGAATGGGATGATCCAGATATGGAAGGAACAAAATAGAGCTTACATTATAATTGTTTAGTGCGAAGATTACAAAAATATTTCATTTCTAGTTTTAAGAGGTAGAACAATTATTAATGATGCAGGAGACCCTGGGAGAATCAGAGAACTGCTCCTTCTATTTTCTCGTACAGTTATCAGATGATTTTATTTTGTGCTTCATTTCGTTTCCATGTGTAGTGAATGTTTACTTCTACTGTTGTGACGTTTGTGATAAGATGAACTGGCGTGATATTTGTAACCTTGTGATAGTTACCTAAGTGTTTGTTCGATATTTTATGTTAATATAGTTTTTAAGGTCGATGCCAAATGAACACTGCCTAGAACACGCGATCTTAGCCCTATATCTTTGTTACGGATATTAAAACTAATCTAATTGGCTTGTTGTACTTAAAAATTATAACACATTACAGTTTCTTTTTTGCCGGTACAATAAGATCCAAGAGTGTTTTCTCAAATAGTATAATAATATGCTTGCCGCAGAATATATTTCTTCGTTAATTCAGGTAGGGTTGTGTTCAATTTTAAATGTGATTTTCTGCTTTTAGCTTTAAGTTATTTTAGTAAGTTACAAGTAAGTAATAGGTCAGTCAACCTTTTTTCTATTGTTATCGCTGTCTGTATTATTAAGAAAGTTAATGCTCAAATCTTTAGGTTAAAAGTTATCTTAATATGAACGCGTAGTATTTTAAATATTTCAATCACTTGTTTTGGCAACAGACTGCCTATTTTTCCATTTTTATCAGTAGCGATTTTTGTGCGACATGACATCTTATTTTGTATCTGTTTGGATATAAAGTAAGATGCCATTATTTTTTATGGAATTAGTGTTAATTAATAATAAGTAATTACATACAAAAAATGGATTTGTAGCACACTTGAAAACTCGATTTCATTACTAAACAATATGAGTCTGGGAAAAAAAAACAGGACAATGGACCTGTGCATATTTTGCAAGACGTGATCCATTTATCATAACAAATTTTGTGGTTTCTAAAAAAAAATGTTGAAAGATTTTCACTTAGAAATTAACGATCGAAACATTTTACGAATTCAATGATTTCAACAGACCAGTTCTCTCTATCTATAATACTTTTATATTGTATACTGTTTAGATTCCACCTCCTAAATCCAATGTACAGACGAGGCATTTTGCATAGCAGTAACCGGTATGGTAGTAAATATTTTAATGATGAACGGTTTAAATTCAACAGCTATTGTAATGTTTGTAAATAAAATTGTTATTATTAATGAACTTTGTCTTATATTTATTATAACCTTCCTTTATTTTATGTGATGCATAAATGTACCTATCATTAAATTATGCATTCACACATGTCTGCCAGTTCGCCTGTTATCTTTTTACAACACAACCGCTGAATCTATCTCGAAGAAATTATCTGGCATCTAGAGAAAGCATCCTGGAAATAGACTTAGGATATTTTTATTCAGGGGTAATACGGATAGTAAAAATGGTTACAGATTTAAAAAAAAAAATTGACGCGAAAAATTCGTGCCCAAAAGTTAATAAGTATCAAAAATAGGTGCATGTTCACATAAATAAAAGTCATATCCCTACTAGCTGATGCCCGTGAGTTCGTACGCGTGGATTTAGGTTTTTAAAAATCCCGTGGGAACTTTAATTTCCCGGGATAAAAAGTATAGCCTATGTCACTCTCCAGGTCTTTATCTATACCCATACACAAAATCACGTCAATCCGTTGCACCGTTGCGACGTGATTGAAGGACAAACCAACAACCAACACACCAACAAATAAACACATTTTCGCATTTATAATAAGGGTACTGATACCTATTAATTAATCACTTTACCTTGCAGCCTGCATATAAATGTATTATTTAGTTTAAAGTAGGCTGTACCCATTGAGCTAATATGTACCGGTACTGCGTACCAAAAAAATAATAAAACGACATATTACCTACGAACTTAGCACAATATTCGACAAGTGAAACACTGATATATTTTTAAGTATACTTAATTCTATTAAATACATTTAAAACGTAGGCATGTACGTGTTTAGATTATATACACACGGAATTATGTAATAAAAAAATATATACGACATAGCCTTGGACTTGCATTTTGCTCAAAATATTATTTGTCCTTATAAATATTGATTGTCTTGGAGACGCCTGTTGAATTTTTATTTGCGTTAAAAGTCTTTATTCCATTTTGTTAGTCATCAAAAGTAAAGTACCGCGATTCGCAAAGGGAAATAACTTGACAGGTAGGTACTAAGTATTACCTTTGAACTTATAAAGGGTCTTTAAATGCATTCCCACTTAGAAATATATAAAAGGAAGTAAAGTGCGTTAGAGTGCAGATTATCTAGGTATGTAATCTTTAACTGACTGAATCCATAAAGGTGCGAAAAACTGTTTCGATTATTAAGCAGCAGCCTAGAGAGCAATTCAGTCATTATAGTGAAGAAAATTTGAAGAAGTAAGTAATTTAAGAAGTAATTCTAAATATATAAAACGAAAAGGTGACTGACTGACTGACTGATCTATCAACGCACAGCTCAAACTACTAGACGGATCTGGCTGAAATTTGGCATTCAGATAGCTGTTATGACATAGGCATCCGCTAAGAAAGGGTTTTTGAAAATTCAAGACCTAAGGGGGAGAATTAGGGGTTTGAAATTTATGCAGTCTACGCGGACGAAGTCGCGAGCATAAGCTTGTTATCAATAAAGTCTTTTTATATAAAATACAAAGTCCTGACTGACTGACTGACTTATATATCAACACACAGGCTAAGGGGGTGAAATAGGGGGTTGAAATTTGTGTAGTCCACGCGGACAAAGTCGCGTGCATAAGCTAGTTATATTTAAAATTTAAAGTCCTGTCTGACTGACTTATATATCAACACACAGCCTAAACCGCTGGTCCTGAGATGAAATTTTGAAGGTCTGTTCTTTGTAAAGAGTAGGTATCCCTTAAGAAAGGATTTTTTGAAATTCCACCCCTAAGTGGGTTAGAAGAGCAGAAGTATAAATTGACAGAAAATTAGATTCAGTTTGAAAGGAAATGAAATAATAAAATAAAGACATCCTGTTTACACAGACGCATTCTTCTTTAAAATAAATATAAGACAAAGATGCCGCTGCTCAATTTCGTATCTCCTATCTAGGTCATAGCGTAGTGACCTAAATTAGGTTTGTTACTTACGTTTTGCTAGTAGGTATCTACGTTGCACGTTGTCCCCCTATGGTTCTTCGTAAGTACTTATAATTTCGGACTTTTGCACAGATGGACCCAGGGCATATACCTACTTAAGGTGGTTTGATAGATCCAGCCACGAAAATTCAAATTTTAGTTAGCTTTTCGGAAATAGTAGACTAATCATACATCGAAAGCTTATGGAAATGAGTTTTGCGGGCATAACACTTATGCATCCTACATGATTTTCCATAAAAACTTTGGTCAAAAATATTCATTTACTTCATATTTTGTGCAAATCTGGGAAAATTCAGAAAATTATCTTTCAGGAACAAATATGAAGTAAATGAGTATTTTTGAACAAAGTTTTTATGAAAAATCATGTAAATGCATAAGTGATATGCCCGCAAAACTCATTACCATAAGCTTTTGATGTATGATTAGTCTACTATTTTCGAAAGTCTAACTAAAATTTGAATTTTCGCGGCCGGATGTATCAAACCACCTACTATAATAATAGATAACTGTTAATGCGCCGAAAACTGTTTGTGATCCAAACTTTGGAATGGAATATCTCTGGAAACTTAAGTCATCAATCGCCTAACTCTGGAAGATAATCATCATCATAAACAAAACAAACTCATTTCTCTGTAAACTCACTTTAAAGTTTCGTAGAAGAAACCCAAGAAACATAACGATTTTAGAGTACCTTTTCAATGAGCTCTCACTCACGCTGAAATACAGGAAGTGAAATTTATCGACTGCAGCTTTCATGTCTAGAACATACCTGTTCTAGACATGAAAAGCTAGAGTCGATAAAAAATGAAATGCTAATTTAATATTATGTTTTATGTATGTAGATGCTTAAATGTACGTATGTAATTAAATTATTGTAAAAAAGAAAAATCAAGTATAAGCCTATACAGCATCATTGTGCTTTATTAAAGTTTTGCATCATTATTGTTATATTATACCCATAGATCTAGGAAATTGAATATAAGTAGGTAATATTCCATTTCATGTCTGCACATCTGCACGTCTGTGATATAACTGAGTTTCTAATATTCCAAACCCTATTATTTTCTTACATATATTTTTTCTACTACATATTTATATTTCATCCAAACTCGAACCCCGAAGCTTTCATTTGCGAGGTGAGGTCTTGTATCGCCGCGATAATTCATTTTCATTTTTAGAAAAATTTCCACGTCATGAAGTTCAGTACCGCATAAACAGGAGTGCTTCATACTAGAATTTTTCATTTTTGACAACCTCCCTGGCGCAGTGGTAAGCGCTGTGGTCTTATCAGAGGGAGGTCCCGAGTTCGATTCCTGGCAGGGATTTGGAATTTTATAATTTCTAAATTTCTGGTCTGGTCTGGTGGGAGGCCTCGGCCGTGGCTAGTTACCACCCTACCGGCAAAGCCGTACCGCCAAGCGATTTAGCGTTCCGGTACGATGCCGTGTAGAAACCAAAGGTGTATGGGTTTAATAAAAAACTGCCATACTCCTTCCAGGTTAGCCCGCTCCCACCTTAGAGTGCATCGTCACTTACCATCAGGTGAGATTGCAGTCAAGGGCTAACTTGTATCTGAATTAAAAAAAAAAAAAACAAATTACGAGGAAATTTGAAAAATTCAACGTCACCAGGTGATTCGGCTTGCAATTTTGTATTTGCCGCTGTATTGAAAGCCATTTTAGATGCGCTACTTGCCTATTACAAATTTTTAAGTTTTCTACCTGCCAAATAAAAATGTTAATACTCAGCTAGTTTGAACTGTGCTGCGACTCAGCTATGAGGTAGGTACACAAAGACTGTCCAAATGTTTAATCTAAGTATGAAAGTACGAGTATTGAATTGTGTTTAATTGCTCTAAATGGCTAAATCTAACAATAAGAACCATTTCTTTATGTTGGCTGGCACTTTCAGAATAGGCCCAGACATGTATGGAGCTTGACTGTCATGACATACTTATGTCATCAGAGTGCTGTTCCAGACTATTGTCATCTAAGGCAAAGATACGTGTTTGTACGACTTACTAAGATTGGAAGTACATCGGCCTTTAGAATGACATTTCGGATTTGTAGAGCAATGTCTCTGTCAGTCATACCTATATGACGTTTTGTCGGTCTCAACGACAGAGACAATGCTCTACAAATCTGTTATCTCCTTCTAAAGGTCGATGTACATTACTTTCTGCCGCGGACTGTATCTAGTTGAAAAATCATTTACCTAGTTATACGAATTTCGACGGAAAGACAATATACCTACAAACAAGTGAATCCAATAAAAAGCTTGGACAAAATAGTTTTCTGTCCAAGAAATGTATTTTACCTTCTTGAAATAGTAATCCGAACTATTATTATTGATGAATGTTTTGCGTTTATATCTGGTTTGTATAGACCACGGACTTGGAAAAGCTAGATGTCGCATGTTCATTAAATAGTATGAAAACTAAGCGAGCCTATTTTTTCGTACCTACGATTTATTGAGAAAAAAGAAATATCCTCGGTATGCTTAAAGCGACGCCAAATCGCATACCGAGTCAGAGGTTACATAGTTTACCAAATTCTTTGAGACTAATATTACATACCCACGTCTTTATTGTTAGTGCTGAGCAATTAGGCCACTAAGGAAGGTAAGTACTCGAATGGTTGGCGTATTTTCGGCAAAATTTGTCCCTGTCATTTGCAGATCAAAAAAGGAATCAAGAAAGGAAGGAAGGATGTCTGCAGGAATGGACAATGATGTCACGTAAGATGTGCATCAGTGAGCCAACGTCAGAGTTCAGACCTCAAAAGGAGAGAAGATCTTAGTGGGGATCATTTTCGTGTTTGGAAAGAGGAATGATAGTATTGACAGAGAAATGAAAAATAAAATAGACGCTTGGTTCGATTCAAATTTCGACGCCTGGACGGACGGCTTGCCCGCTTGCGGTATCTAGCGACTCCAAGTCCGTGGTATAGACTTAGTAAACCGCAAACCATTTTGTACGCGGTATCGTTTGGCGGTACAGTTTTAGTTTAAGCCTAGAAATTCTAGACTCTAATCGAAATTACTTCATAAACCTAACCTAATATCGCAACCTGCGAAGCATTTATAGCATTCTAAAGTCCATAAGAAAATTTTATATATAGTCCGCGACAGGTCAAGATGGCAATCAGGATATGAGGCGGGGGACGCCCAGGACACCCGCACGTTATCCGCGCTCGCCCACACCGGGTTAGCGTGGGGGCTGTGCGGGTGTGCGGAGCGTTCCCTCCTCAATTGCCATTTCAACCTGTCGCGTACTTATACTTATTTTTGTACGTTTTTGCGGTCAAACTGGGTAATAGAAATACTACAGATTGTTTCTCTATAGAATAGGGCACGGTTATTAACTTGTTATACCTGACTTTGATTGATTACGCAATTCGCGAAAGGTTTGTCCTAGATTAAGCTAGGTATTATCATTTATTGTAGACAGTACACTTAATGTAAAGAGCCTTGTACACATTGGCTCAAATGCACTTGGCCAAGGTATAACTTCATTTGAAAACAGATAAACAGAAAGCTTCCTACGATTAAAATTTTCTATTATAGAAATCTATACAATTATACATTTCTTCCAGATATAAGAGCAAGACATGCTTTATAAATTTGTAATTTATGTTGAATTTTAAATAATGATAAAAGTTAGTGAAGTAGATAGGTACCATTCGTGCGGCTTTAGAAATTGCGAATTTTCGGAAGTTTTCGAAACCGCAATCTTTTAGGCATGTGTGTGGGTAGGCACTTTGTTGAAAAGTTTTACAAGATTTTGGCTTGGTTAGTACATACTTACCTACCTAATATTTCATGCAAAACACAAAGTAATAAAACTAAGCTGAAGATATAAAGCTCGTGTAATACAACGAATATTATTATTTTAGTAAATAGTAATTATTACCTGTTAAATCTATAATAAACGAAATGCCTAAACTAAAATGACTCTAGTGCACTCACTTGAATAAAACTTTGCTCTAATAAAATGTAAGGAGCATAGATTAATTATTATTGGTCTCGCTCCATGGTAAGGAGTAAGGACTAAAGAGATAAGTGTCGTCCTGTGGTGCAGCCGTGAATCTGTGGGCGTAAGTAAGCTGAGTCTACAGTTAGTTGGTGAGCTAGATTGTAGGGGGTAAACTTCGTAAGTAATGGTCCGATTCTGAAAATTCTTTCACTAAATAGTCCCCGATCATGGCTAAGTATACGTGGACCATTGGTAAATAAAATTATATCACGCATATAAAGTCCTGGGCAAAAGCTAGTTAGTTTGGCTCAGATTCAGTTAGAATTATTTTTTGAATTATAATTTGGACCAGAATTACTGGGTAAGTAAAAGCCACCACCGAACCCCTGTTCTGTGCTTCTTATTTTATAAGCTCAGCACATGAAAGGGGTTTTTTATCTCATAAATTTGTAAAGTTCAGTGGCTTTTTTGTAATAAGTAGGTAAGTGATATTTTTTTTAATTTTATATCAGTGCGGTAGGGCTGATCTAAGCGAAATGCACTTATATCCATCTGTAGTGTATTTTTATCTTCTGTCACTCTTGCAATCAGTAAGTAGATCACGATGACTTCGCGGGTGTCGCCAAAGAGATCACTCGATCAGTAAGCTGTCAGATTTGGGTCACGCATGATTAGCTACACTAACGGCCCCTGGCCCAGTGGCAGAGTGACCAGTGGTCACCTTTCGGCAAAATATTCTCGAACTGGGTTTGTATGTAATATGACTTGACTTTACATTCTCAAATTTTGATTATACTTAAAATGACTCCTCACGCGCCATTTTAACTCTATGGGTCAACTATCATGACAAACGTACGGTTCAGCCAAATAAATTTTAAGTAGGTACTACTTCTTAGTACAATAAAAATTATTACTTTTTATATCGATGGGTTCACCTTTAAAATAAGGACTAAAATCGTATTTTTGACATGAAATTTGACACAAGAAGTTAACTTGGGCGTGAGGAGTTAGCTTTACGCGTCAGATTGTTAATCACTGAAAGTCTTCAGTTTTCATGGCCTTTTGGGGCAGTGTGGGGGACAGTGGTGCTGATTCAGTTGCGCAACACGTTATTTCTAAATAAAAAAGTAAGGTCTAAAATTAGTGCCTACTATCTTTTATTGTAGTATTTTACCGACACTTTAAGGAGATGCCTAAGTCAGTACCTTTATTATAAATGCGAAAGTGTGTTTGTTTGTTGGTTTGTCCTTCAATCACGGCGCAACGTTATAACGGATTGACGTGATTTTTTGCATGGGTATAGTCAAAGACCTGGAGAGTGACATAGGCTACTTTTTATCCCGGAAAATCAAAGAGTTCCAACAGGATTTTTAAAAACCTAACCACGCGGACGAAGTAGTACCTACCGTCCCACAGAAAAAAATATCCCAGTACTTTTCCCAAATTAATTTCTACGTCTCCTGCTTCGGACGTTTATAACAAAGAACTTTACATCAGAAACAATAATATTTTGGTCAAAATGTTTTTAACGCGAACGTCAACGGAACAAGGGTAGGAATTCTAAATGTCTTCACGTCCCGTCCCGAGTCGTTTTCCGCGATAAAAAGGACCCGCCGCCGATCAAATGCAAACAGGATATTTTTCACGATTTTCCCGTGAGAAAAATATAACATTTTTTATTTTGTCATATTTTGTCACTAAAATCCCTCACCTCTTTATTGTTTTTATATTTATTTTGTCACAGCACGCAGTTTTTTACAGATATTCAATATTGTACCTAAGTACATTGATATAGAATACCAGATACTCAATTTTCGTATTACATAATTTATTGAAACTGAAATTCACGACACTTTGAAGCAAGTACCTACTGGAATAGGAACATGTTTAAAATGCACGGTGCTAGCGTTCCGGTATGATGGTGTAGGTATGAGTGAGGTATGATTCCTATCTTTCTTATCTTTTCCAGGACCACTTGGCATCGTATTTCTCATTTCTGAATGTCATCACCCCTCCTATTAATCTCATAATGGTAGTGGTTATCTAATATGTTGAGATAATAATGTGGTGGCCTCATATGCAGGTTAGCGTTTTTTTATTTTAAGACTTCTTGAGGCTGACAGTATAATGATGCAGTCGTCACGTATATTACGCATTTAGTTACTAGGCTGACTTAGATATTTTGCAAACCTTATATATCTACAGTACGCGGCAGTAAATAATGTACAACGACCTTTATAAAGAGATAGCGGTTTTGTAGAGCATTGTCTCTGTCGTTGAGACCGACAAAACGTCACATACGTATGAGTGACAAAGACAAGGCTCTACAAAGCCGAAATCTCATTCTAAAGGATGTACATTATTTTCTGCCGAGTAGTGTAAAATAAATTCTATAATATGCAAGTTGGTAGGTTTTTCGTAAAGCAATCTGAAAAAAAAAAACCAGTCGAAATGGTTGAAATACGAAATTCCTGCAATACTTAGGTACTTAGGTATTCATAGGTATAGGTATGCATTTTTTCATTGTTGGAAAAAAAGAGAAACATTTTTCCACTACATCATCATTTGGTAAGATAAAAAGGGTGACAGGGGCCGGATCTCGACCGGATAGACAAATTGGGCCGTTTTCGCAAACATAAAACAATAACGTGTTTGTTGCTCTCTCGAGTAGCTAACTACATGTTCTGCATTGAAACTAAAGTGGTTTTTTTTCTTTTGTATCTAAGTACATAAAAGACGTGTTGGTATTGAAATTGATTTTATTTAAAACCGATTTATGTTTGCATGGTTAATTGTTATTGGCTAGAGTGCATAAAGAGTGATATAAAAATTGTTTACATTATAAACACGCCGGCAGAATTAGTAGAACATAAAAAAAGGAAGAATAATAATATTAATGTATTTTTTTTCGTAACACTGGCTGGTCACATTACTTTTTTTTAAGTTTAGGTTAACTTAAAAACGGAACTTATTCGACTTTCTAAATAGGCTAGTTGACACTTTTTTTAAGTAGGTCTTAAATGGTTAATATTTGTCCTATTAGATCAAAAAAATTAACACTATATTTTTTTGCGCCCTAAAAACCGTAAAACTTTAATTTAAAAATATATTTTTCTTAGACAGGTGAAAACACTGTCGGCCATGTTTGGCCGATAGATTATCTGTGCCCTGACGTCATGCATTTGTAAACAACAGCATAACCTCCCAAAGTTTAATAAACATGACTTCTATACTAGTTTACATGAAAAATATAGTAATTATCGTTATTGTATCATCCGAGAATGTAAAAACGCATCGATAAAGACCACAGGAAAGTTGTGGATTAGAGTGCCCAGTGAAATAAATATACGTAACACGCGAAGACTTGCTTAAAGGGATCCTATATCACTAACGACTGCAACCCAAATTTATTTTTGCAAAGATCACTTTGTTGTAAGTCTTACTTAATAACTTATTCAATTTATAAAGAGAAAACGATAATTTTTTACGTTTACTATGAGTTTTTAGAAATATATAAAAACTAGCTTATGCTCGTGACTTCACCCGCGTGGACTTCATAAATTTCAAACCCCCATTTAACCCACTCAGGGGTGGAATTTCAAAAAATCCTTTCCTAGTGGATACCTTCTCTTTACCTACAAAGAACACACCCACCAAATTTCATGTATCTAGGACCAGCTGTTTAGATGTTTAGGCTGTGCGTTGATATATTATAAGTTAGTCAGGAGGACTTGAAATTTTATATATATGGATACTACGTTAGTCAATAGCTTGGACGATCTAACCTATGGACTTGTAACGCGCCTAATATTACGAATAAAAATTTCTGTCACTTTTGGTGCGGGACGAGGAAACACTACATAGACAACTTGACACACTCACTCAACAAAGTTTTGTGTCATTATTAACACACACATATCTAAATCTTCAACACTACTACATTTTACGCACACTAATAAGTTATATACATCAACATACAAAGACATTACGAGTGTAAGACAGTCAAATTGATTTGCGATGCTACCGTATCGATATTTTAAAATATATCGATAGTTTTTCAGAAACAAAAGTAGAAGTAAGAATTTATTACTCGTATTTAATTACTTAAAACCAGTGTTTGGTCAGCGTAGCGTATTCTTGCATACATTCACCTCACTTAATAGGTAATTATCCCAAAAACTAATAATGCAACGTAAAAATAAGAAAAATATTTATTTAAAAAATATGCACATACTTTTTTACTTATTTTATATCATTTTTAATCTTTTGTATTTTTTTATATAACGAAATTTTCATTTAAAATTTCGATAGTGAAAATGTGCTTATTAATGACCTTGGACGATCTAACCTAGGTTAGATCGTCCAAGTTAATGACTTATATTATTATATAATACAAAATAAACCTGACCGCACAAAAGCCTACCAAACATAATTAGTAGGTATATCAATCAATAAAATGTTTTTTTCTTTCCAATCAATCATTTATTTATTGCACATTGGGTTTACATGGTAATTCCAATATGGTGTACTCTTTGTCCAAAAAAATTAAACGTAAGTTATTAAATATTACACGTAGGTATTGCCCTTACAAATTAGCAATGCAAAAATTTTCTCAATACCTGCCGCTTTTACCCCACAGCAAAATTCCATAAGACAGATATGATACTATGAAAATAAATTAGTAAACACACACGGTGGCCTCTTCTATTTTTAACACGTCATTATTTACCATTAGGTTAATGTTATGTATATTCTTGGCGATTCTCTCTGTAAAAATATCGAAATCTGTAAAAATAAAACGATTATGATAAATTATTACCTAATCCTCATCCTTGAGAAAGGTACACCTTTTAGCTACATATTACCCAGTTCAGAGACACCCTACCCCGTTTCTCGCCTATCACTAAAATTGCGTTGCTTTAATATTTTTTAAATGTATTAAGTACGTGAAATCACAGAAATCGACCAGTTTTATTACAAGTATAGGTAGCGAAAAAATTGTGGTAATTAATAATAACTATTCTTTACTTGACTTGAAGACGGTAATTTAGTCGTTAATAATAAAGAAAATGTTTTCATCGATATCGATAATCGAACCGCAATCACTATCACATGATTCTTAAAAATCGAACCTTATGTCCTATGCAATTAAATCTAATACTGAAAATTTTTGTAAAAATAACACTATAGTCTCGTGGGGAGTGCGGTATACTATAGACGGAGAGCCAGGGCCCAAAATACTGTTTGAATTTACTAAGGCAAATTTTTTTATAGTTCATTAGAATGGTTGCGTACACAAACATACTGCGGTCAGTCAAGTGAACCTGAGAACAGTGACTCAGGTGCGCTATCAAAGGTGTCGTACCTGCGAGGTAATAAAATGAATTTACTAAGGCTGAAAATTGTTATATAACTTGTATATTGCATATAAATAAAAGTTGTAATGGTTAGTCAGCAGAATATGGGGACAGAGCTGGTCAGTATGCGCAAAAAATTAGCCTTAGTAAATTCAAACAGTTTTTTGGGCGCTGGCTCTCCGTCTTTAATATACCGCACTTCCCACGAGACTAGTGTTATTTTTACTACTACGTAATTTCATGCTGTTCACGCGTATTCAAATTTTAACCTAATTTGTATATAACGAGGGTTGCAATTGTTTAGAAAAAACAAAATATAGTCTCGTGAGAAGTGTGACTCGTTTCTACCGAATTATTACGTACTCAATTACTGAATCGGTAAAGTTCTCGATTGTTATTTTATTATAATAATTTATGTAATTTAATTTATAGAAAGCGTTTATTACACCAAAAATACTTACTTATGAAATGAAATTCCATCTTTTTGTAAATTTGATGTTTGATTTGTTCTTGCACTCACTAACGGCACAAACAGGCATTTTTCACCCAGCGTGTAAGACGTCGTCACACATCGAAAACGATTCTGACAATGACAAAATCGATTCCGCAAACAGTGTTTATAAACGCAGTGGATTAAAAATCCATTACTATTGACAGAGGGGAATAATCATGCGAGGCGCGTCCTTAGGTTAGATCGTCCAAGGTCAATAGGGATGACATTTGTTTGTTTACATGTTTGTTTGACGTCACATCATGGCTGACAGCGTTTTCTGAGTTTCACATAAAAATAAAAACTGTATTTTTTTAAATTGGATTTATATATCCATCCTGCGTTTTTAATAATTGTTATTGATATATTTCGTTGTCTTAAGCAAAATACTATAATAAATAATCATTTATTGGACGAAATTAGATATGAGTCAAGTAGCCTATTGATAACTTGACTTTTTAACAATTTAAAATGTTGATTTAAAAATAAAATTAACTATTTTATATTCCCCCTTTTTGCGTTCCGCTAATTCTTCTGCTGGCGTGTGTATAAGTATAGTCTCAAAAAGTTGATAGGTATTGTTTTTTTGGATCTTTTAGTACTGTATTATTGTTTATTTTACTAGTATAATTTAAGTTTAACGTGTCAGTTGGAAAGATATGTTAATTAGGTCTTGTCGGGCCTACCGCCACTCCACAAGTACCTACCCAAGTAATGACTCCTCAAAAGTACGCACTGCTATCGACGCGCACTTCACGTAATTGCCTCTCGATGATAGAACCTCTGAGGTTTTTTCGTATTTTTAATGGACTTTTATTACCTACCCTATAAATATAAGGGTTACTATTTCTATGATACTAGCTTATGCCTGCGACTTCGTCCGTGTGAACTACACACATTTCAAACCCCTATTTTACCCCCTCAGGGGTTGAATTTCCTAAAATCCTTTCGTAGCGAATGTCTACACCACAATAGCACTACTTGCCAAATTTCAACCAATCCGTCCAGTAGGTAGTTTGAGCTGTGCGTTGATAGATCAGTCAGTCAGCTTTTCCTTTTATATATTTAGATACTAGATGATGCCCGTGACCTCATCCACGTAGAAAATCCCGTGCGAACTCTTTAATTTTCCGGGTTAAAAAGTAGCCAATGTGGCTAATTCCATTGTACACAATCTCTAAACTAAACTAAAATGGCACATCTAAATCTATTGCTATCCCTTTTATAATGTTGCTTGCGGAAAAGGATAGCACTTGATTTAGACCTGTTAATTTAGTTTAGTTTAGAGATCGTGTACAAGAGAATCTTCCCCACTGTCCTTCCCCGGGATGTAAGCTAGCTCTGTACGAATTTTTTTCAAAATCGGCTAAGCTGTTGACAAACAGACAGACAGACACACTTTCGCATTTATAATATTAGTAAGTATGGATATACTTATTCGTTGTTTTTTACCCGACTGCGTAAATATTAGAAAATGTATAGCAGGCGGGGGCAAGCTAATAGTCCTAAGTAGATTGTTGGCTAAGCAATACCTGCCATACGTATTCTAATATTTTGGTTTAAAGAATTTTATTCTCAAAAAGAACACACTGTTCACTTACATTAAGATTAATTATATATACATTTTAGTAACTACTAACACAGACGCATGCATTAGAAATTCTATATTCTATTATTTAAGTTTATGATCTTATCAATTTCTACTTTATAGAATGCAAAGCTTGTTTTTTGCTTTTCGGTTACCAGTTGCTATTTATTAGCAGTCTTTTAGTTTTTTTTTAATTACGTAATTTTATTTATCTCTGCGAAGGAAAGTTTGCTTACAAAAATTATGCACATATCGCTCCTGCTTACTAATTTCTAATCTAATAGTGCTTTCCCCTTACCTTAAAAAAAACCCCAACTAAGAGCGTGACCAGCAAAATAGATACCATAATTACGCAGGACACCTGGCGGTCGCGGCGAGGCGAGTAGCCATTCCAGTAACAAATGACTGTCACTGCAGCAGATTACCGCTGTCCACCAGTAACAGATAGTATCGTAAGGTGTAATTAGTTATTGTGTTAGAGAGGCCAGTTGTAACGGTAGAGATTCCGCGCAAGTGCTAAGTCGATTTCCCGAAACTGTAATAAGACGTAATATTAGATTGTTTAACAAGGGACTAAAGCGAGCCTATGAACATTGACTTTTATATTATTTCGTATGGAAAGGGCTATTGAACAAACAAAATGGCACCGACTCAGTAGTGTTTTAGCACCAATGCAACCTCAGTGACGTCTGGATTTCAAACGGGTCGTTAATTAGTAGATAATATCTAAGAGGTTTCGCTGATTTATTTGGTTCCAAAACCGTGAAAAATTTTGTTCGCCTGACCATATCTTGTCATTTATATCGATGAGTCGCCGATAAACTAATGTGCAGTGAAATTGTTATAACGTGTGCATTATCCATATCCATACTAATATTATAAATGCGAAAGTGTGTCTGTCTGTCTGCTAGCTTTTCACGGCTCAACCGTTCAACGGATTTTGATGAAATTTGGCACAGAGTTAGCTTATATCCCGGGGAAGGACATAGGCTACTTTTTATCCCGGTAAATAAAAGAGTTCCCATGGGATTTAAAAAAACTTAAATCCACGCGGACGAAGTCGCGGGCATCATCTAGTATTAAATAAATTAAAAAAAAGTATGAATGGGTTTTAGTCCTAAGTTAAACACTCTACGATTGCGAGAAAATGAAACAGTGACACGCGACCGTTACCTGTGGGTGAGCTAACTCTCATACTTCATCTCTTATAGTCATTTCGTGTGCTCTGAGATATGAGTATGTCAGAGGCCTTTTAACAAGACGCCAAATATGTAACCATACGAGTAACAAATGACTGTCGCTGGGAGTAGATTACCTCTGTCTATCCAGTAACAGATAGTGTCGTAAATGTGTAATTAGTTACTGTGTTAAACAGCCGTGTTGTAACGGTGGAGTTTCCGCGCAAGTGTTCAGTTGATCTCCCGAAACCGATCATCATCATGATCAACCCACAATCATATCACTAAACTTGCCTTGCAATGGTCATCGCGCGTTAATCCCGTTGCGCTATTGTTCCAAGCAAACCCTAAAATTCCTTATAAGTAATACGAAAGCTTCATTTACGTTAAAGCAAGATAGTGTGACATTACAGCATGCTACAACTATTTCATCATCATCATCATCAACCAATAGACGTCCACTGCTGGACATAGGTCTCTTGTAGGGACTTCCACACGCCACGGTCTTGCGCCGCCTGGATCCAGCGGCTCCCTGCGACTCGTCTGATGTCGTCCGTCCACCTAGTGGGGGGCAACTTTTTAAATAGTAGGAATAATAATCGTCGCCATACTGTCGTACCGTAATATTACAATAATTCTACAGTACGGTTTTGTCTCGGCATAAAAACGACTGCTGCATGCTGCCTATGGCGATCTCTTAGAGACGACCAAGACAACCTTTAGAGAACGAAGAAGCTAGTGCAAATGTTTTTATTTGTAGCATGCCACATTGTCGCACGTTCTTGCTCCAGCTAAAATAGCCTTTACTTATACAAAAACAAAATAATATACAAAAAGTCATTCAATAGTTTAGTTGAAAAATGTGGCAATGAATTTCTTTTATAGCCACTATATCCGTTGCGAAATAGGCAAAAAGGTCTCGGTCTAATATATAACATTTTATTTAGGTTATCAAATATCATAATAATAATAATATTTTAGTTTTATGATCAAACATCTGTTAAAAATCCAGATTATAGCTAGGATAGGTTGTCTGGTATTAGATATAGCTATCTATGAATACGGTAAGCTGTGATAGCCTAGTGGTTAGGACGTCCGCCTTCTAATCGGAGGTCGGGCACCTCTGACTTTTCGGAGTTATGTGCGTTTTAATTAATTAAATATCACTTGCTTTAACGGTGAAGGAAAACATCGTGACGAAAGTAAAGGTGTGTGAAGTCTATACCAGTGTGGTACACTATGGCCAAACCCTTCTTATACTAAGAGGAGACCCATGCTCTGCAGTGAGCCGGCTATAGGTTGATGGACAGATACTTAATATATAATATTTAATTATTATGGGTCGTGGCTATATAATTCAAAAAAAATTATAAATATTTCAAGTACCTAAATCATGCGTGTGTTTCAAATTTTAATGATTTTATTAGGATCAATAAGTGAAATTATAAACTTTTACGAAGCATATTGATCACTATATATCATCAGCGCAAATTTCAGCCGAGGAAAGATTCACACGCAAAATTTCAAATTTTTAAAAAGTATAGAATTTCGCTGCCGATTGGAATCAACGCATCAGTACCCTTATTATAAATGCGAAAGTGTGTTTGTTTGTTGGTTTGTTGGTTGATTGGTTTGTTGGTTTGTCCTTTAATCACGTCGCAACAGAGCAACGGATCGACCTGATTTTTTGCATGGGTATAGTCAAAGACCTGGAGAGTGACATAGGCTACTTTTTATCCCGGAAAATCAAAGAGTTCCCACGGGATTTTTAAAAACCTAATTCCACGCGAACGAAGTCGCGGGCATCAGCTAGTAGACGATAAATTTTCAAAAATTCTTTCTTAGTGCTCACTCACCCTATAGGTACAAAAGATGCGTCTTGACCTACCGGGTGCCTTGGAAATCCCGAAATTAGTAAAGAGCAGACCCGAATTTCCAAAAAGACCGAAAAAACAGCAAACACAAAATATTAAAATCGCTGCTTCAGATGACGTCGATTAATTTTGATATCGATTGATGGTGAGTCGCTCACAATTTAGATAGAGGAGTTATCACATTACTAGAGGGAAGAGCACCACCAGCAAAGTAGCATCATGCCGGTAGTACCTAGTAGACTACCGCTACGAAATTTTTATTTTTATTGCAAGACTAGCTGCCGATTCAAATTTTTTAAATTTTTCTCTCCGTAAGAACCACCCTCGTTCTTCAAGGAATATTATAAAAAAAAGAATTAGCGAAATCGGTTCAGCTGTTCTCGAGATTTGCGATGACCAACACATTTAGTGATTCATTTTTATATTATTGAGATAGGCTTGCGATTGACGACAATCATGCTTAGAAAAGCTCGCTTGGAGTGCGCTTGCCTAGAAGATGCCTATTCACTCTTGTTTTGAAGGTATTTAGGTTATACGTGGCAGGAAACACGGACGCCAAAAGGGTATTCCACACCATATTCCTTAGCGGTTCGTAAAACGGTAAGCAAAAACGTTTCGTGCCAGTTGATTGGATGGATGTCGACCACATAAGGATACCAACATTCACGCTTTCTCGTTGTTCTGTGGTAGAATGGTGATGGAGTCTGAGCTTTGAGTTTTTTTATTGCATATTTAATTATTTGTCGAGAAATACTTTTCTCTTCAAATATGACAAAAAATTGCCATTTCGCATCACTTTTCAATGCAACACAGTGGTACGGAATTTCATACGCGTTTTTTCGATAGATTTGTCCTATTTTGATGCACGCCTGTTGTATGAGGATTGCTTCTCTTGGTCTATTGTACTCAATGGCAATAGGTGGCAGATCTTGAGCTGTTAATTAAAAGCAAACAAGAGCCGAGAAAAATCGCTACGCCAAGACAGCTCCTTTTAATTTATCAAAGATTAAATCTAACGTAATCGAATTTCAAGTAAAATTCATTTTACGGCACGCATGTTATTAATTTCCACCAATGTTTACTCGATTTAATGCATTCTATTAGATATACTCGTAGTTGTTATAGTCCATGAGGTAAATTGATAATTGTATTTATATAACTGATGTTGATAGAGTCTGTGGATAGGATGTAGATAGCTGATAGTGGGAAAACCAGGAATAAATGTATATGAAACTAGCTGCCCGGCGAACTTCATACCGCCTAACTGTCGATTCATTTACAGGCAATTTTTTAACTTTTTCTCTCCCTAAGGACCATCCTCGTACTTCAAGGAATATTATAAAAAAAGAATTAGCGAAATCGGTTCAGTTGTTCTCGAGATTTGCGATCAGCAACACATTTAGCGATTCTTTTTTATATAATATAGAGATGTAATCCTATAAGAGTTCCGTTTTTCCTTTTGAAGTACAGAACCCTAAAAATTAGTTCTGGCACGCGCTGGCTCTTTCTCTATAGGTGCCTACTTATAAGAAGACAATATAAAACATCAATAGCAAAGCTCCGACGAACGGAATCTTGTCAAGAATGTTCAATAAAACCAATCAACGATAGCATTGCCTGTTGCGCCGATATTCGGCCATAATTGCTTTCTGACGGAAGCATCCTATTCGATTTTCCATTCGCATTTCCACCGGCTAACATAATATACCTATGTAGATATAAGTAGGTGTCTTATGCTTCAAATTACTATTAAGGAAAATTAAACTGTTTTACTTAGTTAATTTGGCAATCGCATTATGATTTTGGCAAAAAGTGACTGAATTTCAAAATTTAATTGTGACTTAATTTATAACAGTTAAACTATCCTTGTGCAAAAGATTAAATGAAGCGAAGTCTCTAAATTGTAAAACGCTGCGGTGAAACGTTTGGCTGGACAGAGCGTATAATAAATAAATAAGAAAGAAAAAAAAAGTGTTTATTAGATGCCACAGAAATTACACATACAAAAATACATAAAATAATCACGCAAAATAAGATGCGAGGTGTGTGGTACCTACCAAAGTGGACTCCACTCATCATTTGCTGCGCATGTGGCGGGAATACAGGCACATATCGCTGGTCTTCCGTGGAGCCAGAAGTTTTGGACAGTAAGTATAAAAGATAGAATATAAGTTAGTATAAATAATGTGGTTAATAACTTGGGTCAAGAGAAGGATTTAATAATAAACTAAGTAAAATAGAGTAAATAAAAGCGAAAATTGAGTTATTAAACCGGGTATATAATTACATGTATGTATAGGTATTAAAAGCAATAATAATATAACAACAAACTAATATAATTATCTAGTGATTACCTAGATAATACTGTACAGCTTCGCTTCATCGTATAAAATAAAATTCCGTCGAATAACTGTACCCTGCAGAGAAGATTCTATGTGTGAAAAGTAGAAACGACAAAAACAGGAAGATAATTCGTAACTAATGTGCGATCTCCTGATTTATACATTTAATGAACTAAGGCTCTCTCGAGGATAATTAGGAAACACCCGTAGACTAAGCCATTAGGAAGGTTAGTAAGGAAGTCAAAAATGTTGCTAACGGAAAAATAAACCGGCCAAGTGCGAATCAGACTCGCGCATCAAGGAAGGGCATTTGGGGTATGAGGCGGGGGGACTCCCCACACACCCACACGTCACCTGCGCTTGCCCGCACCGAGTTAGCGCGGGGGCTGTGCGGGTGTGCGGGGCGTTCCCTCCCCCGTTCGCCATCTCGACCTGTCGCGTGCCTACTATACTTTACCTAGCCTGAGTGTGCATTGAACTTTTAATTTTAAAAAGTCACGGCACTTAAATAATAATTATACTATCTAATCTAAATATATAAAAGGAAAAGTGACTGACTGACTGGCTGAGTGACAGACTAACTGACTGACTGACTGACTGACTGACTGACTGACTGACTGACTGACTGACTGACTGACTGACTGACTGACTGACTGGCTGACTGACTGATCTATCAACGTACAGCTAAAACTACTGGACGGATCGACCTGAAATTTTGCATGCAGATAGCTATTATGACGTAGGCATCCGCTAAGAAAGGATTTTTGAAAACTCAACCCCTAAGGGGGTGAAATAGGGGTTTGAAATTTGTGTAGTCCACGCGGACGAAGTCGCGAGCATATAAGCTAGTTGTATATATTTAGTTTTATTTCGATGCAATATTGGCCCCTCGAGAGCTGCATATCTCTCCGGGGACTAATATTGCATCGAAATTGGCATCGGCGGCGGCGGAAATAATGTAGGGATATTTAAATTTGCATATGGATAAATAGAAAAGGAGTAGGTACATAACGGTAGTATGATGATTAGATTAGCTATTATTCTTCAAAAGAGTGTCATTTACAATAGTTTTTTCATTCATAATTACAATTTTTAAAATTTTGTGTATCTTATTGTTTTTGTTTTAATAAAACGCTATAATTTTGATTCCTGATCACATAGTCACTAACATTGCTTTATTACCTACCATGTCTTTCTCGGTATACCTACTACAGTGAATCAGTACCCTTATTATAAATGCGAAAGTGTGTTTGTTTGTTGGTTTATTGGCTTGTCCTTCAATCACGTCGCAACGGAGCAACAGATCGACGTGATTTTGTGCATGGGTATAGTTTAAGACCTGGAGAGTGACATAGGCTACTTTTTATCTCGGAAAATCAAAGAGTTCCCACGGGATTTTTAAAACCTAAATCCACGCGTACGAAGGCGCGATCATGAACTAGTAAATCTATAATTCTTACATTTTTCTAGGTTCTGGCCTCTAAAATCCAGTTGAACGTTTGTGTAGCGTGACAAATGAAGTGGAATATGATATTGAATCGTGGAACTATCTGGAATGCGCCGAGAGGCAACTGGGGCGGATTGATGCATGTGGCGGCAAATAGACGCTCGCGGTAACGCAAACTACAGTCTGCACCATTTTGCACCCCATCTATTATTATAACTGAACTCGGCTGTTACTCATGTTTGGTTTTCATCGGTGCATGCCCGACTAGTTTCGAACCTATCCGGGTGTTAGTTATTATTTTAAACCATTGGTTAAAGATTTTTTTATTACTTAGTAAGATTAATATTAGGAAGGTACAAGAATGTGTAAACATGTGAACCTTTCCACCAAGAAATCTAAATTATCAGTCAGATGGTAGATATTTATTCCTCTAAAATATAATTAGCTTATAATACGGTAGTTAAAATAAGTAGCGTAGAGTGTGATATGTGGCACTATTACTTATTTCGTACCTACTTAATAGATATTATACCTAGTTTTACAAATAAAAATGCTTGGTTTAGGTCAAAAATTAAGATTTTTGTTTTAGGTTTTTTGAAATTTCATCCCGCGGGGTGATTACGTAAAACGTTGCAGTAGCGACAGCAACGCGACAGCAGAAGCAATTTGACAGTCCATTTGCTGTCTCTCTTCTTCTTCATCTTATTTTGCTTGGTGGCTATTGCTGACTCTCTCTAGCCGCTGTTTTGACAGCAATGATCGCGAGATTTACACCTGTCGCAAGCCTGTCGAGAGATACGTAATCACCCCGCCGTTTTATTTCGTTCTAGTTTGTGTAAAGCTATTGTGTTAGAGTTGTACCTGGTATGCTTGCGACTTGTGCGGAGAAAGGCACTTGTCCCACCGCCGACGAGGAAGCGACTAGCTACCGACAATTTTCTAGCTCAAGAAACATACAATCGATGTATGATTCACGAATAAAAGAGATAGTTGATCGCTGACTGTGCACACTGCCAGTGAGATCTCTCTTTACTAGTTTGTCGCAGCGACAAGAGCTATCAAAGAAAAACTTGTTCTTATCAAAGAAAAAAAGAAAAAATTACTAAAATGTAATAATTACTCGCCCGATACACTCAGACCTTCGTTATTTTATAAAAACTCTGTTTCTCTGCGTATTGTCCCCAACACTGGGAAGAACAACGTACTTTGTTTGTATGTTTAAAATGAAATAAATTAAGACTAAGATTTTTTACACGTTTATTACCTGTTATCTCCCAAAGCCGCCATGATCCAAACAAACATCCATTCAAACAAAGGTCTGGCTAGCTTTTACTCCAACTCAGTCATAGCCCAGCGATAAAACTATCCCAATTCCCAAATAAACACTCGCTTCTCGTCGCTTACTATATTGCTTTGCCAATCGTTTCTAGCTTTTAGTTCAACTTGTCCTCTAATCTCCGGCGCTCGGACAGCTGCCTAAGTGAGGCGTGGTGATGCATGTGCGAGAAAATAGCTTCAGCATGTGATCACAGGGCGGCTCTCCCCTTTTAAATCACCTTGTTTTGATGGCTGCGGGATTTATTGGACGTGTACGACTTTTACGCGAATAAATTTAATAGAAATCAATTCGTTTTCTTATCTATTGTTTACACGGGTGCCATTTTGTCGTAAGCTATTAGCAAATCAGAAAATATATTTTCTTTTTTGTTATTGAACAACGGAAGTTCATTAATTTCGGGGTTAAACTTTAATTTTTTTTTTTTTTTTTAAATAACTTCCTGTGGGTCATATTTATCTTTCTCTGAACATTTTATACAATTAATTATAACAGGAGAAACTGACTGGCTGACATATCAACTACTACTCGTTTGATGTCGTCTGTCCATTGTCCATCTAATGAGGGGTCTGCGCTTTCCGGTGCGAGGTCGGCATGGTGCGTTAGATAAAGCAAAATCAGTACCCCTATTATCAATGCGAAACTGTGTTTGTTTGTTTGTTTCTTGGTTTGTCCTTCAATCACGTCGCAACGGAGCAACGGATGGACGTGAATTTTCGCATGGCTATAGTTTAAGACCTGGAGAGTGACATAGGCTACTTTTTATCCCGGAAAATCAAAGAGTTCTCACGGGATTTTTAAAAACCTAAATCCATCCGTATGAAGTCGCGGGCATCAGCTAGTACTCAAATAAGTTTGTAGACCTACTCTGTAAAGGTTAATGACATAAAAGTCATACCAATATCTCCAACGCCAACGTACGCGCAAGCTCTTCTCTCCGATAGCCAACATTTATAAAAGTAAATAGCTGGCAAAAGCCGTTTTTATTATTGCAGTATTTCAATACCTGGAACTCGTGGCATAAATACGGATATTCATTCAGCGTATTAACTTTTAATATCCATGCATTGTTTCGATATTATTATCGGGATTTAAAATTTTCGTCATCGCAACTTTTAATTACAACAACCGGATTGTTTAATCACACCCATATTATAAATGCGAAAGCGTTTTGTTTGTTGATTTATTGGTTTGTTGGTTTGTCTTTCAATCACGTCGCAACGGAGAGTCAAAACGACGTAATTTTTTGCAGGTTATATTTAAAGACCTGGTGAGTGACATAGACTATCTATTTATTTGACGCT
This sequence comes from Maniola hyperantus, assembly GCF_902806685.2. Taxonomy (NCBI): domain Eukaryota; kingdom Metazoa; phylum Arthropoda; class Insecta; order Lepidoptera; family Nymphalidae; genus Maniola; species Maniola hyperantus. The sequence goes on along the minus strand of NC_048538.1, from coordinate 13,837,501 downwards.
AGAGGTGAACGAACGTTGCGTAAGTAGGCCACTCGTAGTCAATGTCGGAGGTGGGACATTGACCCGAGTTTTGCACACACTAAAAAAATGCTACATCACTATAACTACAAAATGAGGCAAATAGTTATTGGTATTGGATTGTGTTTAGGTAGTATAACAACAACGCTAAGTTTTTGCTAGCGTTCTGGTTACATCCTGTATATTAGTCTATATTTCACAAATGAAATGATAATAAATTATACTTAGGCAAATAAATGACCATTTGTGATTCAAAACCTTGTTCAAAACAGTATTTAGCAGCCACCTAATCCACCTATGCTACATAACAACATAGTGATTAGTTCAACGAGCATTCCATTTACGCATACGATCTCCTAAGTGAGCTTGTGGATGTATGAAGCAAGTGCATCCAACAGATATGGTAGTGTCTACAGTAACAATAAAACCGGCCAAGTGCGAGTCAGACTCGCGAACCGATGGTTCTGTACTACAGAATAAGTAACTCCCATGAATGAATATTAAAGAATTTACTATTAATTAATTAATTAAAAGTAGTCTATCAGCCGCACTCAGAGTCGGTTAATCGTTATTTAAGTTTAGTTAAAACGAGACAGAGCTATATCTCTCACATAAATCTGTCTCGTTTTAACTCAATCTTAAGTAACGATTAGCGACTCTGAGTGCGGCTGTATGTCATTTTCCAGTAGTGGTTAGGACGTCGGCTTTCTTTTCGGGAGGTCAAGGGTTCGATCCCAGACACGTACCTCTAACTTTTCGGAGTCATGTGTGTATTAAGCAATTACCTAAATATCACCTACTTTAATGGCGAAGGAAAACCATCGTGAGGAAACTTGCATGCTTGAGAGTTCTCCATAATGTTCTCAAAGGTGTTTGAAGTCTGCCGAGCCGCACTGGGCCAGCGTGGCAGACTATGGTCTAAACCCTTCAGCATTCTGAGAGGAGACCCGTGCTCAGTACTGATCATGATGCCAAAATCCTTCCGATCCGATCCAGCAGTCTAAGTCTGAGAGAGTAGAAAAAAAAATTAGTTTGTTCTATTTGCCACATACACAAGTTTCATGACTCGGTGCAGTCATGAAAGCTCAACGTGTTGATGGATTTGCTCGCTTTGCCGACGAGGCGATCAGGCGATGACTGGCGGAATAAATGAACGTTAAATCCTCCATAAGCCAACCTGCTGCGCTTCTACCAGATGTATAGTATGCCATGTTATGTGCACTTTAGAATCTATGAATTTATTATTATTTTGGAAACATGATTAAATCTAGTGGGAGGCTTCGGCCGTGGTTAGTTACCAGCCTACCAGCTTTAGCGTTCCGGTACGATGCCGTGTGGAAACCAAAGGGCATGGGTTTAATAAGAACCGCCATACCCCTTCCAGGTTAGCCCGCTTCCATTTTAGACGGCATCATCACTTACCACCAGGTGAGATTGCAGTCAAGGGCTAGCTTGTATCTAAATTAAAAATAATTGAGGCAAACGTAAGAAACTCGGCGTTCGGATGCTCTCTACTCGCTATTCGGATGCTTGTGTTTGCCCTCAAGTTATACGAGTACCTACCTACCAAATTCTAAAATAACCGGTAATAATAATAGTTCCGGCTATAGTCCGTAAAAAATGACTTTTCACGCCATTTTAACTCTATGGGTCAACTGTCATGTCAGAAGTACGGTTCAGAGGGGGATTCCAACATCAATGGGTTCACCTTTAAAATAAGGACTGAAATCGTACTTTTGACATGAAATTTAACACAAAAAGTAATTTTTTAAGCATTATCATAAAAAGGCAAAACAAAGCGATCACTCACAGTCGTTGCCTTCTGTCAGAGGGTAATTTGTACCCTTTGACAGTAAAAGCATGTTTGTTTTTGTAGTAGGTAGGTATCTTCTTATCCAAAACCACGAAAAGTGCAATTTATTTTCGTTGGCGTTTTTCTATTGTTTATATTAAACTATGTAGCTGATACCCGGCGTGTGCTACTTACCTACGCTAAAAATGTGCATTGTTTTAGTGGTCTAAAACCATTTTCGCATTATTGCCTTTCTAATGAAACCGGTTTGGGACGCATCGGTTTGATGGTTTCAAAGTCTTTTACCGAGATATGTAGAAACATTTTTTTTGTGTTTTATTTAATAGGATAATTTGTAATTTCTGCTTAGACGTTTTTTCTGTTGTTTAAATTAGGAAAATAATGCGTAATTTTTGCTTTGACGGCTAACTCGGTTTTCGACGAAATTGTGTCCCGTAATAAAGGAGCGAGTTTCTGAAATACGTTAACAATGTCAGGACCTCGTTCACAGGACCCTTGAGGTTTAATTCATTCTGCGAGATGATGCTCAAAATCTCAATGATTTTAATATTGTGTTATATATTAGTACAACGATCTTTTATGACTTGAGCTAAAAGCCTCAAAGGCAAAATACATATTGTAGGATTAGTTGCCAGATCAAACTGTTTGCAGATGATGTGAGGTCTTGAGAGAGATTTCTGTAAATTTAATTTTAAGGCTACCATGGCGCATTGGATTTATTATTTCAGTTTTAAGTTTGTACTAGTTTATTATAATTTTTGTGGTCAAGTCCTGTACAGCATCAGGACTGAGGAGTTAGAATCCAAATTTTCATGGGACAAGTTACACTATCGATTAAAAAAAAATTAAAAACGGTTCAGAAATCTCGGAAATTTCGGTGTCTTTTATATAGGTATATACTTATATAGGTAGAAAAACCCAACTCCTTTTTTGAAAGTTGGTTAAAAAGTAGCCTATGTAACTCCTCGGTTAATCTTCTACTTGTCTGTGAAAGTCCCGTAAAAATAGGTTCAGCCGTTCCGAAGATTAGCCCGTTCAAACAGACAGACAGACATACAAAAATATTAAAACGTGTGATTCAATAATGATACAGTCCAAATAACCATAAGAGCTTAATTTGTTGTAAGTAGTTATTTTGAAATTACAGACAGACACTTCAATTTTATTTATTAGTATAGATATAGATTAATAAAGTTATAGAAGTATAGATATAGATTTATTCAGTTAAGTATGTTTTTTGTTTCAACTCACAACATTGTGATAAATCATTATCACATCACGCATTAAATTAACAAAAACCTTTAATCGGCTAACAAAAACCAATGCGTTGGAAATAACATTGCGGTTACAGGTGGACAAAACAAAATGCCCGGTTAATTTTAATTTTATCTGATGTTTCATTTCGTGTAAACAAAATATTACGCCTAACCTTTATCCAAATACATAATATTTTATACCTTCCTAAATGATTCGTTATGTTGGACACAATTTATTGGTTTACCCGTAGTACATATTGGTCGCAAACAAAATTCCTACAACGAAAAACCTTAAAAAACCGGTCAAGAAAGTCGGACTCGCACACGAAGGATTCCGTACCATCGTACAAGACATAACATTATGTACTTTTTAATTTTTAATTATTTGTTGTGATAGCGGCAATAGAAAAACACACTGTGTGAAAATTTCAACTGTCTACCCTATTACTAGCGACCCAATTACTACGCCTCTGCTGTACGTCCGTCTGTACAGCCACCCGTCTGTCCGCCCGTTCGTATATTGTTGCGCTGTATCTCGTGAGCCATAATATCTCTACCTATATAGAGAGTTGAAATTTTAACAGTGTGTATTTCTATTGCCGCTATTACAACAAATAATAAAAATATCAGAATGGCCAACACAAAAAAAATGAGTTTTATTTCTCTCTTCCGTACGATGGCACGGAACCCTTTGTGTGCAACTCCGACTTGACTGGTTTTTTCATTATCGACGTATTTTGTTTGTCTTTTAGATGAAAATCCCGATTAAATCCCTTAGGCATTGTCGAAGGTGAGAGTTAGTAAGTGATACACGTCTACTGTTTTTGTTATGTGTAACTGAAGATCTATTTGCAAAGGGTTTGTTCGCTGGGTCTGAACAAATCCCATGTAATAATACATAATATGTTCGGGGGATCAACCTATTGTTCTGTACCTTTTTTGTAGTCTAAAGGATAAAGGGAATGACATCTACGATTCTGCGTTAGAGGTAAGTAATGGATTGTGTAGTTGACATTGGTAGTTCCTAGTTACTTTATTTTTAATTCGTAGATGAGTCAACTTTTGACTGCTATCCCACCGGATGAGGATGACGAATTATAAAATGGCAGCTAGTGCTAAATAAAATAAAATGCTAATAAATAAAGGGCAAATGGTATAACTACATGGCTTGGATGTAAAGCTTTGCCAGTAACATCGCGCTCCCCCCTGGTCGATGGTACCTACCTATTATGAATTTTATTCCCAAAAAAAAAAACTTGAACATTGAATGGCTTCCCTTCTACCGGCTACCTTTCTACCGGCAAAGCCGAACCGCCAAGCGTTTTACCGCTCCGGTACGATGCTGGTGAGAAGTCAAAGGGGTTTAATAAAACCTGCCATACCCTTTCCAGATCAACCCGCTTTCATCTTAGACTGCATAATCACTTACCACCAGGTGAAATTGCAATCAAGGGCTAACTTGTATTTGAATAAAAAATATAAAAAAAAAACGGTTCCATGACTGTGGGACTGTCGTCTAAAATTTCAGCCTTTGGCGTTGCTTATTAAAACTTCCTTGGTTTACCTTTACCCTTTGGTAAGCTAATAAGTCCTGCAAACAAAACCTACATTACCTGTCGACCTAAAAAAAGTTTCGTGCGGGCCAATTTTCCGAGAAAACTTTTAAGGGCGGAGCGAGTTCGCGCACGCGTATTACGTTCGCTGAAGAGTTGTTGGCCATTGACGACAACCGCAGGCTTGAGCTAGCCGCCTGAAGTAGTCGCCGCGAAACCTTCGAACCATGCGAACGCATACGATGCACTGCGCACTCTACCCGGGAAAACTTTGAAAACCAAAAATTTTTTAAAAAAAACTTTAAAAACTCTTATTAAGTTACCACTACATCGGACATACTGAAGTTCAAAGTCTGTAAAGTTTTTTGAAGTTCGTAAACTTTTTTTTACGGGTGGAAATTCGTCTCTAGGTAATTTATATGTTTAGTCTTATAATACGATAACTATTTTATGCTGCTTGACTTTTATGAGCCTTTACATTTTTCTACATAATACATAATTATATAAACTTTTCCTACATATAATTTCATGAACCTGTCCATTTCTACAACTATACCTCTATATCTATATGAAGTAAACTCTATTAAACCAACCGATTTTGTTATAGTATACCTACACGGATGATACCCATGACTTGATTCGCGTTAATTTAGGTTTTTAAAAATCTCGTAAAAACCCTTTAATTTCCCCTGTTTCCCGTAAAAAAAGTAAGCAGCATGACGTGTCACTCTACAGGTCGTCTACTATATTACTTTTGCAAAAAATTACGTTGATCCGTTGCTCTGTTGCGGCGTGATTGAAGGACATACCGACATACAAAGACACTTTCACGATCATTAAATTAATAGATAGTGATAATTTTTTAAGTCCCTACGAGTTAAATAATATGAAAATATTATAATTTCTACTTTTTCTGAATTTATAAACATCCTTCAGATTGAATTATTTTGACGTCAGCCGAAATAAAAATATACCATCAGCTCGAAACTTCAGTCTAGTGCTGACGTCACTAAAATGGCGGCCACGAGCATGTGGCCGCCATTGATGGGTTCCACCAACCTCTGTAGTGACAGAGGTTACTTCAGGTTTTTATTTTATTTTATTTTTATTGAACCACCTACAGAATCATATAAAAAATACATTATTAAATTATACGCGGCTACAGCATGCAAGTTTAGACGGATAAGTCGTGCGAAAGAACTTAGAACTAACAGCTTATGAAAGAAACATAAAGGTAAGAAAAAAAAGAAAAAAGATTAAGTGTAAGAAAACATAAATTCAACCATAAATTAATTATTGAAAATATTACAATAAAACTTAAAGGTAGCCTAATTACTATACAAATCATGCCCGCCAAATGATGCCAAGAATACTGGCTGCATTTCCGCGCGATCCATAAAATTGGTTCACAGTCGCTTGGTATATTTTAATAGTATGCTATGTATACATTTATGAAATCAGTAGTTTTTGCTTTTTCATTTGACATGCCACTCGATACAATAGCAAAAAATTTTTTAAAGACCCCCACTTTTTTGGGTGTAAAATCCGTCAGATTGGTTTTTTTTTGGATAAAATGCAGCCTGTGTCACCCGAACTATAACAACGAATCAATTGACACCTCATTCATCAAAATCGGCCCAGTAGTTTAGCCGCTACAGTGGAACATACATAGATACAAACACACATACATACATAGACTGCGAAAATCATAAGCCTTCCTCTTGAAAAAATAATTATTATCCTAATAATATTATGATAATGTGAAAGTGTGGATGTTTGAATGTTTGGATGTTTGTTACTCAATCACGCAAAAACAGCTCAACGGATTTGGATGAAATTTGGAACGGAGATAGATTATACCCTGGGTTAACACATAGGAAATGAAATGAAATAGGCTACTTTTATCCCGGAAAATCAATGAGTTCCTGCGGGATTTTGTAAAACGTAAATCCACGCGGACAAGTCGCGGGCATCAGTTAGTGTTAAAATAGTGTGAATTAATATCAGGCACACAAAATAATTAATATTATACTCAGAGGGACTATAATTGATCTGAAAAAGGTAAAGCCCCCGGCCACAGGCATAACCCATCAAATAAGCAATGAATGAACATAATAGTGATTGGAAATCGAACTGTGAAGCCTTCATGATCGACTCTTATGTCATATCCGACAATGATGCCCATTGTCTTTTTTGTGCGAGATTTTATTTAGGAATGGCCCAAACTTAGATATTTTTTTAACGTCCATTTATGTAATGAAACGTTTGAAGTGGTAACTTATTTTAGTAATCAAGGTAAAATACTGAAATATATTGTGGGACTACAGGATTTGTTTTGAATCTATAGATATTGATATCTATTTTAAGTTTAAACACATTGCATTCTAATCTAGCCTCGCAATTATGTTTTACTAGCTGATGCAAACAAACTAACCTTGCCAAAAATCACATAAATCCGTTGCTCTGTTGCGACGTGATTGAAGGACAAACCAACAAACCACCAAATAATTAAACCAACAATCAAACACACTTTCACAGTTATAATATGGGTAGTGATTGAAAAATCCTTTAACTTATTTACATGATGGAAAATAATCAAAAGGAAAAAATGTCTAGGAATAGGTACTTATCCAAAATAAGTTACATTGTAACGCTGTATGGAAACAAATTGACGATAATGATGTCAATTTCAATATTTCCAATATAACATACCTACATAGGAAATTGAAAGTGTTCTCGCAAAACAAAACTAATTAGTATAAATCTAAATTGATAGAGACAAAAAAATACCGAAAGTAGTAGGTACTATCGAATAACAATATTGTTTTGATATTTGAATCGTACATTTCAAAATTTACGGGATTGTTTCCGTAGATATAATTATTTAATATTATGTATCTACATATATCTCGTTTCTAAATATTTATTTCATATTGGTGCCTACTTTTCATTAGAAAGAACTTGTGAAAAATATTTAGAACTAGGGTGATACCCGCGACTTCGTCCGTGTAAGTTTCGCTTTTAAAAAATCCCGTGGGAACTCTTCGATTTTCCGGCATACAAAGTAGCCTATGTCCTTCCCCGGGATGTGAGCTATCTCTGTACCAAATTTCGTCAAAAACGGTTGAACAGATGGGCCGTGAAAAGCTAGTAGACAGACAGACAGACGGGCAGACAGACAGACACACTTTCGCATTTATAATATTAGTATGGATTTTACAAAAACGAGTTAAATAAAATGCGAAACATGGTCGGGAGCATGAAATGAACAAACTCGTAACTACACATAACACCGGCTCTCAAACTAATGGAATAGAAACGTATTTTATAAAAATGAAAGATACACTGTTAGCCTTTTAACTCCGCTGCAACATTACTGTGGGAATTCGCTTCAGTCTGCACTGCTGGTAGGTATTAATGCAATGACGTGTAGTACGCGACAGGTCGAGATGGCAATCGGGGTGGCAACGCCCCGCACACCCGCACAGTACAACCTGGTGCGAGCCAAAACCTTACGGTTCAATTTACGGTGCCTATGTAGAGTAGACGAGAAAAAATCATCCCCACTTTACATGTTGGAAGCTAATCTAAAAAAAATATTTATCACAATTTTATTTCACCACTTTGTCAGCGTGATTAATATTTATACCCATGCCAAATTACAGATTTCAAGCACTAATAGTCTCTGAGATTAACCGAGGACGGACGGACGGACGGACAGACGGACGGTCATGACGAAACTATAAGGGTTCCTTGTTTACTACGGAACCCTAAAAACACCCAAAAACATAAATTAAAAAACACAGACATACAACGCCATAACGCCTCTGTTCCGTCGTACGTAAAATTAAAACAATAATTGATTTCAAAAAAATTATAACTTTTTAAATTGATCAATCAATAAACAAAATTATCCATTACAGAAAGTAGAGATATCAACCTAATTGGCTTTCTGCAAACGAAATATCAAAGCCTAAATTCTTTTGATCAATATAAATCCTTTTGATCAAGTAGGGGTACGTTTTTACATCGCCATTGACACTGCGAATGAAATCACTGACAAAAGTTACAATTCACTAAACTTCAAAGACTACAATACCGTTTGTTAGATTCAAATGTATTGGTATAAAATACTTGTATTGAAAACGAAATCTATATATATAAAAGGAAACGATGACTGACTGACTGACTGATCTATCAATGCACAGCTCAAACTACTGGACGGATCGGGCTAAAATTTGGCATGCAGATAGATGTTATGATGTAGGCATCCGCTAAGAAAGGATGTTAGAAAATTCAACGCCTAAGGGGATGAAATAGGGGTTTGAAATTTGTGTAGTCCAGACGAAGTCGCGAGCATAAGCTAGTTGGATATAAACTATGTATTGAGTCTGCTGGTCTGGTCAACAATAATAATTTAATGTATTTTAGATAGCCTTTTGATTTTACTTTTGAGACAAACTACTTTGTCTACATAACACGCATGGGTGTCCTCTCAAAATAAGAGGGGCTTTAGTCTAGCACTATGGCCAAGTGAATTGGCAAACTTATCACACACTTTTGAGAATAATATTGTGGAGAACTTTTAGGCATACAGGTTTCCTCACGATGTTTTCCGTCACTACATTAGATATCTCCTTAGTTATTTTTGGAAATATTGTTTTCCAATAAATCTAAATATCTAAATATATGTATAAAAGGAAAAGGTGACTGACTGACTGACTGATCTATCAACGCACAGCTCAAACTACTGAACGGATCGGGTTGAAATTTGGTATGTAGATAGCTATTATGATGTAGGCATCCGCTAAGAAAGGATTTTTGAAAATTCAACCCCGAAGGGGATGAAATATGGGTTTGAAATTTGTGTAGTCCACGCGGAGGAAGTCGCGGGCTAGTATTATTAATAACGGGTATGGGAGTAGTAAAAATCCCATATCTTTCCAGGTAAGCCCGCTTCTCTCTGACTGCAACCTAACTTATGAGTTAAGGTCACAGGTTAGACTACAGTCAAGGGCTAAGTATCTTACTTATGCTAATTGTTTTTTTTGTAAAGCAATTAAGTTCAAGATTACACTTATGCGGGTCACATCGCTTTTAGAATTTCTTGTCTTGGAGACTTCGTAATTTACAAGCGTTGTACAAGAACTTTTTAATCAGCGATGGGCCAGTTATTTCAAGCGTTATTTCAAGCGCTTTTTATCCGAGACGAAGTACCTAACCGTACCGCGTTCTCCAGCCCTTTACATACAAACGTATAGTACGCGACAGGTTGAAATGCCAATCGGGGAGAGAACGCCCCGCACACCTGCACAACCCCCGCGCTAACCGATGCGGGCGAGCGCGGGTGACGTGCGGGTGTGCGGGGCATCCCGCCGCCTCATACCCTGATTGTCATCTCAACCTGTCACGGACTATAGTTTGGTTCTTATTTGCATACAAACCTCTGTCTCAAAATATAAAGTCTCTGGTCTGATTTGATGGGAAGCTTCGCTCGTGGCTAGTTATGACTCGGCAAAGACGTGTTGCAATTTGCAATCGATTAGTATTCCATGATAATGCCGCGTACGTAAAAACTGATTAGGGGTATAGATTTAATTAAAATGTCCCTTACAGCCCCTAGCTACAAGTTTCCACTTCTACCTAAGACTCTTACGTCATTATAGTCCGCGCCAGGTCGAGATAGGAATCGGGATATGCGGCGGAAGTATGCCCCGCATCACCCGCGGTTTTCACACCCACACACAAGTGTTTTTTTTTACGAAATCTTTTTATCCCGGAAAATCAAAGAGATCCTTCGGAATTTTTCCTAACCTTCCTAAACCCACGCGAAGTCACAGGCATCATCTGAGTATTCCTAGTAGGTCATAATTTTATGAACAAAATTACATTAGGTTTAAAATGTGTTGCTTTGTTACATAAATGTAAATAAACTTTCTTTTTTATGCTCACCACATGCTAATGGTTCATGATTCTGATCAATCAGTCCACAGAAACTTTTCACTGAGTTGTTATTAGTTTATTACCCTAATTTTCCAAAAATAAACCTTTATTAGTCGTGTATACTAGTATGGTATTAAAATCAAATTATCCTTTATTTCGTTTTTGGCTAGTGTTTTGTTGCTCGTAATAAAATGTAACGATGTCAGGGCAAAGTAAGTTAACTTTTAGTAGGTACATAGAAGCTAAAATAATTTTATGTAACCTTTTCAGTTTTTATAAAGGCCTGGTGTTGGCTCTCGATTAAACTCTTCGATTTTCCAATATAAAAAGTAGTTTGTCTCCGAGATGTCTTATCTCTTTACCAAATCCCATCAAAATCGGTCAAACGGATGGGTTTTTTAAATTCTTTTTTTAATTATTATTGCAAGATAGTCTTGCGATTGCCGACAATCATGCTTAGAAAAGCAATGATGAGGTCTAGGTTGGAGCGCGCTTGCCTAGAAGATACCTATTCACTCTTATTTTGAAGATATTTACGTGGCAGGAATATATTATTATACAGTTATCACTTAACATTAGGTGACCCACCTGCACGTTTGCTCGCCATTTTTATTTTAAAAAAAAGGAAACACGGACGCCGCCGCCGGAAGGGTATTCCACACCTTAGCGGTTCGTATCAGAAACGTTTCGTGCGAGTTGATTGGATGTCGACCACATAAGGATTCCGTTGTAACTCATTGATTTTCCGGGATAAAAAGGAGCATATGTCCGTAAAAGCTAGTAAACAGAATTGATTAAAAGGCTGCATAAAATCTAAATAGGTATATAAAAGGAAAAGGTGACTGACTCACTGACTGATCTATCAACGCACAGCTCAAACTACTGGACGAATCGGGCTGAAATTTGGCATGCAACTAGAGCTATTATAACAATTTTTGAAAATTCAACCCCTAAGGGGGTGAAATTGGGGTTTGAAATTTGTGTAGTCTACGCGGGCGAAGTCGCGAGCATAAGCTAGTTAAAAGTAATTTTTTTTTCTAAAAAAAACTTATTGGGTTGTAAAGCCATATTCGTACTTTCCTGGTTTCATGGTCAAAGTTAAAGAAACTCTGAGGTGTGCAACCTAAAATGCCTTTTTGTGGTACTGTGACACACTGGCTCTAACAGATAGAGATTGTGGATATTAAGTAACTAAGTAGAACTAACTTACATAGTTTAAGTCCGCTGTCCAACAGCTTCGTAAGTTGGTAACTGAATGGCAAACTAATGTGACTATTGAAGACAAACTGCAAAACTAGTGAGCAATAAACAACTCAAGGTGTAACGATCCTCCAACTTCACCAGCTCAGTTAGCAGATGGTAGCCATTATTTGTTGTAAATGTGTTTCAATTGGAATGCTTGCTTAGTGTTTGTTAATTGGAAACTATTATGGCAATATTAATAAAGGTTTATTATATAAAAAAAAATAACATAATTTTTTTTGAATTATTGTGCAAAATGTCGAAAATTGGCAATACTTCTTAGTACTATGGATAAAGAGAATACTTAAGAGTGCCTGACACAACGCTTCTCTTTATCCGTGACACGTTGTTTGATGTTTATACATTTGTCCCGCTCATGTATTAAGTATCTGAAGGCGACATTATCACGTCGACTAAAATATTGAAGCGCCATCGATTCGCGAAGTGAAAGTGGATAAGTGTCATCCCAAACTTTGACAAGATAAGGCAAGTTCAGTGCGATCTGCTTTCTTTTGGTTGGTTTCCATTGTCGCCTAAACAGATCCGACTTTTTGTACAAACTTTCAAAATTTCTTGTCAATTTACAAGGAAAGTTTTACAAGACGAATTCGTCTTCCTGTAGAACTGTTTTTAAAGAGATGGATAGTTTTAAACTATACTTACTCAGTCTTTATCAGGGTACTTTATCAGTAGTTTAGGGCTTGGGACTTAAGTAGGAAAGATTAGCAACAACAACAATGCAACAAGTTTTTGTATTTTTGACCTGTTTTATTCGATAAATTGGTTCAGTGCTATAGTATCGTTGTTTGTTTTGTAATAGTAAATCTACACATATTAAAATAAAGCAGATTCAGTGGGGAAATTATGTTAGATGGTGGTAGAGTACCTAACTGAAAACAAATTAATTATTTTCGAGGGAGTTACATAATATTACCAAGACAGTCGTAAGTTAGACCGTCATTTAACCCCAAAAACTTTCTAGCTTCACTCTTCTAGTTTAAAAAAAAGTACTTAGTAAAATAAAATATTTCAATTTCAACGTACGTTTCAAAACGAACATCCCGGTAGGTATAATGGAAACTGTCTCTTCGACACAACTTTGAGGACTATTATTACAGAGGCTTTGTTTTGTCAAAACGCTTCCAAAATATTGCTTCATTATTTTTCTGGTTGTTTCCAAGCCCAAGGGATAGTGAGGAGATCCGTTCATTTGTACCGGACACAGCGGAATTAGGCTAGCTTTCTCTTTGGACAATAATGTATAGGATTAGTAAACCTACCTTCTTAGTTCATACACGTTACCTACATATCTGATAGCTTTTATGATCATAATAAATCAAGGAGAAATACCGGTGAACGGTCGCTCTTATTATAAATGTGTATGATAAGTGTAGGTACCTATTTTAATTACTGAAAAAAAAACAGTGATAGCCTTGTGGTTAAGATGTCGGCTTCTTATAAGGGGAGTCGGGGGTTCGATCCCGAGCAGGCCCCCCTAACAAAAAACAACTGAATATCACTTTCATTAAGGAAAATCTGCATGCCTCCATAGTGTTCTGGTAGGTGTGTGAAGTCTAGTACTTAGCCAATATAGTGGACTATTGCCAAACCCCTTGTCATTCTGAAAGGAGACCCATGCCACAATATTTGTGCCCGTGATCAGTAGTGGACCGGCGATGTGTTAATAATGTTAGTGATTGCAATAACTGGGTAAATGCAGACTAAATTTGGTGGCTCGAATTTGGTCTTTAATTTGGCCCTCCTCCTTTTTGCCTCAGGCAAGTCTTCGGTCCCGGTTATTCTCACTAACTTTTGATAAAATAATATCGTTAAACCCAATCGTGGAAAATTTTAGTCTAAAACTTTTTATCTAAAAGTCGTTTTTTCGTATCCGGTTGCGTAGGTCAGAGAAACGAGTGATTAAGATCTACATTTTAAACATAAATTATATAAATACAACTAGCTTATGCTCGCGACTTCGTCCACGTGGACCACACAAATTTAAAACCACTATTTCACCCCTTTAGGGGTTGAATTTTTAAAAATCCTTTCTTAGCGGATGTCTACGTAATAATAGCTATCTGCATGCCAAATTTTAGCCCGATCCGTCCAGTAGTTTGAGCTGTGTGTTGATAGATCAGTCAGTCAAGTCAATCAGTCAGTCACCTTTTTTTAACCGACTTCAAAAAAAGGAGGAGGTTCTCAATTCGTCGGAATCTTTTTTTTAAATATATTTAGAAGATAATATGCTACCAACTGACGTTGCGCCAGGTGCTCGTAATTTGCTTCATCGATAGCGAAGAATTGAGAACTTTTGCATAGGTACTAAAAACTTCCAATCCAATGGGCACTATTGGCATAAGACAACGTGCTATAAGTTTCCATAGTGTCAAATAAAAAAAATATTATAAATGACCACTATTTCGTACTTGTAACATTATTTCGTAAGTTTTATAAGTTTTGCGAACGTTTAATGCTTAGGTCTGGCACTGTAACATCATTACTCATCTTCTTACAGCTAGACGCATAACAAATTGCTGTCTCTATTACAAAGTTCTACGTTATATCTTATCAGCATTACCAAAGAACCTTGTCATAATAGTGATACAAAGAAGTGCGATATCACTCAATTAACGCGTCTCATTATTACAGAACTGCCACGTAATTGTAATAAGTATGACAATTCTTTTAGAACTTAGTTACCTACTTTTTGTGGCGTTGTAATTATGATAAAGTTTTGCAAAATAATGTAATTTTTTCTATGCTGCTCAAAGAATAAAACAATTATACACAAGCTATTTTATTCATATCTATAGTCTATACCTACTCTTATAAAATTTGTTAGTTTGTGAGTTTGAATAAAGAAGAGTTTGAATGTAATCTCCAGAATAAATGATGCAATTCTGGCAAGCGGCGCAAGTATGCCTCTCTTATAGAGAGTTACATTTTTGTGCCGTTTGCCGTGGAGACCATGGAGTCTTAGTGCTAAAAATTTTTTACAAGACATTTCACCGCGATTAATAGCCTCATCTGGTGACAGAAGGGCTGGCTCATTTTTTGCGCAACGGATCAGCCTGGCTGTCCAGCGCGGAAATGCAGCCAGTATTCTTGGCACCATTCCACGCGGTCATGATTTATATAGTAATTAGATAAGGCTAGCTTTAAGTTTTATTCTCAAAATTATTTCACTGATAGATTACGTACATTATCCTCGAGTGCTAGGTTATAAATTATCGCGAAAAAAATGCACAGTTTCTTTAGGTTAAAGAGCCAAAGAGGTCAACCAAATTCTTTTTTCGACTCTCGATTTTCGTTTTACTAGGTAAGTAGGTACTGACTCTGATTTTTTTTTTAAATTTAGGTACAGGTACATCGTCTATGTAACGGTAACAGGTTCCTATTCCTAACCACACCTTACTTTACTAAATTTTAACTTCACTGCTCAAATAGTTTGTTTTGAAAGGGCTGTGTCACGACGGAAGGGCTGTGTCACGACGGAAGGGCTGTGTCACGACTCACGAGTGGTCATAATAAAAATAATCCCCGGCTGAGTTTGTTGTGGGCTCTTTTCAGACCTGGGCGTATTAATTATCACCACTATACTATATCATCTTACAAATAAAAAATTTGACAATCAGGAAGCGTAAAATTTTACCAATTCTGAATAAATAATAAATAAATTGAGTTGAGTTATTTGAAGGACAGACAGACGGACTGGAAGATAAGGGTTTCTTGTGTAACTACGGACCCCTAGAATAACAAGTAGTAGATGCCATGTCAAATTGTCTGCACTGTTCTTTGGTGTTCGAATTCTGGAATACGCTACATTTGTTGGTAATTACTGTACCTACTGGGAAAAGTTTACTTCATTATTTTTCCCTCATGCATAGTCGTTCACTTCGTAGCTGTTTGAAAGCTTAAGCGTTAACTAGGTAGGTACTTTAATTAGTTTATCTCTGAACGGGCGATGAATATACTTGGAGGTATGCTTGGAGTTTCTCTACGTGATCATATCAGGAATAGGGTGATCCGTGGGAGAACCATAACATAGCTCAACGGGTTGCGAAACTGAAGTGGCAATGGGAAGGGCAGATAGATCGAAAAATCAATAGACGTTGGAGCCCCCAAGGTGTTGGAATGGCGATCTCGTATCGGAAAGCGTAGC
Source organism: Maniola hyperantus (assembly GCF_902806685.2). Classification (NCBI taxonomy): domain Eukaryota; kingdom Metazoa; phylum Arthropoda; class Insecta; order Lepidoptera; family Nymphalidae; genus Maniola; species Maniola hyperantus. The sequence goes on along the minus strand of NC_048538.1, from coordinate 13,821,511 downwards.
GTTGGCAGTTTACATGTCTATTCCCGCTACTGTCCATGTGGATAGACGATTCAAACGAGTCGCAGGGAACCAACTAGATTCAAGGGGAGCAAGACCGTAGTATGTGAAAGTCCCTAAAAAAACGTACCTGTGGCCATTTTTTTGGTTGACGATGATCGTGACGAGTAGTTTTTCTTCAAGTTACGTTAACCAACAGTAGGTAGGTACCTACCAGTTGTCAACAAACTTGAAATACGCGGTAACTCTGAATATCTCAACAAGTTCTCGCTTCACACCGGAATACCGTGGCAGTATCACAATAATGTATCGAGGCTGTGACGTCACTATCTTATGACCTTGTCAATGTATCACTGAATGCCTGTATAAGTTCCTATAATAATTGAATCAATACTCTTGGGGTGATTTATATTTTGGTGTTATGATACAACTCGTATCAAAATAGATAGGTACCTACCTACCAGGACGGCGCGGAGTGAGAGTTTATCAGTTTTCGGTATTAAAATTCGGTGTGATTGTTAACGATACAATATTTCTTAAGAGTTAGTATTGAATTAAAACTCTGGATCTTTTAGTACTCCTTTCGTTGTTCTATTTACAGCTTATATGTATATAATGACACTTTCATGTTGCAAGCGTGGGTCGTGGTCATGACAAGATCACGATTTGCGCAACTGGGTCTAAATATCGATATTTCAAAAGCATCGTATGAATCATTTTACGTACCTACTCGTTATTTACTTATAAACACCTTAAACCACGAAACAATCCTAAAAACATTACTGCTACGGTGTTTCAAAGAAATACAAAAGAAAACTTTCCATGTTTGTGTCTTGTTAGCAATTGCTACTGAAGCTTTGCGGTCTAACTTTTTTCATAAAGGTAATAGAGACGAATTTTCAGCCCTGTAATTGTATTTCGTGCCCCAGTTTTATAAATAAGATGCCCAACATTTACCAAGTGACAAAATAATGCAAAACGTTCAAATAGATAGTCATGCACTTACCTCTGTTCGAATTTGGTTGAGTTAAGTGTAAACAGTCCCGGAAGCCAAAATGATGTCCCAACATCTATCGAGCATGTTCGAACAGCTCGGAAACTTTACTAAGAACAATCTGACACATAATAGCAAGTTGGTGAAAGAGAAGGACAATAAGTCAAGTGCAAATCACGTAGGAGTCGCTGCTGGGGGTGGAGGTGGGAATCAGCAGCCGTCTCCCTCCCACAAACAGTGTCCTGCGCAACCTCCACCGCCGCTGAAAAAACCCTGCAAGCTGAGGAATGTAGCTTCCAAAGCGGAGTCCTACGACACCCTGTATGGAAACAGTATTCTGGTAAGTCTTTCTATTTATTTTCAGAGAAATTCATTAAGGGTGTTCTGTCCTAAATTAATTTCAGTTGTAACTGATTTTGGAGAAATCAGAAACTTATAGGTGTATAGTTACGTTTTCTTTTTAGCTCGACTTGACTAAATTGATAATTTTATCAAAAATACTTACAAGCAACTCTATCAAAGAAACCACTTATGATTTTTCCAGAAGAATGACCTGCTGTAAGCGACTGCAAATAACGTCCTAAGTGTTAGCACTACGTAGGCAGATTTTTTTTCAACGCATTTGGTTCGTGTGGAAATACTGGTGATTTTCAATACCGAATAAGCATTGCTGGCTGTGCTGAGAGTGATGCATGATCAGCATTGCAGGGTGAAATTTTGAGATGGGTCAGTATAACTTTGTAACTGTTCCACTGTGTAACGACTGTATTTGACGGAACCATACACAAATAATAACAAAAAATAACGTCATAAATACTAAGCAGCCGCATTTTCAGTCAGCGAATGTAGCTTTTACGGTAATACGAGTGAAGTTCGTCGTATTTGAAGTACTGAATATGCATTGCTTGCGGCATGAGAGTGATGTACGATCAGCATTGTAGGGTGAGATTTTGAGATGGGTCAGTATTACTTTGGTTCCAGTGTGTAACGATTGTATTTGACGGAACCGAAAACCATTTAACAATGTAATTATTGTCTCTCATCAAACTGTCGTTGGCGTGTTTTGTGTCGGTATCTGCTTAACCACAATAGGAGGCTAACGGCGGTTTTCCCGTTTATGGATGAATACACATTACTAAGATCGATACAAATTAAATTGTGATAGCGGGATAATTTGAGAGAGCATGTTATGAATATAAACAGAGGTCGCTAAACTTTGGTTTAGTTGGTCGGCATATTATGCCCTATTAGTTTTGGACCCGACCTTTGGGTCTTTACTCATATTATGTGAACACTAGGTGATGCCCGTGACTTCGTCTGAGCGTGTGTAATGTAGTGTAGTGGGAAATTTTTGATTTTCCGAAAAAAAGTGCCTAGACAGACAGGCACACTATCACATTTATAATATTAGTAAGGATGATATCCATAGACCATAATTGTTTATAATAAGTCTATCAATGAATATATAAGTAAGTACGTTTATTGATTGGTAGTTACCAAACCCCTATTTTATCCCCTCAGGTTAATTTTCAAAAATCCTTTCTTAGCGGACGTTTAAGCTACGACATAATAGCTATCTGCATGCCAAACTTCAGCCCGATGCGTCCAGTAGTTTGAGCTGTGCGTTGATAGTTGATAGACCAGTCAGTCAGTCAGTCACTCACCTTTTCCTCTTAGGTATATGTTTAGATTTTATGCAGCCTTAGTCATTATTACGAAACGTTAAACCGCAGTACAAAGCGCCACAGAGAAGCAACAACTAGTCAGTCAGTTTTTCCTTTTATATATTTAGATAATCGCCACTCTTTTAAAATCAAAACGTTTTATATCGTGTAGTACACGGATGCAAATGTTGCTTATTACTTATTATTCTATCTGTGAAAACTTGTCATTAGCTTTAATCTTCTTCTGTTTTTACCTATTCATTTTTTCATATTAGCTGTAAGTTTTCCTGTTAAAAAAATAAAATAAAATAAAATTATTGCTTATTGTTAACAAGATAAAGCGAGGCACGCTATTTTCATCTAAGTACATTTTCATGTATAGTTTTTCAGGCTTAATCACTTTAATTGTACTGTGATAATATTATGATGCTATTATACTGTCATGGTATAATTATTGTTCTTTCAACATACAAATTATAGTTTCAACGTATTCGTATAGTATCATGTTGATTGTGATTAAGATTACCTATTGCTTTATTTATTACTATATTGAATGAATTGTTTAAGTATTATCTTACACTGTTAGACAAATTGGATGTATATTTTTAAGTTAAAATTTCTATGTTACACCTAACAAAGCTATATAACATACGCCATAACAAAGCTATATGTACCTGCACAGCCCACGCGCTAACCCGGTGCGGGCGAGCGCTAATGAATGACATTCGAGTGTGCGGGGCGTTCCCCCGCCCCATAACCCGTTTGCCATCTCAACTTGTCGCGGACACGCCTCGTGACCCACAATACAAGATTATTGGCTTCCTACGGGCTTTATATTGTACTTATACTTCCGACAGTCTACTTCTTTTTTATAGTTTAAAAGTATGATTTATTGCATAAATACTTGTAGTCTGTAACCTACTTGGCAGCTGCACAATCTAATTTCTAAGTTTAAAAGCAAAAATTAAACCTTTTATGTCCCGTAATGTTTTTAGCAACACTAGCAATGCTTATAGTTCTTTCATTATCTTTTGTCGGTTCCATTTACGTTGGTAACTTTTTTTTCGGAACCAGCTACAGGACCGTCGGTAATATAGTTTAAGTGTATGATCTAGTACAAACTTTGTAGTAAGTATGTTTTAAAACATATCTCATAACACTAGTCTACATAATTAATACAAGACAAGTTCAAGTTCTGAAACTAAAATACTCTAAAATATTGTGTAAACGAGCTATAACGGTCGCATCTTGCTGGTAAATCTTGATTTATATGCAACTTTTCCTGTTGCGTTAAAAATTCTTGGCGGCTACCGCCAATCTTATAAAATTTTTATCTTATAAAATTGCCAAAAACTGTTTTTTACTATTTAGAAAGATGTATTCACATTCGATTATGACCACTGTATGAAAGTTTTAGACCCGTCGGGTGTTTAATGATCCGTTGTGTTTTTAATTTAATTATGTTATGTTCTCACTATAGAACATCAAATCATTCAATTGGAATAATACCTTTACCTCCACACCAATGCCTATTATAAATACGAAAGTTTGTCGATCTGTATGTCTGTCAATACCTTTTCATGATCTTAACTGACTTTGACAAAATTAGGTAAGTACTACAGAGTCTTGCATATTCTAGGAAACGGACTTAGGTAACTTTTGAACTGGAAAATCAAATAGTTCCAACGCGATTTGTTAGTAGGTACTTAAATCCACGCCACCGCCGCGTATGAAGCCGCAGGCATCATCTAGTGATCTAAATAATATATACCTAAAAGAAAAAAGAGACTGACTGAATGACTGATCAATCAACGCACAGCTCAAACGACTGGACGGATCGGGCTGAAATTTGGCATGCAGATAGCTATTATGACGTAGGCATCTGCTACGAAACGATCTTTGAAAATTCAACCCCAAGGGGGTGAAATAGGGGTTTGAAATTTATGTAGTCCACGCGGACAAAGTCGCGAGCATAAGCTAGTTATATAAAAAAGTAAACTGTATGTTATTTTCCTTTTCAAAGAACATAAAAACAGGTTAAATCTAAAGAAGGTACGAAGCATAGAATACAAGTTTACCGGATAGAACACGTGTACGATACGAAGTGTACAATAGAACAAAATGCATATTGTGTCTCCGTCTCTATACATTTGATGAGACTTTATTCTCGCCGAGTTCGAACAAGACGAACCAATATTCATGAAAACAAGTTTACCAATATGTTCCTGTATCTAGCTCTTATCTACTCTTCTGCGGTCACTTTTCGGTCTTTATTTGATGTACAGTTTTACACAATTATTCGAATTTACGTTGACGATTAATAGAAAGAAAGAAAGAAAAACGTTTATTTTTTAAGGTTTATTATTTATTAATGAAATGAAATGAAATGAAATAATTTGATTAATTACCAATCGTTTAGAATAATTATCATGGTTCAAACCATACACAATCGCACTGCTGGATTCAGCTACTTAGATTTTATAACTAGGTTTAATAATGTACAATTTATATAAGAAAATCAATCAAGTAAAGCTATCATTTTGTTCACATTGTATTAGAATTTAGAAGTCAATTGAAATACCTTTTAATAAGTATAAAAGATCCTATCTAGGCAAATAATGCAATAAGTCCATAGAGTACGGCTTTTACGTAGCCATTCGTAGGCTAAGTGCAACGGATGTACTTTTAGATTTAGATATTGTTGAAAGGTACCTAATAGCCCTTGTTTATAGATGGTTGAGTTCTGGTTATTGGGGATGCAATTGCTTGTACAGTATGGTATAATAATATTGTAAATTGATCATTTGAAAATAGCAACCGCCGAATTTCTTGCTGGTTCTTCTCGGTAGGAACGGTATTCTGAACCAGTGGTGAATCAAACTAGTTGACGATTCAAAAGCACTTGTAAAAGTTTACTTGAATAAAAATATATTCTATTTTGTTCTATTCTACGCTACTTAGATACAGATGTTAGGTTATGAGCCAATTTTTCAATCAGCAATTGTTATTTATTAGTAATATTTATACTTATTATAATCGGATAATAATAGTGTTTATCCATGGAACTTGGAATCAGCTGGTGTATTTATCTAAGGGAATGTTGTTTTGACAGTTTTTGTGTTCGAAATCTGCCAAAATGTTATTTTTATACATCGGCTAACGTTTATTTGAAGATTGAAAAATAAGCCATTAACTGACCGACAGACTTTTCTTTACAAAAGCAAAGAACCAGTTATATATAAAAGTTGTTAAACTTTTTCAGAAATAAGATAAGTAGCAAATAATAATAATATGGTAGATGGAGATAAATCTAGCATTATGGAAAGAGTTACGATAGTGCCAATATAATTGGATAATATTTGAAAACAAGCATAATATACTTACAAGCAAAGAACTTTGTCCAGCAGTGGACGTCCATCGGTTGAAACGACGAATAATTTTTTTTTGTATCAATGTGCTCAACCGATCTTCTTTCTCTAACAGAACCTGTAACAATAACTATTGATATTGAAAACGCGTGTTTTGCCTTTTCGTTACAAAACTATTTTCAATGTAAAAAATTGTTAAATATGTCCGGTGCTTAAGTTCCTTGTGAAATAACTTTTAATGAAACAGTTCTTTAAAGCTAATATTCATTTCATAAAACCTAGTTGCTTCAAAAGAAAAATTCGCGGCAAAAGTTTAATTAAAAAGGTCCAAGTTTTTAATTCTGCAAATAATTGGGGTATTATGGTGTTATGTACTTAGGGCGGAACTTTTTAAAATGATGGTGTTAAAATAAAGAGAATAAGTATTTAATTAAAGTAAAAGCAGCTTGCTTCGAGCATTCTCAGTGGTCTAAGATACTTACTAAGCTCGCGACACTGCGGTCGCATTATATGAATACAGTTTAATTAAGGAAAGGAAACGTGGTTGTCTCGGAAATGCATAAGTACCCATAGTAAGAACCCATCACCGGCTCACTGCAGAGCACGGGTCTCCTCTCAGAGTGAGAAGGGTTTGGCCATAGTCTACCACGCTGGCCATGTGCAGATTGGTAGACTTCACACACCTTTGAGAACATTATAGAGAACTCTCAGGCATGCAGGTTTCCTCACGATGTTTTCCTTCACCGTTAAAGCAAGTGATATTTAATTACTTAAAACACACATAACTCCGAAAAGTTAGGCAGACGTCCTAACCACTAGGCTATCACAGCTTCTTTAGAATAATTAGCCTCACGACAACCTACTGCTTTTTCTATTTACCTTTGCTTATCTTTGTTAAAAACAATGCTTTTACCTCTTTTCTTAGGTTACAAAAAATCTTCACTCGTAAACATGCCACACAGTAACGGTTAACTCGTTATTTATACATTTTTCCATAAAACATTGTTTAGATGAATCGTTAACCTGTAATCATTACAGTGTACATTATACACTTTAATTAAAATGATTTCATTAAAACGAAAACGTCGACAAAGTTAATTGGCTGTCATACAGTTTTATGTTGTTTGGCTTAATTGCAGTTGTAATTATTTTTACTGTGACGCTACTTGAAATTCTTAATGTAGAGATGTTCTTTTGAAATAATTGAAATAAGTTTCTAAATTACGAGTTCTACTCTTCAATCTACATTATTTACACTAAATCACCATATCATATTTTACCATAGACATGTTACGATTATATTAGGTACATGGCGTTTAAAATTCGTGCTCGGTGATAAGTAAGACGGAAGATACAAAACGTATAAAATAAAAATGTAACCCAAGTCATTTTAGATACATAACGTATCTAGTTCTTTTTCTCATATACTGAGATATGAGAAAAAGAACTAGATAATAGGTTATCAGTGAAATGCAAATATTTTTTTATATCATCTCCTAGCTTGATATACCTATGGCTTGCGTTGCAATGCCGAGTTGCAAGCCAGCTATTATGAATGTTAGAAAATGTTAGAAATCTTCACACAAGTGCTAACAACAACTGAATAGAGATTAAACTCAATCGGATGAATGACACGCAGTTCAACGTATCAAAAGGCCAAATCCCACAAGAAAAAAGGTATTATAGGTAGGTATATACGTATTAATAAAATCCTACAGGAAATTAAGATACTCTTAATACCGAATTGATTCACAAAGTACGCCATACAAAACACTTTAACGAGATCTACCTTTCATTTAGAGATTGAGGATACGTGTAACCGGATAAACAAAAATAAAGGAGGTCTATAAAACAAATAATAAAGGCGGGATAGCCGATGCCGTTAAACTCCATTTTATGTTCTGAAGAGACCCGAATAAGCCCTTGGTGTATCTAAATTGTACAGTTTTCAGGGTTCTCCAACCGAAATGTTCTAACAGAAATTTACTGCTGTAAAGCTCGAGGGCTACCACATAAAAATGGTACGAAATAATATTCTATGTAACGGTTTGGTGCTCAATAACTTTACGAAAGGCAAATGTATAGGTAAAGCATACATAAAAATATGATTATGTTGTTGAGCTAGTAATATTCTTGCAGAATGAAGCAGAGGTTGGCACCTAAATAGTTAGAATATGCAGCGTTTTAAATGTGTCTATAGACTGACGACGTGTTTTTGAAGCAACTTGAATATTGAATTTTAGCGCTGATAGCAGCATTGAGCGGAGTGAGCATCATGTGAGTGTACTCGAAACTATATAATATAATACTAGATGATGCCCGTGACTTCGTCCGCGTGGATTTAGGTTTTTAAAATCCTGTGAGAAACTTCAATTTTCCGGGATAAAAAGTAGCCTATGTCCTTCCCCGGGATGCAAGCTATCCCTGTACCAAATTTCGTCAAAATCGGTTGAACGGTTGAGCCGTGAAAAGCTAGCAGACAGACAGACAGACAGACAGACAGACAGACAGACAGGCAGACACACTTTCGCATTTATAATATTAGTATGGATTGTTAATATATTATCTCTGGTATGGATTATGTTAGTGATGAAACATCTGCGATACCAAGTATTTACTATGTAAGGGATACCACTTTAGTTTCTTCACGGCATCATACCAGAACGTTTAACCGCTTGGCAGCACGGCTTTTCCGGCTTTGACTGACATCAAAGTTCAGCATAAACCACTAACTCTAGAAACATGAGATTTTTACATATTACATAATACGAGTAGGTACGTATAACGCGTAAAATTTAACTCCTCACCTCATTTTAAATTTTTGTGTAAAATTTCATGTCAAAAGTACGATTTTAGTCCTTATTTTAAAGGTGAACTGTACTTTTGACATGACAGTTGACCCGTAGAGTTAAAATGGCGCGTGAGGAGTAATTTTTTACGGGACTATAGATTCACTTTTCTCTAAAATGAAGACGCCCACAAAGAAAGGATATTAGGAATTCCACCCGAGTGAAGCTGGGGCTGACCAGTTAGTTATTTTATGATGTTTTCTTATCTAACATGGAGTAGAAATATCTACTCCGTGTTATCTAAGTTGTATTCGATTATACGGAATCCTCAGCGTCCAGGACGGTCCAAATATTGGACTATATTATTCCGTATTCCTAGCATTTTTATAGCATTCAAATAGTATTTTATAAACGTTACTTATATCCAACCTGACAGGTCACGTGTAGAATATAGTGGCTGTAGAAATATCCCAACGCTACAATATAATAAAGAATTGGTAACCTTCTGTGCGTGTCCCTACATAATCGTACAGAGATTTTTAGAGTTGGACGACTCCACGACCAGCTAAAATCAATTTTATATTTGTATTTTGAATTTTATTTCCATAACAAATATAGCTATTTACAAAGCTTCTTAACACCATTAAGTCTTGTCGACTTGTCTGTGCGCTGCACATCTATATATATAAAAGGAGAAGGTGACTGACTGACTGACTGACTGATCTATCAACGTACAGCTCAAACTACTGGACGGATCGGGCTGAAATTTGGCATGCAGATAGCTATTATGACGTAGGCATCCGCTAAGAAAGGATTTTTGAAAATTCAACTCCTAAGGGGGTGAAATAGGGTTTTGAAATTTTGCAGTCCACGCGGACGAAATCGCGAGCATAAGCTAGTTATTCTATATAAACATTACATTATTAGGTGAATCTAGTCTACCTCCCTGCATTATATTACTCAATTGTTGACCTCGTTCTATATTTCCATTAAACACATTGGTAGGTTTTCTTGGGACATTAATGAGTTGGGTTCTCAAATTCTTCCGCTGTAAATCTACTTAATACTGGCAAAATGAATAGAAAACTGGAAATTTTAATAGTTTTTCTGAATTGACCGATAATAATGAATCAATCTGGTGAAAGGGCATTAAACGATATCAAAGAAGTTCAATAGCTCAACAGGTAAAGGAGTGGACTGAAAACCGAAAGGTTACTTTTAGTTACTTAGCTTACTTAGCTTACTCCTAACACAAGCTTAACGCTAAGTTGGAGATGAAAGGGGAATATTAGTCATTTAACATGGCTAATATTCTATTTTTTTTATAAAAAAGTGGGTTGCTCTGAAGATGACCAAACTTGGTATGATGTTCTACGAGGGAAAAAGGAATACTACTGGGTTCAATTTCATTTCTTTGTCTGTGGCCGTAAATGTCACTCACGTATCGGCTTTATGGTATGGGCATACCAAAAAGTGTCGCCAATTCCATACTTCAATCCACATACTTACTATAGTCCGTACAAAATGAGTTCTACTCACCATTTTAACTTTGTGTGCCAACTGGCATGTCAATAGTACGGTTCACCTTTAAATGAAGGATTAAAATATCGTACTTTTGACATAACAGTTTTGAGTTTACACATAAAGTAAAAATGGCGAGTGAGAACTACATAATATGTATTTTGTACACATTATACACGTATACAAATATTATTACAAATGCAAAAAATGTGTGTCTGCCTATTTGTTACCTTTTGACCGTTTATCCGTTTGACCAATTTAAAATTAAAAAATAAAATTTGACATAGAATTGGCTTGCATCCCGGAGAAGGACATTTTTTATCACGGAAAATTTATGGTTTACACGGGATTTTCAAAAAACCTAAATTCACGTGAACGAAGTCGCGGGCATCATCTAGTCATAATATCATAGCATAAGGGCCCATGACAATTAAAAAGCACATTTATCTTGGTGTGCATTGTAAAATACTTACGACGCTGCTTTTACGGTGCTGTATCTTCAAATGGCTAAAAACAGGACCCGATGGTAGGAAATCATTTACCGCAAAATATTGACTCGCGAAGGATGTGATCACGATCATCAATCATGAGAGACTAGAGAGAAACAGAGAGAGAGAGGGGGAGAGAGATAGAGAGAGTAAAATACTTACTTATACAAAAATCGTTCAATTTGAAAATGCAGAAAATAAACTCCGTATAACTAGGTCACGATTAAATCCCATCACAGTTCACACTGAAACCTTTTTAAAACACCTAATTTTTCAATCCGTGAATGAGCACGCAAAAGCTTAACAACTATGCTCGGATGAAGTTTGATTGCGATATGTGAAAACTCGCTTTGAACAGAGAAAATTTGCAAAAAGTTGCTATTAAAGCCTAGCCTTATAACTAGTACTTTTACTAATTTTCAAACTCAAGGTCTTGGCGTTTGCGGAATAATTTATCATTTCACTTCATATTTTTAACTTAAATTTCCCGTACGAACAAGTTGTAAAATATTTGAGCAAGTATCCAGTTGTCTTGTTTTTCACGAAAAGGAAGTTGCATTCGAGATACCTGCTCCGAATGGGAGAAATATTCTACATTCCGCTGATCTAAAGCTATGATTTTTTTTTTAAAATATTATTTTATATCGTTTAATTCATGTGAAATGTTTCTCATAATACCTATTAACTGAATTTATTGGCTTCTCAGTAGAATAATCTGTTTTTCAGTGGTAGTTTCGAGCCGCTACAAATGGATAAGACTGCTAATTTTATTGAAAAAAAAAAACGGTTTTTGATTTCTACTGATCTATGATTTTTTTTATTTCCGTATCCGTTCTGTATAAATGCGAAAGTGTGGCTGTCTACTAGCATTTCACGGCCCATTCGTTTGACCGATTTTGATAAAATTTGATACAGAGATAGCTTGCATCCCATGAAAGGACGTAGGCTACTTTTATCCTAGGAAAAAACAAAGAATTCCCACAGGATTTTTAAAGAACTGAAATTTTCGCGGACTAAGTCGCGGGCATCATCTGGTTAATAATAAATGTAGCTTGTTTTAAAATGCTATCTAATATAGACTTCGATCCCGTAACCGTAAACTATTTTTTATATATCTAGTGTAAGCGTACCTACGGCTTATGTAATTCTTTATTCATTAATGAATCCAAGTTCGTAGCACTACCACTGAAAATGTTTGTAAGTGAACATCGCAGGTGCGCAAACAAAATCACAGAATTACAGGAAAACAGTCGAGTGTGGACATATCCGAGTCCAAACTATCCCAGTTTATTTAGTTTTGCCAAACGTAGCCTATTAGGGTGTGGCGTGAGTAACAAGCGTATGGCGGAGCGGAAACCAAGCACAATCAGTGCGACAACGCTTTCTTACGGCCTTCACAACGCTTTGTCGATGCAAAAATCATTATGAAAATGCGAAGAACCGTTGTTTTTTGGGCAGCTGGACGCTACTGCTACTCAACACACTTGCTTGTACGAATATTGGTGCATAACAAATGGACCAACGAACGATTTGAATTTTGACGTCAGTCTTTTCACACTCGGTGGTCTAAATGCTTTGGTTGGAATTTGCAAATCCGTCTTCATTAGCAATAGTCAGCTGTGGCATACATACCTAGTGTTCGAAGTCAGGATAGGCATTAGCTAGGTATTTATTTAACTCTACGAGTGTCTGGCAGGGGTTGCCACGTTACTTAGTCTCTGGCAATGCATGGCATGATTTTTAATACTATTCCGAAGAAAATATAAAAACATAAGACTTTATACATTGACGAATGATTTTAGACTTCTTTGTTACTTATTATTTACTAAAACCACCATGATCAAAATTTCATAGTTGCTGATCGTTTCTTCCTCTGTTGGGGACAATACGTAGAGAAACTTTCAGCTTTTATAAAATAACGAAGATCTGACCCTCACAGGCTTCAAGTCTTATACGCTGTATGACCCGCTTGAGCTTGTGACTCAGGTTTTAGCCTTAGATTCAGCCACATGTGACTTTTAGTGAAAGCCAAATGTTTTTTGTTACTCTGCAACAATGATCTAACACCAGTGCGCGATTTTTTAGAAACATAACATTAAATCCGCTTCGATGTAAAAATTCGAACGCTCAATGTATGCAAAATTTTTAAGCGTTTTTATTTCCTCGTTGGTAAAATCTGTACTCTACCTACTGTGTTATTAAAGTGCTAGAGTATTAGGAATAGGTACATAAAACAAGAAACTAAGTGACTGAGATATAAACTTACAACCTGATCTAGGAACAGGTTTTGCAATAATTAGGTTCTTATCTTCACTAAAAGAATTTTCACTTTTCATAAGCGAAAGTTCAGTTAATTACTCATCATCCCCATCGCCGCCTTACTACTGATCACGGATCTCCTCTCAGAATGAGAAGAGTTTTGGCCATAGTCCACCTCGCTGGTCAAGTTCAGTTTAGCTGACTTCTCACACCTTTGGAAACTATGTGGAGAACCCTCAGGCATGTCTTCCTCGCGATGGTTTCCTTCACCGTTAAAGCAGATTGATTTGCTTAAAAATCGTACATAATTCTGAAAAGTTAGAGGTGCGTTACTGGGATCAAATCCCGGACAACCTGTATTGAATGCCGAAGACTTAATCACTAGGCTATCACTACTTTTAAATTACGCGGCCGAAAGTGATGAATATCGGCCTTTAGAATGACATTTCATCTTTGTAGAGCGTTGTCTCTGTCACTCATACCCATAAGAAGGTTTGTCGGTCTCAACGACCGAGACAGTGCTCTACAAATCTGCTGTCTCCTTCTAAAGATCGATGTTCATCACTTTTGGCCGCGTACTGTAGTTAGCTACTAATAGGTACTACACAATGCACATGAAATATAAATTACTAGTCACTAATTTGCAACTGCCAGTTTCGAGTGGGCGGGACGCTAATAAACATTCTTCGAAACCGAAACACTTCCCATTTATTAGACCAATTACAAAACTCACTTATTCTAATGAACTTCTCGTGCACTTAAAACTAAGTAAACTATTTGTTACACTCGCGAGTGAGTACAAATGGCTGTTTTGTTTGAACACTGCATGTAATTGGCTCCCATTATTATGTAGGAGATATATTTCCTCCTATATTTTCCAATTGTATAAAAATCGACATAGGTATTTACTTTATAAAAGTAAATAAGAATGTCGGTTTTTATGAAATTAATAAAATAATGCACATAACAAATTCACATTCTAATTTATAATTTATAATTGTTATGTGCATTATTTTCTTAATTATGATAGAATCGCAATGAAATCTGCTAAGTAAAGAAGGTTATCACTACAGACAGCATATGTATTTTATGCAGATGCTGCTTTATATTTTTGAAGAGAAATTGTGAGAGTGAAATGAAATTTAAATAAAACATTTAATAGAGTTAGCATATTGTAGCTTTTGGTTTTTTTTAATTGTTTCTCAGATCATTTCAGATAGGTATCTATCTACAGTATTAAACTTTCCTGAAACAAAATATTCATTAAAATCTGGTATAGGTACTTAATAGAGACTAAAGAAAACCATTACATTATGAAGTTTCAAAGTAATCTTAATTATCATTATTCTTAACTTTAGCTGAACCGCCACGGCTTGGCTCAAGTGGGATTTTTAAAAATCAAGGGTGTAGAATTTCTAAAAATCCTGAAACATGTACTTTTTCATTTTTAACCAAAAGCTCTAATATCAATTTTTTAAAGATATACTTAATCTGAAAATGACGGACTTTCGTATAAACTTTCATCTATTTAACCCACTTAGGTATGGAAATCCTTTGTTAGTAGTTGTTAAAAATTATAATCCCAGCGGTTTAGGTTGTGTGTTGATACATCAGTCAGTCTGTCAGTCAGGATAAGAATTGCTAATTCGTCTCATCCACAAAATACTAAATTACAATTGTTCACGTACCTAACTATCTATGTAGTTGTTTTGCACTAATTTATTTTTGAATTGTCGTGCTGTAACACACTGCCTGTGTCCCACACGACCATGTTTCATTTCGTACCCGCGGGCTGCATTGTTATAAAGTGCGCTGAAAATTTACCATCATCTATCTACCAGCCAAATGTTTTTTGATCGTCATTCTATACACGCGAATAATATCGCTGTTTGGTTGGGGTTAAAAATTATATGTTACGGAAAACAACAAAAATTCTAACATGGATTATATCTATGCATCAGCCAACATTTTTGAACTTGCAGTACCTAAACGTTATTCATTAGACCAGACGAAATCATTCAATATCATTTTGAGGCTATTCGTTGTGTGCGGAAGAGTACCCGTATCTAAATCTATTCTTGTACTAGCTGACCCGGCGAACTTCGTACCGCCTAACAGTGATTCTTTTTCAGGCAATTTTTTCAATTTTTTTCCGTAAGAACCATACCTACTCGTAATTCAAGGAATATCATAAAAAGATCGAGGCTGCTCAACTTAAGGCTGTTTCAAACATTCAAAACAAATACCTACGAGATCCACGTACAAAATATATTTTGCTCTCATACCGTGCTTTACTAAACTATTCTTCACAGTTTCTCGTTAAGTTGCAAATTGTCGTTCCTTATCACTTTGAAGTGCTTAAACTGTGTGCGTCCTGTGGGAATCTCGCCGTATTCTGAAACTGGTTAGTATGAAATATTAAAGCCTGAAACATACAAAGCGCGACGCTACTCCTAGAAGTTGTAGGTACGTAATTATACAACAAACTGTATGAAGCATATTCGCACTTTATATGCGACGTCATATAAAGTACGACGGCGGAAGTTGCTCAGATATAAGCACGGTTTCTATGTGCGATCCGTAATGACAAATCAAGTTTTCTTCTTTAAAAATAGCAGCTGTGCAGGGCTCTTGCAGTTATAATAGTCCCTGTACCACGTTGACTATAGTCGATTCACTGTTTTACCGTCTTAATCCTCACTATTTTTCGTTCTCGTCCAATTCTGTTTTGCGTCCGGTATAGTAACATCGAATGCCTATAATAATAATACCTTATTGCCTCGTCGTGTCACTTACCCTAATTTTATTGTCGGAGCTACGTTGGATACGTTATTTTCTTTCTTTTTCTTTTTTTCTTTTTTTAAAGAATATTAGCCATGTTAAACGACTAATATTCCCCTTTCCTCTCCAACTAAGCGTCAAGCTTGTGCTAGGAGTAGGTACGACAATAGTGCAACGGGCGGGGTTTGAACCGTCAACCATTTTTTTTTTTTTCGGTTTTCAGTCCACTCCTTTACCTGTTGAGCTATTGAGGCTCTATTGTCGCGCGTTTTGTGTATCCAAGACTTTAAACTGGTCTTATCCTTCGGGACCCTCGCTTAATTTCTGGAACGGGTTAAAATAAAATGATAGTTGGGAAATGCATATTTGGAATGTCTGTTTTTGTAGCCGAAATGCATGAAGTTTATACGAGCATATTATGATGTTTTCGCTAAGGCCGGTGGCGTTTCATAACATTATTATTACGATATGGAGTTTAAAATGCATTTGTAATAATTCTATGCTAAAATTTATCTAACTGTTGCTTTTTGTTATGTTAATTTTCCATATTTTATGAAAAGCTACGGCTTAACTTGTGTCTTTTTTACTTACTTTATTTTTATTTTTATTTTACTTCTGCATGTTCAATCGTCATTCTTACGAGTACAGGTAGGTATTCTATATTCTAGTGATTGAGACTTTGTATAACAGGGTTTCAAGTTTCGATCCCGGACAATTTTTCTGAAATTAAATATCACTTGCTATCAATTAAATATCACAAACGAATACCTGCAATTGTAAATATGTTTTCTCTGTAAGTGAATTTTATAATTCTTTGAGAGAAATAAATTATTCTGTAACCTGACTTGCTTTAACGGTGAAGGAAAACATCGTGAGCACTGTAAGTATACCCGAGACTTCTCCATAATGTTATTAAGGGGGTTAAAGTAGGCAAACTGTACTTGGCCAGTGTGGTGGACTATAGCCTACAAAATGATGATTGCAGTTCACCCAATTAACTCCAAATCTTTGTAAGTATAAGATGCACCCCACAGAATCTCTCCATCCATTGGTGAAAACCAAATGAAAATCTCCATAGTAATTTATGAGATTAGCGCGCGACAGACAAAAGCAGAGGAGCCACTTTGTTATGTATAATAATAGTGATTATAACAATTTTAGAAGATATTAATAATTAAATTATTGTGTAAATGACAAGAAAGTAGACAAAGAGAAAAAATAAGCAAAACTCTCTTTGTGGTTAACAAACATAAACTTTTGTAAGCTGCGTGCAATGGGATTTAAAAGGAGTTGTTCTTTTTATACAGGCAAAAGAAATTTATGTAAATACCGTAAAACCTGAATTAAACTCTTTGTACTTATGAGGGTCTTTGAATACTAAATAGAAAAGTGAAAACAATATGTTTTGTCATACCTTTTTTTTTATTTTTTTATTCAGATACAAGTTAGCCCTTGACTGCAATCTCACCTGGTGGTAAGTGATGATGCAGCCTAAGATGATAGCGGGCTAACCTGGAAGGGGTATGGCAGTTTGATTTCTACACGGCATCGTACCGGAACGCTAAATCGCTTGGCGGCACGGCTTTGCCGGTAGGGTGGCCTACTACCCTACTATTTATTTTATCATTATTTGCTAATACAATGTTTTGTTGTGGCGTAAATGAATTTTGATACTAGCGACCCGCGACATCGTCTGCGTGGATTTGGTTTGGCAAATCCTGTGGCAAAACTCGTTTATTTCTGGGATAAAAAGTAGTCTATTAATTCACTTTCCAGATCACAACTACTACGCAAAAATCACATCGATCATACATAATACATATTATTCAGTCATCACTATGCATAGCTAATAAAAATGCGAATGTGTGTTTGTTTGTCCTTAAATCACGTCGTAACGGAGTAGGTACACGTAATTTTTTGCATGGGTATATAGTTTAAGACATGGAGAGCGACATAGGCTACTTTTATCCCGGAAAATCAAAGAGTTCCCACGGGATTTTTAAAACCTAAATCTACGCGTACGAAGTCGCGAGCATCAGCTAGTATAAGTATAAAAGGAAAAGGTGACCAATTGACTGACTGACTGATTGGCATGTAGGACGTAAACATGCACTAAGAAAGGAGTTTTGAAAATTCGACCCCTAAAAGGCTTAAAAAGGCGTGTGAGTGTATTCCACGTGGACGAAGTCGCGGGCATAAGCTACTGTTATATGATTTATCAAACACGCTGTATAAGTAATCAGTTTCAAAACAAGTTTGTTGTTTATATTTTGATCAAACACATTGGAAGCTGCGTCTTAGTTAGGTAAAGCTTTTGTAAAATGCATGATCAGAAAGCCGATTCACGAACAAATGGGCACAACATCCCGTGGGAGAGTGCAGACTGAAAGCCGTGTGTTTCGCACTGTGTAGCTTATTGTTTATTGTAGAGCTACTACCAATGGTAGCTGGTATTAATACTTAAACACATAAAACAGAATAAATTATAGTAAATACCTACTAGCTGATGCCCACGCGGACTTAGGTGTTTAAAAATCCCGTGGGAACTTTTGATTTTCCAGGACAAAAAGTAGCCTATGCATATTAGCCCGTCAAATTTCGTAAAAACATTTAAACGCGTGATTCTTTAAACATCCCGTGGGATCACCACGATTTAGGAATGCAATTTCTTGCAGCACCAGGGCTGAAAAGTTGGGTCCTTGAGTTTAAGAATTACTTGGTTAGGTACCTCCAATATCAATTTACCGAGACAGTTTCTAAATTCCATCAGTTTTGGTGGTGAGGTCACCTACAGAATCAGGATTGAGGAGTTGGGATCCATCCATTGGGATTTTTTAATGGAACGATGTCGCAAAGTTTCTCTATGGCATAAAAAAATAATTACCTACACAAATCGGTTCAGAAATCTCGGAGATTTCGGTGTATATAGGTTTCTACCTCTTCTATTAGTTTCTCTATCGAATAAAAAGAAATTACGCAAATCGGTTCAGAAATCTCGGAGATTTCGGTGCATATAGGTAGAAAAACACAACTCCTCCGTTTGTTCTCTTCTACTTGTCTGTGAAACTCTCGTCAAAATAGGTTCAGCCGTTCCGAAGATTAGCCCGTTCACACAGACAGACAGACAGACAAAATTTTTTAAAACGTGTGATTCAGTTATGGTTCAGTTCAAATAACCATATGAGCTTAATATAAGGTGGTTATTTCGAAATTACGGACAGACACTTAAATTTTATTTATTAGTATAAATTTGATTTAAAATCCATAGACAGACATAGTAATTTGAAATAGCTTTGGTTTAACTGAGACATTTTAATTAGAATGCTACCCGTTGCAACTCAATTAGCATTCAAGCATTTAGCAATCAACTTTGATCAGAGTTGTTGTTCAAACAGCTGGTGGCTGGCAGACTGGAGATGCATCGTCAATTTATCTCAACAGGTTAGAATTGGTTTAATATCTCCTAAGATATGAGAGTCTAACGTTTTGTTTAGCTTCAAATGTATACCTACTAATCACCGTCATCCTACTTCCCACTAATAATATTATAAATGTGAAAGTGTAGATGTTTTGATTTGGATGAAATTTGGAATGGAGATAGATTATACCCTGGATTAACACATAGGCTACTTTTTATCCCGGAAAATCAAAGTGTTCCCGCGGGATTAAAAAAAATGTAAATCCACGCGAACGAAATCGCGGGCATCAGCTAGTGTGCACATATAATGCAAAAGTGTGTTTGTGTGTTGGTTTGTCCTTCGATCACGTCGCTATTGAGCAAACGGATCGACGTGATTTTTAATACTATAACAATTAACAACTATACCTAACTATAGAGTTAAAGACCTGGAGAGGGACATATACATAGGGACTACTTTTATCCCGGAAAATCAAAGAGTTCCCCCGGGAAATTTAAAAACGTACGAAGTAGCGGGCATCAGCTAGTATTATACTATATAAATACAAAAGTGTGTCTGTTTATCTGTCTGTAGGTATACCACTACTATGATAACAGAAATGACGTTTTTTAAAGTAAAGCCTGACCAGAAAAATAAAACACCTCGCGGAAAATTCATGGAACTAATTAATACAAGACCATAATATTCTACTTAGTGACCATACACCATATACCTACTAGTAGCGCCTCCAGAACAAGTTTTTATATTTCTGGCCAGGCTTTAAATGAAATGAATGAAATATTTCCACCGCCTCCCTTAGCTTGAAAATTGCATTTGTTTGTACTAAAATGATATTTAAAGAGGAATTATAAAGTTTGGACAAACACTTCTCAGTTTCGCGCCTTTAACAAAAGTTACAGAAGTGACTTGTTGACAAAACAACAAACTTAAATATAACGAGAAATGAACCTCGCCTAACTTTATATTGTAAATAAAGTGCTGTAGTAATATTCTAAAATTTTAATATCACATGTGTAATACTTAGGGTAAATTACATGGAATGAGGTACGGCAACAATAAAATGAATGCATATGCAGCTTATTGATTTTAAAAGACTTTGTCTAACTCTATTTACTATACAGAATCTGACAGCTGATCCAAGTCTAGGGCTATCTCTTTCCACAGGGAGCAATTATGTAAGGGATTTAGACTTGTTGTGTATAGAACAGAATAATTCACCTCATTGTACCGGATCGCTTAATCGTTTCGGGTTATCAGAGGGGTAACTAGCCGTAGTCACAGCCTCTTACCAGGCTAGACTTGATCCTGAATGAATTATAAATTCCTTAATTAAACTTGCTGGGAATAGAACCAAATAGCGGTAAGGGTTTCATAAAGCATTGTCAAGTGCCGACTTCTACTCGAATAAAAATAAAAACATAATGTTTAATTTCACGCAGATGATGATAACTATTAGGCCATGATGAGAGTAATAATATTATGGTTGCAATAATATATTTGTTTACATAAAATACTAATAAAATGTTTATGTTATACGACGTGTCCTCCTGGCTCCTGCATACCTATCTGTTAATGAACAAAGTTTGAATGTTTCCGCAATAACTAAGTTGTCTACACAAGTATTGAGAATGCTACAACAAACATAAAAGCATCTACAAATACTAATTAAAATTTAAGACAAGATGGTCTTTTCAAGATATCACTTTCAGGTGTCACTTGCTCAAGTGATCCGAGAAATATGACGGCGAGCCACTTCGACAGCTCTCACGTAAATCTATCTTTACGCGATAAAAGGAGAGACGTTTATAAAATTTTAGGCATCAGCGCATTGTGAGATTGTTTATTTAAACGTCTTTGGTGAGTGATTCTTCTGCCTTCAGCACCTGACCTATGAGTACTCAACAGGTCGAGATGGCACAGCTGCCGCGCTAGTCCGGTGCAGGGCATCCCCCAGTCTCATACTTCGATTACCATCTTGACCTGTCGCGTATTATGTACAAAATTAGGTCTTAGCCAAATAAACGTGCAAATAGGTTAATTCTATTCTTCTATCTGGATCTCGGAAAAGCAACAAGAACAAACAAACAGCTTCTATTCATTTTATGAGACCCTTGCACAACCGACAGTAGGTTTACACTGTACACTCGACATATCGCAATAAAATTATTACGTGAGCTTTTTTGCAGAATTCATAAACGCTGTTTTCTCATTTCACCGAATGATATTATTTTCTCGCAGAGCGGGACTTACGTTTTGCATGTATATTGTAGCTTGACAAATTATGCTCTTGTTTGGTCTTCTCCATCATGCTTTAAAGTTTATTTCTGGAAAAAAATCCCTTCTTACTCATACTGTTTTAGTACTATTTCGATGCCAGCTTTCCATTACGATTTTGCCTGATAGTAGGCTAAATGACAATTCAGTCTAAAATGACAGTCGCTAAATACTGGGAAATGACTAGGTCCAGACAGGCAGTCATAGTTACATTACCGTTACAGGTTAATATGAACGTTCATATAAGCAGAATGGGTTGCATTATTCAGCCTGTCACGTTCACAAGTCAGTACTTATACTTAGGTGCCTACTGCGTGTGGGAAACGCTTGACGGTATAATGATAACATAATTTTAACCACTTTTAACTGTACTAACTCGACCTAAGTATCGAACTTTTAAGTTTTTTAGAGTTTATAAGGATGTAGCAAGCGTGTTCAGCGGTGTAATTCGCTAACTCAGTGTCTAACACTGGATGATAGCCACCAAGCTCATTTGACATGAATATAACTCAATTTGTTGGTGGTTTAAATGATGGAGACGGCGTTGGTGCAGACGTGTTTAGTCTTTTGATCGACTCTCATACGAACTAACAGTAATTATAATGAAATTTTATAAGTGTTTATATAATATTTTTTAATCTAACCTACAATCTACATAATTTTGCATCACCTTTCGTCTAATTTGATGCGTTTGCAAAATGCGTCATGTTACAGACATTGGTTGGTTCAAGACAATATTTTTTCATAGAAATCTTTCAATGGATTACAAATAAATGTCAAATTTGCTTGGTGGCTATCGTTCAGTGTTAGACACCGAGTTAGTGAATCAGTAGGCAGGTCAAGCTGTAGAAAATAACGTTAATTTTTATAAAGCTTTTTAAACTTTGATGACAATTGAGCGATAGAGTGATCTTATCTAGTAGTGTGACGATGCATTTGAAGATAGAAGCGGGCTGACTTGGAATAAGGCAATTTAATCTTGTTTGCGAACAAATTGCCTGCGACTTCAGCGGGTGCAAATAAAAATGCATTTGAGAGTACTCGTTAAGATACGGAGACAAATTTACATAGCGTTTCTTTTAAAATGCACGCTCTATTTTAGAGAAGGAGTTACGCGGAAACGTGGCTAATCAACATCAATATAAAATATACACTTTCTATCATATCCTTTCGGAAAGTTTCTGAACTTGGGTAAGCTATAAATATTAGCTGCGAAACGGTTACGTATTTAGCAGCTAATATTTTTAGCTTCTCTCCTACTTGTTTTACAAAACATTGCATCGTTTCTGAAATACATTTGTTGTTTTTGGTGACTGGCCAGAAATTAAAATACCATTACTACTTTGACTCGAGTACAGTTAATTTTTAATTTACTTAGTTTAGTTTGTTTGAAAATGTTACACTGAAACTTATAGCTCTAGTCTTTTTTAAGTTAATTAAGTTATTTAAGTTAACAAGTATTTATTAGGGTTCCGTACCACAAAAGGAAAAAAGACATCTTATAGGATCACTTCGTTGTCTGTCTGTCTGTTTGTCTGTCTGTCTGTCCGTCTGTCGTGTCTGTCAAGAAAACCTATAGGATACTTCCCGTTGACTTAGAATCATGAAATTTGGCAGATACTCGTAGGCAGGTCTTGTAGCACAAGTAATGGAAAAAAATCCGAAAACAGTGAATTTGTGGTTACATGACATAAAATCAGTTCACAACAAATAATTAGTATTTTCAACGTTCAAAGTAAAATTAATATACCAAGTGGAGTATCATATGAAAGGGATTCACCTGTAAATTCTAAAACAGATTTTTATTTATTTTTATGCATAATAAGTTTTGATTTATCGTGCATATTGTCGAAAAAAAAAACCCGAGTCCGGAACCCTCGGTGCGCGAGTCTAACTCGCACTGGGCCGGTTTTTTGATTGATTTGATAAAAATATTTTGATGATCAAAAATAATTGAATCTAAATAGTCATCAAGTTCCAGGTGGATTTTAGAGAAGAGGACTTTCAATTATCTCCAAACGTGTGAACTTTAACGTTTGGGCTACAAATCTTATTTGTAGCCTCATAGCAATCAATACTGATAGGTTATTAATGAATATTGACTAGGACGTCAGGAAACGCAAAAGCAATCAGCATAATCCAAGATAATGACATTAATGCAGAACTAATCGGAAATCAGATTCACTTAACTGCTTGTACCTAAGTCATTTCCTAATGTTGGACGATAAACATTTTGATGAAAGCTTGTGTCGAAATTAATTAAGCACATGCTTTTTGCTAAGGAAGTCTACTTTTAACAAGACAAAGACATCAAGGTTCATAATGTAGTTATAATCTATTCAAATTATATCAAAATATATATGATAATGTAGGGTAATGTTGCAATAATTCAGACTTGGCTGAAAATTGGTAAGATTGTTCAAAACACTATTATAAATGAAATGTGAAAAGTTCTCATCGATCTGACATGGAAAAAAATTTACTCAAATTTACAAAGGTCACAAAAACGGGGTTTTCGCAATTATCAGCAAAACGGTAAGTTTATCATAAAATTAGCCAAGACAAAAATTGTAGATCAGATAATTATCTACAAAAAATGTCTGCAGACTTTGTTTCCTGAGCCACACACATACACTAGTAAGAGCAAAATGAAAATACACTGAACAAATTAGTTTGTTGGTGCTACGAAGCTCTTACCTACGAAGCACAAGCTACGAGCTACGAAGGCTTGTCTGAACAAGCTGCTAAGCTGTTAAGCCATTATTGAGGAATCTGCAGTACTCAGACACTCATTCATAAATCATCATCAATCATCATCATCTTCATCATCATCAATCAATCATCAATCCATTATCGCGTACTACTACACACAGGTCTCCCTTCAGAATGAGAAGGAGTGTAGGCCATAGTCTTGGGCGAATAAAATGCGCCTAGAGACAATGTAAATAGGAGTTTGCTTGGGATAATAATGCGGTGGGTTCCCAAATCTTTCCGTAAACAACGGACAAGAGAACGAGATTTCGTAGGTTTTACAGTTCGTTCGAATGATCGCTTCATCCGAATACTTTCTAGTTTCTACGAGTACCTATGTGCCAGATACTTTCTTGTCGAAAGGTAGAAATTTCGATGCGAAGAAATGGGTTACTAAAGTAGGTTACATTAAGAGGACCTTGCATTCTACAAGATCGATAAATAATAATTCTATGCAGTCGTAACAGTATGTGGTTATCGTTCGATTACTGTTTTTTTAACTATACTATAGGTAGGCTTGCGCTTGACTGCGATCACACCAATCAGGAGATGATGCAGCATAAGGTGGAGCGCGCCTGCCCAGAAAGTACCTATATTCACCTTTTTTTGAAGGTAAATACCAATATTATAGCTAGCGCGAAAAACGGAAGCCAGGAATGTATTACATATTCTAGCAGTAGGTACGTATTAGAATTAGAAACGAGGAAGTGTGTCAAAAGTGTGTTACCTACTTTGTTTGTTGGTATGTTGGTTTATTGGTTTGTTGGTTTGTCCGTGAATCAAGTCGCAACGGTGCAACGGATTGATGTGATTTTTTGCATGGGTATAGATAAAGACCTGGAGAGTGACATAGGCTACTTTTTATCCCGGAAAATAAAAGAGTTCCCATGGGATTTTTAAAAACCTAATTCCACGCGGACGAAGTCGCGGGCATCAGCTAGTTCAAAAATAATAATTATACCTCCCCATAAAGGTAGTCAAGGGTGAAAAAGGTAGAGGAAGAAAAAATATGTTAATCTTGTTCACTTTTGGCATATCTACATAACTTTATTTTTGAGAGTAACGTCTTACCTAACTGGTTAATGTAAACATTAACGTGAAGACTGTAAAGTGTTACTGTTCCGCACTCGACAGTGAAAGAAGAAATAAAGCTTACGAAGTACTTGTCAACATTATTGTTTTATGTTGTACGCGATTAACTGTAAATGTTGTTTGTTTGAAAATAGAAAGTTTTAAGTAATCGGTACCCTTATTATAAATGCGAAAGTTTGTTTGATTGTTGGTTTGTCCTTCAATCACGTCGGAACGGTACAACGGATTGACGTGATTTTTTGCATGGGTATAGATAACGACCTGGAAAGTAACATAGGCTACTTTTTATCTCGGAAAATCAAAGAGTTCCCACGGATTTAAAAAAACCTAATTCCACGCGGACGAAGTCGCGGGCATCAGCTTGTCTAAATATAAACAAGGAAAAGGTCTGACTGACTGATTTATCAACGCACAGCTCAAACTACTGGATGGAACGGGCTGAAAGTAGGAGGATGGCTATTATGACGTAGACATTTGCTACGAAAGAGTTTTTGAAAATTCAGGTGTAAAGGGGCTTAAATAGGCGTTTGATATTTGAGTATTCTACGCGTATGAAGTCGCGGGCATAAGCTAGTGGTTAATTATAGTATCCATACTGTTTCACTTATTTTAACTCTATTTATTATGAGAAAACTATAAGGTTAGTCTATAAGACTTCGTTTGTATTAATCAGGCATACCTACTTTCAGCAGGCAGCTCAATCTAGGTACTGAACAACATTACCCAATCTTCTCTTCAAATCATCTTCAAAAAATAACTGACTTCGAATTTGCATAGTGGGTGATTTTATCAGCTTACATACACAAGTTGAAAGCGCACCAGTGACCATAGTAGACCATTTGATAATGATAAAGGGAACGCGATGATGGGGATGGATTTGTTCTTCATACACCTTTCGCTTAGCGCCCAATGGGAATATAATGCCCAGATGAAAATACCAACTAATGTTCCTCGCTATTTTAATAGCCACACTAGATACAAAGTTGCTGTACATTGCAGGAACGCGGAGTTCGCGCCATTTGTTTCCCTTTATTCTACTACTTTGCGCCAGCATGATGCTTTTTATTTAGGAAAATGAGTGGAGTACATACCTACAGACTCAGAGGAATGGCTTTGTTGCCTTTTGTGTAACATGACATTTGCATGTATTATTCTACATACTTTCTAACAACTTTTTCATTTAATAAAGCTTGAAACAAACACAACGCGTGGTGTCAGTGCATGCGCGACGGTAATGTGTCCAACGCGGTTCCTAGAAAAGTTGTATATATTACAAGGAACTGTATGTACGAAGTAATAAATAATGTAATATGCATGATGACATTCACACTGTAAAATGCGATTAGGAGCCTCTGTCGTCGCGCGCTCAAATTGTGACGCGCTTAAGTTCCTTAGTTATAAATCGTGAAAGCGGTTATAGTCTAGTGATTTCGGGGACGCAAGTCCAGAGGAAATATGAATTTACTAGTGTGGTGTACTATCGCCAAAACCCTTCTCCTTCTGAGAGGAAACTCATGCTCAGTAATGAGCCAGCGATGGGTTGAAATGAGATTATAAATCGTACACGCGTAAGCACGCGTCAACCTACTCATGTGGCCCTGCCGTGCAGTTGTTTTCGCGTTGTATTTGTTTAAGGCGCTTTAATTTGGGGTCCTAGACAGATAGGCAGACATGTCGAGCAAATAGTAATCCTCAACGTTTCGTCCATATACATTCAAATTTGTTTGCAAGTTTGTACTTGTAGTCTAGCAAGTAATTTCTAGGATACCTACATGCTCGACAAACAAACTTAATTGTGCATAGTAGGTACAGCTGATAGACTTTGCGATACGTGACCGCAATGCGTGATGGTATTTGCCAACAGGCATAGGCTTCGTTTTATCCCGGAAAATCAATGTTCCCATGGGTTTAAAAAACCCTAAATCTACGCGGACGACGCGACGTCGCGTCGTGGGGAATCATTTAGGACAAAGTAATGTAAGTAAAACCCCTTACAATTTACAAGCATTTTCAAAGAAGAACGGCTATCGGATTCACAGTAGGTATTTCCTACAGATACGTATCTGCCAATTCCCTTCGTATTTTCACTCAAGTAATAAGTAATCTAAGTCCGATTGGGTGCACCTGAGAGCAATAATTCAAGAATTGCAGTGAATAGGATTTTTATATTAAAAGAGAAATTTTTTATAGATATTTTTTTAATTTATGATCTCTACCTCAGTCAAGGGAAAAAGCTGAATAAGTAGTGTTTTTAAGGCAACTTTTTCCATTTTATAAACATGTCGATCCGTCTTCTAAATCGTTCAGCTAGTCAATAATAAGGTAAAATGCTGTAAAAGTTAATTCGCTAGTTAGGAAACCACCTAATACAATTATCGAGGGTTGCCCCGGGAAGTATTATGATGTACCTATCTAATCAGCAAATAAGGTCTTCGGAGTGGAAACTCAAAAAGCTTTATTTTGTATAATATATTTTTAAAAGTAAGTCCGGGAGACTTGAACTACTTTTTATTTAAAATATATTATTTTCTTATGAATAGGTTGAAGAGATTGGAGTATAATTTTAAACATTAGCTTATTTAATGAGGCCTATTTTTGCACCATTTTCAAAATAATAATACTGTAAAATTTTATACAGATTTTGACAAAAACTGGGATATGAGTCAACTCTCCTCACTATTAGGGACATTTGAACCGAGGTCTGGAGAGAGTTTTTTAGAGAGGAAAATAAAAACATGTGCGGCGAAAGCTTGCATACTAGAGATGAACCAAGGCTATGAATGAACGGAAAATAGCAGAGTTGCCACCACAGATAACGGAATATAATATCTCTAGTCCGTGATTGCCACAGAATGTACAAAAACCATAATCCACGCGGACGAAGTCCTGGGCATCATCTAGTACCTACCCTACAAAGAAAGGTCACTGTTAATAAAAACATTCTAAGCAATAAGGATTCCTATAACAAAGTGAAGTCAACGAGAATATTAACAAGACAAGGGCACTATCAAGTGTAGTTTTGACTTGAAATGAAGGTTGTAAATTCAGTCTAATACATCTATTATGTCGGGAACGCACCGGATAAAATACTCTAGCAAATTACTTGTCGCAAACGCGGGCCCATGTAACTTGCAACGAATTCTCGAATGTTCTAACATCGTTTGAATTATATTTAACATGCAATTAATTGCTGGAATTTAAGGAAGATTCTTCTGATGTCGTTTGATATGCTAGCACTTTTTCACATTTACGAGAACTATTTAAGAAGAAAATAATAATATTATGATTACGATACGACAATATAAAAAAAAACATCGACAGCGATATTTTTGCTTGTGCCTCACGTTTTTCGTTTTAATTCTTAATAAGTATTGTCATAGTTAACATTATTTATTTTATACATTTTAGTCCGTTTTAGAAACGAAGTAAGTTTTTTTAACTAACGCCTCTAGCTTGCCGAAAGACTTGGAATTCATTGTTTATCAGAATGCCGAATATGTATGGGGAAAAATCACGAAAGTACCTATTTAACTTTTCTATCAGATCTTTTATAACTGAGCTCGTAATGCAGTGTGATAAACCAAGGCGCTTGCTGAATGCGTTACATTCTTGTCTATTACGCTATGTATCTCAATTCCGCGCCAACGCGATGTTAGTACAGAATTTTAAAATAAGCCATTATTTTTACTTAAGTGCTAGAAAAACTGCACTATAAATTGGTATTTTGTATTGCATATACTGCATATAAATATATAAGTAATTTTCGTTTATAATTTTTGAATCTGAAATAACAACACAAAATTGAATGATGTCCACAATGTACCACTTTGAACCATCGCGCATTCAAGCGCAAACGTATTGCAAATAGCAATAAGTTCTCAAATACCCGACTTTCAAAGTACGTAGGTACAAAGTAAAAAAAAAAATTTCTACAGTAGATTCGGAGCCAATTGACTATGACAGACGGACACACAGACAGACAGACAGATATACACACGAGTGATCATATTAAGTATAATAGGGTTCCTGCATTTTTTATTTGGTCGTACGTTCTACAGTTATACACCCTAAAAAGTACAATTTGATCTTCTATATTTTTGCACAAATCATTATAATAATATAAATCATTTATTTACACCATTGCAGGTCTGTACAATCTTGATGTTACAATGGTTTATAAACATTTATAGTCCGCCATACAATGAGCATGCAGAATTTATTTTTCTTAATTTTAACTGATAATAGGATCTACCATGAATGTTATCACAAAATCAACCATCAAATTAATTTTTTTGCTTGCCAATTATCTCGACGGTATGATAAAGCCTGTAGCTATTTGTATCGGCGTTTGAAAAAAAAAAACAGCCGATTTTAATTGTTTAACAGGATTTCAAGCAAATAGATTAATTAAAAGTTTCAATAAAAACGGTAGCATTGAGAGAATGGACGTTGAATTTGTTTTTTGGATTTGGTGCAATATCACTTTTATTGTGTATGTATTTTATAATTGGTCCCACTGGATTATGTCTACCAGAGATATATATCATACCTATACATAGTTTATACGCGACAGGTCAAGATAGCAATCGGGGTATGAGGCGGGGGGACGCCCCGCACACCCGGTACGGGATGGCGCGAGGGGTGTACGGGGCATTCATTCCCCGATTGCCATTTCGTCCTGTCGCGTAGGTACTATAAGTAATGTTAGTGTTTATGTTTTACAAAAAGGTGTACACCAGTCATGCTTTTTATCATTAGGTTAATTGGCACTGGACTCTAATTACTAATTAAACTAGAACTAATTTAAATTAATGTAATTAATCGTTTATTTGAACAAATAAACCGTCTGATATCACCTTTAGATTTGTGATGGTCCGGGCAATAGACCATTGTGGAGATCGCGAAGAGAATAAAATTAAATCATTGTGGTGACAGATGAATACCTGTAATGATTTTGTTTGAGCATTCAAATAGCTAATTTATTCATTTTCTTAAACAGCGAATTTAGCAAGATGTTGTACGGATGATAGCTACTAAAGCGCTAATGCGCGTGGCCGCCATTTTAGACTGAAGTTTCGAGCTGATGGTATATTTTTATTTCGGCTGACATCAAAATGACGTCATTTCGATGTTAATGAGACATGGTTCCAGCGCAATAGCAATTTGCGGGACTTATACCACCGAGCTTGTTCCAGAACGTTAACCGGGCGCCAGTGCTAAGTATTTTTCAATTTTCATTTCGATGTGTACAGAACCCAAAGACGATAATATTATAAGTTTATTATTTGTAAGCATAATATTTAAACTAACTAATCATATAGTCCGTACAAAATGACTTTTCACGTGCCATTTTTACTCCATGGATCAACTGTCTTGTCAAAACTACGGTTCACGTACTAAAATTGATATACTAGTTAATTGACTTTTATATTTTCATATTATTATATTATTGTAAAGCTTGTTTAAATTATCAAACGTACTGTTATAAATTTATAATTAATATCTATTTAAGTAATCTGTAAAAAATTGTAATCCTATTTGGCCTTATTTTCAGTCTGTTATTATGTAAAATTATATTGTATATATCGCTGTTGATTGCAAAAAACGAATAAAATAAAATAAAATAAAAATCGTACTTTTGACATAAAATTTGACACAAAGTTAAAATGGCGCGTGAAAAGTCATTTTTTACGCATTATACAACAATTTTATGTTAGTAGTTAAGTAGGTATAAACCAATCACCTAAGAAGCGGAGCACAAGTTTTGTAATAAATTTTCTACTTACGGTACAATCGATAAAACTTGCTCCGTCGTTTTATTTAAAGGAGTTTTTGTTAACATAATTTATTTATGATGCAAGTTTTTATGCATTTTCCAAACAAAAGCGGTACGATTTGAATTATTACAATTCCATAATAATTTTGTACTTATTTATTCCCAAAGATATTATAAAACTCCAGAGAGACTATTCATATTCCAAAAAGTGAAGAGTAATTCGTAGGCTTGAATGTGTGACACGTACCTATGCGCGTAGCGATACAGACTAGGTTCCTATACATAGATAGATACATACATAGATAGGTGTCGACGACACCTTGGTCAAACCAAAACATGGTGGTCAGTTACCTTGGTGGCTTACTCCTTAAATTATATTTCGAAAAGCAAATATACCACGGCTGAACTCACGTCCGATTTTGTCGGTGTGTGTCCGACTAGTTCCAAATTTTGAATCTTAGGAGCTTAGTTCGCTTCAGAACACGACGCATTAAAGGACATTATTACCTAGGTACTCATTTGCAATATTTTTTAAAGCTTGCACTTTAATGACTCATGGTTAATTAAAATGAATAATTAAAATCGTTACTGTTGAAACTGGTTTAAAACATAAGTCATCATTTTAACATCATGATCAACACATCACCGGCTCACTACTGAGCTAGGTCTTCTCTCAGAAATAGAACGGTTCAGGTCATAGTCCGCCACGCTGGCCCAGTGCGGATTTACAGACTTCACATACCTTTGAATTGCCTTCGAAAATATTATGGTCAACTCTCAGTCATATACTTAGGGTTATTCACTATGTTTTTCTTCACCGATAAAGCGACATTAAATGTGCTTACGCACATGAGTCCGAAAAGTTAGAGGTGCGTGCCCGGAGACTTCGGCTTTGAGAGGTCGACGGGTCGAAAATTCAAATATAACTAGTATAGGGATAATTTCAATGAAACGGCGGTAAGTTACTGTTTATAAAGTCACTTATATTGGGTTATCACAAACGTTACAAAGTTACATCAAAATTACAAACAAAGGCGACATCCGCTCTTACAAATACGTCGCGAACCCGATTACGTAACGCGCGTTAAGGGTTTATCTCGCCAACGGAGCCGTCCACCGCTCGTTGCGGTTCGTATCAGACTAAAAAGTAAAGACACGCCGGCCGCCGCGCACACGCTGGAAAACCTACTCAGGGGGGAGCTCCGCCAACCGCTGCGCGGACCCGATGACGAAGTTACTTCACGAACTTTAATCTAAAAAGCCGTATTCTGGAGGGCCGCGTCCCTATTTTGGAGATCGCGCTATATTCTCCCCCTTCAAGTCACAAATTACGTCCCGGATGTGACTTGGCAAGAAAATAACAGAGAAAAGAAAAGAAGTAAACAAAAAAATGAAAGAAAACGGAGTATTCGCGGCCGAGTGGTGCTAAGTACGAGGAGCTGGATTGACCCTAACATTTCTTCTTACGCGGTCTTCCCCTTTTCCTACGTTCTACCACTGGACCCTGACCTTCGTATGGCGTAAGGAGGCTAGCGTGATATTTTCCTTTCAAATCGCCATTTTTATCGGCCACTTCATAGGTAGTGGCGGTCACAGCTCTATGAATGCGATAGGGACCCTCCCTTCGAGGTGCAAATTTACTGGTAAATCCCTTTGCTGCTTGGCTTGGGCGATTGCTCTCCACGAGTACAAGGTCTCCCTCCTGATAAACCTGCCCTTTACGGCGACCTTTGTCCGCCGAATCCTTTCGGATGTCTTGCTGATGCTCTATGCGCCACTTCACTTCCTGAAGATTTTCCACGAAGTTCCGTAGGTATGGTGTAATCTGTGGCACGTAATTTTGGGAATCCACAACTGTTCTCAAATCATGTGCTATCTCCACTGGGGAGCGGAAATCCCGCGCAAAGGTGAGGAACGCAGCCGATCGTCCAGTACCTTGATTGGGCGCCGTGTTCAGTGCGAACCGCACAGCGGGTAAGACCTCTGGCCAGCGCCTATGATCAGGATCTATCAACATGGCGAGCATCTGCTTCATTTCACGGTTCTTCCGCTCAGCTGGATTAGCCTCCGGGTGATAGAATGGCGTCAGAGTTTGCTTAACTCCCAGGACGTGCATTGCTTTTTGCATAACCGCCGATACAAATTGCACCCCATTGTCTGAGAGGACTCGGCGAGCGAAGCCGTATCTCATAAAGATCTCTTCAATAAGTATCTTGGCGCAGTTTTCTGCAGTTGCTTCCGATAGAGGGAATAGTTCTACCCATCTACTTGCAGTATCTTCTACCAGAAAGATCCATTTCTCTCCATTACTCCCTTCTGGTAGGGGGCCAAATAGGTCAATTGCAATAACTTCGAAGCGTTGTTGCTGAACCGGGGTTTGCAGGAGTCCCGCAGGTTTAAGGTTCGAAGGCTTAAACTTCTGGCATAGTTCACAGGATTTCAGATATTTTGCTACATACTGCCGCATATTCGGGAAATAAAATCTCTCCTTGGCCTTTTTCAAGGTGCGTTCCAAGCCCAAATGTCCTGCCGTAGATGCATCATGGATTTCCTTCATAAGTTCTTCGCGCATGGACTCTGGCACAACGAGCTGTGGCTCTTCTGATTCACAGTCCGGATCAAAACGAAAAAGAACTCCCTGATGAAGGTAATAACCACGGTCCGTCCAACGAATTGCCGAGGTGTCATCCTCAAGATCACTAAGTATTTTCTTTATCTCAGTATCCTCTAACTGAGCTAAACGAATCTCTTCAGAGTTTCGATGTGGTAGATCCACAGAAATCGGGCATATGTCACACGTAGAGTCTTCATTCGCCGACAATTGGCACACTGGGCGACTCAGTGTGTCAGCTATCACGTTGACTTTACCCGGAGTGTACTCCACCTCCAGATTAAAGGCTTGAATCTTCAAAGCCCAACGGGCTAAGCGCCCGCTTGGAGTCTTAAGGGAAAATAACCACTTTAAGGGCTGGTGATCCGTTGCTACTCGAATCTGAGCTCCTTCCAGGTATCCACGAAATTTATCGAGAGCCCATACCACGGCCAGCGCTTCTCTTTCGGTAGTACTGTAGTTCCGCTCTGCCGATGTCAGCAGTCTACTGGCATATTCTATCGGCTGCTCCGCTTTCGTCTCCGTACCCTGTAAGAGAACTGCTCCTAGAGCATACGCGCTCGCATCCGTGCGTAATACAAAAGGCTGACTGAAATCAGGTTGCCGTAAAATTGGGGTGGTAGCCAGTCTACGCTTAAGTTCTTCAAAAGACTGGGCTTCCCTCTCCCCCCATTTCCAAGGTCTATCCTTCTTGGTAAGATCGGTCAGAGCACGGGCCACCTCGGAAAATCCCAGAATGAACTTGCGGAACCAGGAGCAGGTTTGTAAGAAGGTTCTCAACTCCTTCAGTTTGGTAGGAGGTGCCATCTCTAACACGGCCTGGACCTTCATAGGATCAGGTTCGATACCATGAGTAGTGATCACATGACCCAAATATACTACACTTTCTCTGGCAAAAACACACTTGTTCCGATTTGCTTTAAGCTTAAACTGTCGTAAGCGTTCGAATACTCGACTTAAATCGCTAAGGTGAGAGTTCAGATCTTCTGAAATTACAAGTATATCATCGAGGTACGCTACAATTGTTACATTCGATAAACCAGCACGAAAGCGATCTATTAACCTTTGGAAGGTGGCCGGAGAGTTCTTCAGGCCAAATGGCATCCGTCGGAATTGGAACGTACCAAAAGGAGTCACAAAAGCAGTCTTGTGTCTATCCTCAGGTGCGACTTCAACTTGCCAGTATCCAGATTTTAGATCTATTGTTGACATTACACAATTAGGTTTGGTTGAAGATATAATCTCATCGATTAGCGGGAGCGGATACTTATCCGTTCGCGTTACTGCGTTCAATTTCCTATAGTCAACGCAAAATCGAGTTTCGCCGTTCTTCTTAGGCACCAGAACCACTGGTGAAGTCCATTCGGACTCAGCTTCTTCTATTATATCCTCTTCCAACATCTTATCAATTTCCACCCGAATCATTTCTTTTTTTATCGGTGTTACGCGATATGGCGGTGTAGAGATGGGAGCCGCATCACCGGTGTCGATTCGATGAACGGCGAAAGGAGTAGGGTCTCCCCCTGGCTCAAAAATATCCTCATTGGCTTTAAGGAGTGTGCCCAACTGCTGTTTGTCGGCAGGAGAAAGGAGAGCACCTTCGCACTCACGGAGACCAATCGCTGAGCTAACTATAGCCCGATCCTCACGTTCATACCGAAGGTCATACTCACATTTTACCCCGGTAGCACGTAAAGTAAAACGATTCTTGCTGAAATCTAGGGTCAACCCAGCGTCCTGGATAAAATTCATCCCTAGCAACGATTCAGTAGCACCCGGTAAAACCATAAATAGCGTTACAATCTCCACGCCCTGCACTCTCACATTAACTAAAGCAGTTTCTACAGTCTCTACACGCCTAGTTCCGTCAGCAAATTTTAATTCCGTCTCAACGGATTGAAAAACTTGTCCGTTACTACGCAAATGTTTGGTTAAACTACCACTTGCAACCGAGTGTTTCGCACCGGTATCTAACAATGCTGTACCTAAAGCACCATACACTTCCACGTCAAATATCGGTCTCACTCGTGGATTTAAGCGACACACATCATTAACCGCCACTGATTGGAAAGCAGAACTGGAGGTTGTAGCCGTCGATGCCGTACGCCCCTCCTTGCAGACCGCGCAATTTGACCGGATCACCCCTGGCGTCCCACAGCCAAAACACGTAATGGTGGGCTTGCTGGTCTTCGAGGCAGCTTCCTCAACCGTCCTGGTTTCTTCTTTTTTCTTTAACCGGGCGCAAGTATTCGCACTATGGCCATAGAACTTGCAGTACCCACACTTTTCACGTAATCGCTTGGGAAGCGTCGGTGATGACGAAGTTGTTGATGACGAAGGTGTCGATGACGAAGGTATTGATGACGAAGTTCCCTTTGATGTCCCCTCCTGAGCGGACTCTTTGACCGCTGGTGCTACACGACGCCCTTCATCGTAAAGGTCTTCAATGCGCCGTGCCTCGCGAAGGAGGTCCATGAAGTTGTTGAAAGAGCTGCGTGCCACTTTTTCACGAATACGCCTGTGTAGTAAGCCGTACACCATATCTAGCTGCACAACTTCACTTACAGCATCCGAAGGCAATTGAGCAAGAAGAGCGCGCGCTTTGCAAACAAAAACATCCGTTGACTCTTCTCGTTGCTCTTGTTTGAATAATTCACGATATACACGGTGGGGTGGAAGACGAGGGCCAAATGTTTGCTTGAGAAGCTCTACCGCTTCATTCCATGAGCTCACCGCCTGCTTCACACCCTTCCACCACGTGGCGGCGATGCCGGTTAGAAGCATGGATAAACCCCGTACTGCATTTGCCTCATCAACACAAACACAATCTTTGTATGTTTCTACCGCGTCCAAAAATGCTAGCACGTCGCTCTGTTTCGTTCCGTCAAAGCGTGCTGTGCATTTCGTGAAGTTTCCTGAAGACGCCGTCGTCGGCGCAGGTGAAGGTGGAACGCTCACACTCTGAGCGTGCATCACTTGCTGAAGAATGAACTGAAGTTGTTGATCGGTCATCATGATGGGACTAGACGTCGCGCCAACACCGGCAGAAGCTGGCATGCTCGCGGCCGCGCACGGCGCATTGCCAGCGTGCAGCGTATCGCCAGCATAAGGAGTGCCAGCGGCATCCACGGACTCGTTAGAAACAGATCTTCCGAGACCCGCCCTCGCAGCGTCCTGTTCCATATGACTACGTGTTCGCGGCATTGTGAATACCACGACAAAACACGGAAACCTGTTCAAAACCACCACTCAACAGTCTAGTGGAACCTTAACACAAAGTTTGTAAAAGTTTTGTAAGTTTGCAAAAGTTTCCCAAAGTTTTCACTAAATCACAATATTGATAACACAAAAGTTCAATCACTTTAGACGAATACAGCGTTCAACAAAATATTTAAAAAAACTTACCGCCGAAGCACTAATTATACCTACTGTGCGTATGTATACTTAGTTATGTTTGTGGTTATAACACACAATCGTCGCGGCGCGTTAGCAGTCCAAATAATTGTTCACTTTATACACTGTTAGTCACTTAATTCACTGTGAGTATCGGCCTAGCGTTGGGTAGCCAATTATAGGGATAATTTCAATGAAACGGCGGTAAGTTACTGTTTATAAAGTCACTTATATTGGGTTATCACAAACGTTACAAAGTTACATCAAAATTACAAACAAAGGCGACATCCGCTCTTACAAATACGTCGCGAACCCGATTACGTAACGCGCGTTAAGGGTTTATCTCGCCAACGGAGCCGTCCACCGCTCGTTGCGGTTCGTATCAGACTAAAAAGTAAAGACACGCCGGCCGCCGCGCACACGCTGGAAAACCTACTCAGGGGGGAGCTCCGCCAACCGCTGCGCGGACCCGATGACGAAGTTACTTCACGAACTTTAATCTAAAAAGCCGTATTCTGGAGGGCCGCGTCCCTATTTTGGAGATCGCGCTATACTAGGTAGTTATACTTAGGTACCTACGTAATGCTTATTATGATGTTGTATGATGCCAAGGGACTTGACGAAACTTGTTTTATTTTATTTACCAGTTTATTACGGAATTTTAAAGGTGCAGGATCTCACTCATTTTATCGAGTTCAAGTACGGTCTTGGCTGAGATTTTTTTATTTATAGGACTTGTGTTACACAAAGTTTGAAGACTTTCATAAAAGTCGTTCTGCTTCATGAAACTTCAGCAAAGTTAGAGCAGGCAAGTTTATTTAATGTATTATATTTAAATACTGCCGAATTCCAAGTTTTGATATCTTTTTATGTAAATGTATGGTAATTATAATGCAAATTACCTCCGTCCTTAGTCATAAAGTGTGGATAAATTTTGCGTTTCTTTTTGCGATTTATGTGGAGTAAAAGATATTGGATAATTAAATTTAATCATTAAATTGTGGGTGGATGAGGAAGGCGGAGGATCGTGTGTGGTGGCGTGCTCTTGGGAAGGCCTATGTCCAGCAGTGGACGCAAATAGGCTGATTGATTGATTAAATTGTAGAGCTTTAAGAAGTTTGTTGCCAGAAATATCTCTTACAGTTTGAATATACTATATTAATACGTGCAAGTATACTTATAGGTAGTATAAATAAATTGGCATACGTGAGATTCGGCGTCGATTCTGATGTCTTTCTCTATACTAAATTTTCTTTTTAATATTGCTAAACAGGACGAAAAATGAATTTTAAATAACCAATTCAAAATTTTAGTGATTATAATAATAGTGTGTCTATACATGCGCAATAGAAGCGCCTAAAAGCACGAGATTTGACAGTTTTAAAATAAGTTTGTCTGTTTTTTCTTATTAAGTTGATAAGAAAAAGATACTGTAAAATTTAGTTGCCATCATAATCAGTACCATTGTTTGATATTACAATAGTAAGTAGATCAGATATAAGGGTTTTAGATCACCAAATAAAAAAATATATTTAACATTATTGGCGCAGCGCCACGTTATCACACCCCTCTAATGCAAGAGATCCCGGGTTCTAATACTGGCTATGCACTTTAGGCAAAGCTATTTTTAAGGAAAAGATTTATTATTATGTTACCATACCTAGTCTTCTAAAGGGTCTCGATTTATACCACTTCTGATGCCAGCATTAACTGACAGATAAAGGTACGTAGGTCAGAATTAATGAATAGATTTGAGGTACAAAACTTAGATTTGATTAAGAACAATAAGAATCGCATACAAAAAAAATTACTTGTTACCAATAGACATATACATGTAAGGCTTTTAATGAAGGTAGCCCTCATTTCGCGGTCCGTCTATCCTTTATAATTGCGGTCACAATATTGTTCTGTGGGTTATGAAAATCATTAAACAGGCATACCTATGCTTTCTGATAAAGGAAGGTACTGCGGTTGTGGCGGTTGCCACAATAGAAACTAGATGGCGCTGTTCAATCGATGACATAGTCCCGAACAAATGTACCGCCTACAGTACTCGCACTAACAGAGTGTTCTGCAATCTGGACTATATATAGAAGTTTCAAGATACAACCGTCGGCCCAGCTGGCGCTACCGAGCTCAACCAACCGCTCGGTGGGAGAAGACCCTTTGATACGGTCGAGCCTGCACACCGCTCCCGTACATTGGTGACCCCGACGTCATCAAGAACGGTCGCACACCTTAACAACCGACGTGATCAAGAATGGTCGCACACCTCAACAACCGGCGTGATCAAGAATGGTCGCACACTTACAACTGCCGACGTCATCGAAGATCAACCGCACACCACCGCATATTATATATATTTCATATCTGTTCTATTGCAAAGACATGCTGAGTAAAATCCTTGTTAGGATATCTGTTGTTTTGTTTTAATTAAAAATGGTTTTTGTGTACCGATTTACTCATCAAGGGTAATTTAAAAATTTAAATCACCCCGACGCATTACTTTGTAGTCGGGATCGAGTCTCTAAGACAAGTGCAAGTAATATAAAAATTGTCAACTAGATGATGCCCGCGACTTCGTGCGCGTGGATTTAGGTTTTTAAAAATCCCGTGGGAACTTTAATTTTCCGGGATAAAATGTCCTATGTCCTTCCTTGGAATTTAAGCTAACTCTGTACCAAATTTCATCAAAATCGGTTAAACTGTTAGGTCGTGAAAAGCTAGCAGACAGACAGACATACACCTTTACGCATTTATAATATTAGTATGGATTATGGAAGTATGGATTGGATGATTGAGATTCCTACATGCTAGGAAAGCAATTGCTGATAATTTTATTGATATACTTACATATTAGGTATATATTTTTTGTTGATTTTATTTCACTCAACTGTTACATTTATACGTATATGAACTGAATGAACATTTTCACATTGTCATGCAAAGTATAAGTCCCGCAAATTGCTATCAATGCTGCAATTGCTATGCAAAAAGTATCTATTTGCCTGCGTGTTTTACATTTTTCGGGGTATAAAGAGGTGCTTATCCTATTCGCCTCACGATAAGTCGGTGATAAACTATGTACAAGCGTCTAGTACCGTGTGACAATCTTTTTGGCTTTTCACAAGGCTTTAAGAACTTTTTAGGGTTCCATACGTCTGAATGAAAAAAACAGAACCTTTATTTTATCACTCGTATGTCTGTCCGTCTGTTACAGTCAATTTGCTCTGAATCTACTGGACGGAATAAGTTATTTGCTATGCATGATATGAATATCTGTGACTTTGTATATTATCTAATTTGCTTCCCAAACGTGACCGCCTTATTTAAAATTCATTTATTTAAGTTACGTTCACAGAAACTCATGTATATGTACCAGATTTTAACTTAATCGGTTTAGTAGAATTGGAGCAAATTGACTGTGACTGGACAGATAGGCAGACGAACACACGAGGGATCCTATAAGGGTTCCGTTTTTTTCATTTGGATGTACGGAACCCTAAAATAAACAACGAATTAAAAATATCTGTCACAAAACAAATGAGAAATCTGGACATGGCTAGATACTTATTTTTAGGATTCCGTACCTCAAAAGGAAAAACGGAAACCTTATAGGATCACTTCGTTGTCTGTCTGTCGGTCTGTCAAGAAATCTACAGGGTGCTTTCCGTTGACCTAGAATCATGAAATTTGGCAGTTAGGTAGGTCTTATAGCAGACATTAGGGGAAAAATCTGAAAACTGTGAATTAATAAATTAAATTGTGGTCATGAAATAAAAATTAGTATTTTCCATTTCGAAGTAAGATAACTATATCAAGTGGGGTATCATATTATGAAAGGGTTTCACCTGTGCATTTCAAAACAGAATTTTATTTATTTTTATGCATCATAGTTTTTGAATATCGTGCAAAAATATTGCGCGAGTCTGACTCGCACTTGGCCGGGTTTTTAGTTAATGTTTTTACTCTGGATATTTTTCATATTATCAATTTTATCATTCCATAGAAAAGATATTCTTTAAGTCCTGCTCTTGACAACAATGGAATATCTATTTCCAATCGTTAAATGCGCAACGTTAACGACTCGACGTCTGGGGCTTTTTTAATACTTTTTCGATCTAGTTCTAGTGCCTATTCGTTATTGAATCTTACGCTGGGCGCACGTTGGAAACTATCTCCTGAACTGAACTTTTCTAGCCGTCCAACGTCTGAAGAAGTTCACAGCTTCACTACTCCTGCAAAAGTGCGTTTAAATAAAAAAAAACTCGCTTTTGGGGACGCCTCACGATTGTTAAACTGGACTGGACCGGAACGGACTGGTCTGGTCCGGTCGAATCCGTTCCGATCCGGCCCAAATCTACTCGATCCAGTCCTGTCAGTCAGTCAATCGATAAATAAGTAAATAAAAATATTTTTTATTCAAATAAACTTGTACAAGTAGATACTTTTTAATCATCAATTGCATCTAGCACTGGTTCGGAATGCCTTATCAATACGAAGAAAATACATAAATAGAAGTACGACAGCTGAATCTATGTATTTTTAGAATAGTAAAGTAAATCAAAGCTTACGCAATTATCTACGAGTACGTCCTGCATTATAAGTGTTTTAATGGCGTGTATTAAAAAAACGCTTTATTTATTTCTGGAAACAAGAACTATATAACTGAAGAGTTCTTCAGGGTTAAATTATTCAGTAGTTCACCCCCTTAATTATGCCCTTTAAACTTCCTTTTGCATTTCGGGCCAAGTACATAATTTGTCACAAAATTTGTCGATTCGGGAAACTTACCTATTTTATTATTCACTGGTAGATTTTACGTGTAAACAGTGAAAATTAATTAGAACCCTAGAGGGTTGAAAGGGTCCGCAACTAGCAATCACGAAATGATTATGAGATTAATTTCTAAAATTAAACTATTCAAGAACTAGTTAGTTACAGTCAAAGTTAAGATTATTAATCTTATAATAATTATTACATACACATTTTTTATAAGATTTTAACTGACTATAACATTATGACTGATCAAATGTATCATGTTTTTTTAAAATATAGAATGAAAGTCTTAAGGACTTAAAAACAATAATAACTAAAATAAAATAAACTTATAGCCAAATTTAAAATAAATAATTAAATTAAATCTAAAACCTCATCAAAACCATCGCAGCGAGGAATCTTACCTACCCTTTTGGATGGCCAAACTAAACCTTTGGCTAAGGTAACTGCCAGCTCTTGGATCTCCGGTAGACTAGATAACCTTTTTTGAAAAACCAGGCTCCTTGGCCCCAGGGTCTCCACCCCAAAAGAAGGTAAACAAAGAAGCTGTCGAGGTTTTCATATTTGCGCCTCTTGACCCGTTCGACGCTGGTGGGCGGTGGCCGCTGCACCCGTAGCGGCGTAGGTCTGCTTTTTTAGGTTGTTTGAAAATATATCTCTCAAGAATAATTATTTCAATTCAAAACTATTCGCGTCATTTTGTACAGTTAGCTTTATAAGGTTTCGGTTACCCAATTATTGTCAACAGTAGGTACTTAAAAATGACTTTAGTAAGACTGCTTTAATTAGCAAATTTTAAGGAGGCTTCAGAAATAGGTCAACACTCAACAAATTAATTATTTATTGTAAGATTCTGCAATACTTTGTTTGAATTTTTGAATAACAGCTTCATTTAAAACTTGCAACTGACAATATTCCCATCATAACAAATGGAATGGAATGCAATGGTTTGCCCATTGCATTCTATCCCATTTTATTCATTCCATCCCATTTCAATAGACAAAACCCCCATGTCACGGACTATCTTAGTGTGGGAGTTGAGGCAAAATTTAAGTAGTAAGTAAATAAATATAAATAATAATAGTTAATCTTCCGAGTCAGTGGTAGATGCATTTGACAATTCAAATGTATTTGTAAAAGTTTATTTGAATAAAAATATTTCTATTTAATTCTACAGCGTAAAACTCTTCAAGATTTTATGATGACTATTGAGTATTAGACGGAACATTCTAAAACATTTATGAAAATGAAATTCACCCGAAAATCGGTAATTTATGCATTTTGAATATTAATGGAACTGCCGATACCAAATCAAAGTTAAAAGTTTTATTGAGCAATTTTCTCCGGTCTAAAAACGAATTGAATGAATTTGTTATTCGATAAAAACTTCAGGGATCTATTTTCACGAAAAAACCCAAGACTTGTTATGTTTTTAGTCTTTAAAATTTCTTCTTTACTTTGGTTGTTCATCTGTAACAGTGTGTATGTATTAATTCCCAGATAGTCTAAAATAAAAATTCCAACTTATTATTCTTCAAAAGAATTTGAATGCTGCCAGTTTCTTCTTTATATCCTGCAAATAATAAAAGTAACATAAAAAGGGATTTGGGGAATAATAAGTAGGTAGGTAGATACACGAAAAAGAAATGACCAATCACTATGTTCTACCTATATCGATGGAGAAATTAGCTAAAATAAAAGATTATAATTTAAAAAAATAAAAAAAACAAATAGATAGTAACTAAGTTGTTCATAAGAAACAATATACCTAAGTATTTCCCAAAAACAATCTGTATTATACAAATCCAACCCCTAAAATAATAAGGTACATTCGATTGAACCCTTTAACACGCATCCATTGTCACCTGATTATTGTTTGTTTCTCCGAGGGAAATTAGTGAGAGTTTCATACAGGTGAAATCTTAAATTAAATTCGATGTGTGCACCTTCATCTTGTGTATTATAATTAAGGTTACCTTAACCTTGATTATAATACACAAGTTGCCAAGTGGGAATCTCCCACCTGGCAATTTAATTCTATGGATCAACTGTTAAGTCAAAAGTACGGTTTACCTTTAAAACAAGGACTAAAATCTCAGAATAAGGACTGTTAGAAGCAAAGAATTTGCAAGTACTACTACGTTAGCCCTATTGTGACACTTACTGTTAAAGCGAGATAGCTAAATGCATTTAAGCTCTTGTTCGAACGTGACAAAATGATTATGCTTTGTCCTTATCACCGTGGCTTTTTGGCCACTTTTTTTTGTTTGTCAAGTCTAAAATCATAAAATCGTACTTTTGACATGAAATTAGACACAAAAAAGTTTAACTGGTGCGTGAGGAGTTAAACGCGTTCTTGAACGCGTTATATTTAATTTATGACAAAAAACTATATTGCCAAATAACTTTTCGACAGATTATTGATAAGATTGATCTTGTTAATTTCGTTAAT
This sequence comes from Maniola hyperantus, assembly GCF_902806685.2. NCBI lineage: Eukaryota > Metazoa > Arthropoda > Insecta > Lepidoptera > Nymphalidae > Maniola > Maniola hyperantus. The sequence goes on along the minus strand of NC_048538.1, from coordinate 13,777,103 downwards.
ATTATATAACTATTGTTTTAGTGTTAAGCAATAACAACAAATTATTATGCTAAGTCAGTATTATAAATAACTGATATTCTAAATAATAATAATATTGTAGAGCCTTCTTCAAAAAAATTGCTTAGGAGTACACAAAGTGCGAGCAATTTTATTTATGAGAAGGTCTTATTTAGTGGATGACAACCTTATTTCGGCATAAAGGACCCTTCGTCCCACGCATAATTGTAAGGTTAATATCACGATTAGCCAGTAACCTGAGCTATTGCCAGCACCTGGTCGCTTTTATTATGAGAATCAGGGATGGGTATTACTGCTACTTTTAATTCATTTTCATTTGGTGAAATTATTTTTTTCTTCACGGTGATTTCACAGTTGAGATCTTTCACGGTAAATGATTTTTCAATTTTCGCACTTAAAAATTGCCTGCTACTTATATTAATATAACTAGGAAATAAAGAGGAACTAGGTATTATGATCAAAATCAATAGATATCAATCACTTAGACATTTTCTAAATTTAACACGGTGCGATGCTTAGCATAGGGATTTAACTCTGGTCAATGACCAACACGCGCGAAATTTCAAACTTTTTAATTTTAAAAAAAACAAGTTTTCAAACTTTTTGAGATTTTGTTTCGTAATTTGTCACAGGTTATTTTACGTAAAGTATCCAATATTACATAATATGAAAAAGCTTTCCACGTGATTTTTCACATGCTACCTATGAAGTGGTCCATCTCTAGTGAAAACTCAGAGGTTCTCATTTTAATCTACGGCTAATCTTGAATTTATACGCTATTATATTAGAATTCCAGATTTACAATGACGCAAATATATTTGAGCCGGTCGCCAAAGATGTTACACGATATTGCACTGTTATTTGAATAATAGGGGCGTTCAGTTATTACTTAATACTTATTATATCAAACGAGAAGATACTAATTTTGAAATTCGTCTAACATAATGACCGAATTTCGTACACAGCGACCAGTCTCCGTAGAGATTAGTCAACTAGCGGGAGATATTATAGTGCACGAGTGTGTGCGCAAACACAGGTGCACTCTCTATTCCTTTACTCTCATAGCCCGATGGGACAGAAATCCGACACGACCGGAAAGAGATCAGGCGCTGGACCGAACTTTACGTGTTCCCCAAGGCATACGGGTGTAAACGACCACACCGCCTTCCTCCTTTTTAACAGAAAAATCCAATATCTAACAATTTTTGGCCCGACCCGGAAATCGAACCCAAGACCTTGGTCATCTGCAGTCAAACATACTATCTACTAGACCAACGAGGCAGCTGGCTAATACACTTACCTACTGATGATACTAAGTGTATACACCGTAAAGAGATATAATATGTAATGCTAATGTAGTTATATGAGTAGGTACAAAGGTGGCCCAATCGCTAAAATAGCGAACTTTTCCAGGCAAGCAAGGCAGAGAATTTTTTAATAGAAAGCGGAAGGGATATAGTAAGGGAAATAAATAAAATGTAATTTAGTATTGTCACATTTTATTTTATATTGAATCTAAACCAAATCTGGCACCCGCAAAATTGTACATGTGAACAGTACCGCAGAATGTAATTGGATTTCAATCACCGATACCTCACATACGAATACCACTTTATAAGCTTGATCAAATTCAAATTCAATATGACCCTGATTTGGTTTTCATTGTGGGAATAAGAGCAAATAGTCGTTGTAGAGCTAGATTAGTCTACACTAATATTATAAAGAGGAAAACTTTGTTTGTTTGTTTGTTTGTTTGTTTGTTTGTTTGTTTGTTTGTTTGTTTGTTTGTACTGAATAGGCTCAAAAACTACTGGACCGATTTTAAAAATTCTTTCACCATTCGAAAGCTACATTATCCACGAGTAACATAGGCTATATTTTATTTTGGAAAAAAATAGGGTTCCGTAAGATATTTGGGTTTTTCGGACACAAGGTGTAAAAAATCAACCAGAAAAGTTACTTATTTTGCGTACGCTGCCTAAACTATAAAAGATAGAACCATAAAATGTTCTAATTAATTGTAGATCTTATAAATATCTACAAAAAAGTCCGCGACACACTATACCCATCTATGTCGAGTGAGGCACAGCAACCATTTTTTTATTTAAAAATCTTGAATTTTTTTTGGACTACATTTAAACGCGTTTATTTTACTCATGCTATTAATCCTTATCAAAATAAATGATTTCATCACTAAGAACAGTTTATGGAGATAATATTTGGTCTTTGAATGATTAAAATTGGACGTTTGGTTTTGAAGTTATGGCGAAATTAAAATATTACGATTTCTGCTGCACGGCCCGATGTCGTTAAGTTTGTTTGTAGGGGGTAATCTTTAGAACTACTGAACCGATTTTAAAAATTCTTTCACCAGTAGAAAGCTACATTATTCCTGAGTGACATAGGCTATACGGGATCTTTAAAAACCTAAATCTACGCGGGCGAAGCCGCGGGGATCAGCTAGTTTTATATAAAAAGCAAACTAATCTTGAAGATGCTTTTCTTTAAAGATATTTTTAGGGTTCCGTACTCGAAGGGTGCCAATGGGACCCTATTACCATAGTTCACGACAGTTAGGGAACCTCTAACAAAACGTCGGTCAAGGCTTCAACGACACTGGCGTCAAATGTTACTCGTAGTACATTTTGACATTTGAAAATTATGTAGGTACCTAGTCCACGCGGACAAAGTCGCGGGAATAAGGTAGCGGATTCGCCACGGGCACAGTGGCGGGCACCGCCACTCTTCCCGCCTTGCATCTCTATGAACAAAATCGTATATTGCCATATGTTTGTGATTACGCGTGCGATGCTAAGTTTCGCTTCACGCGCCGCCTTACCGTAAACAAAAAAAACGTACGACGCGCCGCGAGACGCCACGGCACACGCGACGCGCAACGCTTCGCGTCTCCGTAAATCAGGCCATAATACAACTCCACTTTTTATTTAAGCGTGGTAAGAATGATTAAAATGCACAGTAAGAATTTTTATTAATAAAAAAATTAAAAAGCTAATTCTTTCGATTTTTTTAATTCTACGGTCAAGAATTTGCGGATCACCGAAGGGCACCTGAGGGAAGCCGCAATACCCGAAATCCTGAGATGAATAATTAAAATCACCCTCGGCTCAAATAGTTGACTGCAAATTGTAGAGGCAGGACAATTTTAATGTATACCTACTTCGGTACTGTCTTCGTTTTACATAATATTATTTCTTTATTAAAATAACTAGCTGATGCCTGCGACTTCGTACGCGTAGATTTAGGTTTTTAAAAATCCCGTGAGAACTCCTTGATTTCCCGGGATAAAAAGTAGCCTATGTCTCTCTCCAGGTCCTTAACTATACCCATGCAAAAAATCACGTCGATCCGTTGCTCCGTTGTGACGTGATTGAAAGACAAACCTACAAACCAATAAACCAACAAACAAACATACTTACATTTATAATATGAGTACTGATTTAATTCAGTTTTGCATAATAATATTCTACTTACTCCCTCTACAACCTCTCGCACTGCCAAGGGTCACTGGTAGAGATCTCTCATAGAGATAAGTGCTTCCCTGTTCACTTTTACTTTCTTTTCTCTTTATTGTTACAACTTTCTGACACAAAAAAAATGTAACTACATTAGTTTTTTTTGTTGATTTGTTATACTCATCTACACAAATATTGTACATAGATAAAGATTGTATGTTTGTATGTAGGGGGTAGACTCTCGAACTAATGATCCTATTCTGAAAATTCTTTCACTGATAGATGGCTATTATGTTGCTATAGGCTATAAATTATTCGAATGAAGTCGCGGGAAGAAGCTAGTCTGTCATGAAACGATGTAGCAAGCAGCGCGGCGCAAATCAAAAGTTCCAAAGTCATGGAATTTAAATTAAGAACGTGGAAACTTGAGAACGGGGACTTTCAGTCCAATTTTCTGTTACTTGATAAGGAAAGTGCAAGTTTGTGACGCGACGCGACGTACATAATCGCAACGAGTGGTTCTGACGTCAATGATTTTAAAGTATCTATGTGATGTATTAGTTCTCTACATAGTCGTATAAAAGGAAAAGCTGACTGACTGACTGATCTATTGACGCACAGCTCAAACTACTAGACGGGTCGGGCTGAAATTTGGCATGCAGATAGCTATTGTAACGTAGACATCCGCTAAGAAAGGATTTTTAAAAACTCAACTCCTAAGGGGGTAAAATAGGGGTTTGAAATTTGTGAACTCAACGCGGACGAAGTCGCGAGCTTACGCTAGTACACACTGAAAAGGTTGATCGTAATGAACGAATCAAAATCGGGCAAATGTTAGTTGGACTCGCGAACGAAGAGTTCCGTACCATCGTACAAGAAATAACACATTTAGGTATTTATTTGGTTGGCTAGTTCGACGGAACGGAAGACCTTTAAAAAAACTCCATATCATTGACAGTGTGATCAACATCACTGAAAATTCTTCATCCGAAAATTTTCATTTTACTCAGCGACGTTTTAAAATATGTAAGACCTAAGAAAATTGTTTAACTTTTCTAACTTAAACAATTATTACTTTCTGTTTTCTGTTAAAAAGTTGTGCGCTTTAAAATTTTCTTTATTACAATAATGTTTTCTTGGGAGCTAACGCAGACCACCGGTTTTTGCCTGGGATCGATTTTTTGTTCGACAACGACCAAATTTTATTTCGTAACCGTGTCATGCAGCGAATCGCAATATAACTGGATCAAACTAGATTGTATTGCCGAGAGTTGGCCATAATTTGATTTTTGTTTTTTAAGAAAGGATTTTTGAAAATTCCGCCCGAGTGAATTCGGGGTGGATTAGTAAAGCAATAGGTAAGTATGTATGTAAAGAAAATAAATGGCTAATTTTTCCGATGTTATAAATTATCATCCAAGTATTTACGGCCTCCGGGGATTAAGGACCGAAGGAAAGCCGGAATGTCTGGAAATCCTGAGGTGAATAATTAAATTCGGCCAAGCTATGGAAGAAATAAAATTGGACTCCAAGATTATTTTGGTCCTAGACAAACTTAAGTAGAGCGATAACGTGACAGACTTACAACTTAAATAAAAATTCAAAATACAAAACACAAAATACGTGCGGGTGTGCGGGGCGTCCCGTAAACGTTATGTTCATGTTAAAAATAAGTAAAAATCATGTTTTTTTTAATTATTATCTTTAATGAATTCTAGCCCCATAAACTACCGCTATACAAAAATCACATCATTTTATTACTACAGTCTAATACCCTATTCTAGAGCAGTTTCATTAGTTATGTTGTCGCCCCGCGCTGCGCTGCCCACGTTTCACGTTCTATGTGCTTCGGCCTTATCTCGGCCGAGTTTATTTTACTGCAATGAAATGCAACTATTTATTCTGGCAGAGAAAACGCTGTGTAAGCTGTCAGAACGTTTATTATGTTTAAATTGAGCCGAGATTTGAATGCACTGCTTGGCTTGTTTGGATAAGCTTGAAACGAAGCTTAATACCTAGAATGCAAAGTGTATGCAAATAATAATTATGTGTTATAGATAATGATGGATAGATATAAATAATTACGTATTACGTGGTATTGATCGTAGTTTTTTCTAGTTTATTATATATTTTAAAATTAAAACATTTAAATTACCCAACTATCCGCTGTTAGATGATGTCTTAATTAAAAGGATTCTTCAAAAATTGATTCTTCGAAAAACTCTATAAAAACGTTATTCGTTTCAAATTTAGTTTTGACACAGAATATAATATAAGTAATAGTGCTACGGCTTTGTTTAATTTACAACTAGCTGATGTCTTGAACTCTTCAATTTTCCGGGATAAAAAGTTGCTTATGTCACTCAGGTTTTAACTAAACCCCTTTTTTACCCCCTTAATTTTCAAAAATCCTTTCTTAGTGGATGTCTATGTCGTAATAGCTATTCTGCATGCCAATTTTCAGCCCGATCCATCCAGTAGTTTGAGCTGTGCGTTGATAGATCAGTCAGTTAGTCAGCTTTTCATTTTATATATTTAGATATAGATAATATGTAGGTATGTGCTGCGAAAGAATTATTTATTACAAGCTATTACTATAAGACACAATCGCTTTCTCACTGTGTTCGGACGAAACTTATTCTGTGATTTATTTTCTTGTTTTTCGTCTACAAGAGAAATTTAGCCTCGGTCACAGTTTAATAATCGTACAGTATGGCCACGAGTGGGAGCCACAGTGAAGGTGTTATAGGCATCAAGACAACAATATTATGTGCTATATGAAAAAATACTATTACGGAGACTCTTGTACATAGCAGGCGAGCGTTTGCGTCCAACCCAATGGTCCTGTAGGCATATTCTGCACTTAAAATTGGACACTGGCGCAACGCCCACAGACAGATTAGCGGTGAGCCAAGACTTCTTCTCTTCATCAACTTAAATCTAGTTTATATAAGTTGAAATACTTACGGCTTACATTATTATTTTAAGCGCGCTCTAGCGGTTTCTCGCGTGGCGTGCTAGTCTCATCGCGTGAGGTGCCAGCCGCTCCTCACCCGTGTACTGGTCAGCTATACGCACCGCACTTTTCCTCGCCGCAACTCGCCACGGCTGGTATTCTACTCGCCGCCACTCGGCGCGCTCGGTCTGCGTTAGGCCTCACAGAATTCTGGTTCTGATTTTTTTAACTTAGTCACCTAACTGTATGAACGCTAAACTGTGCTGTTGCCATTCATCTTATACCATAGTTTGGCGCCAATCCCTTTTATGTGATCAGATGGTTACTTTTTCGTACATATTTTTATTACTCTGTTGTTACACCCAAAAGTAATATTTTTGACTTTCTCTGACTCGTGCCAACTTGGTGGCAATACCCGATGGTGGAATTTCTCAAAATCGAAGGGAAGTTTCTTGACTCAGCCAATTGAGCTGTATGCTACGTTGATGTGTCAGTCAGTCAGTCAGGAGCCCTACAGCGGTAGTTTCAAAGTTTTTGCCGATACTCGCTCACTATCAGCTATATTGAATCATTGCCACATTAATACCATAAATTCAGCCAATCATTGCGTTTTTTTAAAGTGATGGCAAGTGATGATGCAGTCTAAGGTGGAGCGCGCTTGCCAAGAAGATGCCTATTCACTCTCGATTTGAAGGTACCCATATTATAATTGGAGGGAAAACTGATGCTGGAAGGGTGTTTCAAATCTTAGCGGTTCAGATTAGATGTGAGGAGGCAAATCGCTTCGTACGTATCTGTGGAATTTCAACTGCGCAAGGGTGCCTTGGGGTACGATAGTAGAAGGGAGAAGGAGGAACCAGGTTGAAAAGTTCTTCAGCACACTCTTCGAAATATATCCTGTAGACACTGTAACACCAATGAGTTAGATTTTAATAATGATTTATGCAGCTTTTCCGGAACCGACCATCATGTTTTACTTTTTCTATAGTTATGAGAACACATCTAAGTTCCCAATATCAATTTTAAAGTGACTTTGTTATGAACCTGACCCAATTTTCTCAGGCCACTAATTTTAGGATACTCACTTGTTAGATAATTTAGTCGGCGGGTGCTAAAATCGATGATAGGGTAGCACGGGCCATTGCCTGCACCTATGATGCGATTTCGGTCGCCCACGGGCTTCCAGTTGACTGAACGCATTGAATAACCTAAAAATAAGTACGTTCTCACATTATTTTGAGAGCTAAAGCATTGATGTTGGAGGAATCTACTATCTACGAGTAAAAGGATGGCAAAAGTGAAGTGGTGTATCATAATATACTCGTACTACACTCAATTGTCACTGAGCTGTAGCATAGTAAAGCCATGTATACACTGAGAAACAATGTTTCGAATATACCGTTTCTGAAACTTCACGTAGATATTTCCAGGAACAATGTTTCGGAAACTCTGCCGTCTACTCAGTCAGTTGTTTAGGTCATGTCGCCCGAGGAAGTAATGTTGTTGTGTTTGTGACTAGGTATATGATTTTTTGAAACTGTTGTATTAATTTAAAAACAGTTTTGTCATCCTACACCACAGCCATGTTTAAAAAACAAATCAAACACGCGTCCATACTCGCATACACCTTTTGCGCAACTGATTTGTTTCTGTGCTCCCGCATTCCCCATCCCTCATTGCAAGTAGAGAGCACAGAGACATACCGATCAACACGTTGTCTTAGAATAACAACTCAAACGTAGTGTTTACAGAAACAAAATGTTATGTTTCTGAAACAAAATGATTTGTTTCAGAAACACGTAGATTTTGTTTCTGATTCTCAGTGTATACATTGCTTAGTCATTTTCTAGTGGTGGTATGATCATCATTTTATATTCAGTCGCTAAAATCCATATCCATACAAACATCATCTAGATTCTAGTGTAATATAAAATGTATTATATTGACGATTGTAGCTATTGTACCTAATATCTGTACTACATGCTCATGAAAGCTGTTTACTACTGAGGCAATAACATGCGGCAATGCAGCATGCTGCAGCAGTCTATTATGTCCCGAGGCAACATCGTGCTGTAGAACTGGCATGTAGGAGGATGGGCAACGTGGGGGGAATCCATAGGGGAATCTAACGAAATTACGCGCAATGTCGCGGAATTGTGGTCGGAAACCCGGATCCCATGCGCGGAATCACGCTAGATTTGACGCTTGCCTTACTTTCTTTAGTTTAATACCCACTAGCTGCTGTAGCCCGTGACTTCGTCCACGTGGATTTAGCTTTTTAATAATCCCGTGGGAACTCTTTAGTTTTCCGGAATAAAAAGTAGCCTATGTCACTCTCCAGGTCTTTGATATACCCATGCAAAAATCACGTTAATCTGTTGCTCCGTTGCGACGTGATTGAATGACAAACCATCAAACCAACAAACAAACACACATTCGCATTTATAATAAGGGTACTGATAATAAAGGTACTGACTAGCTAACGCAATGCATTGCGACTCGCGCGCAACGTACTTTGATGGTATCAAGTCAGACCTTCACGCATGTGCCGATAGCACCTGGTAACTATAGATATTTGTAGGTCATCAAACACAAACTTAACCAACAAGTTAACTAAGCATAATCAAGTTCAAGCTAAAGGTAGTTAATGTCCGACGGTCGAAGCCAAGCGTCTCTATAATTTAGCACCCGAGTCCAAAACAAGTAAAGAGCACTGAACACGATCTATAGATCTTACCCTCAGACTCTCAGAGCTCTACAGATCTGTTCTCGAAGATAGTACTAAGAAAGGTGTGCTATGAATTTTAGAGCTATTTGGCTTTAGTCTGCAGCCCAGCTGAGAGTAGGTGCGTCCTGCGGGGCGGCCAGCGTGTTGAACAAACTCTTAATATTTACAAGAAATTGAAGGAAGACGCGCGGACGCGTCCTAATCGAAAGCGTGTCGGAGAGTATGGCATGGCGCCCGCTGGTTGCCCCGCAGGTCACACCCGCTCCCACCTAGGCCGCAGAGTTAGAGTTAATAGATCAATCATTCACGGAAGTCTTCGAAAACCATCAGTAGAAGATACTAATTAGATAGTTATTATACAGTGAAACAGCAAACAAATAAGTAGGTAAGTTAGTTGATGGACGGGGCGGTCGAAGTTCTTACTTGTTATCATTAAGTTGGGAACAACATTCAATATTCGATGACAGCTAAAGGACAGTCCGTGCTGTTGTAGGGCTGGTGGGCGATGATAAATAGTTTGATTAATGTAATGTAATATTGATGCATTGGATAAGTAGCGAGAAAACATAATAAACACAATACTTAACATAATACTTTCATTATTTATTCAACTAGTTAATAGTAGTAGAGATTTTACTTAATGTTTGATGCATTTCCTGTGTATAAAAAAAGGCCAGACGCACTTGGCATTTTAGACGGACGTGTTATTTCGATATTTAGGTAGGTACTCACGTGCTGCGTCGCCTCATCCGTTCGTCGCTAAAGATTCGAGTATTAAAACTAAAAAAATGAAGGCAAAAGCATATTGCATCGTATTTGAAGTTATCAAAAGGTTTCAAATCGGTCCCACTCTCTGTATTTGTCAGCCATCGATATGAATGACAAGATATGCCCAAGCGAACAAAATTTTTCACGGTTTTGGAACCAAATAAATCAGGGCCACCTCTTAGATACTAATGAACGACCCGTTTGAAATCCAGACGTCACTGAGGTTGCATTGGTGCTAAAGCACCAATGATTCAGTGCCATTTTGTTTGTTAAATGGCCCTGTCCATACGAAGTAATATAAGTCAATGTTGTCAGCATGAATCATAATATACCTAATAGTTCAACCTCCTTTTTATGTACCAATTTTTACGTAACTTTACTTTAGCCTAGGGTTTATTGGAATCCACTATTATCTGCAAACTTAAAGATCTAGAAAAAGATATAAAATAAAGTCACAGTCACAACAGCTTACAGTGGTCACAAGTCAATTAAGAACCTTAATCGGCTTACTTTGTGATTACTATGACATTATTTATTTTATGGGACAATCGACTCAGCTCAAAAGATCTTCATTTAAGAGCGGATTAGGGGCGGTCTCTAATAAATATTATTCTCTGATATAAAATACACTATTTTCTATATTAAAACGGAACAAGGAAGATAGTAAAATACGAATAAAATATTTTTATTAGGGATGACGTAGGTACTACAACTTTTTATTGAGCTGTGTCTATCCACTACGTTCGGGCAGCTTTAGCATTCTGAGTTCCTGAACTGCTCAAATTGACTTTGCAAGAGCCTGCTCAGATGCGTATACCATAAATGTTCGTGCAACTGACACCATTGCTTTCGGAAGAACGCGAACCTGGAAACTATACCTACTCCGCGAGGATGCCTCCTGGATGCCTTTGGGGAATCTTGGAAAGCGGAGGCCATACGAGGGTTACAATAGACGTTGGGGTCCCAAGGTGCTGGAATGGCGACCTCGCACCGGAAGACGCAGCGTTGGAAGACCCCCCACTAGGTGGACAGACGACATCAGACGAGTCGCAGGGAGCCGCTGGATCTAGGCGTCGCAAGACCGTGGCGTGGAAGTCCCTACACGAGACCTATGGCCAGCAGTGGACTTCTATTGGTTGATGATGATGATGATGATGATGATACGAGGGTTAGCCGTCCATAATATTGTTCTCCCGACAGAATGTCGGCCACGGCGACAAATCTCCATAGAGGTTAACCAACTTCGCGGTATATTATGGTGCACAAGTGTGCGCATACACAGGTGACCCTCTATAGTCTATACTTACCCTCATTCTCATAGCCCGATGGTACAGAAATCCGACATGACCGGAAAGAGATCAGGCTTTACAATCTCTCCAAAGCATGAGGATGACACACTCCAAACTTCCTAACTCGAAGGTAGTACTGAGAATTTCTTAACAGAAAACTCCAATACCTATTATTGGCCCGACCCGGGAATCAAACCCAGTGCCTCATGCTAACTACTAGCCTGACGAGGCAGTTTAGCCGTCTATATTAGGTATAAGTACCTACATTCAACCAAATTCACAACCCCTATATAATATCACGATAGGTACGACCTACACGAAAATAATATTTTTTTGTCAGACCGTACATAAAAACCCAAGCTTATTTCAAAAATATAAACATCGGTTGAGTGAGGAATACTCATGGAACAATTAATAGCAAATAAATGCTGTCGGATGAGTAAGGAATACAAATCGGTTAAGTTAAGAAAAAAAATGTTTAGGATGAGAGATCATAGGATAAAAACAGCACAACCCGGCTTTGCACCGTACTTTTTTTGGAGCACAAATCTAATCGATTGAACTATAATCGTATGGACTGTGGCATATCCTGTTGCGTAGCTTAATTAGTAGGGCATTCGTTACCCGTATGTACTTGTAATGCAGTTAGGTACTTAATTAAAGTGTATCAACTACACAGCATACGAGACCTTAATCGTCCGCAATCAATTTGCCAATATTATATGTCTTTGATTGCATGTCACCCGGGTAATTGTATTGCGGTCCAATTCAGATCAAGTTCATAGGCAACATGTCAATGCAAAGTTCAAGTGCTGTTTTAGGTAGGTATGCTAAGGAAGAAGGATATTGTAGAGAAAGCATCCATGTTGACAAAGATGTCATTAAGGGTGAGTAAGCATCAAGCTGTGATAGCCTAGTGGTTAGGACGTCCGCCGTCTAATTGGAGGTCGGGGGTTCGATCCCGGGCACGCACCTCCAACTTTTCGGAGTTATGTGCGTTTTAATTAATTAAATATCACTTGCTTTACCGGTGAAGGAAAACATCGTGAGGAAACCTGCATTTCTGAGAGTTCTCCATAATGTTCTCAAAGGTGTGTGAAGTCTACCAATCCGCACATGGCCAGCGTGGTAGACTATGGCCAAAACCCTTCTCAGTCTGAGAGGAGACCCGTGCTCTGTAGTGAGCCGGCGATGGGTTGATCATGATGATGATGATGAAGCATCAATGGCTTTTTATGAATTGAAATACAAAAAAAACCGGCCAAGTGCGAGTCAGACTCACGCACCGAGGGTTCCGTACTTACTAGTCGTATTTTTTCGACATTTTGCACGATAATTCAAAAACTATTATGCATAAAAAAATAAAAATCATTGACATGTTGAAGGTCGTTAGGTTTAGATTTTTATATTTTTTTAAAATGAAAAGCTAATGCCTTGAAACTTTTGATTTTTTTTTTGAAAATTTATGTACTTTGTTTAAAAGCAATCAAATCATATCAATTTCGGCGGATTGACAACATACGAACAAAGTAACCATAAAAGCTTTTAATAAAGGCTACCTAGTATCTACCCATCGTAAAGTTTTGTGTGGAAGCCTTATAATGACTGATTAGATGATAGGTTTACTGTTTAGATCATAATCCGGACATCATCAACTAATAAGTTTTGAAATCGGTACCGCATATACCGAACTCGACGTAGATATCAAGTACCTAATTGGTTCGGAGTTTGAAGCTTTGATCCGATCCATTCAATCAATTTGCCAATCTGTACCCTGGATTGCACATCGCTTCGCGGGACATTTGAGGTGAATCTCTGCAACATTTCAATGTAGTTTAGTGATTTAATCATGGTTGAATCTGTGATCGATGACACGTGTCCTGTAGTAAATGTTAAGGTAAGATAATGTTTGGTAAATACGTTTACTGAGAACCACTCTATGACTGTGTACATAATATTCATAGTCCTGACTTACTTATAGTAAATCAACGCAGAGCCTAAACCGCTGGTTCTAGAGGCATTGAGAAATTTGAAGGATATTGTGTTCTTTTTTTTCCACTAAAAATATTTTTTTGAAATTCCACCCCTAAGTCCAAATAGCAGTTTGAAATTCATGTAATCCATGCGGACGAAGTTGCGAGTATTAGCTATTCTTTAAACTTTAACATAATATTTCTGTTCAGTTTTTACATTTGGGACTTAGGCCGTTTGTATTCTTTGCTTTTTCTTCGTCGTAACACACGTGGTGGAGCGGCGGTGGTCGTAACAAAGCAACGTCTCTGTACGCTTAGTATAAGATTTTACGTCTCACCAAATGTTGCTAGAATTCGAGAGTCGAAACACAATTCCGTCAAAGTAAAATGGATCTAAAGATTCTTGAATTGAAGTCAAAAATTCAACGCCACTGATTTTAATTTCGTTAACGTTTCCGCTTGGAGCTTTGGCTGTAGATGTGTAGATAAACTTGAGCTTAGAAACAAGGCAGTTAAGATCCAGTTTACTATAATGCGGAAGGTTTTCTTCTTCGAATACTGTCAACGCTGGTGAGACAGATGGTACACGCCACTCGAGCACTCGCCACTTCTCCCTGCTTGCCTGGAACACTAGTCCAAGGGACCGCCCACAGGAGACTTTATTTAGTCGGCCCATAGCACGACGACCTTCCTCGCCCTCTGGTGCCCTCCACCTTGCTCCGCACGACCAGGCGCTTAATGGAATCTGTATCGTACGTATCCGAAGATTTTTTTTGTACCTATTCTATGTAAAAAAAAACTTTTAAAAACGTTACGATGTGAGTAGGAGACTGAAATCTTAACAACCAAGCTATCTCCTCCGACCTCCAAAGTCGATTACACATCCAGTTACCAACTTAGGTCATCGTTGCTTCGATAACGCAATCGACTGTTACATGCTGTCGCAACCATGCACCACCATCGCAGGTATGTAACTTAAAACAACCTAGGTATAGCTCTTAGCCATTTATAGTGTATACCTACGTAAAGTGATTCGAGGGTCTAATACCTACTCTGTGGCCGGAATTACCTACACGTCACCGGGATAATTGTTTTACGAAACGCCTGAGGTTGAGCTAGTTTACATATAGACACTTATTCAATATCGTGCTTCTGTCGCAGATGGAATATGAGCTATTAACTTTGAAGATTACGTTAACGCTGTGTAAACTTTGGTGTTTATTAAGTAAAGCGCGTGTGCTTATAAAAAAACAGGTCAAGTGTGAGTCTGACTCGCACACGACGGGGTTTTTACCGTCGTACAAGATATGCCTGAAAAGAACACCGCAAGTTAATGACAGACAGCGCCATCTATATCTGTTTTCGTAAACTTACACAAAAAAAAAATTAAATTGTGGTCATGAACTAATGATTAGTATTTTAAATTTTCGAAGTAAGATAACTATATCAAGCGGGGTATCATATGAAAGGTTTATACCTGTGCATTCTAAAACAGATTTTTATTTATTTTTATGTATCATAGTTTTTGAATTACCTATCGTTCAAAATGTCGAAAAAATGCGACTGCCTGGCCGGTTTTTCTAATTCGAATCGCTAAGATATGGAACGTCCTTCCAGCATCAATTTTCCCTCCACTTTTAACATAGGTACATATCGCTCCACCTTAGCCTGCATCATCACTTACCAGCAGGTATGTCCGCAACCAAGAGCTAGTCTAGAAACAAAAAAAAAATTAGGTAAATAAATATTTGTACACGGGCGTGAGAGTAAAAATCACATGTATTCTATTTCTAGGTCACAAGAGTAGATTGTACCGAAACTGTAAGCTGTATTTTACACATACACTCAAATCAAGTGTTTCCCACTCAAAGGTAAGCCCTGTGTAAATAGGTGCACCATTAATAGGTCAATGACCAGGCACATGACAAATTATCTGATAACACGGCAAACAACTATTGTTGAGCACAATAATTAATGCATCATCTAGTGCAAATTCATATCAGATTTATCATGATCATTACGTAATTACAATAGGAAATAGATTATTTATAAGTATTTACTGTTTTATTGATACAGTTAATATTAATATCACAAAATACGAGTAGCGCAAGTATATGCCTCTCTTATCGAAAGTTACATTACACTTCCGTTTGCCGTGGAGACCCTAGGGCTATGGAGTCTTAGTGCTAAAAAAATTAACGAGGGCTGGCTTTTTTGGGCAACGAATCAGCCTAGCGGTCCACCGCGGAAATGTTGCCAGTATTCTTGGCGTAGATAATATTAGCAGATATAATTATTCAGGTAATCTTTGAATAGCTTAGGGGGTGCAATAGGGAAGTATTTTGAGAAATTGCAACGGTAGTAAAAACATAAATCCACGAGGACGATAAGCCTATAGTACCTACAATCTTAAAAAGCTGATAATAATATTATGAACTTTTTGTCCAACACGTGTCTTATCTACGATCCTCGGGAACACCGAAATTGCTTATTAATCGAACAGCGCTACATTTAAGAGGGTCGAACCGATAATAGGACTTGAATTTATTTACTCGATAAATTATTATTAGGTTGGTCCATCGAACGTCGAACCTCGAACATTGGGTATAGAGTCATTATTGTGACAACGTGTGAGCGACGAATGGTCCAGGCAAAAGGCAAATGAATCCTGACCGGACAGCCCCTTTCCTGATGATTTGGGCATTGCAGTACTGAGGAGGACGGCCAGAGAAGGGGGAGGTTTTAGTCCGTAGGTCACCGATAGAACTTCAGTGAAGTTAGGCATGTCAATTGACATCTATGAGGATTTCATCCTGCCAGGAAAAAAACCGGCCAAGTGCGAGTCAGGCTCACGCACTGAGGGTTCCGTACTACAATCGTATTTTATCGGACTTTTGCACGATAAGTCAAAAATTATTATGCCTAAAAATAATTAAAAATCTGTTTTAGAAAGCCCTTTTAATATGATATCCCACTTGGTATAGTAGTAGTAATCTTACTTTGAAAGTTGAAAATAGCAATATTTGTTCATGAACACATTTTAATTTTTTTCTTGTGATGTAACAACAAATTCACGGTTTTCAGATTTTCCCCCTCATGTCTGCTATAAGACCCTACCTTCCTGCCAAATTTCATGATTCTAGGTCAACGGGAAGTACCCTATAGGTTTCTTGACAGCAGACAGACAACAAAGTGATCGTATAAGGGTTCCGCGTTTTTCCTTTCGAGGCACGGAACCCTTAAAAGGAGTACCTAAGCCGCAACCTCGCTTTTTTGTCGGGCAAATGTATTTATCTTGTCCTTCAGCCAGTGTCCATTATTTGTAGTAATTGGGGGAGCATCTAGATTGCGATATAAATCATGAGCCCGAAATCATAAATCCGTTTTGTCGACGAGCGACGCCAAGATGAGAACGTTAAATTACTCTTTTTTTAGAAATTAATTAGTCTCCATTTCGGTGTTCTTAGGGTTCCGTACCTCAAAAGGAAAAAAAGGAACCCTTTTAGGATCACTTCGTTGTCTGTCTGTCTGTCGTGTCTGTCAAGAAAACCTATAGGGTACTTCCCGTTGACCTAGAATCATGAAATTTGGGAGGTAGGTAATTCTTATAGCACAAGTAAAGGAATAAATCCGAAAACCGTGGATTTGTGGTAACATCACACAACAACTTTAAAATGTGTTAATAATTAACAAATAATTAGTATTTTCAATTTTCAAAGTAAGATAACTTATACCAAGTGGGGTATCATAATATGAAAGGGCTTCTATAAATCTACTTGTATATTCTGAAACATACTTTTATTTATTTTTATGCGTTATGGTTTTCGATTTATCGTGCTTTCTAGCGCACACGAAAAAATGAAACATCAAGCAAGTATGATCATCAATTTTAGTAATGGGCTAAATGAATAACTAGCGAAAAATATTTCATAAAAGTAAAGCAATAAAACACACGATATGTAAGGATTACTTCTAAAAGGTCGAGTTTTTTCCCCTTTTATGTAGCTTCACGTATTCTTACAAACTTTCTTTGAAATGGGTTAAATATCATGGACCTTAAGTCACCCAGATTTGCTCGAGGCAATTTGTGTCTATGTAATCCCTCTTTCTTGTGACGCAACTTTTACTTTAGTCTCTGCGCCATAAAATACACTCAGTTACATTCAGTTTAAGTATTGAAATATTAGTATAATATTTTGAACTTAAATCTTCAAGGTCAACCACCTTCATGTTTTTTCAAGTTCCTTTGAAGCAAGGGCAGTGTCATTGCTGATCGTGAGTTTTTCATGTGAAGAAGAAAAAATATTACTAAGTAAAAGATTTTCATTGTTGGAGATTATTTGATGAAAATTATTAAGGGTAGGTACTATTTGATTATAAATTATTTAAGTCAGTTTTAAATATTGACCATAAATTGACCGTAGTTCCCGTTGACCTAGAATCATGAAATTTGACAGGTAGGTAGGTCTTGTAGCAGACATTCGGGGAAAAATCTGAAAAACATGAATTTTAAAACAGATTCTAAAACAGATTTTTATTTATTTTTATGCATCATAGTTTTTGAATTATCGTGCAAAATGTCGAAAAAATACGACTGTAGTACGGAACCCTCGTTGCGCGAGCCTGACTCTCACTTGGCCGGTTTTTTTTGTTTGTTTGTCGTAAGTAAATTAAGCAAACAGAGCCCCGGTACTTGAGCATGCGTGTATCTATAATGCGAAAAGCGGAAACCTCCTTATTTGTTCTAATCACAATATGTTAGTTTGCAGTTGCACTTAGATGGTACTACGAAGTATTTCAGTAAGTAAATGTACTTTCACGTGACTATATTCGAGTGATTATTATCCTGTAGCCTCATTTTGAGGAGCTCGAGTAGTTTTATCTTTATTGACCAGAATGGCAATCTAAATATTAAATAATAATCAGAGATATAAGTCCCGCAAATTTCTACTGCGCTGGAACCACATCTCATTAACATCGAAATGACGTCATTTTGACGTCAGCCGAAATAAAAATATATCATCAATTCGAAACGAGGATAAACGAGAATAAGAAATGAGGAAGTGAATCTCTTCGTACGAGCCCTGGGAAATTCGACTAAGTATGCAGGCCTATGCGATGCGTCGCGGTTGATAAAATAGCGAAGGACGAACTATAGTACCTAGTTTCTTAGATATTGTACGCTCGTCCGGCTGGGTGAGGCGAGGGTCGTACACACGGAAACAATGATCGGTAGAATTGTATTTTTATTGCACACACACAGTTTTGTCTTATTATAAGTAATTACTGTAGATCGTAACATAAGTGATCTTATTAATTATTATTGAATCTTGACAGGCCGTGACATAGAGTCCGTGTCCGCAGACTCACACCCTCTGAAATGCCAAGTCCCTTTTCGATGGGTACACAGAACACAACCGCTCTACCGACCACAGCGAAAAGGGACGCAATTATTATGCCGCCACAATATCCTAACTACTAACTGAAATACACATTTACTGTCTGACTTGTAAAGATACTGATTTTTTTTTCAAGTTTGGTATCTTACGAGGGTTTAGAATATTTTCCTTTCATGTGGGCACCTTTGGAATGTACCTGAAATATTAATTGCGGTGCGGCCGGCTCGTGATAGAGCTACTAACATCTCAGAGGCGGCAAAAGTATTAATACTTCAGTGGATATTCGAGGCGATTTGCTATGAAATACGCTTTCCGATATCTAGTGATAAATAAGTAATGGTTTATTCACTAGAATGTGGGTAAATAAATAAAAATAAGAAATAGAACTACTCAGCTGTATTTAAAATGTAACTAGCTGTGTCTAGTGTTATATTTTTCATAGATAATCAATCCATATTACAGATTACTTAATTCTTCTTAAGATTAGTCAATTAAGCAAATTAATAATTACATTAAAATTACCAAAAACAATAATTAACATAGTTAGATATTTGTTTTTAATCCTAGTAATTAAGAAAAGCTGACTGACTGACTGACTAATCTATCGACCACAGCTTAAACTACTGGACGGATCGGGTTTAAATTTGGCATGCAAATAGCTATTGTTACGTTAACATCCGCTAAGAAAGCATTTTTGAAAATTCAACCCCTAAAGGGTTAAAATAGGGGTTTGTTTGTGTAGTCGACGCGAACAAGGTCGCGGGAATAAGCTAGTATTATTATTGATGTGAAAGTTTGGGTGTCTGTTACTCCTTCACGCAACAATGACTGAACTGATTTAGCCGAAGAACGGAGATAACTTATATCGTCATTTAACACATAGGCTACTTTCACCCGATTTTGATTACATTTGGTATAGAGATAGCTTGCATTCCGGGGAACGACATATGTTACTTTGATCCCAGAAAATACAAGAGTTCCCACGGGATTTTTTAAAACTGAAATCCACGCGGATGAAGTCGCGAGAATCAGCTAGTCAGTACCCTTATATAAATGCGAAAGTGTGTTTGTTTGTTGGTTTGTTGGTTTGTCCTTCAATCACGTCGCAACGGTGCAACGGATTGACGTGATTTTTTGCATGGGTATAGATAAAGACCCGGAGAGTGACGTAGGCTACTTTTTATCCCGGAAAATCAAAGAGTTCCCACTGGATTTTTAAAAAACCTAACTCCACGCGGACGAAGTCGCGGGCATCAGCTAGTATTATATAAACCTTTTGTCTAACACAAACAATTTTAAAGAAGGGCAGTACATAATATTATATAGAACGCGGTTCAGCTAATAACCATAGAGTTGGTAATATACCAGAGTCACCAAACGCATAATAAACATGCAGCTACAAGGATTATGCTGATACAAGTTATGAGTACGACACCTAATGAATATTTATATCTGATGTGGGCGTCTCTGGAATAAACCCCGCTATATAAACTCCCAATCCGGTCAACACTGTAGAACTTAAAATATGGATCTACTCGTAAATAGGTAACTTGAGTAGTTTTATAAAAGCACTAGCTTATGCTCTCGACTTCGTCCGCGTGGACTACACAAATTTCAAACCCCTATTTCACCCCCTTAGGGGTTGAATTTTCAAAAATCCTTTTTTAGCGGATGCCTACGTCATATACGTAGTAGATATCTGCATGTCAAATTTCAGCCCGATCCATCCAGTGGTTTGAGCTGTGCGTTGATAGATCAGTCAGTCAGTCAGTCAGTCACCTTTTTCTTTATATAATTTAGATTATAATTCTTAAATATTTATTAATATATTGTTACGGGATTTCATTTTCTGTCTATATTGCTACACCTACCTAACGGTTGAAGTATAATTTGCTAACATATTATAATATATGTAAAATAAAATCTTGTGCTAACAAATACCTAGTAGAGCCAATGCAATCCATACTAATATTATAAATGCGAAAGTGTGTCTGTCTGTCTGTCTGCTAGCTTTTCACGGCCCAACCGTTCCACCGATTTTGATGAAATTTGGTACAGAATTAGCTTATATCCCGGGGAAGGACATAGGCTACTTTTCATCCCGGAAAATTGATGAGTTCCCACGGGATTTTTAAAAACCTAAATCCACGCGTACGAAGTCGCGGGCATCAGCTAGTAAACCATAAACCCTAAAAGCTGAATATATACGATTCTCTTTGCCTGCTAGTTTTGTTAAAAATATTAGTCTACTAAAATAATAGTCTTTTTAACCGACTTCAAAAAAAGGAGGAGGTTCTCAATTCGTCGGAATCTTTTTTTTTCTAGTTTTATATTTAGACCAGTGTAAATCTTTGTGTTCTCTATAGTTCACCGATTACGGTGTATTGAGCTTGCACGCACGATTAACTTTTTTATTAATACCCAACGGCTAGGAACAAAGCTTTACGCTGGTATCACTTAGCCGCACGTTACAAGATAGCTATTAATATTTATCACAGAGATTCATAGAAATTAATAAATCATTAAGTATGGATTTGTTTTTTTAACGTTCGTTAAGTGCTACAATGGCTAAATCGGATCTCTGCATGATTGTCATCACAAGCCTAGTCCGCATCGATACGGTTAAATTAATCCATCGTATAAGTTTATCATAAGTGTTATGACTTTACGAAACAATCGTTTTATGAACGATAATAATATTACAAGATAATAGTCAAAGCCGACCCTTGGCGCGGGACCGAATATAAAAACATTATTATTTTCATTTCCGAAAGCGAGTCGGGCAAAAGGTTTCATTTTCTGATACAAATTGTTTCTCTTATTTTTCAATGGAATTACGTTACTCACTTTGGCGGTATTTCTTAGTATTTTTTTGAAAGGATACAGTAAAGCGCAACGCACACGGTGACTTTCTTGATGGCAATCGAACTAAGCTTTAAGTAAAGCCAGTGTGCTGGCACCAGACCTACTGGCTTAAAAAATAAACGGGGGCTCTATTCTCGCCAGAGCTGTCAGCCAGCGCTGGCTTGGCTTGAAAAACTGTTTATACAAGGTCAATACCAAGCGAGTGCTAACTGCCAGTGCGTCTGGCAGCCAGCGATGTCTTCGTATAAACAATGCTTTATTTCCTTTGGCATACGGCGCGTGGTGAGCCAAAGCGCACTCAAGCGCGCCGGGCTTGCTTCGTGTTTTGGTTTCGGTATACCAATCAACCGTTAGGTAAAAAGTAATTAGTTGGGTAAAAATTAAATATGAACAGGAGACTTAAACTTAATAAAACTCATTTATATCCCCAGCATAACTACTTTACTTGAAAGTTACCTACTAGAAAATCCTTGCTTTTAAAATAACAATTTTTCGAATATAACTATTTAATTTAACTAAACATTTAGTTTTGGTTAATTAAATATTTGTTTTTTTCTAGATTTAAGTTTATTTAATATAATAATTGTCTGTTTAAATAACAACTACATATAATTAAAAAATATATGTTTTAATAATATATCTACTTATATTCTTTTACTAAACATTTATATATAGAATCTCTCATTATGGATCATTTACGTTATTTATTCAAACAAACGGAAGTATAATTAATTAGTAAACATTAAAAAGATTCCCAATTAATTCAACAATGTTAAGCTTTTTGTCTACTCATAATTTCTGTCGGAATCTCCGCGATGCACCTTACGAATCTTTATTTGTAAATATTTAAAACTGGGTATTAGATATTTCAAATTAAGTATGTGCTCGCCAAAGACGATAGAACTGTTATAAATACAACGGTGACACCTACTTATGATTAGTTCGCCGCGAATGCGTTTAGACCTAGTAACTTGTAATACCCACACAAACTAGAAACCTCACACGACTCGAGTGAGCACCGACGGGTGACACAGCCAAAAAATGGCTCCCGGCGTAATAAAAAATTCTGACACAGCCATAAATAATACATTAGAAGCAATAGCACATGAAGAGGGCCTCATTAAGGAACTAGCCAAGGAAGCATGCCCTATCGACCATCTTGTTTTGGCTGATGTTGGTAATGAACAAAATGGCGTGTACGGGAACGAGGATGTTAAGATACAGATAACTAAGCTGGATAAGAGGGTGCCCCGTATGGTGACCAGGCCGAAAGTGTTGAAGAACATCGAGTCGAGGAAATATTTGTATGACCGGCTTTACGAAACCACCTCTCCGAGGGTGGTGAGTATTTTATTCATTTAATAAGAATGAGTGAAATGAGAGACGCCCTCCAGCACGATGGACCGATATAAAGAGGCTGGCGGGAAGTGGCTGGATGAGGAAGGCTGAGGACCGGGTGTGGTGGCACTCTTTAGGGATGGCCTACGTCCAACAGTGGACATCCACAGGCTGATGATGATGATGATGATGATGAGTGAAATATTTTTGATAAACATAGTAATTTTAGTTGTATAGGAATTAAAAAGAAGCTTTAGCAGCGTGTGTAACTTTATTTCATGTTAAAGTTAGGTGAAAACATTAGCTTTTCACAAAATCCTCAATCTGTACTAATATTATCTCTGGAACTACAGAACCAATTTTGAAAATTCTTTCATCAGTAGAAAGCTACATTATTCCTGAATAATATAGGCTATACTTTATTTTCATAAAAATTAGAGATCCCTACAAAAATTATAATAAGCTACCCGTGCGAAGCTGGGGCGGGTCGCTAGTAAAATATAAGATCATATTATTACAAAGCTATCTTATCCCCATGAATTTATACGCGTATGTTTTTTACAAACCTGTTGGAGTTGCGTACTCTAAGCCCTTTCTTAGTGAAGGTCTACGTTACAGAAGAATCCTATATTCAAAATCTATGAGTTTGCACTGTACGTTGACAAAATGACAAGACGTATAATCAGTTAACTTATCCCTATTTTAGCTAGATTGAAATATATAAACAAGATGTAAGTTCAACAAAAAAATTCTATAGGCTTTATGATAGCTTTCTTGAAATTTAGATCCTATTGATAGGCGTTATTTTGGCTAATTATTATAAATTTTGTTAAAACTCATCTCAATATTGCGTATTAGAACAAGGCATATTTGAAGAGGTATTGTTTGCATGGCTGACGCGGGCTTAGCTCTATGCAAACGCGTATAATGTAAATAACGTACAAAAATTTATGTTTAGATTAGTTTCGTTATTGATGTTTGACCTAAAACAAAAAGATATGAAAACCCTTAACCACAATCATCACCATCGTTGGCCCTCACCTATGCAGGGGTCTTCTCTCAGATTGAGGTTTTGGCCATATAGCCAAATCTGAGAGAAGAAAGTTGCCAGTGTGGTAGACTATATTATTATGACTACCGAACTGGCAAAGTGTGGATTGGCAGACTTCATCAATTTTTGAGAACATTGTGGAGAACTTTCAGACATCTCCCCCCCGCCTTACCCCGATTGCCATCTCGACCTGTCATGTACTACCTAATTATTTTAGCCACACTGGAGTAAAAATATAAAGCAGAAAAAATAATTGTACCTACCATTGTTATGGACAGACAAAACAATAGAAGATAAATGACAAGAGCACACTTTCACGCTTGTTAAGTTACCTCATGTGGTAAGTCTTATCAAAATAACTGACCATGTTTACCTACTTTGTTCTTTACAAACTAGACAAAGATGACGCGAAGGATGTTTTGTTCTAGTTTTTAATCACCTTCATCATCATCATCATCAAACGATAGACGTCCACTGCTGGACATAGATCTCTTGTAGGGACTTCCACACGCCACGGTCTTGCGCCGCCTAAATCCAGCGGCTCCCTGCGACTCGTCTAATGTCGTCCGTCCACCTAGTGGGGGGTATTCCAACGCTGCGTCTTCCGGTGCGAGGTTGCCATTCCAGTACCTTGGGACCCTAAAGACCCAGTTTTTAATATAACGCATAAATTTTAAGTTCCCACTCGCCAAAACCCTGTGGTTATACTGTTGTTTACAAATGCATGACGTCAGAGCACAGATAATCTATCGGCCAAACATGGCCGACAGTGTTTTCACCTGTCTAAGAAAAATATTTTTTTAAATTAAAGTTTTACGGTTTTTAGGGCGCAAAAAAATATAGTGTTAATTTTTTTGATATAATAGGACAAATATTAACCATTTAAGACCAACTTAAAAAAATTGTCAAGTAGCCTATTGTAATGTTATTTGTACTCTATTAATCCGTCAAATGTGAGCCGTTTTGTGTAAGCCCACCCGTGCGAAGCCGGAGCGGGTCAATTAGTACGTATTTACATAAATAATTACGCCTACTTACATATTATAAGTCTAAAGCAACGTACCTAAATAATTAAACTATCTATATTTTGTATGAATTCAAGAAAGTACTGAGGTACTTTCTCAAATTTTTACAAAATATATACTCTATCAAGGTTTATCCTTCAATCACGTTGCCATTTTCCGGTCGCCAGAGCCTCGTCAGTAGCCCAGCAGGGGGCACCACAGGCAGGTGAGGCCATCATTATGTGTTCTTCTAACTATTAATCTTCATGTACCTATTTGCTTGAAAATACTACTTAATTGAGAGGTTGCCCCACTCAGCTAGTACCTACCTATAGATTTAGTACCTACCTATCACGTTCAATGATTTATTCGAAATCGTGTTCAGTATTCGTAGGTACAGCGCAATCAGTTAGCCCATACGGGAACATTATTCTCTTTTATGGACTATTTTCTTTATGAACATCGTAAAACGATTGAAAGACGTGCTTGTTCACGAAAATTGACGGAATTCACTAAAAGGCGATTACGCATTGCATCCGATCAGAATCCGTGAAAATACCTACGTTCCGAAGTAGTCATAAGTAGAACTATTTGTTCCTAATTGTCTTGAATATATAAATTAAGAGAACAAATGAAATAAGACTTGTAAAGGTACAGGGAACTTTTGTACGAAATAACAAGATGTAAATCCACTTATAATATGTCTAGAAAGTTTTTTAATCAGCCCTTCAATTTATTTGTACATTGCCTATAGCTGGTAGATACCTATTGCTTACGTATTTTACGTGACGTCTAATAGCTTTATCTGTGCGTTGATAGATCAGTCAGTCAGTCAGTCACCTTTTTCTTTTATATATTTAGATTGTTTGTCCGCAGCCTACACTATGCAACGAGAGGGCATGCCTGGGCAGCCTCATGGCGATACCCGGTCGAGGCGACGTGGCACGAAGTCCAGAAGAAGTCCTAAGCGACGCTAAGGACTTTCTTGGACAATACTTCGCCTCTATACGAAGGTAAATACCAAAAAATGTTTACAGTATAAAATAAATCTTTATACTTTTCGCCATACATTATTATCTACGTATGGCGGGTTTTACCAAACGGGCTGTCCAAATTCCTGGAAAGCTGGATTTTGGTAATGAACTTATTATAAATGTGAAAGTGTGTTAGTTTGTTGGTTTGTTGGTTTGTCCTTCAAACGAAGTCGCGGGCATCAGCTAGTTGTTACATAAGTCACTTGTAGGGGCTTCCACTCCACACGTCACACTCTTGCGTCTGCGTCACCTGAATCCATCGTAGATTTATATAGATAGCTTAAAGTTCCCATTTGAATTTCTCAAAATCCTTTTAAGTGGAGTGGAGTAAAGACTTAGCGATTTAAGCTGCAGATACGTTGATATGTCGGTCAATCAGTTTCTCGTTTTAAATATTATAATAGGTATAGTAGAGAGAGAACCAGCGCGTGCCAGACCTTCATTATAAAATAAGGAAAGCTTGGCTGCCTCTCAGTCCATAAGTAATATGTATAGAAGATATATTTAGTTACATAACGACAAGCACGCCTAGGTAGCCTGTCCGATTCTAGATAACAGTTATTAGGGCTAGAGATTACGTGTGCCTCAATTTCAGACCTGAGTATTTGTAAATAAACAGAAGATAAAAACTAACATAATTAGACTGTAGCATATGAAAACTATGTGAAGTGATCCGTGTAAACACTTTGACTTTCACGTGAGACCCTCGAGAAATAAATTATGTGTGCTTTCTATAATAGTCTACTATAGACATATTGACTAGTAATTTAGGTAAAGTATTGTGTGTATAGTCTTGTGAACTAGGTCGCAAAAACGTAGTTAATATAGAATTGTTTCTTTTTAATAGGAAAGTATAGTAACCTTCTTAGGTTGGGCCTGTTTAAATATTATAATTATGAATAATCCATATACAAATTCCAAACTAATATTATAAATGCGGAAGTGTGTCTGTCTGTCTGTTTGTTACCTTTCCGCGGCCCATCCACTTAATGGATTTTGCCGAAACTTGGACAAAAAGAGTGCGCATCTTGGAGCGTTCCTTAGTCAGAATTCGATACTTAATTTAGACTGAGCCGAATATTTTCATGGTAATAAAAAAATTGTTGTGTATAAATGTGTTACTTTCACAGGGCTAACACCGTAGCTCACGAAGCTCGCTGGAAGACGGTACAGGAGGAGGTGGTGAAGACTGGCACCTACCAGCTCACTACCACAGAACTGGTGTTTGGAGCTAAGCTGGCTTGGAGGAACGCGAGTCGATGCATCGGCAGGATACAGTGGTCTAAGCTTCAGGCAAGTGCGCCATTTGTTTTATTTTCACAGGACCAAAACCGTAGATCAGGAATCTCGCTGGAAGACAGTACGGGAGGCTAGGTCGTGAAGACCGTGATTGGTGGTACGCTCTTTAAAAGGCCTTTGTCCAGCAGCCAGCAGTTGACGCATAGAGGCGGATTGGATTGAATTGGAAATCTATACTTAGTAAGAAAAATATAGCGCTTGTCGTATTTGCATTAGGTCAATATAGTTATCTAATCTACCTATACAGGTTGTAAGCGGAACGCTAGCAAAAATTAAGACAGGTGATAGTACCTACTGATGATCACTAATATGATACCACAAAAAATACGCGAAAAATAAATAAAAAAATTCAATATTTTGCAAAAGTTTACGATATATTGCAAATAAAACACCTGACTGACGCTAGAGGTAACGCAACATACGCTGCGGAGTAGGCCAGTTGAAGTCAATGCGGCGTCGTAGGTGGGGCGTTGACCCGAGTTTTGCAAGTTGCGGGTTTGAAAAATACTAAATCTACACAATAAGACAAATGGTTATTGGTATTGGATTTTGTTTAGGTAGTATAACAATAACGCTTAGTTTTTGTTAGCGTTTTGGTTACACCCTGTATATACGTACTCGTAAGTCTGCAAATGTTGAAGAAACTTTATCAGCTTACAGCACACCGCAGAAGCTCATTGTTATTACAGACTGATTACATTAGACTCTTAACTAATCCACCGCTAACATAATGGAATAAAATATTTACTTAAGTCAACTCTTTACTCCAGTTGAAACATAGTTGAAACCTGGTTGAAACAATCAATTCCGAGGTGTAAATAACAGGGACAAATTACAAACAATAGTAGTTACATTGCGTATTGTGTAAGTAAACACTAAGCACATTACATTTACAGGCAGTACGGCTTTATCTTTGTAAAGTTGGCTTCTCATGGGGCGTGAGAACACGTAACGCGCTGCTCTCCAATTTGTACACTCGTTCGATTCGCGTCGCTTCAACTTACTTGCAAGACGACGTGTTGTTGTGATGTGATGTTTAAATGAGAAAAGCATAGAGTCATTGTCATCGATATCAACTCAACAGGGAACTGACTTACAATATACACGCAAACAGTCAGGTGGTAAAGACCTCGTGAAGCGCTAACTATAAAATTGATTTTCTGAAATAATTCAATAACGTATTTCTTATTCTTCTTCTTTACTGGCCTTTATCTATCCATCCAACGGAATGGTCCTCCTCCAACGTTTCTATTTCCGGTACATGTGGCTGATCCGTAATCCGTATCGCGAATCGTGTCAATAAATTATCCAAATTAAATGCTATGGCTTAGCTTCAAAAATTGCTCATGAGCAACTACGTGTTATCCAAAAAGAATAGGCTACTTGACTCATATCTAATTTCGTCCAATAAATGATTATTTATTATAGTATTTTGCTTAAGAAAACGAAATATATCAATAACAATTATTAAAAACGCAGGATGGATATATAAATCCAATTTAAAAAAATACAGTTTTTATTTTTATTTGAAACGCAGAAAACGCTGTCAGCCATGATGTGACCTGTCATTAAATATGTAAACAAAGAAATGTCATCCCTATGTCACGCGGGGACTAACGTAGTATCCATATATATAAAATTTAGAGTCCTGACTAACTTATATATCAACGCACAGCCTAAACAGCTGGTCCTAGATACATGAAATTTGGTGGGTGTGTTCTTTGTAGGTAAAGAGAAGGTATCCACTAGGAAAGGATTTTTTGAAATTCCACCCCTGAGTGGGTTAAATGGAGGTTTGAAATTTATGAAGTCCACGCGGGCAATGTCACGTGCATAAGCTAGTTTTTATATATTTCTAAAAACTCATAGTAAACGTAAAAAAATATCGTTTTCTCTTTATAAATTGAATAAGTTATTAAGTAAGACTTACAACAAAGTGATCTTTGCAAAAATAAATTTGGGTTGCAGTCGTTAGTCATATAGGATCCCTTTAAGCAAGTCTTTGCGTGTTACGTATATTTATTTCACTGGGCACTCTAATCCACAACTTTCCTGTGGTCTTTATCGATGCGTTTTTTACTTTCTCGGATAATACAATAACGAACTAGTATAGAAGTCATGTTTATTAAACTTTGGGAGGTTATGCTGTTGTTTACAAATGCATGACGTCAGAGCACAGATAATCTATCGGCCAAACATGGCCGACCAGTGTTTTCACCTGTCTAAGAAAAATATATTTTTAAATTAAAGTTTTACGGTTATTAGGGCGCAAAAAAATATAGTGTTAATTTTTTTGATATAATAGGACAAATATTAACCATTTAAGACCAACTTAAAAAAAGTGTCAAGTAGCCTATTGTAATCAACTAAATATTCTTAATCTTGAGTAGCTCTATGATTAATTCGGGCAAACAGCTCACGTGGCTTAAAATGATAAGACAGCGCAGCTCATGTTATCACACGCCGTGAGAAACCACTATTAGATGGCATACATTGTTTGTGTGATTTAATATACAATGTTTGTATTGGGCTTAGAAACTTGTTTAAATCTGACGGCGAAAAGATATTTTATGTACATACGAAAGTTTCAATCGAGTTTTGCGTGGATTTAATTGTAAGGTCGTAAGCTCTTACTAATCCTCTACAAACATTGTTTTAGTCCCCATTGGCTAATTTTATTGACTGGCTTTAGCTGCGGCATTAACGTAAAGTTCTACAGGTAAATTGAAACACAAGTAGGATGCCGCGCTAAAATAATACCTATAGGGGCTATCAACCATAAATACATATAAAAAGAAAAGTCTTGACTTATTGACTGACTCATCAACACAACATCAGCTCAAACCCTTTGAACCGAGAAAGCTGAAATTTTGCACGAAAGTTGCCTTTATAATGTGGACAAGAAAAGCCCGGATTCTTAGAAATTCTCACGGGATAAGGAGTAAAGAGGATTTATATTTTCGCCGAATGAAGCTATGGGCGGTCGTTAGTGGCTCTACAAAATTATTGTAATCCTTCCAAGTAACCATATTGATACGGCAATCTATATCTTTACTAAATATATCTTCCATGCTTTATCTACTTACCATCAACAGCTGATACTTATTATCTGCCAATAAGTTTGGTGGTGTGGCGAGAAAAGAGGCTAGGCGATTCTTAAATTTCATACTTTTTTGCTTCGGCAGCGTAGGTAGGTAAGTACATAACGCATATCTCTTCGCAAGTTGAAAACGCACCAGTGTAGTTAGGCCACTTGTTCGGCGCCCAATCACCCAACACGGTGAAACTAAATTAATTTGCCGACTCTAATAAGAAAACTTCCACTTTCCCCTTCGACGCAAAAACACGGGCAATTACCTACCTACTTGTTTTAGGAAGTTGAACTATTCTAGGGATCCAATGAAAAAAAAGTTCGAGGCTTCCTTCGCACTCCATCAATGTTCGAAAGTCAATTTAAACGCGCATTCTTTTGCCATAGTTGTGGAGTTCGAAGTTAAGAAATGTTGGTATAGCTATGTCACATATTTGACAAAGGAGATGAGCCTGCTCTTTTTTAAGAAACATACAGTTTTATGTGCATTATAGACCATGGATCAACAAGCCAATTTGAAACTACGTGTAACCTACCGTGTTTACATAGAATTACAAGGGAGCGTATAAAATATGGAGTAATTAGTCACGACTCACGGTACGTCTTCGTGTTATTTGTCCCAATGTGTTACAATATTGTGTCGCCACGTAACAAATGACATTTCGGAACATAAATAAGGGCCAGCGCACACATGATGCTTTTACATCGGCAGACAACGGTTTTTTTATCATCTTTATTTATCTTTACAGGACTTTCATACAAGTCACCAACCCTTCCCGTACTGTACCGCGCAGCATCTCAAACACCGATTCAGTTTTAAACAGTTAGTAAATAGGCCATAGTCCTTGATATTGTAAGAAATAAAGACGACTGATAAAAATTTCTGCAATTATGATGAGTTGATGACACTAGTGAGATAAGTAGCATAATATGTCACTCTTCAGGTCTTTATCTAATGCTTAACTCATGCAAATAATCACGGCGATCTGTTGCTCCGTTGTACATGATTGAAGGACAAACCAACAAACAAACACACTTTCGCATTTATAATATGAGTAGTGATGGGTAGTGATGTCGCAGAGATATTGTAAAAGCCATGACCTTAATTAAGGTCTTACTAGGGTAAGACCTTAATTAAGGTCAGGTAAAGGTACTTTTTATTCCGAAAAATCAAAGAGTTCCCACAGGATTTTAAAACCAAAATCCACGCGAACGAAGTCGCTGGCATTAACTAGTATTATTATAATTCTGTAGTGTAATTATATTATGCAACAAGAAGGTATTTAGAAAATAAAGTTAGTTGTGAGTCAACGGGGCTACCGTTTCATTATAATATGGTGGCAGTGTTGGGATATATTTTATACCTAAGTATAAAAAGTCTGCTAGTCAGCTAGAATATTAAGACCGAGGAAGTTAACATAATAAAACTCATAAGGAGTTCATTTAGAAAATTGGTCTCAAGAAATTTAAATTACGTTCACCATTACGTACACTTCTTTTTCTAAATTATGACCATCATCAAAACTTTCACAACGGCCATAGTATACTTAATAGTATTTTGAAAAACAGTCCTTTATAGTCTAGAGTCTAGGTACCTATTAGGCCCTACCTACTATACAGAAAAGAGTTTAGAATGGAATGCGATTAAAATAAATGAATTCGCGAGCAAAGAAACCAGGTAGTTTTTTTTAAATAAGTGCATAAATTATAGGGACCACAGAAATAAAGTATCTAATAGAAATAGTATTTGCTGTCTATAATATCTGGGAAAGTATATCACCAACTTTTATCAATTCACTAAGTGAAAATAATTCACAAGAACGGGCATGCTACAAATGGTAAAGATAATAAAGCGGCCTTAGGCATCACGTGAAAGTCTATTTTATGTTAAGACAACATCGTACTGTAACAATTTGAATAATTACATTACGATGATCTGCGATTCATTTAAAATTATTGTAGGTGTATTTTACTGGGGCTAAGTGGGATGCGGCGATGTCGCACTATGTTGCTTTGGCGTAAATTAAGATTGATTGGGGCCGATTCTCTTGTACACAATCTCTAAACTAAACTAAATTAACAGGTCTAAATCAAGTGCTATCCTTTTCCGCAAGCAACATTATGAACGGGATAGCAATAGATTTAGACGTGCCATTTTAGTTTAGTTTAGAGATTGTGTACAACGGAATTAGCCACATTGAATACTTGTGTAAATACTAAATGTCGAGACTATCTCATGAGCTCGAATATTATTCATAGGTCTTCTGATATCTTGTAGAAAATGTTCTCAGTAGGTACTCATCATCATGATCAACCCCGCCGGCTCACTGCAGAGCACGGGTCTCCTCTCAGAGTGAGAAGGGTTTGGCCATAGTCTACCACGCTGGCCATGTGCGGATTGGTAGACTTCACACACCTTTGAGAACATTATGGAGAACTCTCAGGCATGCAGGTTTACTCACGATGTTTTCCTTCACCGTTAAAGCAAGTGATATTTAATTACTTAAAACGCACA
Source organism: Maniola hyperantus (assembly GCF_902806685.2). Lineage (NCBI taxonomy): Eukaryota > Metazoa > Arthropoda > Insecta > Lepidoptera > Nymphalidae > Maniola > Maniola hyperantus. Next base: position 13,744,302 of record NC_048538.1, on the reverse strand, counting down.
TAACTCCGAAAAGTTAGAGGTGCGTGCCCGGGATCGAACCCCCGACCTCCGATTAGAAGGCGGACGTCTTAACCACTAGGCTATCACAGCTTATTAATAGATACTCATTAAGTGCCTTTTAATTTTACTTAATATTTGATTTGAACTCGTGTAAAAGCAAAAGCCTAAAGGGGAAGCAAGAAATTGAACTTTTTCTTAATAATAATTAGTGCGCCTGATTGAGTCGCCAACATAACGACGTTTCGAGTAAATTATTCATTTGCCTCATTCACCGCCTCCGGGTTTACATCAGAATCACTAGGAGGAGTTTTAAGTCCTCCTGATGTTTTCGAGTTCATTTCGTAATTACATTGCTTAAATAGATTGCTTAGTTAATCTGCTTAAAGCGCAGTTGGTTGGCAGTTAACAGAATTTTTACAGGAATGAGAATGTCGAAATTTTTAGCAACATTTACCATCAACTCACAACAATGAAAAAATACTTTTGTGCGTCACAAAATACCTTGTAAAAGGCTGTCTGAATAAAGATAATTTCAATTCCCCTAAATTAATTCGCCTTACAGCCTAAATGCAAAATGTGCCAATTTCCTTTCGTGGTAGATTTACTTTATGAATCGAAAGCTCTGCGGGTGTTTAATTTTTTATTTTTATTTCAACTTCTACTTGTGGCTCCCTGTGACTCGTCTGACGTCGTCCGTCCACCTAGTGGAGGGTCTTCCAACACTGCGTCTTTCGGTGCGAGATCACCATTCCAGCACTTCGGGACCCCAACGTCTATCGGTTTTACGAACTATGTGCCACTTTGCCACTTCAGCTTCGCAACCCGTTATGTCGGTTACTCTAGTTCTCCTACGGATCTCCTCACTTAAGAAAGAATACTTAATGACAAATAAAAAAATAACGAGAAACTAGTTTAGTGCAGACCTGTGATTGATAAAAAAAATATTCTTTGAATGACTAGAAAAAACAAATCGCGAAATCAATTGAATAATTTTCTAATTTGCTGATACTTTTCGGATGATTGAACCGCCGCGCCGTCGCGACCTAACGATCTAACGATATTATTACTTCGCTTTGAAAAGTTTTACGCTGGAGTCTGTGGAGGCGATTTGTTTTTATAGTCGGAAATTATGCGATCTCTATATAATTTTCCTACACTAAGCACGGTCGCGTACATCGATCAGGCATAATATCTATCGTGTGATGTCGTCTGATGGCTTGTTGTACAGTTAATACTAACCAAGTTAAGTTAGTACCTACTAAACCAAAATTAAAGTTTGACACTAGATAATACTCCCAAATTGCGACTTTAGAAGTACTTAACTTCAAATTTTTACTAATTTAACTACTTTTAACTAATTAACTATTTTTTTTCCGTACACAATATAGTGAAGTATATAGAAAGTATAATATTAAAGAAAAATAATAATTTTAGTATTTTGCATGCCACTCCTTGGCCTAGAGCTCCACAATCTGCCCAAATAAATGAAATGAGTTTTGAAAGTGTTAGCCAATTACATTGAATAAAATATTGTCTCATTCATTTCTTTGAAGTTTAAGGGCCAAAGAGTTGCTTCGCAAGTTTAGCTAAGTGATATAATATAAGCGTGGTAAATCTAATGGAAAAACGTCGTGGTTTCACAACTCTTAACGGGTTTCTCGGGTGTTTAGTTTTATCTAAATATATAAAAGGAAAAGGTGACTCAGTGACTGACTGACTGATCTATCAATGCACAGCTCAAACTACTGGACAGATCGGGCTGATGATCGGCTGGCATGCAGATAGCTATTATGCCGTAGGCATCTGCTAAGAAAGGATTTTTGAAAAGTCAACCACTAATTAGTGGGTGAAATAGAGGTTTGAAATTTGTGTACCTAGTCCACGCGGATGAAGTCGCGAGCATAAGCTAGTTAATGTAAGGCATTGAGCTGCATATTCATCCAATCAATTCACGAGTAGGTACCTACATAATATTCCATAGAAATGTAGTAGGTAAGTAGGTAAACGTTAATGAAAAGCCACATTGTTTAACATTTCCAAACCGTCGGCTAACATTAATTCAGCTTCAGTGTTTGTACATCGTTATTTGTTATTGATTGAGTCGACGACATAATGAGATTGCTCCGTTCATTTAGAAGCTCGGATAGGAATTATTAGAAGCCGTTTTAAGTCCGTCTGATGTTCGCGGGTACATTTAGTAATTACATCGGCTAAATAGATTGCTTGGGCTAATCCGTAGCTCCGCGGTTGGCGAATTTATACAAATCGACGAAGTAACTATAGACTTTGTGCTAAACAGATCCTACGATACATTTAACCGCAGTTAATTGCATTTTTTGGCCAAGTGATCAAAGAAATGCCTGGCTGTTCAGAGCTGAAATGCAGGTAGTAAGTTTGTTCTTGGCACCATTCCACGCGGGCATTATTTGTGCAGTAATTAGATTAGATTGGCTTTAGGTTTAATTGTAATATTTTCAATAAAACAATGCCTCGAATTATATTTGTAACCTTTTCTTCTTTCTCTACATTTTTATTTTGCCCTTTTTTGCTATCAACCAAATAGCTTTTTTTCTAACTATAATATTTATAAATTGTCTTTAGTCATTTCTCTAGTCATTTTCTTATTACTTTCAGCGCAAATACTGATATTTTTTTAAATTCTGTTCTTCATGCACAATTAATTACCATAACTGTAATGAATTAGAACGAGATAGTAAGTAAACTTTGGCCGATTCGAAGACATATCGGTAATAAATCATAAATTTACATAATATCTGTGTTTTCTAAAATATTTTTTTAAATCTTATTTTTACTTTTTTTGATATCAACCCAACGAAAAGTTTGTCGTTTTCTTTCTGTTGTTACATTATACAGTTATACGTACTGTAGATTTCTGTCATTTTACAAAATTATTCGGAACTGGATGACCATGGACTATGCAATTTTTGTCCGATCGCTTGTTTGTTTCTCTCTTCGGTACAAATTTTGCAATTGATTTTAGGTCAGTATATCAGGTTAGTTGCGAACAAAATAAACGAGTCATACCAACTCAGACAGTTGGTATGCCAAATATTTGTTAAACTGCAGTTGCATGCTAAGTAGATCACGTACTGAATACAACGTAGTTACTATCACAATACTGCTAGTGGGATACTTTGTTGCATTTTTAAGATAAGATGTTTTCTGAGTAACTCTGTGGACTGTCCCGTTCATTGTAATGAGTGTCAGGTTCTCTAATGTAATAGTCAACATGGGAGTAATGTAATGTCTTACATCACGGACACCGGGATAAATCCCAAGCGTAATGAGAGATTTTAGAGTAACTCCCGAGCGCAGCGAGGGTGTTGTATCTAGAATCCTTAGTGAAGGACGGGGTTTAGGGGCGCCCAAGACTAAGACAGTATTACCCCCAAGTTCAATACTCTACTTTTCACACCTCGCAAGACAATAGAATCAAGATCTTCGCTTCGTATGCTTAAATATGTACCTACCTGTCTTGATAGAAAATATGTAGGTACCTGTTTTTAGAAGTTTCTAGGAGCAAATCGTTTATTTTTTGCATTAATAGTTTCCAGAGTTAAATTACTGCTGCTATTTTCGTCACTCGACATTTTTATTTCAAATTAAATAAATAATTAATTTCAATAAGTAACACCAGTTTTATATATTACTAGCTGATGCCCGTGACTTCGTCCGCGTGGACTACACAAATTTTAAACCCCTATTTCACCCCCTTAGGGGTTGAATTTTCAAAAACCCTTTTTTAGCGGATGCCTACGTCATAATAACTATCTGCATGCCAAATTTCAGCCCGATCCGTCCAGTAGTTTGAGCTGTGCGTTGATAGATCAGTCAGTCAGTTAGTCAGTCAGTCAGTCAGTCAGTCACCTTTTCCTTTTATATATATAGGTGTAAAGAAGAAGATACGTATACGCATTACATTGAGCTGTGTTACCACTCTGGGTGGTGGTCACAGGCGAACAATACTACACCTGTATTTTCTTTCTACTTAATTACATGCTATCTCTATTCCTGTGCAGGTTTTCGACTGTCGACAAGTGACCACAACCAGTGGAATGTTTGAAGCGCTTTGCAATCATATCAAGTACAGCACCAATAAGGGAAACATCAGGTTGGTCAAAAATACACTAAACTTGTCCTATAAAGCTACATCATCACTTCGTCATTATCATATTAAGCTGCATCATCACTTGCCAGCCGGTCTGATTGCAGCCAAGCGCTAGTCGATAGATTAAAAAAACCGGCCAAGTGCGAGTCAGACTCGCGCACTGAGGGTTCCGTACTACAGTCGTATTTTTTCAACATTTTGCACGATAATTCATAAACTATGATGCATAAAAATAAAAGCAAATTAAGAAGAAGAAGAAGAAAAATCTGTTTTAGAATGCACAGGTGAAGACCTTGCATATGATACCCCACTTGATATAGTTATCATACTTGGAAAATTGAAAATATTATTTGTTCATGAACACATTTTTTTTGTGATGTAACCACAAATTCAGGGTTTTCGCATTGTTTCCTTCAATTATGTACTATAAGGCATACCTACCTGCCAAATTTCATGATTCTAGGTCAACAGCAAGTACCCTATAGGTTTCAATTTCAATTATTTCTATTTATTGCAATTCCATAAACTACATATTATGTACAGAGTAGGATTATGAATACCCAGTTTGGGTGTCGCAATTTGGTCCTTACACCTTAGTAGGGAGACCCATATTATTATTTATTTTTATTTGCGTCGTTTAGGAAGGAGATTTTCTTGATAGACACGACAGACGGACAGACGAACAGACAGACAGACAACAAAATGGTCCTATTAGGGTTCCTTTTTTCCTTTGAGGTACGGAAACCTAAAAAATAAGCCCTAATCTGAATAATGTCTTCTCTTGCCATCAAGTAAGATCATACTCAATTGCCAATTCACCAATATTTAACTGTACAGGTCAGCGATCACTATGTTCCCTCAACGCACAGACGGCAAGCACGACTACAGGATATGGAACAGCCAGCTGATCAGCTATGCTGGCTACAAGCAGCCTGATGGAACTGTGCTGGGGGACCCTATGCACTGCGAGTTCACGGAGGTAAGAATATTCATCATCTTCATCAACCCATCGCCAGCTCACTACAGAGCACGGCGGGTGATTACGGTAAAAACGTTGCAGTAGCGACAGCAACGCGACAGCATGTAACTATGCGACAGTTCATTTGCTGTATCTCTTCTTCTTCTTCTTATTTTGCTTTGTTGCTATTGCTGTCTCTCTCTAGCCGGAAGTTTGACAGCAATGATCGCGAGATTTACGCCTGTCGCAAGTCTGTCGCGAGATACGTAATCACCCCCCGGGACTCCTTTCAAAATGAGAAGGGTTTTGGCCATAGTCTACCATGCTGACCAAGTGCGTATTGGCAGACTTCACACACCTTTAAGAACATTATAGAGAACTTTCAGGCATGCAGGTTTCCTCACATTGTGAGGAATGTTTTCCTTCGCCGTTAAAGCAAGTTATATTACTAGCAAGTGATAAATTGCTTAAAACGCACATATATAACTCTGAAAAGTTTAAGGTAAGTACGTGCCCGGGCCCCGACTTTCGATTAGGAGGTAGACGTCCTAACCACTACGAAAGAAGTGGAGTTTCTGAAGGAAGTGTCTGTAGCTAACTAAGTAGTGGGACACGTGATGTATCCGGGGAGAAATAACACCGTCCGGATGGACGATTTCCTTTCTTTGAACCGGTAGTTCGCATTTCACTGGTTCCAGTTTTCACACTTAGTTTGCTAGTTTAAGTAAAGACTTGCTTTGAAAGTTTAGAATTGTGAATGGAAGCAATAAAAATCTTGTGGCGCAAACATTAAATTACTAACCACTAAGTTTCAAGCAATTATATCACTTGCTAGTAATATCACTTACTTTAACGGCGAAGGAAAACATTGTTAGGAAACCTGCATGCCAGAGAGTCCTCCATAATGTTCTCAAAGGTGTGTGAAGTCTGCCAATCCGCACTTGGTTAGCGTGGTAGACTATGGCCAAAACCATTCTTACTCTGAGAGGAGAGAAACATTAAATTTGGCATAGTATAATAGAAAAGACAAAATAGTAGGTACCTACGTACGTAAAAGATAGATAGAAATATAGAACCTTTTTTCATTACGACTTACACTTGTTTAAAAAAATAGTAAAGCCACACTTTTCTGAAAATAAATTCAGCAAAATTGAAGTTATATCCCGAAATAATTTCGTTTACAAACAGTTTAATATAGTAAAAAGTTAGACCAATATTAGCACAAAACATTTGAAAATAAATAAACAGTTTCTAACTTGTATTTGTCAAAGTTGTATAGTAGTTAAACAAGTTAAATCCAATTATAACATAGTGTAGCATAATTGCTCACTGCGAACAAATCCCTCAATATTGTTCCACCTTACTTCGCTACACCTGTTTCTAGTTATTTACGTTCAGAATAAGCTTTTCCGGTCTTCATTCATTTATTATTATTGTACTGCATTGAAATAAATAGCTCCAGAAATGAAATCAGCGCTTCAAATGCGGCCCCAAAAATATCAGCCAAAAAGCTGATGCCCGCTACTTCATCCGTGTGGATTTACGTTTTTCAAAATCCCGAGGTAGCTCGCGACTCGATGTATTATTTTGTGAATGAGTAAATACACCTATAGACTTTCAAAAAAAATCTCATACCTACACAATTCAAGGATCGGGCTCGTACTTTTTCCAATAAAAATCGTTAAGGATTTTACAATGACAATGAGTTTATGAAGTATTCATGCAGTTTATGCTAAGAAATCTAATGTTACATCGTGTTCCTCAATAGCTTTGCATGAAACTGGGGTGGAAGCCACCACGTACCGCGTGGGATATATTGCCGCTCGTGCTTTCGGCTAACGGCAAGGACCCTGACTATTTCGAGATCCCCCGGGAGCTAGTCATGGAGATTCATATGACACACCCCACGTAAGTATCAATATCTAGAAGACAAGAGGTTGATAAATTTGGAATCCACGGACTCTCTTGCCAAAGGAGCTCTGGTAGGCTATTTAGGCATGGCTCTCTTAACGATACAATTAAAAGAGCTCTTGCCACCATAAATATTCCTGCGCTCATTGAGCCGGCAGGGATTAGTCGGGATGATGGCAAGAGACCTGATGGATTGACGCTGGTTCCCTGGGAACGGGGACGGGCGCTAATGTGGGACGCAACTTGCGTTGACACATTGGCCCCGTGTCATATCAGGAAGACAGCATCAAGACCGGGAGCCGCAGCAGAAACAGCTGAAAACGGCAAGCGGCGCAAGTATGCCTCTCTTATAGAGAGTTACATTTTTGTGCCGTTTGCCGTGGGGACCCTGGGGCCATGGAGTCTTAGTGCTTAAAAAAATTTACGAGACATTTCACCGCGATTAATAGCCTCATCTGGTGACAGAAGGGCTGGCTCATTTTTTGCGCAACGGATCAGCCTGGCTGTCCAGCGCGGAAATGCAGCCAGTATTTTTGGCACCATTCCACGCGGTCATGATTTATATAGTAATTAGATAAGGCTAGCTTTAAGTTTTATTGTAATGGTATAGATAATATATCTAGATAAACTACACATTTTTTTTTTTTTACTATAATGTACACGGTCCTTGTAGAGATTCCTAAATCCTAATGCAGTGTACTCTAAGCTATCTTATATCTACTGAAATAATATAACAAACATTAAATTATTTATTAAACTTTATTAGTTGTATAGTACTACCCACTCAATAAAATGGAATATATACATAAAAATTGCTATTAAAAATATCAAGCGTCTTTTCTGATTACGGCGCTTTTAAGTTCTCATGATAGCTTTTTTCGAGGCTTTTTATAAGATCCCGGAGACTGTATAAATACATACCCAAGCTAGCCAGTAAACTAACGAAGCAGGTAATAGTATGGTAGAAAAATATTATTTTAATATCATCATTAAATTTAATAATGAAAAATATTAAATGAAGAATCCAAGAGCATAACAAATCTGCATGAAAGAAGTTTTAGAAGTTAGGATTTTTTTATAAGCTCGAAATTATTACTCTATCGCTGGCTTTTAATGGAAATTCAACCAGCAAAAAGCCGATGAAAAAATCGTCGAGTTTTACCCTTTTCAAAGTCAATTTTATCTACATTGTTAGTAACAGATCGGCAGGTATAAAACAATTGAATCTTTTGTTAGATGTAGGTAGGGCTCGCATAACACGGCTACTTACGTGAAACACGTCGTTCTATCGTTTTTCATCCCAGATTTATGCCGACATAAAAAGGCAGAGAATGCATATTGTGCTTTGTAAAAGCCCGCAAATAGGCGTACACTGCCCATACAGAGTAGATTGCTTATCGTAAAAGTGTGGTCCAGTGATCTCCAATCTGCTTTTATAGGCGATAACTCCAGCTCATTCAATAATGTTTCGGTATTGATAATGTTAACAGGCTGTGATACGCTGTATAAGTTGTGTGATAAGTTGAGATTGAATTGATTGACTCATGGTTAAGAAAATTGGTCCTTGAAAGTAATGAAACCACAAAATTACATTTGATTTAAATTTTAAATTCCAATCCAATCTGATTCATCAGCCTGCAGAATGCAGTTTGTACTGCTTGATGTATGCATCTTCTTCATCCATCCGTTTCCGTCCACCTTCTTGAGGCCATCAGTCCAGCGGGCTGGAGGTCATCTAGATTACCGATAGAACCTGTCTGAAACATCCGTTGTTTGCTTCGGTTCTGCTAGGCCGGTACATTACTTTCGGCCGCGTACTCTACGAGGTATTATTAGAGAATACTTAATGGTATCTACCTACCAGATATTATGCCTGTTTAACCTGATTCCTGTTTTTAAAGACATGTGAAGATACGACAATATTGCAATATTTACAATCAGTTGGAGCTACTTATTCTGATCTGCGCTTTACTCAAAGGACAGCTACGATTATTCCAAGAATTGCTCATTCGATTCTAAGGCAAGCCCCTCCGAGTTTTTAGTTATGTCCTAGTATTTGATTATTTCCAAAGAGAACTTGCACTTGCTAACCGAGAACCTTGGAAATGATGACGATATGGAAAGGGAACGCAGGGCATTGTCAGTCCGAGCGAATATGGTGGCCCGCAGGTTTGCCCGATGTACAGATGCTGTGAAAGTCACGCTGTTCAAAGCATACTGTACATCCTTATACTCGGCAAGCTTGTGGTTTCAGTACACGCAAAGGGCTTACAATGCGCTGCGAGTCCAATGTAATAATGCGTTCAGGATTTTGTTGCGGCAACCTCGGTTCTGTAGTGCATCAGCTATGTTTGCTCAGGCGCGGACAGATGGCTTCGATGCCATCTGGCGCAAGTAAACAGCATCACTATTGTCCAGAGTCCGAGGAAGCAGCAACGGGATCCTGCGCATGATAGCGGACAAAATGGATAGTCCTCTGATGGGGAAACTCGTGCAGAGGACTAAATCCCTTTTAGTTATTAAGTACTAACATAGTGATTAAGTATTTTGTTACTAACTCCTCAGTGTTTAAGTATTAACATAGTTATTAAGTATTTATTGTTACTAACACATAATGGATCAATTATTGTCCGATTTAATAAATAAATTGAAATAAATTGAAAGAGTCCTAAGCTGACTAGGCTTCCTTCAAAGTGTTCTTAATGACACTTATTTTTTTTTGTTAAACAGGTATGAGTGGTTCGAGGAGTTGCAGCTGCGCTGGTACGCGTTACCAGCCGTCTCCAGCATGCGCTTCGACTGCGGCGGCATAGAGTTCACAGCCAATGCCTTCAACGGCTGGTACATGAGCACGGAGATCGGGTGCCGGAACTTCTGTGATACTAATCGGCTGAATATGTTGGGGGTAAGTAGCGTTCATTTAAGCAAAAATGTTTATTTGTAATTGTGTTGACGCACGTTGCGTCTCATCGTGCCACCTTAGGACCCAATCCTGTTCCTAAAAAGGAACCAGCGTCAAAATTATCAAGTCTCTTGTCACCATCTCGACTAATGAATATTGTTTCGACGAGCGCAGGAATATCCATTGACTAACTGTTCTGATTGTCATGCCGACCATGATTTGAAAAATTATCCATCTTTTAAAAATGAATGGGGGGGGGGGGGGGGGAATTCTCCTTAAGATACCTACTCGATGTCCTGGGGAAGATATCGTTCTATGTAGGGCTATGCTTTCTGAGTACTGGTCAGCCTCAGCGCAAACTGGGAGACTCCGAGATCTCTTAAGGACCCATCGACGCCTTTCCCAATTTAAGACCGTTAGTCATACCGTAAGCCTTACGGTATTACACTAAGATAAAATGTTTAAACAGAAAGTAGCAGCGAAGATGGGCCTAGACACGCGGACACCAGTGAACCTGTGGAAGGACAAAGCTCTGGTGGAGGTGAACGTGGCGGTACTGCACAGCTTCCAGCAGCACAACGCCACCATTGTGGACCACCACACCGCCTCCGAGAGTTTCATCAAGCATTTGGACAACGAGAACAGATTACGGTAAGCGCTAAGGGAAGTGCGAAGAGCCTGTGGCCTAGCTGCGACAGCGCATATCAGTCGACTGTGCTCGGTAAGCAATGTTGACCCGGGTCAGTATTTGGATGGGTGACCAACCTTAAAGGCCCGAATTTGGTATTTTCGTTTCGTAGCAGAAAATTTAGGAAGACATATTTTTACCCATCTGCGTAACAATGATACTCATTATTATGAGTTTTATTTAAACTTTTCTTAACCTTTATTCTTTATTTTTTTTAAACATTTTTTTCAAAATTTCAGAAACGTACAGAATTTGAAAGTACTTTCACAAAAATTTAAGTTTGTAGGTACTTTCAGAGAAAAATTGTTTCGAAAATGTTAAGAACACAAAAGAAAAAATGCCTATGAAGGTGAAAAATTGTTACGAAACAAACCTAAACAAGGGGTCAGAGTGTAACCGACCATATTTTTTCTAGAGCTTTTTGAAAAGTTGATCGAATTCTTGAGAAAAGGATAAGGGCTGTTTCTTGTTTCGGGTTATCTTCTTTCTTCGCGGTTTGTGTAACAGCATTAACTGTACCTAACTATAATTAAAAAACGGGTCAAGTGAGAGTCGTACTCGCACACGAATGGTTCTGTACTATTGTGCAAAATATAATACTACCTATAGCCCGCGAGAGGTTGAGATGGCAATCGGGGTATGAGGCAGGGGGACGCCCACCCGCACGCACCCACGCCCGCCCGCACTGGGTTAGCGCGGGGGATGTGCGGGGCGTCCCTCCCCTATATATAAGTATCTACCTACTAATTACACCCACATAATATTATCAAATTATTCTCAAATAGTGGGGTAGGTAAAGGTATCAATAGAGATTAAATAATACATTCAGTCTTAACTCATAACATTGAATTCGTGATCAAAATATTTATATACAAAGTCATACTGTGTGTTTGCGTTAATTAATCACATGCAGCCGGCATTAGGCTATCATCGCCACAACCTTGTGGGCACTTGAGACCACATGTGGTAAATACCTCGTGTGACTGTTTGTGTCTGATTTTGTGGCATCGATCCCATAGCCAACGGTCTGGAGTTCTACGCTGATCGTTCTTCATTCCGTAATATACCTGTGTGATGGCTTGGATATCCATTCTTCACCCACACAAAAGTAATCAACTGCTTAATTGACCGTTACGACTTTTTTATTTATTTTTTGTTTAAATACAAGTTAGCCCTTGACTGCAATCTCACCTGGTGGTAAGATGGGAGCGAGGTAACCTGGAAGGGGTATGGCAGTTTTTTTTATCAATTAAAACCATGCCCCTTTGGTTTCTACACAGCGTCGTACCGGAACGCTAAATCGCTTGGCGGTACGGCTTTACCGGTGGGGTGGAAATTAGCCACGGCTGAAGACTCCCACCAGACCAGAAATTATAAAATTCCAAACCCCTGCTAGGAATCGAACTCGGGACCTCCAACTAATAAGACCACTGTGCTCACCACTGCCCTAGGGAGGTCGTCAAAAACGACTGCAAGTATTATAACTCGTACAGCAAAATGGGAACTCTGAACTTAGAGTTTTAGACCGTTGGTTGTGGAATCGAATCCTATACAATCAGTGTGTCCTAAATCTGGGCTATTGGGTTGTATGACGCAATATTTTGACAACCTCTGTGGTTTAGAGGTCTTGTTGATTCCCGGAAATTACTTTTTTTCAAATACACCATATATCTAGGTATATCTGCGAATAGCTATGATAGCCTAGTGGTTAAGACGTCCGCCTCCTAGGTATATGGGAGGTCGGGGGTTCGATCTCTCCTCTCGGACGTTCCTTTAACTTTCAAGTTACGTGCGTTTTAAGAAATTAAATATCACTTGCTTTAACGGTGAAGGGAAACATCGTGAGGAAACTTGCATGCCTGAGAGTTCTCCATCATGTTCTCAAAGGTGTGTGAAGTCTGCCAATCTGCACATGGCCAGCGTGGTGGACTATGGCCAAACCCTTCTCATTCTGTGAGGAGACCCCACCCTCAGTAATAAGCCGGCGATGTGTTAATCATGATGTATCTGTGAAAAGGGCTTCAGCTTTGCTTAGTTACCACTCTAATGACATTTCCATACACCTTTCAGGGTAGCGTGACATCTTAACATAACTAAGTTATCGATATAAATTAAAATAGCAGCCGAGACGTTAGCTAGATAATCGAATAAAAACCAAAATAATTCTACCGACCCGTGCATTAAATTAAGCTTGCAAAACAGATATAATTAACTAAACAGCTTGCAAAACAGATATAACTCAATTAAAATATAATATAAATGAATCTTTTATTATTTTGAAACATAATAAGAAGATTTCTATCCAAGAGACTTTTCACCTAACCTAATAATTAAAATTTTAATTCCAATATTCAATATATTGAAGCCGAGTTCTCACATTATTATCAGCTTACGGAACTGTGAAATTACGGTTTTATTTTATAATGCCTTTGACGATGCATTCGATTAAGCTCACAAAGATATTACTTAGGTACGCCTCTACAATTTAGCATGTTTATTAGCTTTTGGAATTTATAATGAATATCTTGAGAGAAATTTTTGCTTATAAATTTTGCGATTTCATAGGTCCGGCTGCCCGGCAGATTGGATATGGATCGTGCCACCGATGTCCTCGTCCATCACGCCTGTTTTTCATCAAGAGATGGCGCTTTATTACCTCAGGCCTGCTTATGAATATCAGGTTGGTTTTCGATACTTCCTAACTAAATTTAAATATTAATGTTACACTTTAATTTTGCTCCCGTCTAAACTTATGCATTGGATTTCATTTCATCGTTCGTTATAACCGCGACTGACAAAAATAAGTACCTACTCTAGGTTGAAAAATACTGTAAGTAGAGTAGTAGACGCAGCGTATTCAAGTCACCTATATCATATAAATTCATACATCTAGGTACTAGTTATAGTTTCATGTCTCATCTCATTAAATATCTCTCAATCACAATCTACAAAACAGTAATTCTCAGTCACACAGCTTTAGTTTTCAGTAATTCTTCAGTCTATATAATATCCTTTACCCTTATTAGCCTATAGCCTTTTTTATGAAGTTGCTGCACTTACATTTTTTCCTCAGGAACCAGCGTGGAAAACCCATCAATGGCAGAAATCAAAGCCGATCACTGGCAAGAGGCCTATAAATAGAAAGTTCCATTTCAAGCAGATTGCGCGAGCGGTGAAATTTACATCCAAACTCTTTGGTCGAGCACTCTCTAAGAGGATTAAGGCAACCGTACTGTATGCAACCGAGACTGGCAAGTCTGAGCAGTATGCGAAGGAATTAGGGGTTATATTTGGACACGCTTTCAATGCTCAGGTATTTGTTGAGCAAAACCTTTAGTGCGTTTGAATTGCTCGGATTATTTGGTGAGGGCATTAAATATTGTTGTGAACTCGTAACTTTTGGCTGAAACATTAAAACTTTTGCAATACCAACATAATTCGAGTAAGTACATACTTTTAACTTTAGGCCAATTTACGTTTAATACAATTGAGAGATTTTCAGTTTACCGTTCCAATTTTCCACTCTTTAATCTGTTATACTTATAGCATCATTTTTTATTTCCATCATTGTGAATGATTAAGGAGTGAGGTGTTTGTATATTTTTTGTTTTGGTTCTATGATAAAAATAAGAATTTTAGAATTTCAATTGCAGTAATAATAGGTAAATAAGATTATCAGCTTTAAATGAGACGTACCTAATTGTTAACTGTTTTTTATGACTGATAATTTGAAATCATTAATATATTCACATCCTCTAATTCTACATTTTTTATTTACTGATCCTGAATTCACATTTAAATATAAAAGTAAAAACATATCTACCTCACGATTGAAATCAGAATAAATTCCTTCCTAACTTTTAAAGTGTTATTTAAAAGTTAGGAAAATGGAATTTTAATTTTAACGCTCGTTGGATTTATGGAATAATTTTACATGAAGTTTAAAGAGTTTCTGTTGGAGATCTTTATTTCAGTGAAAATATCAGTTTTATTTTGCAGGTTCATTGCATGATGGATTATGACATCACGTCTATTGAGCACGAAGCGCTTCTACTGGTAGTCACGTCGACTTTCGGAAACGGTGATCCGCCAGAAAATGGTGTGGTAAATATCTCATATTTATATTATGAATCATCATCATCCTGTTCAACCCATCGCCGGCTCACTACAGAGCACGGGTCTCCTCTCAGTGTGAGAAAAGTTTGGTCATAGTCCACCACGCTGAGCAATTGCGAATTGGCAGACTTCACACGCTTTGAGAACATTATGTAGAACTCTCAGACATGGAGGTTTCCTCACGATGTTTTCCTTCAACGTTAAAGCGGGTGACATTTAAATGGTAACTTAACACGCACATAGCTCCGAAAAACTAAACGCAGGTACGTCATGCCCAGGATCGACACCGGACCACCCGAATAGAAGGACAACGTCTTAACTACTAGGATACTTCTTTTAATGGTGAAGAAAAACATGGTGAGTTCTCCATAATGTTGGCAAAGGTGTGTGACGTCTGCCAAGCTGCACTTGGCCAGCGTGGTGGACTATAGCCAAACCCTTTTGATTATATGAGAAGATTCGTGCTCAGTAGTGATTCAGTTGTGGATTGATGAAGATTATGACGATATGAATTCTGTTGGAATTAGTTTGTATTTCAGATCGGTGTAGATAGATACCTATATCTGGTTTTGTTATTCTTTTAGCTTTTTTCTGTTAATAAAGTCTACTTAATAAAGTAGGTACAATAAATATTTGCAGTTGACGCTTAAAAACGTATTTACGATTTTTTAAAATTTTAATGTCCTATACCTACTGGATTAATTACAAAATAATATTTTACTTTTGAAACTCTCTTTGTGACGTATTCCTCATTATTGAGAGTGCTGAGAGCTGACCTCTTCCAATAACGATAGGGGCTTTCTTATGATAATCTTCTAAATATATAAGAGGAAAAGGTGACTGACTGACTGACTGACTGACTGATCTATCAACGCACAGCTCAAACTACTGAATGGATCGGGCTGAAATTTGGCATGCAGATAGCTATTATGACGTAGGCATCCGCTAAGAAAGGATTTTTGAAAATGCAACCCCTAAGAGGGGGAAATAGGGATTTCAAAATTTGTGTAGTCCACGCGGACGAAGTCGCGAGCACAAGCTAGTTTAAAAATAAGATCAACAGAGCCATAGAGGGGCTCAATTTGTTTTATTGTAGTGTTGATTAAAACCCAATAAATAAACAAAAAGCTACACACGCAAAAACAATCTCTTTATAATTGGACAGAATTGAAATTGACAAAAAGCTCCTTTGCCACCCAAAATACCACTTCAAATATAAATTTAAACTAAATTACTAACGGAGTTCCGAATTTGTTTTGGTTGAATTATTTTCTCACTTGACGCGTTCGTCGCCGAGTTCGATATCGAAATCTCGAAATAGCAGAATGATAAAGGTAATTGATATTTAAAGCAAGGGGAATGCCAGGTTTGCCATAGCAAATTTTTCCCTTAGATGTCCACACATGAAACTATATGGAATCAACAGTATATAATACAGCAGTTAATTGGTAAAAATTTGGATTATAAAAAGAGAGGGTTTCAATGTTAGAAATTATTTTTATTATTTAATTTCCATAGGATCGATTTTCAAATTGTACAAACGCATCGTACAGTAAGGTTTTGTCACTTGATAAATGGTTTTTCATACATAAGTATTAAAAACATATATCATACATAAGTATTAAAAACTTAAAAAATTTGATTAATTATTATATAATTTTTTTTTCACAATAAGAATATGCTGGGCACTTTTGGGCTAAATGTCGGCGTTCTCCTTTCAATTAGAAACTAGCAAAGCTGATTGGAAAACCTGGAATATAATTGATTTAATCTCTAATCGGGAAACTAGTTATTATTTACGTCCATAATAATGTACTTATATCAACAATGTTGTATTGTAAGTAGGTAGGTATTTAATGTGAATTACCAACATTGACTGCAATAAAAATTAATATTATTTAATTTTGTCGCTGGATCAGCGTTGAAAAGTTGTGCGGTTAGAGAATAGTACCTATTACCTACTACAAAGTAATTAGGGTAAATAATTATTTAGTAGTAGTTTCGTGTGTTTCCTTACAATGATTTTCTTTTGCAGGCCTTCGGAGAACATTTGTGTGAAATTTTATATGCGGATCAAGTTGCAGAAGACTCATCTGGGTAAGGAATTGTGCAATAGTACCAATATTTTTGTACGATGGTAGCAGTGGCGTGCAGCTCATAGAGGCATAAACGCACTGCTTACCCTCATTGTAATAAATCAATGCTTATTTTTCATTTTAACCTGCCGTAAAATAAGTTCATACCTAAATGCATACCCTGGCTTGAACTCCTGTGCACGCCACTGGATGGTAGGTACAATAATAATGGTGGTCAGCTTTCATACAGGTTTTAATTATTATTTTTAATTGCGCAATACTAAGTTACATCAGGGGTTTCGATGGGTACGAAAAAACCCCCGATCCAAAAATACATCGAATAAAAAAGGGATCCAACCTAAATTATAATTTTAGCAGTTCAGTAATGAGGTATCATTTTTCGAATTTTGTATTAATAACCTTATTCTACCTTACCTGTCAAAATATGATCATGTCAAACCGGCTCACTATTGAGCACGAGTCTACTCTCAGAATGAAAAAGTGCGGATTGCCTTTGAGAACATTATGGAGAATTTTTAGACATGCAAGTTTCCTCACGATGTTTACCTTCACCTTCCAAAGTAAGTGATATTACTTGCTTAAAACACACATACAGAACACGGCATAAAGTAATGTAAATCGACTTTTAGAAGGAGATAGCAGATCTCTGTCGTTGAGACCGACAAAACGTCATATAAGTATGAGTGACAGAGACAACGCTCTACAAAGCCGAAATGTCATTCTAAAGGCCGATGTACATTACTTTCTGCAGCGTACTGTGCCTTCAGTACGCGACAGGTCGAGATGGCAACCGGAGAGGGGACGCCCTGCACACACGCACCGCCCCCGCGCAATCCAGTGCGGGTGATCACCCCCCCCCCCCCCCCCTCATACCCCGATTGACATCTCAACCTGTTGCGGACTATAACTAACTCCGAAAAGTGTGTGCGTGCGCAGGATCGAGCTCCAGACGAACTGTAGGGTGATTGCCTAAAACCTGCATCGATCATTATTACAATCTTAATTGTTGTGATTGGTTGAATTTGTGCGATTCTTGTTGCAACAATGCATTGTAGCCAATAGTGAGCGAGCGTTAACCAATCAGAGATGATTGCGATCGTGACATTGTAGCTGTCATTCTCCCGCAATCGCGCAGCTGGAGACTGAAGTGTTAACCACTGTCACCGCTTATCTCGAAATACTTATCATCATCATCAGCCTTGAAAACATTTTATACCAAGCCAATGCTAACTGCCAGTGAGACTGGCAGCCAGCGGTGGCTTCATATAAACAATGCTCCTAACTAACTAACTATTAATTAGTAGTTAACTAACTAATTATTGTTCGTTATTATTATACTGCCCTTCAATAAGATATTATCAGTTCCGGACTGGAACGGTTTATAATATTTCATTATGTATAATATTATCACTTTATATGTTACTAGCTCATGCTCGCGACTTCGTCTGCGTGGCCTACACAAATTTCAAACGCCTAATTCACCCCTTAGCGGTTGAATTTTCAAAAATCCTTTCTTAGCGGATGCCTACGTTATAATAGCTATCTGCATTCCAAATTTCAGCCCGATCTGTCCAGTAGTTAGAGCTGTGCGTTGATAGATCAGTCAGTCAGTCAGTCAGTCAGTCAGTCAGTCAGTCAGTCAGTCAGTCAGTCAGTCAGTCAGTCAGTCAGTCAGTCAGTCAGTCACCCTTTCCATTCATATATTTAGATAAGTCCCACAAATTGCTATTGCGCTGGAACTATGTCTCATTAACATCGAAATGACATCATTTTGACGTCAGCCAAAACAAAACTATACCATAAGCTCGAAACTTCAGTCTAGTGCTGACGTCACTAAAATGGCGGCCACGCGCATTAGCAATTTGCGGGACTTAAACGGAACATTATTACAGGGGCTCTCAACTTTTAACACCAAAATCGTTAATCAAGGCGAACAGTCAAATTGAATATCAAAAATATGCCGTCAGCAATCCAAAACAACTTAGTCGATTGGAGTCTTTGAAAGGTAAGTAATTTTGATCCCAACATTGTCCCAACTCAAATGTTACTTGTCAAAGCAGTTTCAATAACTATTATTCTGATTGAATGGATGAGATTAGGACGAAATAAACAATTGATTTTTATGTATAGTCTATTTTAGGGTCTTAGGCAGAATTCAAAACTAATGAAATACCTACCTACCTGTTTTTATCATTTTGGTCTTTAGTATTTCGGGCTGCTTAGTGAAATTGCTTTTTGGCGAGTTCTCTATAAGTATAGTACGCGACAGGTTGAAATGGCAATCGGGGAGGGGACGCCCCGCACACCTGCACAATCCCCTTGCTATCCCAGTGCGGGTGACATGTGGGTGTGCGGGGCGTCCTCCCGCCTCATACCCCGATTGCCATCTCAACCTGTCGCGGACTATACCTGAATGCAAACCTACGTTACTACTTACGTCTCATGTTTTTTGGAGGAATACCTATTACCCATGTATCTATTTTAAGGCATTCTGAGTTTCTACGAACCATCTTTTAAAAATGTGTGGGTATAAAATAAGAGTTCTCTTAGAAAAAATTAATCGCTAAAAGTGTTGCTGATCACAAATCTCAAGAACAGTTGAACCGATTTCGCTAATTCTTTTTTCGTAATATTCCTTGAAGTACGGGGATGGTTCTTACGGAGAGAAAAATTAAAAAATTCTGAAAAGCCTGAAAAGTCTAAAAACAACACTTTTCTATTGGGTTAATGTTGACTGTTAGGTGGTACGAAGTTCGCCGGGTCAGCTAGTTATTTATAAAAATAAATAAAAATCTGTTTTAGAATGTATGAATACACCCCTCTATATACGTTTATGTACCTAATTAAATTATTCTGGATCAATTATTCAAGATAATAATATCTTAATTTTATTGTAGGAAGTGCAACAGACGCGACATCAATCGACAGTTTCGGTCCGTTGAGCAACGTCCGTTTCGCCGTATTCGCCCTCGGCTCGAGCGCGTATCCGAATTTCTGCAACTTCGGCAAGTACGTGGACAAATTGCTGGGTGACCTCGGCGGGGAACGGATCCATGACCTTGCCACCGGCGACGAAATGTGTGGCCAAGATCAGGCCTTCCGGAAGTGGGCCTCTAGTGTCTTCAACGTGAGTTGCTATTGTGTTAATAGGCTGACAACCGGTTACAGTATTCGTAACGAATTGGACTTTTTGATCTACAAAAATGTTCTAATTACTTATGGAAGTTTTAAAATTATCATTCACCATGGGAATTCCTATTTACAGTTTACATATAAGTACCATCAGTGTGTAATTATGTTGTAAAAATACCAACTCCTTCATAACTATAAATACACTGCTCGTTATTTTATTTCGAGTAGCCTGTTGTCGTTAGTTAATCCATAATATCCATATTAGAAATGCGAAAGTGTGTCTGTTTGCCTGTCTGGCCGCTAGTTTTTCGCGGCCTAAAAGTTTAACCGATTTTGATGAAATTAAGTACAGAGTTAGCTTACATCCCGGGGAAGGACATAGGCATTTTATCGCGCAAAATTTAAGAGTTCCCATGGGATTTTTGAAAAACCTAAATTCACGCGGACCAAGTTAATAAATGCGAAAGCGTGTGTCTGTCTGCTAGCGTTTCACGGTCCATTTGTTGAATCGTTTGTGAAGAAATTTGGCATAGAGATAGCTTGTTTCCGGGGGACGGACAAAGGCTACTTTTTGTCTCGGAAAATCAAAGAGTTCCCACGGGATTAGAAAAAAATAAATCCATGTGGACCAGTTCGCAGGCATTATCTATTTGGTACAAAGATAGCTTGCATCCGGGAAATGAACGAATGAGTACATTTGAATGAATATTATACCTACACAACAATGAATAAATTTTTATCTCGGAAAATCAAAGAGAAAAGAAAACTCCCTCTACAACCTCTCGCACTGCCAAGGGTTACTGGTAGAGATCTCTTATAGAGATATAGAGATAAGTACTTCCCTGTCCAATTTTACTTTCTTTTTATCTTTATCTAAATATATAAACAGAAAAGGTTGACTGACTGACTGACTGACTGATCTATCAACGCACAGCTCAAACTACTGGATGGATCTCAAACTACGGGCGGTTATGATGTAGGTGTCCGCTAAGAAAGGATTTTTGAAAATTCAACCCCTAAGGGGGTGAAATAGGGGTTTGAAATTTGTGTAGTCCACGCGGACGAAGTCGTGAGCACTAGCTAGTTGTAAATATTTCTGGTACAAATAAATTAAAAAAAAAGTTCCCACGAAATTTTTGAAAAACCTGAGCCCACGTGGATAAAGTCACGGGCAACATCTAGTTATTTATAAGGTAACACGCTTTTAAAAAAAATTGATTAAATCAATATTTGTTTTGCTAATCAGGATCTACTCACCTTCCACTAATGAAACGTGCCGACGTTGCTCTTATCTATATTTTTGTCCTTTTAATTTTCTACAACGTAACGTAATAGCTTATCAATGGCTTCTTATTATAATTTTTTCCAAGTATCCGTCACTCCGTAGTTAGCGTGACGTTAAGATAAAAATAGCGATGTTAGATGCTTGAATCATTCAAGGTTACATACAGTTTATTCCCATTAGGTTGCGTGTGAAACTTTCTGTTTGGATGACGATGAAACCCTGCAAGAAGCTAAAAGGGCGCTAGGAACGGTTACGCTGAGTGAAGAGACAGTGAGGTTCATAACTCCCGAAGTCAAACCGCCAGAGTTGCTAAACGCTCTGCAATCTACGGTAAACAGACAGCTGACTACATGTATTGTAAAAGCAAATAAGGATTTGGGAGACACCACAGCTGAAAGATCAACCATTTTTATTGATATGGAGCCAATGGTATGTAATTAACACCTTCTAATTAAAGTAGAAAAAAAAAATGAAATCAATAATTGATATCATTTATTTTTAATTATTATCATCATCCCAATTCAGAAATGAATCTAAAATGTGTAGATTCGAAACACTATTAAAAACATTTCAATGCCACCTGTCTATAGATAGAAATGTCTGCAGACGAATTACGGAACAATCAGTTATAATAATGAATGAATGAATGAATGTTTAATTCAAAAAATGCAGGTACAATAGGTTGACAATGTCTGATGAGTTAAATTGAAGAAGAAGTTAATAATAAAATGTTTCAGGGAGAAATAAATTATGATCCCGGTGATCATGTTGGTATAATGGCTTGTAATCGTAAAGAATTAGTTGATAGACTGTTGTCGCGTTTGAAGGACGCCGACAATTATGATGAACCGTTGCAATTGCAGCTTATGAAAGAGACTCACACATCTAGCGGTATGTAAATAATTTGATTGATATTTGTTCATAATTGCTTTGTTTATTTAAGAGGGGTTTATTCGTAGTGCGCTTCAAACAAACGTGGTTTGGCTCTCATAGAATAAAATAGACTATATTTTTATTCAAGTACACTTATACAAATGCTTTTGAATCGTCAAATAGTTTGATTTACCACTGGTTCGGAATGATGTTCCTACCGAGAAGAACCATCAAGAAACTCGGTGGCTGCTCTTGTCGAGAGTTCAATCTAACCAATTAATCTCAATGAAATTTGGTAAAGACTAAAGAAACTAATAGTTATATCGGTGGTTTAACAGATTTCCCTTTAAATATTTAGTTTCAAAGTTGTAAGAATCAATAATAACACACTTACAAATTTTTAAGCTATAAATACTATATCACTACTAGTTACTATGATAAATTTAATAATTGATATTTTTAATCTGGCAAACTACAGACCCAGTCTTAGAACGTGATCTAAGTACAAAATTTTATTAAGTTTGGTTGTTTAATATTCAAACGAGATTCAAACTGAGCTTGTATTGAAAATCACTGGGGAGCACGCCAGGGAGACCTCTTAAAGACGCTTCATAATATTTCTAAAATCTAAATAGTACTCAAAGTATAATGATTCCTTTAGGTCCTGTGAAATCCTGGGAGCCTCATGAAAAACTGCCACCGATCACTTTGCGTAATTTATTCACGCGGTTCCTAGACATAACCACACCACCAACAACTATTCTATTACAATATTTAGCTACAACTTGTGATGATGAAGAAGAAAGAAAACAACTTAGCACACTTGCCACGGTGGGTACAGCAATCTTTACTAAGTATATGAAAAGGAAAAAGTTCAAATTTAAAGTTCAAGTAAATATAGTAAGTAGTTACAATAAATGAAGTAGTTACTTGAGACAACGAAGTATATTCAAGGTGTTAGATAATGACCGTAACGTTCCAGTAAGATGAGGTTAGGACCGTTGTGTAGATGTACAAAAAACTAATGAGTCTTGTAGCGTGATATCCGTGGGAAATATGAGAACTTACACAATTTCTGTAAAACTCCAAAATGACAACCCTGCAAACAGCTGATTACGGAAATGAACTCATAAAAAACTTCTAAGTAGGTACTAGAAAGCTGAAAGACCGTTTGAAAATTTAACAATTAGTAGCAGAGACATCGAAAGAATCTATGGCACTAAGTACTTATTTGGTACTACATACATTTTTCTATGTTACATTGTGATTTATAAAACAGGCTGTATATTGCTCCATATAACAAAATGTTGTCATTACACAGGACCCAGCTGCTTATGAGGATTGGCGACATTATCATTTCCCGACTCTACCAGAAGTATTGACTCAGTTTCCGTCAACCAAGCCAAGCGCTTCACTCCTCGCAGCCATATTGTCACCTTTACAACCGAGATTTTATTCCATCTCGTCATCACCAATCGCTCATCCGAAAAGGTTGCACCTTACAGTTGCGGTCGTTACATACCGGACTCAAGGTTTGTATAACGCGTAAAATTTAATTCCTCACGCGCCATTTTAACTTCTTGTGTCAAAAATGTCAAAAGCACGTTTTTTTAAAAAATAAAAATGGTAAGCAAACGAGCAGGCGGGTCACCTGATGTTAAGTGATTACCGCCGCCCATGAACATTTGCAGTACCACATTTTAGCCCTTGTTTTAAAGGTGAACCATTCGCCATGATAGTTGAGTTAAAATGGCGCGTGAGAAGTCATTTTCTACGGACTATATTTGGCGGCGGACGGCATTTGAGGAGCTGGCAAACAAAACGGTGTAATTGCACAAAATTAAATTTTACAGGAGGAGTAAAAAATTAAAAGAAAGCTGTCAAAACTTTGCTGTTTTGATCAAAATTACGATATTTAGACTCGGCTTAAGCACAATTTCAGGGCATTTTGTTTGGAAAGGACTTCAGATTTGTATTCATTGATCGAAAACACGAACTTATGTTTTGCTTGGAAATAAGTGCAGATTTGCATCTGGATTCAAGAAAAAAATGATTTTGATCTGAAGTGTAACTATGCCGTTTTGTTTACCGGCTCGTCATTTTATTTGACGAGTGTTTCCAGCTATAGATCATAGTTTATAAAGTCGATTGCCCACGTATAGAATGCGAGTAAATCGCATTTTCCGCAGAATTATGATTACCAAACATTCTATTTTCGTTTCAGTCGTAATATTACGACATTCTTAGAATTTCGTCCGTTTTGGAGACGGTAGGTGGTAGATATACAGGTTGGAAAAAATGGACGGGACATGGAGGAAAAGTACATTAAAAATTGAACATATAAAATTTAACTCTTATTTTGAGTGTTTGATATATTGTTTATATAAATAAGTATAACCGCAAGCAAACATTTTTATAAATGCTTATCTAAATCGGGAAAAGAACCAATTACAAATGCAAACAGTACAAACACTCACAATTTTATTGAACCAATTGATAGGGATAAGATAAGGATAAAATGTCTCAAACAAACAACAATTCATTAATAAATCTTAAAATTCGTACATATTGAGACACTTACTTAGATAATATAGAAAATGATTTTTAGAAGGAGCTAGGCAGCACTGGCGCGGCAGCAGTGTAGCGGAACATTGCTGCCTAGCTCGGAATGTAATGTCATATAAGCTTATAAAGATTGTATGGGGACCAGTAGTGCCGCGACAGGACTGTGACAGCTGGTGACAGCACTGTTGCGGCAGCGCTGCTGCGTGCAGCGTGGTTCGGAATCATACCTTAATGATAACTCTTAATAATTGCACACAATCAGAACAAAATGTGCTTATAGACAGTATGTAATTTTCGTGAACGTTTTCCAACCTGTATACTTACATATGTAATTTATTGTTTAGCTCGGTCCTCTTTTTATATTAATTATGTATTATGTTATGGTGATGTAATGTTTACGCAGATGGCGAAGGCCCCGTCCACTACGGAGTTTGCTCAAATTATCTCATGGATCGTAAGCCTGGAGATGAAGTTTATCTATTCATTAGAAGGTAAACACTGCCTCGTCAGATACAATATTTTTCCTCCTTTATTACTTACAAGTTACAACTAATATCGTGTTGTCTGTTTCAGTGCACCAAACTTCCATCTTCCTCATGACTTGGCCGTGCCTCTTATACTCATAGGTCCAGGTACAGGTATAGCACCTTTCCGAGGATTTTGGCACCATCGCAAAGCGCTTCTCAATACACGCACACGTTCTAATATTGGGCCAGTTTGGCTGTTCTTTGGATGTCGGACGAGGACTATGGATCTATATAGAGAAGAGAAGGAACAAGCTCTTAAGGATGGAGTACTTTCAAAAGTATTCCTCGCTTTATCCAGAGAGAAAACCATCCCCAAGGTACCTACCTAACCTACATGAAATGCTTGCAAAAATTAATTCTTATTTGGAAATAGATATAATCTTTATAGAATTATTAAATTTTATAGATGTATGTCCAAGAGTTGGCCGAAATGGAAGGAGCTGAAATACACGATTTGTTGGTCAATAAAGGTGGACACTTTTATGTTTGCGGCGATTGTAAAATGGCTGAAGACGTTAATCAGAAATTAAGAGGCATAATTAAGAAACACGGCGATTTGACTGATGAACAAGTACAAAGTTTCATGTTTATAATGAAGGTTAGTAAAATTACATAAACGTAGCAAATTCAACTCTACTCTCCTTTTTCTGTAAACATTTAGTAATTACCTACAATAATTACAACCGTAGTAGGTCCATATAACACGATTTTCATCAGCTTCCCTTTCCAGGATTTTTTTATCGCTGTGTGCCACATTGTTTCTGTATCTTTATATACTGACCTTAGTCTGTTCCTACCCTTATGCTTGCTCAGAAATAATATTCTGTAGCCGAACATTTATTTGTAGGAGGAGAACCGCTATCACGAAGATATCTTTGGTATCACGCTACGTACAGCAGAGGTCCACAGTGCATCACGCGAGTCGGCTCGTAGAAACCGAGTTGCCGCGCAGCCATGACGCCGGTCTTCTAGGTTTTTCGCGAATCAGACCCATCTTGTAAACCAAGCTTAGCATTTTACCAAAAACTTAATATACTTAATTAAAATATTTGAATTTATTGTCATCGACTATCGTAGGCTTAATGTACACAATTTTAAAACCATCAAATTCAAGTTCTTAATTTTATTAAGAACTTGAATTTGATGGTTGTTCAATCAATGTTATTAATTTTCGTTGATCCAAGCTTAGGCAGTTTTTGCATAATTTTACTACAATTTAACCAAATTAACAAGACATCATCATTTTCTATCAAATGTATTATTTTGTTTCAATTGTTATTAGTTCAACGTTATATTATTGTGTCAATTAGAGCATGTCGAGTATGACTGAATGATTTCTAAGCATAGGCTGTGCATGATTAAGGAATTTTGTACATAAGTTTGAAAAATACCAACCTCAATACTGTGACTTAATCACACAAAATATTTGCATGGATTTCCTATTTCCTAATTATTTGTGTTAAAATTAAAAGCAGGGTTAAGATTTTTACGCACAATAATTTTTTTGTAATCCTTAGAAGCCTGAATGTTACTATTGATAAGGCTAAGCAAATACAAACTTACTTCGACATTATGAATTAACTTCATGCTTTGTAGGTTGTAATTTTCATAAATTAGATAAATAAAATTCATAATCAAGCTTTTGAAAGTTTTTCTATTTTTTATCATTATAATCATGTAAATTATAATGCATTTAGCTATCAACGTTTCAATGATGTACTTAATATTTCAGTGATTATAATTATTTTTGTAACAATATTTTCATTTTATTGTAGTAAACTAAAACAACGAGAGTTTATTTTTGTTTTAATGTTTGTGATTGCCAAAATTTGTACAAATATTTTGTAGCTAGGTTATTTTGGCCTTTGTAAATAATAATAATTAAAAAAAATTGTGTTAGTAATAAGTTATTAATATCTTTACATAATTTACTTTAATATCACAATAATATTCTGAAAGAATTTATTTTTTAAACAACTATCTACGTAAAAATATTTTTAAGATATTTTGAAGAATTATTTAACTAAAATTAATTTAGCATAGAAAATATTATTATAATGTTTAAATCTATATGATATTAACCCAAACTGTATAATTCCTATTGTTCTATCTTCTACGCTGTTAGTTGTGAATGTTGAATTTTGTGATCTTTTACGCTAGTCCTAAGAAATGTAATTCATATTTTCGATTATAATATTTCTAATGATTAATATTTCTATATCAACGTAAAAATAAATTATTATTATTGCCTTTACCAAATATTTACAATTGAAGTAAAATCTTCTTATTGCACATATGGGACTAAAATAAATGTTATTATCAGATTCATATCAAAATATTGTTCGCACTATTTCAACTATAATATAAAATATTTGACTGCGCAAAAGGTATAGATGAATATTGCTATTTGAGAATATTGGATTTAATTAATATTGTCTGTTATTTATCAAATAAAGTTCCTTGATATTCGGAATTGACTATTTTTGTTTTATTTTACAGTTAAATACATTTAGATACAGAGACACATAATAGCTACCTGCATGCCATATTTCAGCTTGATCCGTCCAGTAGTTTGAGCTGTGCGTTGATAGATCACAGTCAGTCAATCAGTAATATTTTACTTCTTTTTTTTTTATCTTTTATTAACAGGCTTTTACATTTATGTATGTCAGCTTAATATTTTACTTTTATATATTTAGATATTATGTGTACAACTGGATCCTGCTTTTTGTAGGAGAACGGGAGTTGGGACACAGCGTGCTTACAAAAAGAATAGCAGAATTCGACCAAGTCAGTTTTTTGGTGGATCCTGCAAACAGGATGCTCGTATGGGTGCTCATGAAACATAATAAATAATGATGATCATAATAATTATTCATTACGTTTACAATTAGAATAATCTATTGTAGGCACGAGTTTAGCCGAACCAGTGAAAGGTTAGTACATATTCTAATTATTTTAGTGTCGTGTACTGTCATACTATTTCAATGACCTTTAGTGGGGCTTTCCTCTTCCTCTTTCTAACATTCCTGAATCAAGTAATGACGCAGGTTAAAGTAATATTACCTAAACTAATATTTGTTGGGTTTTCATTCAATATTCTTTAGGTTTGTGGTTTAAAATAAAAAGATGATTCCTACTTAAGATATTGTTTTTGTTATTATACTTACAGTACCCGGCAGGAAATATTGTACATCGACCTTTCGAAAGAGATAGCAGTTTCGTAAAGGTAGACAGCTGTCTCTGTCGTTGAGACCGACAAAACTTCTACGAAGCCGAAATCCCTAGTGTAGAAGTCCCTACAAGAGACCTATGTCTAGCAGTGGCCGTCTATCGGTTGATGATGATGATGATGAAAGTTTGTAAGTTTGTTTGTTGGAAGTAATCTCTGGAACTACTAAACCGATTTTTAAAATTGTTTCACGAGTAGAAAGTTGCATTACTCCTAAGTGACAAAGGCTAAATCTTCTATAATATAAAAATGAATCACCAATAATTAATGTGTTAAGACCTACCTACAGTCCATTTAGTGGACAAGTACCCTAATTTAGGACAACCTTACTTAGGTACCTACATGCATAATATTCATTTATACCGAGTTAACAATGTTAATATCTAAGCGGAAAATTGTCTTCCTATCAATGCAATTAGCGACGATATTCAAGGATATAAAGTATGCCTTCATTAATTAAAAGGCGACGTAGGTAAATATAACTATAGATTACACAACTATTCATTACATACCTATAAGTACCTTACTAGACGAATATTATGGGTACCTAAGTACATAATAGCGGAAAAGTAGGTTTATATTATTATTATTATTATAGTACGCGAGAGGTTGAAACGGCAATCAGGGAGGGAACGCCCCGCACACCCGCGCTAACCCGGTGCGGGCGAGCGCGACGTCAACCTGTCACGGACTATAATTTGGTACTATGACACTAAAGGTACCTATGTACTTTTTTTTAGAATGATTTAAACGGACTACTCCGATAAATAGTTTTCGAGATCCCTTACCGACGTACACTAGTCGGTTTTTCACGTTCAGTTATCTATAAATAAATTATTAACGTAGAATTTTTCACACGGAAAGTTTGACGAAAAAGTCGCATACAAATTTGTTCAGGTAGGTAGGTCTTGTGGCGCTGGCCTACCACAATGACATAAGACAAAGACCGCTTCACGGTGATGCTGAATGGCAGTAATTGGTCAAATGAACTTTTGTTAACAAAACCGATCAAACGACTCCATCTGCGTGTTGTTTGTAGTTTTTTTTTCGGATTGTAGTGAATTTTTAATAGATACTAAATCTTTGCTTGCGTTTCTGTTCGAAAATAGTTTTGTTTAAAGAAATATTTCCGCACATTTCGCATACTTTTTTTTAGCTCTGAAAGTAGGTTGGTATCTACCTAATTAGTAATTGAGTTTTTAATAGCAATTAACTTATTTCGTGGTAACGTGGTTTTCTTTTTTAGGAAAAGCCAAACATATATTTAGGCTTATAGAGTAAAATTTTTACTTTAGGTCTACGACAGTATTCCAACGAATCTAACATTGCCTTGCATTTTGCATTTTTTGATTTCTGATAGGTACCTATATAGATATTATTTGTGGCTAGTTTAAAAGCTTTACTAAAATACCCTTTTATAATGTAAAATAATATATCTATACTAATATTATAAAGAGGTAAACTGCAGCTAACTTGTAAGAAACTATTGAAAACAGAAACCTTACCAAATCTTTATGGTGCACTGTTTCTGAAAGTTATATTACCTAGTGTTTAATAAAACTTTATTGTATATTGACTATCTAAGTAACTAGGGTTACGCGTTAAAAGTACGCGGCAGAAAATTCAGTACATCGACCCTTAGGAGGCCGACAAAACGTCACATAGGTATGAGTGACAGAGACAACACCAAAATCTCATTCTAAAGGTCGATGTACAATATTTCTTGCAGGCTACTGTAAGTTTTAGAGTGGATATCGTGAACAAGTGAGTACAGTGTGACTGATCTCAGCTCAAACTGCTGGACGGATCGGGCTGAGCAAGGGCATGAAGATAGCTATTATGACGCGGACATCCGCTAAGAAAGGATTTTAAAAAATAAAACCTCTAATTGGGTAAAATAGTTGTTTGAAATTTGTGTAGTCCACGCGGATGAAATCGCGAGCATAAGCTAAATGTTTTGGAACTTACTTTTTTAAAATTTTCCTAGAGTTCATAGTTGCTCCAATGCAATGATCCAGGTAAACCCAAAATCAAGAAATGTGTGATACTGATAGAGCTCACGTAGACGTATCTACTCTACGCACAGCCAAACTGCTGGACGGATCGGGCTTATCATGCAGATAACTATTATGACGTGGACATCCGCTAAACAAGGATTTTTGAAAAAACAAACCACACGGGGGTATAATAGTGGTTTGAAGTTTGTGTAGTCCACGCGGATGAAGTCGCGGGCATAAGCTATTGAAGCAATAGGTATAGAATTAAAACTTTTTTTAAATTTTCCTTTCATAGTTGCTCCGATGATACAGGTAAACCCATAATCAAGAGATGTGTGATATACCTCACGTAGACGTTCCGTCATCCACCACATTTCCAGTTTTAAGAGAAAATGTGACTACTCAAATACAAACTCTGGGAATTACCTGTATACGTTTACCATTACATTATGCCACTGGTCTTTTACTTTAACCGAACTCAAAAAGGGAGGAGGCAATACGACGCGTATTTTTTTTGGCTCTGTTAATCCATAGTTAGTTGGTAGTTGTTCCGTCTGTTGGTATTGAGTAGATGTTAATTCACTCTGGTTCTCCAATTTTTTTTTTTGCGGTCTGGGTATACGATTTTGCCAAACCCGAAACAATCTCAATAAACTCATTTTTAGGGTTCCGTACCTCAAAAGGAAAAATGGAACCGTTAAAGGATCACTTCATGGTCTGTCTGTCGTGTCAAGAAACCTACAGGGTTGACTAGAATAATGAAATTTTGCAGGTAGCTGTAGGTCTTATAGCATGACATGAGGGGAAAAATCTAAAACCGTCGTTTTTAGATTTGTCGTTACATCACAAGAAAAAAATTAAAATGTGTTCATGAACAAATATTGCTGTTTTCAACTTTCTAAATAAGATTACTACACCAAGTGGGGTATCATATGAAAGGGCTTTACTTGTACATTCTAAAACAGATTTTTTTTTATTTTAAGGCATAAATAGTTTTTGATTTATCGTGCAAAATGTCGATAAAATACGATTGTAGTACGGAATCCTCAGTGCGCGAGTCTGACTCGCACTTGGCCGGTTTTTCCTTTTGAGTTAAAAAGTAAGAACTCCCATCCAAATTATGTTGTATCTATTACCTATATTTAACTAGGCGATAACACAGTCAACAGCTAGTCAGTCCTCATCCTCATCATCAACCGATAGAGGTCCACTGCTGGACATAGTTTGTTGTTGGGACATCCATAGGCTACGGTCTTGCGCTACCTGAATCCAGCGGCTCCCTGCTAGTTAGTAAATAGCTAACTAGTACCTACCTAGGCTCAAAATAAATAATAGAATTACAGCTTTAATCTGTTGATTACAATGCAGTAAGGTACTAGGTACCATATTGATAACAAAAATGTAATAACTAAATAATATTATTTTAATAAACAAAATTAAATAGCGTGAATGCAACGGGCAATCATGGGATTTTCATAATAATAAACAATAATAAACAAGGTAACCCGTGCGAAGCGAGATAGCCTTATTGATAAAACGACAATATAAATGCTTATTAAAGTAATCACATGCTCCCATTTGCATGTGTGAATTGGTGCAGTTTTTCTAAGGGCAAACGCAAACTAAACACCTATAGGTTTTTAATTATTTAGGGTTAGTGGAGGCTTAACAAGAGGTACACTTACGCTCACATATTCCCACATGTTTTTCACAAGTAATTTTTAGGGTTCCGTATCTCAAAAGGAAAAACGGAACCCTTATAGGATCTTGACTTTGTTGTCTGTCTGTCTGTTTGTCTGTCTGTCTGTCTGTCCGTCTGTCTGTCAAGAAACCTACAGGGTAGGTACTTCCCGTTGACCTAGAATCATGAAATTTGGCAGGTAGGTAGGTCTTATAGCAGACATTAGGGGAAAAATCTGAAAACCGTGAATTTGTGGTTAAATCACACAAAAAAATTAAGTTGTGGTCATAAACTAAAATTAGTATTTTCAATATTTGAAGTAAGATAACTATATCAAGTGGGGTATCATATGAAAGGGCTTTATCTGTGGATTCTAAAACAGATTTTTATTTATTTTTAAGCCTCGTAGTTTTGAATTATCGTGCAAAATGTCGAAAAAATAGGACTTTTGTACGGAACCCTCGTAGAGCGAGCCTGACTCGCACTTGGCCGGTTTTTAAATTCTGTTTGGAAAACAATTTCCGCAATAACTAATAAGGTATTCGTACGGAACTCTACCACAATAATCGTGATAGTTTTGTAAAACTGTCATTTTGAGGCTTATTATATCGTTAGGATATTATTTTGGTAGGTTTAAAAAAGTTTAAAAAAGTTCATAATGATGTTAGACATGCAAATCATGACTAATATTCCCTTTTCCTCTCCAACTAAGCGTGATGTGCTAGTAGGAGTAGGTACGATAATAGTGCAACGGGTATGGTTTGAACCGCTGACCTTTCGGAATTCAGCCCGCTCCTTAACCATTGAGTTATTTGAGGCTCTGTGATATCATTGATTAGTTCTAAAAAAGTAGTTGGGTGTGATCGCAGTCAAGGGTTAACTACTGGAACTAACTAATAATAATTCGGAGTAGTACTGCAGTTCAGCTATAGGTACGTACTACGTAATAAATTTTGTGCGAATAAGTAACAAGAAAACTTACTCATACTCACAGACAGACTGACTAAGAAATAAACATGGAACTTCACTAATTAATTATCGGCATGACTCCATGATATGCGTATGCTTATTACCACGTATGTAGTACTGAAAATAAGGGACGGCCCTGAGACATGGGAAAATACAGTAAACCACTGACTTTGGTGTAATCGGTGTACATTTTATAGTTGTACCTATACTTTCCCATCATCATCATCGTCATCATCATCATGATCAACCCATAGCCGGCTCCCTACAGAGCACGGGTCTCCTCTCAGTATAAGAAGGGTTATAGTCCACCACGCTGGCCATGTACGGACTGGTCTCCTCTCAGTATGAAAATGGTTTGGCCAGCGTGGCCAAGTGCGGATTGGCAGATTTCACACACCTTTGCGAACATTATGGAGAACTGAAAGTTCTTTCAGTCATGCCGGTTTCCTCACGATGTTTTCTTTCACCGTTAAAGCGAGTGATATTTTTTTTTAATCATAAACCAATAGAAATCCACAGCGGGACTTAAGGGTTCAAACCATATACGGTACGATTGATCTTTACGATCCGTCGTTTAACACCGATCGAAACGACGAATCGATAGTGTATATCAAGATCGATAGTGATTTACTTAATCGAAAACGATATCGGAAATCGCAACAAAAACCCATTCAATCTTTTTTTTTCACACTTTTCTAGGTTTTCTTCTTTCTTCTGTGCCGAATCAAAGTTACCGCCTCGCCTTTTCTAAGCTAAGATATTAATATATATCTTATGTAGTACGACGACCTCCCTGGCGCAGTGGTGAGCGCTGTGGTCTTATTAGTGGGAGGTCCCGGGTTCGATTCCTGGCAGGGGTTTGGAATTTTATAATTTCTGGTCTGGTCTGGTGGGAGGCTTCGGCCGTGGCTAGTTACCACCCTACCGGCAAAGCCGTGCCGCCAAGCGATTTAGCGTTCCGGTACGATGCCGTGTAGAAACCAAAGGGGTATGGGTTTAATAAAAAAACTGCCATACCCCTTCCAGGTTAGCCCGCTATCATCTTAGACTGCATCTTCACTTACCACCAGGTGAGATTGCAGTCAAGGGCTAACTTGTACCTGAATAAAAAAAAAAAAAGTATGCATATAATATACCAAATTGCAAATATTTAAATCGTAACATGTAATCATTTTAACTAACAGGAAATACCTATACATTTAAAATTTGTAACAATTGAATGATGAGGTAATTGGCATTTAATTGGACCATTATTTTGCATTTATATCCAAAATTATCTAATAATAAGGATCATTTATTATTTTTAAGTTGAAATATTTTCATATTTATATACAACAGCTTCAAAAACTGGATATTTGGTCGATAAGTAAGTACCTATATAATCTTTTCATTGAAAAATTGCCTATCTTAGTAAGTATAAATCATAGTTGTCAAAGTCCCGCAAATAGCTAATGCGCGTGGCCGCCATTTTAGTGACGTGACGTTTATTTTTACTTAAATATACGTCAAATGACGGCAAAATGACGTCATTTTGATGTTGAAGAGACATGGTTCCAGCGCAATAGCAATTTACGGGACTTATACCTACGTAATCCATGCTTGTCGTATTCTCGTATAACTTAAACTTCCCATAGTAAAATTTTCTCTCGATCGCCTTCCGATGACTAAATATTTAGTGGCAATTAGACTGGAAGTTCTTCCAAAACGGATTTAGAAACAAAAGAATAGATAGAGACATTGACATTGGAAAGTCCGTACATAACTTAAATCTGATTGATTCCACTATAGTCCAAGAGACGGTGAGACAATTTATGAAAGTTATTTGTACTGGTCTGGACTCTGGACATGATTAGATATTATAATACAAAATAGTGATTATCTAAGGCTTCGCTTGGGTGTAATAATATCTGAAAATATTTTTAGTTCAGGAGGAGTTATAGAGCAAGCCTACATGCCAATTCTCAAGTTCATGAATTCAGTCAGTCAGTTTTTCTTTTATATTAAGTATACCTATACAAATATACCAATAATAAAGAATATAGAATTTTTCAAACCAGCAATGAATAAAAAGCAAAACTAGGGTCAATGCCAACGACGCAGCGTTGACTCCGAGTGGCCTACTTACGCAGCGTTCGTTGATCTCTAGCGTCAGTTAGATGTTGTATTTGCATTATATCGTAAACTTTTACAAAATTATCGTATTTTTTTATATATTTTTCGCGTTTTTTTTGTGCTATCACGTATCAGTAATCATCAGTAGGTATAGTATGGAATAAAGGATACAGGAAGGATTGTTAACTATCGACAAAACGATTCAAAAATCGATATAATCTCCTTGAAAGAAACACTCGCCATCTCTCAACCTACGGGTATTATAATGTAATGACGTGACGCATAATTGTTGATATTTTCTTCTGACGCTATTTAGTGCTGCTTAGACCGGTTGCCGAGACAACCGCAGAGTCAGTCCGCTTTTGGATCTACAGCCGATTACATATATATTATGCTGGTGCATGCGTACCCTTCAGTACACTTTCCGAATTGCATGCACCTCAGTGTACGCGTGTGCTAAATAAAAGTTAAAAAAAATCACACGCTAAATATTAAAAAAAAACAGAAAACTTTTGACACGGAATTCGGTAAAATGGAAGCGGATGTCGGCAAAACGGAAACGGATTTCGGTAAAATGGAATTGGGTGTCGCGAAAAATTCGGGATATCCGCTAAACGGACACGCGGTGTGCCCTTTCAGTGGGAAAGTTGCATTGGAAAATCAAAAGCAAGTGAAGCCAAATCTGAAGATAAAAGTTCCTCAGCCTTTAAGATTAAAAAATCATCTAGTCAGTGAAGAAAACTTTGATGTTCTCCATTCGCAAATTGAAGAAGTCAGCAGTTTTGTAAGTACCTAATATTAGTTCCGGTACGGTGCCGTGTAGATACCGATAAGGGGAATGGGTGAAATAAAAACTATCACACACTTCTAAGTTCCAAGTCCGCTATCATCTTAGATTGCATCATCATTTACCATCAGGTGAGATCGCAGTCAAGGGCTATAATCGAATAAATAATATATCGAGTCTCTGCTTGATATTTACATTCATATTTGACAGGACACAATATTTTAATCGAATCCACATGTCTAAAATAATAATTATTATAATCAACGGTAAACAAGTAGAGCCTATTGTTATTTTTTTAAATCAAAATTGGCTTAAGGTTTTTCAAAACAAGAACGTTAATGGAAGCTGTTAGGATTTGCCAGCTCTAAGTTCTTAATATTATTATGTGTGAAATCGATTCATGTGTGAAATCACGTGGTTTCTTAAATAGATCCTTGTTGACATACCATGATAAGAAGTAAACTTCCTGATTTATCTAACGTTCCGCGAAATCTCAATTAATAATTATTATGTTGTCATGATAAAATACAAGTTTAATTAATGCCATTAGAACGTCATGTTTACGTACTCATACAAATTGAGGGAGCGTAGAGTAAAGCCTATAAATATTAATAAGCGTTATTATTTTAAATCTCAGTGCTAGACAAGACTAGGCTAAACTGTTAGCCACACAGTTTAGTTAACAGCGATAACTGGATCACTGAAATCTGAGAAAGATTTAAAGTTAAGGCATTCGTCTCACCACGGACGATAGCGAGAAACGAGTTGAGCTAAAAACTAGAAAGCAGTGAGCAACGAGAAGTGAGTGTCTATTTGGGATATTTCTGTCGCTGGGCTATGGGCGAATGTGGGGGTGCGACGAGCGATAACTCGCGCCGATTGCTCGTGAGGCGGTTTAGTCTGCTCAAACTGGTTTTGAGCGCTAAAAGAGCGTCGCTGAGCGAGTTTTTTTTTGGCCATCTCTTGTCGTTGCTATAATCTACTTAGTGAAGAGAGAGTTCTCGCCGCCAGTATGCACAGTCAGCGATCAACTATCAACATTATATTTATCTCTGACCTACCTACCTATTAAAACAGACCTAAAACGTAGACTTAAGAGGACCAAGCCTTTCGAGCTAGTGTAGTCATAGTGAAAGTGTAGTGGTAGTGCAAATCAAAGAACACACGAACAAAGTGAAAACATAGTGCTAGTGCAATATAAAGAACACAAGAACAAAGTGTCTTCCAATAAAGTATGTTAACTATAGACTAAGATGAGTCAATGGACCGATTCTTAGGTATAAGTTCGTTTATAAGTTTAGGTTAATATAATATTGCTTATTAGCCTCTCTCATAGGCTAGATTGTAATGGTAGTAAAGTACTTTACGACTAAAACAAAAAAAATCTCTTTTATTGACACATACTCATACACTGATCGTACGTTACTTGAGCGAGACAATAGTCGACAGCTAGTCGCTTCCTCATCGGCGGTGGGACTTGTGCCTAATGACATCAAACATGCCTTTCAATTAGCTTAATGCTATTAAACATTACAGCATTAACAGAGATAGCGACCTCTGTGAGCACATTTAAATGCAAAAAATGTTGTAATATCAATTAGGTATGTGAGTGCGCTTGATAGAGCAATTAATTGAAACATTAGACTCTGTATATCTATAAATTAAAAAAAAAAAATCTTTATTTTTTCACACAATAATTTCATAAACAATAACAGCTGGGAACGAAGATCCTGCAGAAGTTTACACTGTGTTGCAGTGATCATCGCCCTCCTCTGCGTATAGTATATTATGTATCTACCCTTTTTACTAGTTTTATTGCAGTCAGATAAAACAGTCAGATAAAAAGGAAAGTCAGATAATAATCGTAAGTCATCTTAATATCCGTAATTGATCAATTAATACCTATCTACTTATGTATACTTCGTTGTAAGTATTTTTCGAGAGTCTTAAGTATAAATTGAACTAAGTACCTACACACTTAAAAACTTTAAAACCAAATATCAAAATAACTCTGACAATTTAAGCTAATAATAAAATACATATATAATATATTATATAAAGGAAAATAATAATGTAACACATTGCAATGCTCTGATCTAGCTTCATGTAGCTATTAATATTAATAATAGTAATTATTAATTAATTAATCATTTATCAGGTTTTATTTATGTAGGTACCTACGCACCAATTAGGATAGCGCCTTACAATCGTTGATGTTAAGTGTTACCTTACTAGAACAGCAAACACAAGAAAACTAAACAAACAAACACAAACAAATATTTGTATCATAGACTATTAAAGCTATAGGTAACCTTCAGAAAGACAGCATGTTAAAATATTATAAATATGGGAAACATTGATTTTTAATGATCATCATATAAATACCCAAGTGATGTTATAATAGTAGGTGAATTCCCATTACAATCACCACTAATTTGTAATTAGTATGTTAATGAGAAATTTCCGATGAGGAGGAAAATTGTTCTTGGTAACGATTTGTATAGAAATAATTCCAATAAAACCTAATATTGTGTTAAAAAAATATTAATTCGTTTTTTGTTTTGACGGCCTTGAGGAAACCCAATAGTTATCGTTTTCTATACTTGTATCGTCTGCAAACCCGCACTTGGTGGACTATGGCCTCAATCACACTCATACTGAGAGGAGACCCGTGATTTGTAGTGAGCCGGCTATGGGTTGATCATGATGATGTTGATGATACCTGTATCATCAGACAAGAAAGATTAGATAAGGATAAACAATTAAAGTCAAACCTAATCAAATCTGACTCTTTTCATATAGCAACATAAAACATAACCTATAGTTACTTTAATCTCTAGTATAAGTAATATTATAAACTAGCGACCCACCCCGGCTTCGCATGGGTGCAATGTAGATACTAATGTGGTGTCAGATATAAACACTAATAAAACACCTTCGAAAGTAAGGCTTTGTTTCAGATCACATTTTAAAGTCATAAAATCGATTATTGTGAGCCTTTTTAAGAGAAACAATTTCACCATTCGTTGTTTTCGTGTAACTTTGACCATTTAGGCAGCGCACGCCTCGGAAACTCTCAAATGAGAGGATTTTTTTCCGACCTAATTCATATTATCTCAATTTCCTTAGGGATCTCTAATTTTTTCAGAAGTAATCTATACCTATAAACTTTTCTCTTGAATCCTTCTATCTATAGGTGAAAACCGCATTAAAATCCGATTCGTAGTTTAAAAGATCTACGCGTTTATACATACATACAGACAGCGGGAAGCGACTTAATTTTATACTATGTAAAGAAGATGCAAAAATATATCTGTCTATGATAATTGATGAATTTTGATGACTGGAGACGAACGAAAACTTTACTTTTTGTCACGAAAAATTAGAGAGTCCCACGGAATTTTAAAAACCGAAATCCGTACGAAGTCGCCAGCATCATCTGGTAAATAATTAATCTAACTATGTAAACAAGCCTGTGTAAAACTTGCCAAAAACATAACGTTCATAAACTAAATTTGAAATTTCTACGCTGGTATGGCTGATGTGCTGATGCTACAATAAAACGCCCGCTCAAATAGTTATCACTTTAATCATAGTGTAACAATGGGTAACCTATTTTTTGTAGTAATTAATAACCGGACACATGAACTTTTTATAGATTCTCAATAACGTTTAGTCATATCTAAAAAAAAGTTATGATCCATTGAGCGATGGACAAAGACTGGTTTCCCCGCATGATGTAGGTACTTATTGTGATTGACACGGGATTCAAGACTTTGCTTTCAAAGTCTCCAGTCTTCCTCATCCATCTGCTTAAGGTTATCGGTCCAACCGGCTTGAAGATTGTCCTCTTAGCGCATTTTGATTGAGATGAATTAAAGGAATCACCAAATTATAAGTGCACCTTTATGTTTCCCATATTTCTAAACTCTGCAGAAATTTCCTTAAACTTAATTTCGGTGGTTATGATTATGATACCTTCCATCATAGTTAATATTATTTATTAATGAAGCAGTATGATCTGCATTTGGAATGTCATGTGTCAAGCATATTGCAATGATTTTAGGCTTTGGAGCACGACTGTCATCTAAGTCAATCTTAACTATACTTTTTGGAGTCTACGTTTAATCTCACTTACAACATGATTAATGGAAAGGGGTCACGACCCTCAGCAACGGAAAATACGATGCAGAGAGTTTGATTAGTCCAACAATAAACGTATAAAGGCAGAGTTGTAAAACACAAGCCAAGTGTACATAAATCTCAATATTGCATATTCGCTATTCACCAATGTTTACGTCCAGGCATCCATCAATAGATCAAACACGTTTGTTTGTTTATTAATACTTACATACACGATATTAACATTAGCATGTGTTTAGGAATCGGACATAAAAAATCAAAATGCATCATTGTTTTTACACGTCTCTATTTTTTTTACTTCTTATCTACAGAAGCTCGGGCTTTCATTTTCAATTCATATTCTATCAAGCCCAAAAATCCTGAAATATCTAAAAATTCTATATCTTAAAAAAATTAAGTTACCTATAGACAATTATTACAATAAGTAATTATTCTTCTTGCTATTTATATTTATGAAAGCAAGGATCGCGATCGCAAACGAAATCGTGGGTTTATACAGCAAAAAATTTTTAAACTTCAATGTATGTTGTAGGTAATAAGGTATTTACCATCATTTAGAACATGAATCTATTGGTTTGACTACATTTTGGCTAGCTTCAAATTAAAAAGTACCTAAGTATTATTTGACACCACCTATCTAATTGATTGACTCTACGTTTTTTATTTATAGCTTCTCAACTAATTGCTAGTTTCTGAGAATTTTGCAACAATACAAATAAGTTTGATAGAACAATTTGTTGCTATGGATTTAGGTAAAAGCGCATTATCATCAACGGAATGATATCATGTCGTAGGACTTGTAACAATGTAAAATGAGCCATTTCATTGAATAATAAGAGTAATTTCCTCAACGCGTAGAGATAGGTAATATGAAAGATGGAACGGACGTTCCTTTGAGTTACTTTTAGGGTCATATCCATTTTATCTAATTTTTATGAAGCCTTGCGCTATTTTGACCCTGAACGACTGTAAAATATTATCGCAATTCAAATACAGTGGAAACTTGATTAACCGGGCCAATTGTCGTCGTTAGGGATTCGGATAATCGAATGTATGAAGAAAAGCGGGCTTTGTAGTTCACAATAATAGTATTTTCAATTTTAACTATACCAAGTGGGATTACATATGAAAGGGCTTTACCTGTACATTCTAAAACAGATTTTTATTTATTTTTATGCATAATAGTTTTTGATTTATCCTACAAAATGGCGGAAAAAATACCCGAGTATGGAACCCTCGGTGCGCGAGTCTGACTCGCACTTGGCCGAACAATTTTCGGTTGGTAGTCCGGATAATCGCGAATCCGTATAACTGAGGGCCGGATAATCGAGTTTCTACTGTACCTACTAGCCTTTTCTCGCAACTTCAGTGTGACGACGTGAGTAGGTATAGTCCGCAACAGGTCTAGATGGCAATCGAGGGGCGCCACCCCGCCTCGTACCCCTGTATAGTCCACGACCCAACCTGTCGCGGACTATGCAGGCTACAGCTGTAAATATCATCATAATATTTTTAATTCAAACAAATTCAAATATGGGTCAGTCCTAATGTTGACCATTGCTTTGTCATTCTTCTTCTTTGACATTGTTTTTATTGGCATTGTTTTTTCCTGTCTATTCTTACCCACTGTACTCAGCCTTGAGCGTCCGATTTGAGAAAGTTTTGTAGGTAAGTCATTATGGAGCTTTTAGTGCTTTCTTTATTATAATTGATTTTGAGTTAATTCTTTTTTGAGGTCCTGAAATTCTTACCGGTTTTTATGTAAATGAAATAAGTTGCAAGAAGACGTAATAAAACCAATGGTAGGTATTTCCTGTGGCATAAGAAAAACAAATTAGATTTTATTTACAAAATATCCAAATTAAGGTAATTTCGTTTATTCAAACTAAATACCTACGTTTAAAGTATTGTTGTCATGGGTGCTATTGTTTAGGCTCACTGTGCAATTGTTATTTAAAACCGGTTGCTTAATCTCGTGACTAATTTATAACGTAACGGTGATTTAACACAAATTATCTCACAGTTATCCTATTTTTAAGTATAGGCTTAAAACAATGTTTGTCGAAAAAAATACCACTGAAATATGCTTAATAAAATAGTTTTTTCTTAGCAAGGATCGCGAGCAATAAAATATCATTCGAATTATTTTTATGCGTAAGTATTTATGGTTTGAGGAATTTTAATGTGTAGCATTAAAATGATACCTACTTTTTAAATAGGACCTGTTCTTTATTATGACGGATCTAACACTTTCTGCGAAGTAGCTGTGCGAGGAAGATGCACGGTGCGAGCTAAAGTATGGCTGTGTTCCATAATTTCCATAGCAACACAACTTGCGCATGTCTAGCTCACATCCTAGGCTCTTGTTCCTAAGAGTGCCTTCGCATTTGTCGCAAAGTGCCGCGCGGGTGTAGCGCTGCAGCCGCGCTGCCTCCGCGCGGCAATTTGAGGCAAATTTTAAGGCTCTCTTAGCTTGTATCCTTAGCTTGCATCTCTCGCTTCAACTAGTACCTATGTGAAAAACAAAGCTTTGATGACCCCCTTTCCACCAGAGCTTAGCAAATCTATGACAATATGAAAATCAAGCGATTTTATTGTTAGGTTTGACAAATAACCGATCAATGTTATTTCACAGAGTAAAGATAGGGTCACTGGCATTACAGAGATTCCTCAAAGCCGACTAGGAACAATCGTGCGGGAAGTGCGAGGCGAAGGCGAACTGGCCTACTGGTTAGGGACCTATGTTATGTCGCGATGCCATCTAGACGTTGTCGGCATTTACCACGAGATCAAAGGCGTCGAACTACAGTGTCTCTTTACATTGTGGTAATTTTGTCTTACCGCTTTATCAAATTTGAAATCACCAACGCCCTCATGAAATTAATAATATAACGATAGATTTTATCTCAGAGAAAAATCCAGTATCGGCTTTTGTATGATACTGCTACTCAGATTTTAATTTCGCGATAGAGAAATTGTAACAAGTTACTGTCAAAGATAAGGGCTCAATATATCATTTTTTTAATCACAGGTTGCCCTTTGTTGTTAGTAAGTACTTAAAGTTGTTGAGAAACTTTCATATTGCTATGATGTGATACTGCTAGTAGAGAAGTGCAGGGTAGCGACAAATCTATTCCGAATTTAAAACAAAAAAGAACTTCGAAGTAATAAATAATTATCAAGATAAATATAGGTTTATAATTATCTTTGATAATTATTTTGTAGAACAAAGAATGAAGTTGATTTCTTAGTGTAAAATGAGCTGTGTAAAAAACTTACTGAATATTTCCTCATAATTACATAATGCCTGGATGTATTGATCCTGTTTGATTGCATTTAAACTTTGACTGCATAACAGCTGGATTTTTGGTTCCAACTTCCATAATAAAAGTGTCAAACAAATGCAGAGGATTTTAATCGCTTGAAGCTTCTAACGTAAATATTGATAGGCAATACCAATAATAATCAAAAACAAAAGGGTAGGCTAGGTAGATATTATAATTATCGCGATTATTATAAAGAGACATTGTTTTAGATAATTTCAAACCCTGGTATAAGCCTGAAATGCTGAGTTAGAGCAGGGTTAGAGCAGTGTGTGTAGAAGTAGGTACCTACGTGTGCCTTTATTTCATAGATATTAATCTTAAACGTTTTAAGATCCAACTCGGTTGGGCAGCGTTCAGGAAGCTTCGAGATGTCTTCTTGTCCAAAATTTCTCAGTGCTTGAAGACCAAAGTCTTCGAACAGTGCGTGTTGCCAGTGATGACATGGATCCGAGGCATGGTCGCTAACTATGGGCCTCATAAGAAAGCTCAGAGTCACTCAGCGGGCGATGGAAAGAGCCATGCTTGGAGTTTCTCTACGTGATCAAATCAGAAATGAGGAGATCCGTAGGAGAACTAGAGTAACCGGTTGCGAAACTGAAGTAGCAATGGGTAGGGCACATAGTTCGTAAAAGCGATAGACGTTGGGGTCTCAAGGTGCTGGAATGGCGACCTCGCACCGAAGACGCAGCGTTGGAAGACCCCCCACTAGGTGGACGGACGACATCTGTCGAGTCGCAGAGAGCCGCTGGATTCAGGCGGTGCAAGACCGTGGCGTGTGGAAGTCTCTACAAGAGACCTATGTCCAGCTGTGGACGTCTATCGGTTGATGATGATGATGATTTTTAAAGATACCTTCCTATGACAAGATTATATCAAACAAAGGTAGTGAACTCATGACTCATGATGAAATAATATCGATGAAAAACAATTCCATTCATTAAGGGGAACTGACAAATAAAATAAAATAAAAAATAAAAAATATGAAGAATGAGATAAAATCAGTCTGCGATCCCAAGACCATATTTTATGA
This sequence comes from Maniola hyperantus, assembly GCF_902806685.2. NCBI lineage: Eukaryota > Metazoa > Arthropoda > Insecta > Lepidoptera > Nymphalidae > Maniola > Maniola hyperantus. The sequence goes on along the minus strand of NC_048538.1, from coordinate 13,699,843 downwards.
ATGTAAAAAAGCGGATACGGGAAACCCCGAGTTTCTGTTGCGCGGACGCATATAATCTGTATTAAATTATCCCAGGGGCATACGAGTAAAAAATATTTCTTAGAGTTTAGACCGCGTCTACTAAAATTCTCATAGCTCGTGGAGCCCACCGCCCTGTTAGGTCTAGCTACGGCTACCTACAGATATTTTAAGGTAGGTAATGCAGCAGACCCACCTTATGCTTTCAGCCTTCAAACATGCCTTCAAGTTTTTCGACACCAATTAGTTCAGATGAAATTACTTGAAATACCTCCGCTCCCATAGAAATCTTATTTGCAACGCCTTAATGTCCGCTCCGTACCTACCGAAACTTTTACAAGTGCTTTTAGGCTCTACCACTGCATGCTTTGAAATACCTTAAAATGCAATAAATCGGTGATAGTATCAAGGATAAAAAATTTACTGGTAATAAGAATAATATGAATAATAGTATTACTGAGTCAGTGCGGTTGAACTAGTTTTTCACCTAAACAACTCAACAGTATTTAAGCGCCATACGAAACCAAATTACGTGGGAGACGCAATAAATCAATAACAAAGCACTAACAAGGAGTTTGGGAAACTCGTTCGTTATTCGATGCTAACTCCCGCGGTCAGGCCGGCCTTTGTTATCGAGTTAGCGCCTGCACTATTTCCCACGTCTCGTACGTGTAGGTAATGTGGTTCTTGCGGAAAAAGTTACCGTGCAATACTTACTTCTATTGTACCGAACTAGTTACCCCTATTGTATTGTAGAAGACAGGTACATACATTATTATGATCAACCCATCGCCGGCTCACTACAGAGCACGGGTCTCCTCTCAGACTGAGAAGGGTTTTGGCCATAGTCTACCACGCTGGCCATGTGCGGATTGGTAGACTTCACACACCTTTGAGAACATTATGGAGAACTCTCAGGCATGCAGGTTTCCTCACGATGGTTTCCTTCACCGGTAAAGCAAGTGATATTTAATTAATTAAAACGCATATAACTCCGAAAAGTTAGAGATGCGTGCCCGGGATCGAACCCCCAACCTCCGATTAGAAGGCGGACGTCCTAACCACTAGGCTATCACAGCTACCCCTATTGTATTGTATAAAACAGGTACATACAATATACTACGATTAATTTGGTGATTTTTATCTGCCAATCCAGTGGTAGAATTTATTCAAGCCAGGACAGCATCGTACGGCATCCAAAGTTAATAGTGAATGACGTTGTGAGTATTTTTTTTGGACAGCTCGTGAAGTTCTAACAAAAAGAACAAGAAAGCGGGTAGATCGGTATTGCCTATGACAGCTCGAACTTCATCTCTCGCAGCAATGCAGTCCCGTAGTGAATACGACTCATGCAACTGAGTTGAAAGAAATATCGGCAGATAAAATCACCAAATTGATCAAAATCAAAACTACCACAAAAATAAAAACCTACCCTTTTTCTACAATACAATCGTTAAACCACGAAATAAGCTTAGAATCATAAGGTACCGACAAATCGTGAAAATCCGTTTATTCATTTCAAGTTTCAGATTTTTTATTGCAATTTTGGTAGGTACCAAAGAAATTAAACTTTAGTCAGCAATAGGTCCACAAAAAAGCTTGTTACTATTGCTTCTTACTTCTCAAGTATCAATTATATTGTCAGTAGTTCAATTCCAGCTAATAACTAACGGTATAGTATAGATAGCTATAGGTACACTGAACCCGATCGAGACTATCATTTGTTGTGGTCACGACTGTACAGATCCGGGCTAGTTGCGCAACGCAATCACTATCACGATCACAGTTTGATAACGATTAAGATTACCGGCTTCTTTTTTAACTTCGAATCGAAACTAACCTAAGTAACTATCATGAGCAAAGTCCACCGATGTCTTCACAAATTTCTATCAAACAAGTGTTTTGCTTAATTTTGTGCCATTTGGCTATTCTCAGGCTTTCCTAGTTCAAGGTTTTCAAGCAATTAATAATTAGATACAATTAAGATTTCTCCTGTCAGGTTCAGCTAACAAAATGTTATTCTATGATTATTGCGTTGGGCAATTATCCCTACATTATTACCACTGTTGTAGTAGCAATCATTAGATATGGCAATGACGCCATTGATTCATATTTTATACCCAATATCACATACATAATATCCATACTAATAAGAACCTAGACCTCAAATATATTATACCTGATTACACCTATTTGGAATTACTTATTTTTTATTAGATCTAGATTGTAGATCTAGTTAAAAGCACAGGATCGAATTTAGTAGGTAATAAATAATCTATTTAGTACACAATGCATCGGTTCTCGGATACGCTTTTGTCCGTTTTTAAACTGAAATTCTGGGAATCTCCGAAAGTTCCAAATGACAACAGGGAAACATTCTTACAATTTCATTTCCCCGATCATTTATGATTATTATTGTTCATGGATTTTTGATTTAATCTCTCTCTACGTCATGTTCCTCGTTGCTGAGGGTCGTGACTGTTTCCATTTGTGACATAACACTAAAGTCCTACAGATTTCTTGGGATATTATTTGAGACTAAAGTAAAACCTCATCGATTCCACCACAGCGAGGTATTAGGTAGGTACCCAAGATGCTGGATTCATTGTCCATTTGGATGGTCAAACTTATTATTTGGCCAAAGCGGCTTTCGGACGACTGGTAGACTCTATAATTGCGGTTTTATAATTTTAATTTCAATAGATCTCTCATAGATCTTCAATAAATCGATCATACACTTATGTAGCTTTTATAACGGCCCATCCGTTTAATCGATTTTTTTTCAAATTATTTATTCAAAGTAGGTAGGTAGGTACTATTGTATAATTTGACTGTCAATTGTTGGATTTATAAGATCATGTAGTGGTGATAATTAATTACGTAAACTGAAAACTAAAGCTGGGAGGGTTCCAAACCCGCCCAGGTCTGAGAAGAGCCCACAACAAACTCAGCAGGGTATTCTTTTTTACTATCACCACTTAACAAAATCACGTATAAGAACTACCTATTAAAGCTCTTAAGCAACTCATTCTAAAGCCTTCTTGTCATTCAAATGTTGACATAGCTTGCATGTCGGGGTAACACACGGGCTACTTTTGGTTATCTCAATTACACGCAAACGAAGTCGCGAGCATCATTTAGTATTGTAATAAATGTAAGACTGAGGTCAAATAAAATAAAATCTTCCACTTTGAAGAAAAACGTTACTTCCACAAAGTCATCAATAATTCATATTTTCAGCAATCTTTATAAATATCTACAATTTCTGGTATGATAGGTAGGTAAACTTAGTTATAAAAAATACAATGTCAATGTAGTGTGACATGGAAAACCCTCCGCTAAGTGCCATTGTGCACTAATTGGATCCAAATCTGAAAAAAATACAGTTTGAAATAGCCACAGTACTAAAGAAACGTTAAAACGCACATACCTAGCTCCGAAAAGCTAGAGGTGCGACAACAGCACAGAGTAGCGCTTACCACTGCGCCAGGGAGATCATCAAAAAATTATAGACTAGTTCATGTCTTTTTGTGTTTCATCATCATCATCATCATCAACCGATAGACGTCCACTGCTGGACATAGGTCTCTTTTAGGGACTTCCACACGCCACGGTCTTGCGCCGCCTGGATCCAGCGGCTCCCTGCGACTCGTCTGATATCGTCCGTCCACCTAGTGGGGGGTCTTCCAACGCTGCGTCTTCCGGTGCGAGGTCGCCATTCCAGCACCTTGGGACCCCAACGTCTATCGGTTGTACGAACTATGTGCCCTGCCCATTGCCACTTCCGCTTCGCAACCCGTTGAGCTATGTCGGTTACTCTAGTTCTCCTACGGATCGGATCTCCTCATTTCTGATTCGATCACGTAGAGAAACTCCAAGCATAGCTCTCTCCATCGCCTGCTGAGTGTTTTGTGTTTAATAAAATATAATAATAAAGGCCAGTTAGTATAGGTACCTACTACTGGTGTTACTTACCTCAGGGTAAGCCCGAACATTAGCTAGGTAGGTATCTAGGGTTAAATGCATTGATATAGGAGGAATCTAAATTTGTTCTATACCTACTTAAATGTATATAGCCTATATAGGTAACTACAGTAAGGTATTCCGATTTCCGATATTATATATACATACACATTTTTGGCATTAGAAATACACTCGTAAAAGCCAATAGGCTGTAGGTTAGGAGACATAGTATTCCAATTACCATTTTATTGCGGTCTTTTATTATTTTTATTGAAACTATACCTAAATATTTATCTTAAGTACATTTCTATCCGTTATTTTGACTATTATAATGTCAGTGGTCATGTTATTCGCATCTATGTATGTTTGTTATGAACAAACAATCGGGGAAACCGGATTGGAACCTATTGTTAGAGTCAAAGCACACACGATACTTTTAGCGCGACGATCAGCGATTTGCATCGATTCTGTATTGAGTTTAGCCACTAGACGCAGCCACTGCAGGTCACAGCTAGTTGTTGGAATCCATCGTTTAACACCTTTGATAATATTATGGAGAAATCTCAGGCATGCAGGTTTCCTCACGATGATTTCCTATTTAACTACGACGCACATAACTCCGAAAAGCTAGAGGTTCGTGCCCGGGATGGAACCCCAAACCTTCGATTAGGACCTAGGATAAAGGTCCTGACCACTAGGCTATCACAGCTTTTTTATGCGGTCACCAATACTAAATGTAAATGTGGGTCAAATGTGCGAGTCCTGCGGGCTGCGGCGGTGGCCCCTTGAGTATTGTTTAGTAAATACTTGTATTATCAAGCTATTATAATGAATATTCAGATATATATTATTAGGTAATTCGATTGAATCTACCTAATTATGAATGCGGCTAAACGTCCGTGTAAAACGTGTTGTGTTAATCATACGTAATATGTATTATATTAAATAAATAATAGAGAGCTTGGCTTTGTTAGCATAATATACCTGTATTACTTTACTAGATGATGCTCGCGAATTTATGTACGTGGATTAGGATTTGAAAATCCCCTGGGAACTCTTTAATTTTCCGGGATAAAAATTAGAGCTGATATCCGTTTCCGAAACGTAAGCTATACCTATCAGCTGTATTCTGTACCAAATTTATGATACCCGCGACTTCTTTAGTATGGATTGAGGTTTTTAGAAATCCCGTAATATTTTCCGAGACAAAAAGTCCTACTTACCTAGTCTTTGTCCTTTCCTCCTTCCGCTGTAAGTTATCTCTGTGCCAAATTTAGTCAAAATCGGTGAAAAGCTAGCAGACAGGCAGACAAACACAGTTACGCATTTAAGTATAATATTAAGGATCATCATCATCATGATCAACCCATCGCCGGCTTACTACAGAGCACGGGTCTCTTCTCAGAGTGAGAAAGGTTTTGGCCATAGTCTACCACGCTGTCCATGTGCGTAGGTAGGTAGACTTCACACACTTTTGAAAACATAATGGAGAACTCTCAGGCATGCAGGTTTCCTCACGATATTTACCTTCACCGTTAGAGCGAGTGATATTTATTTTTATTTAAAATGCACTTAACCCCCTAAAAGTTAGAGGGATGTGCCCGGAATCAAACCCGCGAGACCTCCGACTAGAAGGTGGACGTCCTAGCCACTAGGCCATCACAGCTTAGTATTAAAGATATGGATTTCAAATGAATAACAAATCATTATTTTGTAATTAACTCGATACCACTTAGGTATTTCGTTGAATGGTAAGTCTCAATCAAAATACAAGGAACCTTAGGCCCTTGCAGACACGGATCCCAAGGGATCTCAGAACAAGATCTGCGGGATTCTGATTACTTGGAGGGTAAAGTTAACACCATGTTTTTTAAATAGGCACTTGTCACTAACTAGTATTGGTGTTGTGAATACCTAAACAGAAATCGTATCAGTTACAACTTACAGTACGCGGCAGAAAATAATGTACATCGGCCTTTAGAATGACATTTCGGCTTTGTAGAACGTTGTCTCTGTCACTCATACCTATATAATGTTTTGTCGGTCTCAACGACAGAGACAATGCTCTACAAATCCGCTATCTCCTTCTAAAGGTCTTCGCTACAGTAAAACGTTATCTTGTGAAAATACAAGACAGTAACGTCCAAGGTGAAATTTGTAGTGAATCATACCAAACTTTGGTGTCTCATGTCTCAAGTTTCCCAAAAATATAATGTAGACCTGCCCTGCCAGACTTTTAAACTTTAGGTCTGGCAGGGGATTGCCACGATACTAAGTTTCTGGCAATGCATGACGATGAGGATAATACTATTTCAAAGAAAAAAAAATCAGACTTTATAATTTGATGTAAGAGTTTTTTACACCTTTATTACACGTTATCTCCTAAAGCCACCGCAGTTTTGCATCGCAGTTTTCGCTTGGGTGGAATTTAGAAAATAGAGGTGGGGGTTGAATTTCCAAAAATCCTGGAACACGTATTTCTTCATTTGTGACCGAAAACCCCAATACCAATTTTCATGCAAATAATTTGAAAAATGACATTCTTTCGTACAAACTTTCATCTCCTATTTAACCTACTTAGGAGTAGAATTTCGAAAAATCCTTTCTTAGTGCATACCTACTCCTTACAAAGAACACCCCCTCAAAATTTCATGTCTCTAAAAGACCAGCGGTTTAGGCTGTGCGTTGATATATATGTCAGTCAGTCAGTCAGGACTTTGAATTTTATATATACTTATATAATGTGATTTCATATATTGTGTAATTGTGTTTCATATATAATGTGAAAGTGTGTTTGTTTGTTTGTTTGTTTGTTTGTCCTTTCTTTACGTCCTAACTAAGCACCAGTCGACTTGATTTTTAACATAGAGATAGTTGAAAGGACAGAGAAGTAACATAGCTACTTTTTATCCCGGAAAATCAAAGCGTTCCCTAAAACCTAAATCCACGCAGACAAAGTCGCGGGCATCAGTTTCTTCTTCTCAATCGTTCACTCTTGACAGAGTGGTCGGGGCTAGGATGTAGTCCAAGATGAAAGCGCAGCTGCTAACTTGTAACGGTTATGGTATGCCAGTTTCATTAAACCACCATAATATTGTGGTTCCATACGGCATCGCAACAGAACATAAAATCACTTGATGGTATGTTTTGCCAGCAGAGTGATAACTAGCCAAACTAAAATGGGCTAGTTATCAAAGATTCGGTGGCATAAAAAAATGCTGATTATGTTCAAGTCTGCAAAAATTGTTGCTAACATGACCTTTTTTATGTCAAAAAGTCAAAAGTCAAATGATTTATTCAAAATAGGTAATAAATTACTCTTTTCGATGGTCAGTTGTTGGATTAATTGTAAGATATACCTAGTGGTGATAATTATTACGCAAACTTAAAACTAAAGCTACGAGGGTTTCAAACGCGCCCAGGTCTGAGAAGAATTTTTTTTATTATCACCACTTTACAAAACTTTATGGTGCAAAAATATAGCACAGATATAAAGAGCTCAACTACTTTAGCATAAGGTTTTATCACATGGTTTTATCTTGACTAATTGTTTTTTTTTTTCAGAACACAAAATGCACAGAAAAAGTTTGTCAGAACAGCATAATGGACATTCCAAATAGAGGTGACACGCCACGAAATGTTGAAGAAGTTTACAGACAGGCTCAAGCGTTTCTCAAGCAGTATTTTACTTCAATACGCAGGTTTGTGATATATCTATCTATCTTTTTAGAATCCCAAGGAAACTCTTCGATTTTCCGGGATAAAAAGTAGCCTAAGTATATCCGTACCTACCTACGGAATGCAAACTATCTCTGTAGGTACCAAAATGTTCGCAACTTCGTCCACGTGGGATAAGGTTTTTTAAAAATTCCGTGGGAATATTTGGTTTTTCGAGATAAAAAGTAGCCTGCGCTGCATCCCTGGGATGCAAGCTATCTCTGTACCAAATTTCATTAAAATCGGTTAAACGGATGGACCGTAAAAAGCTATCAGACTGACTGACAGATACACTTTCGTATTTGTAATAATAGCGTGGATTATATTTTTTTATTATTTTTTTAGTGTTTACCTACACTTCAAGGAAATTACTAAATAATAGTATTTAAAATTATTTAGTGGATTATATTGTCCACTAGTTGATGCCTGAGACTTCGTCCGCGTGGAATTAGGTTTTTAAAAATCGCCTGGGAACTCTTTGATTTTCCGGGATAAAAGTAGCCCATGTCACTCTCCAAGTCTTTAGGTATATCCATGCAAAAAATCACGTTGATCCGTTGCTTCGTTACGACGTGATTGAAGGACAAACCAACAAATCAATAAACCAACATACAAACACACTTTCGCATTTGTAATATGGGTATATTGATTTTCGCAGAGAAAACACAGACGCTCATATATCAAGACTGCGAGAGGTTGAGCGGGAGTTGAAAGAAAATAGCACCTACCAGCTCAAAACTCCGGAACTAGTGTTCGGCGCTAAGCTAGCTTGGAGAAACGCATCCAGGTGCATTGGTAGAATACAGTGGAAGAAATTACAGGTAGGTAATTTTTCATTTTGTTAGTGATTTTTAGGCAACGTTTCGTTGCTTACTGGAACCTGTACATTCTAAAACAGAGTTTTATTTATTTTTATGCATAATAGTTTTTATTTATCGTGCAAGATGTCGAAAAAATACGACTGCAGTACGGAACCCTCGATGCGCCAGTCTCGCACTTGGCGTGTTCTTTTCATTCACTTTCGAGCGTTATGTCAGTTCGATCTGCGCCGAACGAACCTAATAAGTAGATAGTAGATACCTAATTTTCAAATCGGTATGTCCTACAATATGTTTATATTTAAAGTCAACAAGGTAAATGGTTTGTATGTGGTTTGTATACTTTGCCGTGACCACTGTCGGTGTCACTTGTAAACTTTTAACGAGGACATACGGTTAGCAATTTTTTTTTAACTTATTATGAGTAGGTAAGTGTACTTACCCACCTGATACAAACAAACATATTTATGTACAGCCTTCTAATCTATTTAGATTACAAGTTGGAGGCTGGAGGTGCTGTTGATTTTAGATTGAACTAAAATAAGGAACAAGTTGATAAATTTTAGAAAAATAAAGAACGTGGCTTGCTGCTGCGAGCGTAAATGCCATCGGAGAGGCGCACCACTTTAGGTATATATTGTCTCGGGTCACCAGGTATGACCAAGTTAACCTAGCCTGATTAAACGCCGTAAAACATTATGCAAAAGTGGCTGAGTAGAGACGTGTAATAAAGGGAGATATTTAGTTATGTTATGCTGCATAGGCCCTATTAGCCATTAAAGCGTCACTGGAGGGTTGGACAAGCGCAGAAGTTGTCAGAGGGTGAGCCCCAGGGCTCGATGATATCGGGTAACGTATATATCTAAGGCCTCGACTTAGGATGATTAAGATTGCGGGTTCTTGTAGATATAATATGATCAACTTTAGAGCTACATTCTTCTATGGAACATTTCTAGATAACGTCATAAATTGGTCATAACTTCTCGACTGCATAAGACTTTACCAAAAAGCGAGGGTTTAGTGAAGCGCAAACCTGTAATGAACGAACTCGTAAAATATCTCGCGAAGCAGACACCCGCCGCTTTGAAGGAAACAGACGTGGGCATAAAAACTAATTTCTGCCTTTGGCCTTTTGGTCATAAAACGTAATGCTTAACCATTTTAGAGATGAGATTTGCTTTAGACTCTTGGCAAACCTCACCACGCTTTAGAGCATCTTTTATTTGTTTTCCGAAATGCAAACCCCTATTATTTTTTTAAGAATATTAGCCATGCTAATCATGAATAATATTCCCGTTTCCCCTCCAACTAAGCGTAAAGCTTATGCTAGGAGTAGGTACGACAATAGTGCAACGGCCGGGTGGGGTTTGAACTGCCGACCTTTCGGATTTCAGTCCGCGCCTTAACCGTTGAGCTATTGAGGCTCTAATTGGTTTTTATGTTTGGCGGAAAGGCTTTACGTAGAGTAAAAAGTAACAGCTGAAGCTTACCAGATCAGAACAGAGCCAATTTAGAAGTTATCTACCGGGAATCGAATACGGGGACTTCCACTGAGAAGACCACAACTGCACATACGATAGCTCTTACGAGGTCGTGGAAGAAAGGCAGAAGTGATGGTGCTTAAGTATTAACAGCATTACGAACCAGTGGTAAATTATTTTGCCGATTCAAAAGCACTTGTAAAAGTTTACTTGAATAAAAATATATTGTAGTCTGTAGTCTACTTTGCTCATGGGTACTTCCAGAGACCGTACTTCCATATTATAAATGCAAAAGTAACTCTGTTTGTCTGTCTGTTCGATAACTTTGCACGGCTCAACCTCTGACCTGATCTTAAGGAAAGCCACAAAGAGAGCTTGCATCTTGAAGATGGTAAAAAATACTTTTATCCCGGAAATCTGAGTTCGAACGGGATTTTTCGATAACTTGGTTCAACGGAGACGAAGTTGGGGCATCAGCTAGTAAATTATTTGTTAACTTGCTTATGCTCGCGACTTCGTCCGGCGTGAACTACACAAATTTTAGACCCCTATTAGCATCCTTAGGTTTTAATTTTCAAAAATCCTTTCTTAGCGGATGTCTACTTCATAATAGCTACCTATCTGCATGCCAAATTCGTCCAGTAGTTTCGAGTTGTGCGTTGATAGATCAGTCAGTCAGTCGGTCAGTCAGCTTTTCCTTTCATATTCCTATATAGATTGAAATTTGCTTTTTTTTGCAGATATTCGATTGCAGAGCCGTAACGACCGCTAGCGGCATGTTTGAGGCCTTGTGCAATCACATCAAATACGCTACGAATAAAGGAAACATAAGGTAGGTAATGTCTGTTTTGTACGCATGAATAACCAAACACACACGGGTTGCTTACAAATGTAACGCATAAATGTGTCTCCATTTTCTTGTGAATTATAAAAAGGTACAAGTCCCATTGTACTAAAAAATTTCATCGTCATGATGCTCCATTGTAAAGCTCGTGGATAACATTTTCTCGAGCGCTATTATTTTTTCTTTTGGTCTAAACATAATATTATTTTTAACGGAATAAACGGTAGGTAGGTACTTAATCCTTAATTTCAGAACTTATTTTAAAGGCGGTCTACCACCTTTAAAATAAGGGCTAAAATTGAGAATCGGAAACTAAAGTATTGTATGGAGCAAATGACATTAACCATAGACATGTTACTTATAGTTATATTTCGTACAAAATGAGTTCTCACGCGCCATTTTAATTTTATGTGTCAACTGTCATGTCAAAAGTACGATTTAGCCCTTATTTTAAAGGTGAACCCGTACCTACACCATACCATGACAATTGACACGGCTCGTGAGTCGGTGTGAGAACTCATTTTGTATGGACTATTTACGTCATATTACTTGTAGTATATAATTCGTGCTCGGTGGTGAGTAACACAGAAGATAAAAATGCATGAGAGTAGAAGAGTTAGCACTCTACAAAAAAATGTGACCCAAGTATCGTTGTTTTATTTTGATACATAGCTATATTAGTAACGTATCTACAATAGGTACTTCATTTTTTCATACTTATCTCATGGACCTATAATAGTTAGGTACTCACTTATCTAAATATATAAAAGGAAAAGGTGACTGACTGACTGACTGACTGACTGACTGACTGACTGACTGACTGATCTATCAACGCACAGCTCAAACCACTGGACGGATCGGGCTGAAATTTGGCATGCAGATAGCTATTATGACGTAGGCATCCGCTAAGAAAGGATTTTTGAAAATTCAACCCCTAAGGGGGTGAAAAAGGGGTTTGAAATTTGTGTAGTCCACGCGGACGAATTCGCGAGCATAAGCTAGTCTTTAATATTATCACGGGCTTGATTAAAATAATACCTGGTGCATTGCTACTATATTTTCTGGGCTGGAGCATGCTATTTCACTTTAGGCAAACAATGCTAGTTTCATGAATAATGATGACACGGTTTTAAGCCTGGATACCTACTTAAACTTTTGTGAAAATACACCGTTAAAATGAGCTGCGTTAAATAGAGTTGTGTTTTTCTATTTGAAACTTAACAAAACGAATGAAAATAATTATAACAAAGCATAAAGGTAGGGTGAAATGGGTGAAGTCTACACCGCTACAATTGTCTTAATAAATGAATGGGTAGGATAACTTTTAAAACCTATTGTGTATCTTTGCAAAGAAGGAAATTACGTTTTCTGTTACTCTTTTTAATTAACTCTTACATTTTTACCTGAATATCTCAGATATTTTTGTCTCATTATCATCTAAAATTAAATTTATAGTCTCATCTATAAGACGTTTCATATGAAAGTGATACAAAACTTGGCCTAATAGCTTCACTGATGTAGGAATCAAGATCAGACTGAGGGCATCCCTTCTTCCTTCCTTCCTTCCTTCCTAGGGTCATATCTGCCTCTCATAGCCTAATTATGGGTCTAGTCTAGTATAAAACTCGAACTCAAATCATTGATTCAGATTGGGTATTGGGTATTGTTGTATATATTCTGACGGTCAATAATTGCTGAGTTTGCAATACAATGATGTAGTAGTGAATAAAACTGATGAATAATCTAACATTGATATCGTTTATGTGATATCGGAGAGTTCATTTGAGTGATTGATTCATTTTGTTTTCATTCTACGCTCATTTTGTATTCAGAGGTTCTATTTCAAGTGAAATATATGCCAATAATTTATTTATTTGGTGGATTTGTGTGGTGTTGCGTGGAGGTGGTGCGTATTGCTTGCTTTGTGGCTGGCTGGCCTTTCCTGCATGTTTAGCAGTTGCTTTGTGGCTGGCTGGCCTTTCCTGCATGTTTAGCAGTTGCTTTGTGGCTGGCTGGCCTTTCCTGCATGTTTAGCAGTGAGAGGGCGGGCGGTGCATATCGCATGCTGCATGTTGCACCATACTTTACCTGGAAACTTCGCATTTTTTTTATCAGGCCAGATTGTGCCAATCGTGTTTTGGCTCTCGTAATTCACTTAAGAATATCTTTAATTTTTATAATATTACATAATAAATAAACAAATTTGTAGTTTTTGAGGCCAAAACTTGATTCTTTGAACATCCGAAATTTGTCTCAACACCGCTTTTGGGACGCATTAAGAGTAATAATTTGTACGGTGACCCGATTTCAAAGCAATCTGTTCAACAGGTCGGCGATAACCATATTCCCGCAACGAACGGATGGCAAGCACGACTACAGGATATGGAGCCCACAACTCATCAGCTATGCCGGGTACACCGAACCCGATGGATCAGTATTGGGCGACCCAGCTAGGGTTGAATTTACTGAGGTAAACTACATTCTAAATATAAATAAGTATACTGCGTACAAAATGAGTTCTCACGCGCCATTTTACCTTTGTGTCAACTGTCATGTCAAAAGTACGATATTAATCCTTATTTTAAAGGTGCACCGTACTTTTGGCATGACAGTTGACACATAGAGTTAAAATGGCGCGTAAAAACACATTTTGTACGGACTATAACTCATCATAATAGGTTCAGAGCAAAAACAAGAAACTCTTGGAAATATTAAAAAAATATCGTCATTAATAATTATACAGATTTGTTGAAATCTTATTTTGAAATATATTAAACTAATTGGATCGATAAAGTGGGGAAAACAAAATTATATCAAAAAACTACATTATTTAAAACAATGCAATTTCTAACGAAGAATTCTTATCATAAGACTAAGAATATTTTGCATACTAAAAACAAAAACAAAACTTAATGTAATCTTCTTTTTAATAATATAAAACACCAAAAATGTTTGTACGGTGAAGATGGTTTTAGACTAATAAAAAATGCATTAGGCGATTTTTTTTAGTGTGGTAGCATACGCCGGGTATCTGCTAATTCTTAACGAAAGAGCAAGGAACGAATTTTTGACCAATAAATTGTGGTAACTGGGTCAAAGACGATTCAGATAATAATCAAACTTTAAATGGTTCCTGCAGCAAATAAAATAAATAGATAAAATCAAGAGAAAATTATAAGCAGTTTTATTGCCAGAATATTGGAAGAAAGAGGCTTTCCCTCACATAGAGGTACTCTATTATACAACATAAACTCTTTGGTTTAACAACTTAAAGGTGAAGTTATAAGAATGGTCAAGGATAATGAAAAAGCACTAGGTACGTATTTGAAACTCTGATTTGTGCATTCATTAAAATTCAGATTAGATTAGAAAACGGATTTTTATTAGATATAAGTAGGTCTATTTTACAACACACATTCTTTGATTTACGAACTTATAGACGAAAGTTATAAGAATAGCTGTTAAAAACAGGAAAAGTAAGTACTATAATTATTTGAAAATAATATTTGCGCATTGTGAAAATTCATTGAAAGTTAGATTGCTTTGGAATACTTTTTGTTTGCACTTTGCACACTCTCATTTATACGAGGAAGCCAGGGAAGGAATAAAATAAACAAATCAGATGGATACGAAGACCATCTTACTGTGAAGAGAAATCTCCAGTAATCTTCATCAAAATCAGAGAAAAAAAGTTGATTGACCAGAGCGCGCTCAACCATCTAATCAACAAAGCCAAAGTTCGCTCTGTTCGCACGTTCAGTAAAAGTTTTTGTTTCCTTGAAAGTCGTTAGCATGAGTTTGTTACTCCGTACGAAATAATTTACTACTATTATTTTTATCCCGAAAGCGGGGTTTAATTCACTCTGTAGTTTATTTATGACTTTGTTAAACAATAACACTTTTGAAAGGAGCGCATATTTGAGTTCCCGGTCTTGAGTCTGGGGTTATTTAAACAAAACTTTGCAAAGCCACGTAAATTTTAGCACAACATTGCAACAGAAAGTTTATTTGTTCAAAACAATAATACTTGTGCAAACGGACTGTTTTGTGGCGACTTGTAGATACATATGTCATATATACAGGGTGTAACTAGAACGCTGGCAAAAACGAAGACAGGTGATATAGTACTGATATGATACCACAAAAAAACGCAAAAAATATATAAAAAATCCTATAATTTAAATTTTCTAAAAGTTTACGATTAATTGCAAATAAAACATCGAACGTTGCGTAAGTAGGCCACTCGGAGTCAATGCCGCGTCGTAGGTGGGGAATTGACCCGAGTTTTGCACGCGATATTGGATTGTGTTTAGGTAGTATAACAATAACGCTAAGTTTTTGCTAACATTCTGGTTACAAAAAGTCTAGATCCAGCGATTAAACTGTACTTGTCAGCCAGTTTATCCTTTCCTAGTATAGATACCTAAACTCAAGCATATTTTGTTATAGATTTGCATAAAACTGGGATGGAAGCCGCCACGTACCGCGTGGGATATCCTGCCTTTAGTTGTTTCAGCTGACGGCAAAGATCCCGAATACTTTGACATTCCACGTGAAATTATTATGGAAGTTAAAATGGAACACCCTACGTAAGTGATAAATAGTATTTTATCAGTGCGCTTCAATTTTGTGCCAGACATGAGTATGTAGGAGTGTCGATTTTAACAGAGTTCTTACTGTCATGGATTCCATTAAAAAGGAATGTTTTGGAGAAAACGGAAAAAAACTAATGGAGAACACGAACTCTTATAGAATTAGGGCAATTACGCACTCATCCGATCCGAATCCGTGAAAATACGGATATAAGAAACTCGGACCGAATTCGGATATTACTTACGCTCTTACTCGTGTGTCTGTCTGTCCGTTTGTCTCAGCCAATTTGCTCCGTATCTGCTGGACCGATTAAGTTGTTTCAAAAGCCTATGAATTTCTTTGACCTAAAGACGGAAATGCAACGTAAATACAGTACGCGGCCGAAAGTAATGTACATCGACCTTTATAAGGAGATAGCAGATTTGTAGAGCGCTGTCCCTGTCGTTGAGACCGACAAAAGGTATGATTGACAGAGACAACGCTCTACAAAGCCGAAATATCATTCTAAAGGCCGATGTACATTACTTTTGGCCGCATCCTGTAAATTAATTTTCAGGTGCTTATAAAATTGAAATGCAACTAACATGCAACAGAAGTATAAGATCTTAAGGCTAGATATGTTAATGATGATGTTATTTCAGATTCGAATGGTTCAAAGACTTAGGTTTACAATGGTATGCACTGCCAGCAGTATCGAATATGCGTTTGGATTGCGGAGGCTTGGAGTTCACTGGTACAGCTTTTAATGGCTGGTATATGGGTACTGAGATTGGCTGCCGTAACTTCTGCGATTCTAATAGACTTGATATTGTTGAGGTATGTGAATTTCCGAGAGTTTAACAGTTGGAAGAACGCCCACTAAGTGGCCAGACGACATGACAGGAGCCACTGGATTCAGACGGCGCAAGACCGTGGCGTGCGGAAGTCCCTACAAGAGGCCTATGTCCAGCAATGGACGTCTATCGGTTGATGATGATGTGAATTTCAATAAACGAGGCTTTAAAGTAGTATAAAGTTTAGCATTTTTTGAGTCTGTTAATGTGATCACTATGAATATCAAACTAAAATGTAAATATATATAAGGAAAAGGTGAATGACTGACTGACTGACTGATCTATCAACGCACAGCTCAAACTACTGGACGGATCTGGCTGAAATTTCGCATGCAGATATAGGTAGCTATTATAACGTAGGCATCCGCTAAGAAAGAATTTTTGAAAATTCAACCCCTAAGGGCGTTTGAAATTTGTGTGGTCCACGCGGACGAAGTCACGAGCATAAGCTAGTCATTAATGAAACGAGATGGCATAAAGGAGCAGACAAAAAATAACAACCATATAATATACCACTATGATAATCTCAGATCTTTTTTTATTTAATCTTTATCCAGTGGAAGACAATGTATCAATAATGAGATTTTTGAATAAAACAATAATATAAAAGATGAATTAACCAAAATTTTCAAGAATATGTACCTACCTAATATAAATAAACAAAAGTTATAGTGTTTTATCTACCTAGCTCACTAGAAGTCTAAAGTAAATTATGGATATTTGAATTTAAGGGATAAAATGTTATAATACACATCTAACATTTATTTTCAGAGTGTAGCAAACAAAATGGGCCTAGATACGAATTCATACGTGTCATTGTGGAAAGACAAAGCTTTGGTTGAAGTGAATATAGCAGTACTCCATAGTTTTCATAGAGACAATGTATCAATAGTGGACCATCATTCCGCCTCGGAGCAGTTTATTAAGCACTTAGATAATGAGAATAAAAGCAGGTAATGTGTGTGCAATCTCACCGGGTGATCAGTGATGATGCAGTTTAAAATGGAAGCGGGCTAACCTAGAAGATGCCTATTTACTCTTGACTTGAAGACGTCCATATTATAATTGGAGGAAAAAACTGATGCTGGAAGGGTGTTCCTAATCTTAGCGGTTTGAATTAAAAATGAGGAGGCAAATCACTTCGTACGTATCCGTAGAATTTCGACTACGTACGGGTGCAGACCTTGGCGATGCCTTGCGGTACGATAGTAGAAAGGTGAAGGAGGAACCAGGTCGAAAAGTTTTTCGGCAAATGTTGCGTTAGCTAACCTAAAAATCACTGGGGCTTAAAACTAATACTACTTAAGTTTTTTAAGATAGTTTGTAACGTGTTAATCCTTTTACAGAGGAGGTTGTCCATCGGACTGGGTATGGATTGTACCACCAATGTCTTCGTCTTTAACTTCAGTGTTTCATCAGGAAATGGCGTTGTACTATTTACGGCCATCGTATGATTACCAAGTAAGTTTACATTTCAAACCATCACATTTTTTGGTTCATCAGACTCGGGTCAAATATTTCCTTTCTTCCTTTTAAACTTCATATTACTTACGACTTCTTTATGAACAGTAGAACGTGTTATATCATCAATTTATTCACGCAATACGCGATATTGTACTGCAGTATCGAGATTGTATTGATAATAATATTAACAACAATATTGGCATGTTTTAATGTAGATAACGGGTACATACCACGATTAATTTGGCATGATTTGACATCAAAAGTTAATAGTGACGTTGTGACTGTATTTTGCCGGATAGCTCGTGAATTTCCAGTGAAAATAACAAGAAAGTGGGTAGTTCGCTACTTCCCATGACTCTCGCAGCACCGCAGTCCCATCGTGACTTTGGGTTGAAATATCGACAAATAAAAGCACCAAATGAATCGTGGTATGTACCCGTTTTCTACATTAAAATATGTCGTTAAACCACGAAATTTGACATGTGCCTTACCCGGATTTCCTTGAACGCCTATTACCTACTTCGATCAGGATAAGGTATTATGGATAAAATCCAGTAGGTATTGACTATGTAATATTTCCTATTTATAAAGGTGTGGAAAGTATTAATGAAATTTGATCTAACAACCTAACCATCCAGAATAAATCTTGACCTTTATGTTCATTTTTTATTCTTATACAATAAATGCATCTTAAATTCTCTTAGGTTGATGAAATCTAATATCAGCTTTGCATTGCCAATAGGAGCCAGCTTGGAAAAGTCACCATTGGATAAAATCAGAAGACAAGCCCAGAACTAGAAAGTTCCACTTCAAGCAAATTGCCCGGGCCGTCAAGTTTACTTCCAAACTATTTGGCCAGGCGCTCTCTAAGAGAATTAAGGCGACCATACTTTACGCCACTGAAACAGGGAAATCTGAACAGTATGCTAAAGAGTTAGGGACCATTTTCGGACACGCTTTCAATGCCCAGGTAAGTTTTAAGACATCCGCTACTACTGCAGAGTGACTTTAAAAAGTTTAAACCAACTGAGAAGACTTTTATAGGAGATAAAATAAATGAAATATTTTAAAGAAATGCTTAGAACTGCTAAAAATCTTTTTCTGTATTTGCCTAAACTTTGTTAATTAAATTCGATTATTCAGGGCTTTGGCTGTGATTAATCCTTATTCCTAATGCAAAATTACTGCTGTCATCACTCATCACACTTTCATACATGTGGTCTAAATAAGTCTGATGATGTCGATGAAAAATATTTTTGGTCTTAGTAAATAAAATAAATGGTGCTAATAATTTTTATTTCATACGCATAGTATGTAGGTAGTAGGTAGTCTAAATAGCTGATGATGAAATAGTAGTGAAGCGCAAAATTACTATCGATGAAAAATATCGATCTTAAAAGTATTTTTAGTCTTAAGAGTTCTTTAATAATAAAATAAATGGTGCTAATAATTTTCATCCAACAGGTGCATTGTATGTCTGAATACGATGTGTTTTCGATAGAGCACGAGACTCTCTTGCTGATCGTAACTTCCACATTTGGAAACGGGGAGCCGCCTGCGAATGGCGAGGTAACTTTTATTTATTTTTGTCGATTATTTTTAATGTTTTAAAGTTTATACGGTGCCCATTGCATCAGAATTGCATAAAAGCATTGCATTAATGTACTTATAGTACGCGACAGGTCGAGATGGCAATGGCAACCCGATGCGGGATAGCGTGGGTGACATGCGGGTGTGTGAGGCGTCTCCCCGCCTCATACCCCGATTGCTATCTCGACCTGTCGCGTACAATAGGTACATTGGTTTTGTATCTGACGCAATAAGCACCGTACCTGTCGCTACTATATCTACAAAGTTCTATTTTAAATTCTAATATCAAGTAAGCTAATTGTCAAATTAAAATATTCAATATTTATTCTATTACTTCGGCAATAGAACGATTCTACTAATATGGTTACAATTTATATTACGAGTATAAAATTACAAACTAAATCACACAAAGGTACTCGTAGTTAAAAGTACTAAGCTAAAATTTATGGTGCGTTAAAAATAATTCAATAAGATTTGTGAGTAATAACTTTACATGATAAATACAGACGTGGACGAGATGAATAATTGAATATTTATTTAACGCCTACACTTAGGATGTCAGGTGCCTTATAAATTAAAAGCAAACAAGCTAAAAAGGCAACGCCAACATGTCACTAATAAGTATAACTAATTTGACTATACTTCAAGAAATATATTGCGTAAGATTTTACGAACATAAACATAAATAATTTCTACACTTAAGCATTAATTACAAATCTTTATGTAGGTACTTCAAACAATAGAATTATTAAAGTATTTGTTTCGTTGCAGGATTTTGCAAAGCATTTATTTCACATGCTCTATAATGAAAAGAGGAATCTGGGAGATCAAATTGATAGTGCTGGGTAAGGTTTATAATAATATATCGACATCATTAAAAACAGTTATAAATTAAAGTATTATTGACAGTTAATAACCAGCTAATTTTTAGGACATGCAAAGTGCCCACGCCAAAGTCACTAATGCGAACAAACAGCGTTATGACACCAAGTATTGAATACAAAAAACAGCTGTCTCGAATGGAGTCTAATAAAAATCCAAACACAATCGAATACAAGAGGCAATTATCACGTTTGGAATCCAATAAGAGTAAGTACTGCGTTAATATGTACTGCAAAAGAACATCTATTTTGGAAGATTAATTTTATTATCGTCTCTTATTGTTAACATTATTTTCATTGCATTATCAGGTAGTGTAACTACATCAATAGCTGAAAACATAGGACCTTTAAGCAATGTATGTTTTGCTGTCTTTGCTCTGGGCTCAAGTGTATATCCAAAGTACTGCAATTTTGGGAAAACTATGGACAGAGTGTTAGAGGATTTAGGAGGAGAGAGGCTACAAGAACTTACATGTGGTGATGAAATGTGTGGTCTAGAGCAAGAGTTTCGTTGCTGGTCAGCCAATATATTCCAGGTAAATCAAAATTAACTGTAGCATATTTTTCTAAGCATCAAATTAAGGTTGGTTAAAGCTCAGGTGAGAAAACAATTATTATTTCAAGCAAGAATAAATTTCAGGTAGCGTGTGAAACATTTTGCTTAGAAGAAAACGAGATGGTTAAAAATGCGAAAAAATCTTTCGGTACGATACCACTTACAGAAGAAACAGTAAGATTTAATAGACCTGAAAAAGAAATCTGTTTGAAAACGGCTTTAGAAAGTAGCTATAGAAAGCAGATTGTTACTTGTAAAGTAAAAGAAAATAAACATTTGGGTGAATACACGAATGATCGAGCAACAATTTTTGTGGACATGGAATCGAATGTGAGTATAAATATTTAAATTAATGAAGATATTATATTTGTTTAACCGTTCTCATAAGATATTAATAGGAAGGTTTAATTTTTTTAGGCTGAACTAAAATACGACCCCGGAGATCACGTTGGTGTCATGGCTTGTAACCGAGCCGAAATCGTTGATGATGTGCTAAAAAGACTAAAAGGCGTAGACAATTTTGATAGACCTTTGCAACTACAGCTTATGAAAGAAAAGCTTACCCCTACAGGTACGAAAAGATTCTGATATATTCCCAAATTTATGGTTGACTTCCTTCAGTATTACGACAATTTATTTTAGATTTATTCGTTTCCTTGTAGGTACTGTTAAATCTTGGGAACGCCACGAGCGTATACCTGCAGCAACAGTTCGTCAAGTTTTCACAAGATTTTTAGATATCACAACACCACCATCTACCAAAGTATTAAAATATCTAGTTACAGTATGTAACGATGAAAATGAGGCTAACTATTTACGAGAACTAATAGAGGTAATAATTTATTATTGTATATTATTGTATTTCATTTTATTCATGTAAATAATTAATAAAAGGTCATTCTAGCTAGAAAGGACAACGATTTTGATTAATAACTGTATGATTTTAGCTTATACACAAATTCCAAACCTTTATTTGACCCCCTCAGGGGTTGAATTTTCAAACATTATACGAATATCTACGTCATAATAGCTATTTGCATGCCAAATTTCAGTTTGATCCGTCCAGTAGTTTGAGCTGTGAGTTGATAGATCAATCAGTCAGTCAGTCAGCTTTCTTTTTACGTATTTCGATACAACACATTATATTAAAGTAAACTATATTTCAGGATTCCAACAAATACGATGACTGGAGGCATCACTATTACCCGCACCTTGCAGAAGTATTATCTCATGTTCCATCGTGTAGGCCCCAAGCTTCTCTGCTGGCTGCATTACTACCGCCTTTACAACCAAGATTCTATTCCATATCATCTTCACCACTAGAACACCCCAATAGGATCCACGTTACTGTTGCTGTTGTGATTTATAAGACGCAAAGTAAGTATTGTTCATATTTAAAAATTTGTCTTTGGTTTTCAATAACAAATTAGTGCATTTTATATTTTTTGAATGCTAATAGCATAATTTCATATCATAATATCATTTACTTTTAGATGGCGAAGGATTAACACATTATGGCGTTTGTTCAACGTATTTACAAAGCTTGAAAGAAGATGATGATGTTTATGTTTTTATTCGGAGGTAGGAAACTTTGGTTTAATCATTTTAATATTTCACAAATTAAGTTTCTTTAGTTCTATTTTATTCTGTTATATTTCTAGAGCCCCAAGTTTTCACATGCCACAAGACATATCTGTACCCTTGATATTAGTAGGACCTGGCTCAGGTATTGCGCCTTTTAGAGGATTCTGGCATCACAGGAGACGACAAATTATAAATAACTCTACACATTCCAAGAAACCAGGTCCTATTTGTCTACTTTTCGGCTGCAGATATAAAGGCATGGATTTGTATAAGGATGAAAAGGAACAAGCTCTTGCTGATGGTGTTCTCACAAAGTCTTTATTAGCATTATCGAGAGAAGAAGGAGTAAGCAAGGTATGAAATATAACTAAATTTTAACAGAAAACCATACAGTTTTATTTGTCTAATAAAACACTGACGAAGTGAATAATATATGGGTAATAAATGAACATTATATAATTTTGCAGAAACACGTGCAAGCCCTATTAGAAGATGAGGGATCTTACATAACACGTATGCTGTTAGATGAGGGTGGACATTTTTATGTTTGTGGAGATTGCAAGATGGCGGAAGAAGTACAACAGAAGCTCAAAGATGTTATTAAAAGGCACGCACGTTATTCAGATGAAGAGGCTGAAGATTTCATTCTATCTCTAATGGTTAGCTAATAATAAAATTATATACGCACTGAAATCAAACTTATCTTGCACATACAAACAAAAGCCCTAAATTCACAAAAACTTAAACTGAAACTTGAAAAATGTATGCAACGGAAAGAAAATTATTCTGAAGTTTTTCTTTTGTTTTTCAGGATGAAAATAGATACCATGAAGATATATTTGGCATCACATTACGTACTTCAATTGTACACAAGGCATCAAGAGAAACAGCTAAGCGATCGCGTTTAGAATCTATACAATCTTTTACTTAGGTGATACTGTTTAGTGTTAAGTTAGGATATAAGATAAAGTATGCTATGTAATAGAGATTATGTTTTTAAGGCTTATAGGCTTAATATTTTTTACGAATACAAGACCTACTTAAGTACTGATGTAAATATTTATATTAAAAATAATGAAAGAATTGTAAAAAATTGAGTATTGTTTAATTTTAAGATGGTAATTTGACTAAATTATACATTTTACCTATTTTGTATTTTTCATTTTAAAACTCACTATGAAGATGACGACCTCACCGGTGCAGTGGTGAGCGCTGTGATTTTATAAGTGGAAGGTTCGGTTCGATCAGTTGGAAAAATAATTTCTAAATTAGCTCAGGTCTGGTCTGGGGAGAGGCTTCAGTTATGACTAGCCTGCTGACAAAAACGTGCTGCCAAACGATTAAGTGTTTGCTATGCGATTGATAATCGATCAGGAGTGTGGGTTTAATAAAATTGCACACCTCTTTCGAGATTAGCCTGGTTCTAGCTAAGACTGCATCGTCATCTACCACCAGATGAAATTGCAGTCAATGGTTAACATGTAAACGAGTAAAATAATGATATTGGAGTCTAATGACTTATTACCGTGTTTTTGCACGAAAAATCATTAAACAGGTATAGTCCGTACAAAATGACTCCTCACGCGCCATTTTTGTGTATTACGTTTTACGATTGTGCAAAGTGCAAACGCACAGTTACAAACTGCTGATGCAAGTTAGACACTTGCAAGAGTTTTCTATAATTGCTTAGAAGTAAAAGCATTTGAAGATAGGTATACCAGATGATAGCAAAAAATATTTATTTGTTACTTGTAAAATCCTTAAAAATGATATAGGTTTGACAATAAATCCTATTCTAAAGTACTATAAGCCCAATCTAAACTGTACTCCTGTCAAGTTTTTCTTCTCACAACATGATCATAGATTTCAACCTGGGTGTAGCGTTTTGAATAAATTCTCTGCTTGGTCGTATTTTGACCGGGATCTTGCTGCGGGTCAGGGCAAATGATCTTGTGATCGTGACGATTTTGAAAGAGAAGTCCTTTTTCGATATCCATGACTGGCTGCGGAATTTTTCAATTGTTCCATAGTCTCATAATAATCGAATAGAGGATATCAAATTTCATCTTGCTAAGTTATCCTAGAGTTTATCGATGTTAATGACAAAAACAATCTTTTACTTCATCATCATCATCAACCGATAGACTTTACTAATATGGAATAGAACTGCTGGACATAGGTCTCTTGTTGGGACTTCCACACGCCACGGTCTTGCGCCGCCTGAATTCAGCGGCTCCGTGCGACTCGTCTGATGTCGTCCGTCCACCTAGTGGAGGGTCTTCCAACAATGCGTCTGCCGGTGCGAGGTCACCATTCCAGCACCTTGGGACCCCAACGTCTATCGGTTTTACGAACTATGTACCCTGCTCATTGCTACTTCAGTTTCGCAACCGGTTACTCTAGTTATCCTACGGATCTCCTCATTTCTGATTTGATCACGTAGAGAAACTCCAAGCATAGCTCTCTCCATCGCCCGCTGAATGACTCTGAGCTTTCTTATGAGGCCTTAGTACTAGTACATCTTTTATTTACTTATTTCTATTTCAACTATAGGTATTAAGTCACCTTGTAGTTTCTACTGATATTGCTTCTAACAGTGCCATGGCGCCAATGGTAATACCCCAAATCACTGTCCTTCGGCCACAGCATTTTGTTGCTCTTGAAATACGGCCCCCAATCCTCCGATATGAGCCGGTGCGCGTAATCAATATAGCCGGATATTTCAAAGCCGCCTTTCGTGAAATGCCGGATGAATATTACGGACTGCAAAATATAGATTGACGCTTTGATGACAGATGAAGTAATCGCTAGTGAACCTAATAGCAAAAGGCTAGGTAACTACTTAATAACTGCTACTGGACGGATAGGGCTGAAATAGAGTTGATATTGATACTCTTGATTTTATTTAAAAAAATATTCAACGAATTTAGTTTTAAGTGTACAAAGACTAGGGCTCTTTTACTAATATGGAATAGAACTTATTAATAGGCTAGTTATGCTGTATATCTATGGACAGTACTTATATCAATTTTGTGACATAAAATTTTCACTGCCACATACAAAACCTGTCAAGTTTGAGGCCATAAAATGGTGTAGGTACTCACTCGGATTTACGATTTGAAAGTAGAGACCAAACGTAAATAGCTCGTGGGTAATTAATAGGTTCAATGAACCAGGGTCTCGTTAAGTAAGGCTAATTTTTATTCCGGAAAATTAATGAGTTCCTCTGGGATTTTTAAAAAACCTAAACTCGCGCGGACGAACTCTTGGGCATCATCTAGTACCTATTGATTGTATTGAACCGTATAATAATAATTGTCAAGTAACACAAACCATATCTATGATTAGCTGATTCCCGCGGCTTCACCCGCGTGGATTTAGGTTTTTAAAAACCCGTGGGAACTTTTGATTTTCCAGGACAAAAAGTAGCCTATCCATAGTAGCCCGGAGATGCAAGGATGCAGTACCAAATTTCGTAAAAACATGTAAACACATGAATCTTTAAAATCCCCGTGGGAGCACTACGATTTAGGAATGCAATTCCTTACCTTCCTTCCTAAAAAAAAAAATTACCTACGCAAATTGGTTCAGAAAACTCGGAGATTTCGGTGTACATAGGTAGAAAAACACGACTCCTCCTTTTTTGAAAGTCAGTTAAAAAATAGCCTATGTTACTCCTTGGTTAATCCTCTACTTGTCTGTGAAAGCCTTGTCAAAATAGGTTCAGCCGTTCCGAAGATTAGCCCGTTCAAACATACAGACACTACAATTTTATTTAGTAGTATAGATTGAAGAAACACAAGGTTCTTAAAGTAAGAGGCTCGTGTTTAAGTTTTACCTGTAAAATCCCGACTCTGTTGGCTCGTTCACGCACAGAGAGCTCCCTGAAAAAGGGGTCGTCAATGTTCGCCCCCTCGCTAACCAGCACGTACGGCTGGACCACCGGAAAGACAATCGCGTGTATGGCGGCGCGACGTGCGTAGAATTCTTTTTCATTTAATGTGTCACCGTTTGCTCTTTGAAAATAAAGGTTTTTTATTCATTGACAACTCTCGGTTGACTGAGATCTCTTCTGATGCAGTGAAAGATGCATCTACGCGCGCTAACTTACAGTGCGACCAGGCTATCTGGGCGCGTGGCGAAAATCAGAACTAACGTTGCCGTCAAGTGTCCCCATTGTTCTTGTTTGAATATTCTAAGCCTAAGCTAAGCTTTGTTCTCCAACAGCACCCCCTGTCAATGTCATTCAAGTGCTAAAAGAGCCTTGTCGCACTGTAGAAGGGTTAAGACTACCACGGTCTTGAGCTGCTGATTCCAGGCATAGCTTGCGACGCTGCTATAGTCTTGCTCTTAATTAATCTTGATCTTTTCGTGCAGTTTTGTATTTCTTTTATTCGATTTCGATTACAGCGAGATTGATTCATCATCATCATCATCAACCGATAGACGTCCAATGCTGGACATAGGTATCTTGTGGGGACTTCCACACACAACGGTCTTGCGTCGCCTGAATCCAGTGGCTCCCTGCGACTCGTCTGATGTCGTCCGTCCACCTAGTACCGTCTTCCAACACTGCGCCTAATCAAAGGTTGATTAATTATTATTACTATCGGCTGTAAGCCTTTTTACGAGATCATTCTTAGAAGGTTATCATCATCATCATCATCATCAACCTATCGCCTGGTCACTACTGAGCATGGGTCTCCGGGGTTGCTATAGAGTACAATACCATCCATTGGGATAGGGGGCAGTAAAGGGGGTGCTCCTGAAACTCTAAGTTAAAATTTCAGAGCTCGAAAATCATTTTTTTAAATAAAATTAATCACTTTAATCACAATTAGCATTTTTAGAATAAACTAAACAAACACAATACAAAATCGCAAAATACAATAGATACTGTCATAGGTTACCACCGTTAACACCTGTAATACTTTTTTTTTTACTGATTTTACGGCTCTGGGTTCTAATCTATAATACTTTTGCTGCTGCTGTACAGACTACAGACCAGTAAAGTAAACTTTTTTTTTCTAAACGGCTTTAAAGCGAGTCTTCTGGCGTAGCCTGTTTTAAAAAACTTAAGGATTGGGTAGGTTAGGGGGGGGGGGGGGGTTTATCCCCTTCTAACCTAACCATTCCGAGTCGGAGTGCCCCAAGTCCCGAGCTAGCTTCGCTCGCTCTTGATGGTGGGAGCGGGGGGGAGGAAAGAGACCCCCCACCATAGTGGTGGTCTCTTCTCGTCGACCGGGGCCCGTCGACCGGGGCCCGTCGACGGAGCCCCGCTTCGCGGGGCTCCTTTTTTCTGGGTGGTAAAAAAAGAAATAACCCACGAAGGGGATGGCAGGGTCTTACAGACCCCGCCATCCCCTTCTAACCTAACCGTTCCGAGTCGGAGTGCCCCAAGTCCCGAGCTCGCTTCGCTCGCTCTTGATGGTGGGAGCGGGGGGGAGGAAAGAGACCCCCCACCATAGTGGTGGTCTCTTCTCGTCGACCGGGGCCCGTCGACGGAGCCCCGCTTCGCGGGGCTCCTTTTTTCTGGGTGGTAAAAAAAGAAATAACCCACGAAGGGGATGGCGGGGTCTGTAAGACCCCGCCATCCCCTTCTAACCTAACCCTTCCGAGTCGGAGTGCCCCAAGTCCCGAGCTCGCTTCGCTCGCTCTTGATGGTGGGAGCGGGGGGGAGGAAAGAGACCCCCCACCATAGTGGTGGTCTCTTCTCGTCGACCGGGGCCCGTCGACCGGGGCCCGTCGACGGAGCCCCGCTTCGCGGGGCTCCTTTTTTCTGGGTGGTAAAAAAAGAAATAACCCACGAAGGGGATGGCAGGGTCTTACAGACCCCGCCATCCCCTTCTAACCTAACCGTTCCGAGTCGGAGTGCCCCAAGTCCCGAGCTCGCTTCGCTCGCTCTTGATGGTGGGAGCGGGGGGGAGGAAAGAGACCCCCCACCATAGTGGTGGTCTCTTCTCGTCGACCGGGGCCCGTCGACGGAGCCCCGCTTCGCGGGGCTCCTTTTTTCTGGGTGGTAAAAAAAGAAATAACCCACGAAGGGGATGGCGGGGTCTGTAAGACCCCGCCATCCCCTTCTAACCTAACCCTTCCGAGTCGGAGTGCCCCAAGTCCCGAGCTCGCTTCGCTCGCTCTTGATGGTGGGAGCGGGGGGGAGGAAAGAGACCCCCCACCATAGTGGTGGTCTCTTCTCGTCGACCGGGGCCCGTCGACGGAGCCCCGCTTCGCGGGGCTCCTTTTTTCTGGGTGGTAAAAAAAGAAATAACCCACGAAGGGGATGGCGGGGTCTTACAGACCCCGCCATCCCCTTCTAACCTAACCCTTCCGAGTCGGAGTGCCCCAAGTCCCGAGCTCGCTTCGCTCGCTCTTGATGGTGGGAGCGGGGGGGAGGTATAGATTAGAACCCAGAGCCGTAAAACCAGTTAAAAAAAAAAGTATCTTGCTAAGTTTACTTTATTGGTCTTTGGTTCCCAGCAAGATTATTATAGATCCCAGAGCCGTAAAACCAGTTAAAAAAAAAGTATTATAGATTTATGTTATGGTAATCTTTATATGTGTTCGTAGTTCATACTTTGCGGTTTTGTGTTTCTAAAAATGCTAGGGACCTAATTAATTTCATTTTATTTACATAAATCTGTATAAAATACGCGATTACGTGTCTTGAAATTAAGAAATTACGTAAAGATCAGTGCAAATTAATATCTTTCCAGTGAATATTAACGAAATCTATGTAGTAATCGTGTTTTCTATTTATAATGTTAATCATTTTAAAATTGTATAAATGTCTATAAATACGTGTCTCCGAAACTTGAAATTACAGATATGTAAAGTGCAAATGAACCTCATTATACTGAATATTACCGCTATACCTATGTAGTATAATATTCGTGAATAAATAGTGGTGAACCTTTCTATAGTGGAGCCGGGTCTCCTCTCAGAATGACAAATGTTTGGGCATAGTCCACCATGCCAACCAAGTGCATGCAGATTTCACAAAACTTTAAGATGCCCGAAATCGAACCCGAACTCCCGAATAAAAGGCTTAACCGACGTCTTAATCACTAAGCTATCGCCGCTTGTTTTATCACTTTACCTATAACCAAGTGCCGCAACAGTCCGTGCCGAGGCGAGGCTCCTTAGATTTCGCAGGTCGGCAATTTCAATGAGTGAATCCAAATAATCCTCCCATGTCTCAAAGGCCAGCAAACGCCTGTACGCCTCAATCCCCGCCGGAAATTCGTTTTTCTTCTCCGCCATTGCTGTAGTTACACTATATTTTCAAAATATACCTATAAAAACATTGCACTAAGATTTATAAATATTTACAACTTTTGACGTGTTTTTGATAAATCAGTGGCAGATCATAGCGAACCAAAGGGATACCTAGACCATAGTCTTTATCTATTATTATCTATGAGGAACATCGACATAGTAGATTTGATGAGGAATACTTGAGCTTACTAAGTAGGTATAAGTTTTTATGGTTTCTTAAACCATGTTTTTTAATACCACGAATAACCTTGCATACATACCTATTTCACCTACACAAATAAATCTGAGAAATGAATAGATTTGATTTTTATTTTTGATAAACATTTAACAGGAAGAGGGCCATGTACATTTTGTATGAAACCTGGGCCCACTATTGCTTCGCACGGGTAGCTTATCACAATTTTCGTAAAGATCTAAAATTTTTTTGAAAATTAAATATAGCCTATGTCACTCAAGAATAATGTAGCTTTCTACTGGTAAACGAATTTTCAAAATCGGTTCAGTAGTTCCAGAGATCACTTCAAACAAACAAACTTACAAAGTTTACCTCTTTATAATATCGGTATAGATTAGTATAGATAACTGTAGCTGTAAGATATTTTAAAAACATTTCATATTTTGCAACACATCAATTATTTTGATATATAAGAAATTGTTTGTTGGTTTTATAGTGATTTTCAAGACGATTTAACTCGTCCTTTGGCTCTACGTCAAAAGTGATTTCGTCTAGTCCTCGACTTTAATGTGGTTTTACTGGAGTTTAACTCGAGTTTCAACATTTTGGATAGCAAATAGATTGTGTGCCATTCACTTTTCAAGATTAGCTCTTTACGGAAATATTCTCAAATCTAATCTTCTTCTTCTAAATATATAAAATGAAAGGTGACTGACTGACTAACTGACTGACTGACTGATCTATCAACGCACAGCTTGGACTACTGGACAGATCGGGCTGAAATTTGGTGTACAGTTATCTATTATGACGTAGACATCCGCTAAGAAAGGATTTTTGAAAACTCAACTCCTAAAGGGGAAAATAGGGATTTGAAATTTGTGTATTCCAAGCGCATGAAGTCGCGGGGATAAGCTAGTTTTCCATTAGAGAGCAGAGCTTTTGCGAGCGATCTGCGATTCAAAGCACAAAGCGACAAATCAGAACGAAAATTCAGTCTGGTTACACAGAGTAAAAGCTACCAAAATTCTGAGGACTTCTGTCCTCATGCGTCCTCTGTTTTATGTGCGTTGTGATTCGTCGCTACCTACACAACTGAAAGCAAGCGAAAGCTTTGTTCAATTCACTTTATATTTTTCGTCCGCACCTATTCGTTCTTTTGCCTTAGTTTGCGCTCATTTGTTCTGTCTGAACTCGCCCGTATCAGTGCTCAATAGGACACATTAGAGCGGAGTTCCACGAATGGAAAAATTCGCGCAATCCCGCTAGGTCTGATCCTAGCGTGAAAAAAATACTTATCCAATATTCCTTTTAAAATGATCGGTCTTTGTAGTGTACTGGTGTGCGACATGGCAAAAAAAAATCTAAAACAAAAAGTGGCGAATGAATTTATGCACTTTTCTCGGGAAACCTACCGAGTACGGTCTGTACCGAAGAGCTCCGTTGTGTGCTCTAAATCGATTTACTTTCAGATGCAAATTTGCTCACGAGAGGCCCAATTATTGCGAACTCCAATTATATTGCATAAAATAAAGCCTTATGCGAAGTTCTACGTTTACGGCTTATAGCAGTTCCGAATTGAAATTCGGCTCGGTTAAACTCAGTTAAACTTCAATATTCCCTTGGTTATGAAATATTTTATAGCTACGAGTTAAATTTTTAGTATAGTGATACACCTAGCTAGAACAATAAATTCAGTTTAAGTTTTAAAACCTAGCTTCTATTATTCATTTTATTAGCTGTGTCCAAGTTGAATTAATATGAAGAAAAAATATTATAGGTATCATAATCATCATTATGCTCAACCGACATACGTCAGTGCATAGGTCTATTGTAGGAACTTCCACACAGCCTTTGCTTTAGGCAGCCTTTGTACCTAACATATAAAACACCTGAGAGTTCCTAATTTTTTATTATGGCTCTAAAATTCTTCGATATTATCATCTAGTAAATATTAAGTACATATAACCAATTTTCTTCGATACAAATAAAAATCCAAACTGTAATGTTAAAATGTCATCACCATCATGAGTAACCGACCGCCGCGCCGGCCTACTGGTACCGAACACGAGTCTTAGAATGAGAAGAGGTTAAGGCCATAATCTGTTACGCTTGCCCAGTGCGGATCGGCATACTTTACACTTAGCTCGCAAAAATAAAACTGAAAGAATTTTTCAAATAGATGCAGTGGTTCCGGATATTAAGTACCTCGTGCATCTAACTTTACCTCTTCATAATTATTATTAGTGTAGATTGTAATTTATCTTGGTCTGCAATAATAACATTTATCCACAAATGAACATTCTCAATTATAGTCAAACAATTTCCGCCAATTATTCACTGAATTCTGATTCGTATCGAACCTCCCCGATTCCTCACTGAAGTGCCTTTTATGAAATTTACATGATATTAGATAAGTGCTTGTGCTTTCCAATTTATTCATTTTAGCCTTTCGCAATTCTTATTTGCTTTACAGATTTATTTTTACGACTGCGATATTATACCTAATAATCCAGAATCGCAACAATCAACACTTAACACTCACACTCAATCACAACAATCGTGTGCCCCCGCTCACGGTGAAATCTTTGCGGTGCGGCGCCGCAACGCATCGTGTGCCCCCAGTCTAAGTCAGTCAGTCAGTACATAAACCTAAATACACGCGGATGAAGTCGCTGGTATCATCACAACAGACTGTATGGTACAATATACAGCATGGTAACCCTACGTCTATTTCAATTAATTGAATATAATTTAGCATTTAACGGTTGACCTCAAATGGGTTGGTATAATTTCAGACAATCTGACATCAGTGTAGGTAAGTCCTCCGACTCGCTGACGGGGCATTTCTGAAATTTCCATAACATCACGCATTCTGCTTACGAATTCAGGTCTGAGGGTAGTGCTATGGAATATAATACCTTTCGTATTCTTTGTTTTGCCTACGCGGTCTTTTCGATCACATTATTTTC
Organism: Maniola hyperantus; assembly: GCF_902806685.2. Taxonomy (NCBI): domain Eukaryota; kingdom Metazoa; phylum Arthropoda; class Insecta; order Lepidoptera; family Nymphalidae; genus Maniola; species Maniola hyperantus. The sequence continues at coordinate 13,667,082 of NC_048538.1, read as the reverse complement.
TTTTTTCTACAATCTGGAATATCGTTAGATAATGAAAGTTTAGTAAGTTTTCTTTTTCCTTAGTTTGCTTAAAAGATACACAAATCGTAGAAACCTTTTTGGAGAAACACGTAAGCGACTGGATTTGCCCGGCGGCGCTTTAGATCATCTGGAGTAATTTTTCAGTCGTATCAAGATTTCATTGTCAGTTTACTGTAACAAAGTGGTCTGGACCGCCGGCCGCTTATACTTACTTAGTGCAGCTCTAGCATTTCAGCAAAAAGCTACTTCCTTCCTTAGTATATGCTAACTAAGGAAAACTAAATATCATCATCATCATGATCAACCCATCACCGGCTCACTACAGAGCACAGGTCCCCTCTCAGAGTGAGAAGGGTTTTGGCCATAGTCTACCACGCTGGCCAAGTGCGGATTGGCAGACTTCACACACCTTTGAGAACATTATGGAGAACTCTCAGGCATGCAGGTTTCCTCGCAATATTTTCCTTCACCGTTAAAGCAAGTGATATTTTAATTACCTACTTAAAAAACGCACATAACTCCGAAAAGTTAGAGATGCGTGCCCGGGATCGACCCCCGACCTCTGATTGGAAGGCGGACGTCCTAACCACTAGGCTACCACAGCTTCATGTGCAACATTCTGGTATTTCAGTGTTCTAATTTCAGTCAAAGGGTTATGACTGAGCAAAATAAAAGATTTCTTTTCAATGCGAACAACAAAGCCGACTCTGTTATCTTTCGCTTCGATGGAAGGCAAACATTTCGTTTGTTGTCAACTTGATGTCTTTTTTTTTCTCTTCGAGTACGCATGGAGTACGCAAATAGAGAACCCCACGCTGTAAAACATGTTATTTGATTTAATATTTCGGTAAATACAGTAACTGTTCTTTTTTTAACTCGTTCGTGCATTCTACATTTAAATATTTTAAGTATGGGGTTCTATGAAACTTGATTTCATAGAAACCCATACTTAAAATATTTAAATGTGAAAGAGCGTAGCTGTCTGCCTGTCTACTAGCTTTTCCGGCTCATCAGTTTAATCGATTTTGATGAAATTTGGTAGACAAATATTTTAAAACCCATGAGGCATCAATTATTATATTTGGTAGGTAAGTACATTCCCGGGGGAATTTAAAAACCTATATTCGCGCGGACGAAGTCGCGGGCATAATAATAATTGTATTAAATACCTGCTTCATAAAATATATCAATGTTGCGTCATTTGTTTAAACAAACTTATAAACTTTATCTTTTTTATAATAAAATTATTATTATTATCAATAATTCGACGGTATTATCGAATTGTAAACAATAAAATTAATAAGCTATATTTTCGAACCAACTTTCATATCCTCGGTAGTATAGTGGTAAGTATCCCCGCCTGTCACGCGGGAGACCGGGGTTCGATTCCCCGCCGGGGAGGATAGTTTTTTACTTTTTTCTAAAATTATATTTTAGAAAAAAGTAAAAAACTTAACTTAACTTTACTTTTTTATAATATTTAATCATGATTGTTATTTTCTAAATGAACTCAGTAGAAAGTTTTTTGTTTGGATTTATGTTCAGGCTTGCTTTAATGATTCATGCCCGCAATTTCCCGCATGGATAAGCAACTCTTCGATTACAGTCAGCGATCACGCACTCATCCGATCCGAATCCGTGAAAATACGGATATAAAAAATATCTACGACATGTCATAAGTGGTTACTGTTTAAAAAAATCCGAGGGAATTACGGATTTTTACGGGTGTTGTGTGAAACAGTAACAAACATACACATATATACACACACAAACACATACAAACTTTCGACTTTATAATATTAGTCACTAATAATTAGTGTGATAATAATAGGTATTTATTAGCGAATTCCACTAAGTGCTCGCTTGCTAAATGATACCAGGTACGAATAGCTAAACTTCAGTTGAATCCCACGCAGATATGACGTGCATACAATATGCAATTCGTGCTTAGAATTTAACGTGTAACAAGTCAAGAAGTAAAGTTAGCTAAACTTTAATATGTAGGTCGGTGTCTAAATGTAGTGAGAAATCCAATATAGTTCTGAATTAGTTACCTGAATGATTTCTATTCTGTACTAGCGGATAACCCGCGTTACGCTACGCAAAAAACCGGCCAAGTGCGAGTCAGGCTCGCGCAATGATTGTTCCGTACTACAGTCGTATTTTTTCGACATTTTGCAGGATAATTCAAAAACTATGATACATAAAAATAAATAAAAATCTGTTTTAGAATGCACATGTGCAGACCTTTCATATGATACCCCACTTGATATAGTTATCTTACTTAGGAAATTGAAAATACTAATTATTAGTTCATGAACACAATTTAATTTTTTGTGTGATGTAAGCCTAAATTCACGGTTTTCAGATTTTTCCCCAAATGTCAGCGATAAGATCTACCTACCTGCCAAATTTCATGATTCTAGGTCAACGGGAAGTACCCTGTAGGTTTCTTGACAGACAGACAGACAGACAGACAACAAAGTGATCCTATAAGGGTTCCGTTTTTCCTTTTGAGGTACGGAACCCTAAAAACCCTCTAAAACTTTCTTATCATTATTGCCTTTCAAATGAGACCAGTTTGGGGCGCATCGGTTGGATGGTTTCAGTCTAACAGAACATATTTTGTTGTGTTTTATATAATATTAAAAAGAAGATTTTCACAAGACACCGTTGCAGGCAATGTGTTTAAATATCAAAATGGTCAAAACTCTGCCCTGATTGATGTTACCACGGATCTCTAATTACCACTTCGTAATCCGTATAGCCACCATTCCACCCTAAAACATCTATGTTGAATAGCAGGCGTTACTTTGCGGAAGTCCATGATACAAGGAACTAAAAGCTTAATTTGCTATAATCCGCTGAAATAGACAAATCTGTATGGTGCAACATGCAACATGTAATATGCACTGCCCGCCCTTCCACTGCTAAACATGCAGAAAAAAATCAGCCGCCAAGCAAACAATATCACCAGTACGAAACACCACAAACCCCCCAAAATCTTCCCAAAATACGCTCGACGCACGTTTCGCTTCGACACCGAAGCATTCTCGGGAAAATTGCAAAAATATCGAGGGGATCTTTAGTTGTAACGCATAGTAAATATTCTACTTCTAATCTGCATATTCTGCGATCAGTCAAAGGCAATATAAAACGTTATCTTTCTCCGGCTTTTCTATTTACATACCAATACAATTGGCTTCAGACAACGATACGCGTTCTTACCCCTGTAGTAAAAGAATTCGCATTATAAAGGAAGGAGAGCGGATAATTCTATTTTTTCTCCTTCTTATGAGCACAAAGGCTTTGCTATGCTCAGTGTCAAATCAATCCTTCTAAAAACTTTGGATTTAGGATTTACAAATCTGCATGGAATATTTTATTGGGCACTGTTTATTTTTTTGTTTTATTCCCTTTCTATTAACGTAGGCACTTATATAAAATAAAGTCAGGAATAACGTAGCATTTTATTGGTGAACGAATTTTCAGTAGTTCCAGAGAATATGTCCTACAAACAAACTTACAAACTTTATCTGTTTATAATAACATATAACTGATTTTTAATGGCCAATCAGAAAACACTATAATCTTCATGTACTAAAATTGAAAACTTATGAATTTATGACCTGAGCCTACCAAAATTCCTTGATTTGTAGAACTAGCCTTATACAGACTGCCTATAGTAGGCAGCAGAAATTAGGCATTATTAGCTTGTTCGTCAAAATACCTATAATTTTGTGGAAGTTTAATTATCAAGTTGGCAACGCAAGAGCAATTATTGTGCCTACAGATGTTTGTTCGTCTACATCGAACAATTGTTTGGGGACCACTCCACGTTTGAAGATAGCAAATACAAAGGACTATTTTTGATGCTAAATTACGTTAAACATCATTCTGTAGACGCAATATTGTTGACATAAATTCCAATTGAGTTAGTATTTAAAGGAATTTCAAAATTGTTCAGATACAGAGTCTAATTTCAGTGGCTTTAATTTTTTTGATGGATATCTCCCTTGCACTGTTCCTGTTGGACTAAATCTGTAGGTAGTGTAATAAAATGATTTCCATGGTTAAATAATATAATTGGCGAACGCACACTTCTTCGGTTTCGAGGGTATTTTACAAAATCCTGCTTTATTATACCTTGCCTAATAGAACCTCTGTGCAAAAAATCCCGGTAGATAAGCTCGGTGTTCGAATCGGCATAAAAAAATAACAGTCATTTCGTATGGCACACCGCTTCCAGCGTACGTGCATTATAATGTCTATTGAAGTGCCTTACACGATTTTAAACTAGTATAAATCTAAAAAAACCCAAAGGAAGCAGTTTACTTTTTTAGTCTACCTAGTACAATACACTTTTATTTCGCGCAATTCGCAATCTCCAACAAATCGTAAACATTGTATTGGGAGGCAATATAATACGATATTTTTCTATCTGTTTTTATTTACATACCAATACGTTTGGCGTCAAAAACTACGAGCGATCTTGCCCTTTTTATACTCCGAAGAATGTTATAAAGGCGAGAGGGAAATTCCATTTTTCCTGTTCCTTATGGCCACAAAAGCTTTGCCGCGTCCAGTGTCTAGCCGACGGGCGATAAAATGACATATTGGGGTATCTACAAATCTGTGTGGGACATTTTTCCAAGATTTTTCCATTGTGAAAGTCTATCGTTTGAGGATTTGTATCATTGCAATTGTTGTTTTTGTCGTTTTAAGGTCCAGAGTTTAGCAGCAGTTCTTGACTGTTTTTGTTTTTGCTAGTTTATTTTTTGGGAAACTTTTTTATTGGTAGGTACAGATACGGTATTGAAACTTTGAACGAATATTTTATGTTATTGGAAACTAGCTTGATGCCCGCGATTTCGTTCGTACTCACGTAAGTTTAAACGCTAAAATTATATTTTTATACTCAAAAGCAGAATTAATGAAGGTCGAAAATAGCAGATTACCTACTTAGACTTACTTCTTCATTTAAAATGTATTCTATACATTAAAAGCTTAAAGTAAAACTCTTTAATCCCTTAAAAGTTTTCAGAATTTATCAGAATTTAAATACCTATCGTTCATATTAATTCATAAACAGCAATTTTGTATTAAGTACTTTAATCTTTATAGCTTAATTTAAAATGTACTTTTAATCACGCCATTTTAAATGTTTCGGAAAACGTAGCAAGTTTCATAACTTCATAAAATCTCAAAGCGTGTAGGTATAAGACTGAATGATGAGCCAAATTACCTTTTTGTATTATAGTTATTCTAAGCTGTGATAGCCTATTGGTTAGGATGTCCGTCTTCTAATCAGAGGTTGGGGGTTCGATCCCGGGTACGCACCTCTAACTTTTCAGAGTTATGTGCGTTTTAATTAATTAAATATCACTGGCTTTAACGGTAAAGGAAAACATCGTGAGGAAACCTGCATGCCTGAGAGTTCTCCATAATATTCTCAAAGTCTACCAATCCGCAAATGGCCAGCGTGGTAGACTATGGCCAAAACCCTTCTCACTCTGAGAGGAGACCCGTTCTCTGTAGTGAGCCGGCGATGGGTTGATCATGATGATGATAGGTATTACTAGCTATTATTTTAGTGGAGATAGCTCAGTTTTTAGACTTAGGTACCTACCTAGTAGAATAATCAAATACCAGTTTGAATATTTTTTTATTAATCATATTTTGGTTATATATTTTCACAAAGGTACAATGTAATTTTAAAATGTAAAATGTAAATGTATGTCTTTGTAAAATGTAATCAGTTTGTAGATAGTAGATACTTAATAGGTACCTATATTATTACTGACCCCAAAAATATTTCATAATGTTATTAAAAAGTAACCTTTCGGGATAAGTTTAAATAAAAAAGGGGTAAAAAAACCAAAAGGGTGAGCTCTCGAATTACCCCCATCGGTTTACTCATGTAGCGGAAAATTGGGCATCTTTCAGCTAGGGTGCATACGGGCCCGTATTGCGAACAACTACGCTCGTTTTGAGTGACAGAGTTAATTAAAATAAGTTATTTAAAGAAAGGAAGAAAAATAAATCTTTTTTGAGGCAACTTCTGCACAAAAATAATACATAAACCACAAATTCACCGTTTTCGAATTTTTCTCTTTACTTGTGCTATAATACCAACCTACCTGCCAAACTTTATGATTCTAGGTCAATGGGAAGTGTGTCTTGACAGACACGACAGACAGACAGACAACAAAGTGATCCTATAAATGTGTCTTTTTTCGTTTTGAGGTACGGTCTACGGAACCTTAAAAAATGTAACCTTGTATCATCTTGCATCACCTCAAATAGGTAGGCCGCTTAGCTTGTGTTGACGATTAGGTCCTCTCGGACACAAGTCTCTATGATGCACCTCTGAGGTGCCAGGTTTGGACAAATTGGGTATTTTTAAAAATTCTCTATAACTTAGTATTTAATGCACAAGGGTGCCTAGTCTGGACCGGCTCTATGTAGAAGAAAACGTCGTATTGAACCTTAAGTACTACCTAAATTATGATAATTTTATTTTTTGTATGTAGGTATAGTTAATTACACCATACTAATTACTGCATCATCACTTACCACCAGGTGAGATTGCAGGGGCTAACTTCTATCAGAATAAAAAAATGAAAAAAAACTAACATGGCTTTCGTAAGTGCTTTAACAAGCCTAAACCGAATGATGAGTAGTACCTATTATTCTTTCGTATGTTTTCACTCATTAGTGTCGACTCATTTATTTCACTTGAAGACGGTACTTGTAAAGTTTTTGCTAAGCTGGTCATTTAATTTTCGTATTTTTTGGACATAGCTGACAAGTTTCAGTAACAAGCTTTATGTTGTACTCTTAATTATTTTATAAGCAGAATAGAGCACACAGTTTCTTGCTGGTTAGATATAGATAGAGAGCCCGCGAGGGCCAGACCTTCCTTTTTTTATAAAAGCTGAAAGTTTCTCTTGCATCCAATCTAGCGGCTCCCTGCGATTCGTCTGATGTTGGCCGTCTACCTAGTAGTGGGGTCTTCCAACGCCGCGTCTTCAGGTGCGAGGTCGCCATTCTAGCACCTTGGCGGCGCAAAACCGAGGCGTGTGAACTGTGAAAGTCCCTGCAAGAGACCTATGTCCAGCAGTGGACGTCTATCGGTTGATGATGATCATGATGAAAGTTTCTCTACGTAAATTGCCCACAACACAGGGAGGAACGATCCGCGACTATGAAGTTTGTAAATTCCCCATGTTTGATTAATTCGCTGATATTTCGATGGACGTTCGGACTTCGGAAATGCAAATGAAATATTCGGCCTGCCGTCACGTTTCGTCATTCAAATAGTGACAGAATTCTTGCTATGGCGATATTATGAAAGCCACGAAAGCACTATGAAGTGACTATGAAAACAAAATGTTTACCTATCGTTCGAATTCCCTCGCTCGATGCTTGCTTAAAAAACTGGGCAATTTCTGATTTGATCACGTAGAGAAACTCTTGGCATAGTTATCTACCTCTCGCCTTCGCCTGTTGAAATTAATCTTAGACGCTTCCTTACGAGACCCACATTTACTTTTACTTAGCGACTATGTCTCTGATCCGTAGATATTTCATTTCATCGTCATCGCATCGGCAATGGCAAAACATTGTTCGAAAGCGACCTCCCTGGCGCAGTGGTGAGCGCTGTGGTCTTAATAGTGGGAGGTCCCGGGTTCGATTCCTGGCAGGGGTTTGGAATTTTATAAATTCTAAATTTCTGGTCTGGTCTGGTGGGAGGCTTCGGCCGTGGCTAGTTACCACCCTACCGGCAAAGCCGTGCCGCCAAGCGATTTAGTGTTCCGGTACGATGCCGTGTAGAAACCAAAGGGGTATGGGTTTAATAAAAACTGCCATACCCCTTCCAGGTTAGCCCGCTATCATCTTAGACTGCATCATCACTTACCACCAGGTGAGATTGCAGTCAAGGGCTAACTTGTATCTGAATAAAAAATAATAATAAAAAAAACGAGTTTTTTCTCCGTAATTTTAGTATCGTCGTATACCTACAGTAAATAGGTACCTACTACCTATGTACCACTACCTACTTAAGTTTACTTACCTAAATAAAGCATAATTGAAAGGCCCAAGGTACGGTGTATAGATGGCTGCCCATTGAAGGATAATAATAACCATGTAAAAATCCTTTAGTATAACAGTTGGTATCAAAAAGGGTTTTTCTTACAGATTAATAGGTAGGCTCATGATGGATCGTCCTCATAACAATAAAAAATATAAATATGAAAACAGCGGCTCTATCAAGGAGCTGATGAATGGCGTATCGGATACGCAAACAAAATGCAGGCAATCAGTTTCACTTAAAGAACGTCTCTTCCATAGCTTACTTATCAAGATTATACCTTCTTATTTAAAGAATATTAATTTGTTTGTTGCCTTGCTAATAAATATTTAAGTAGGCACCTTTTATAATATGTAGCAGTAGCCTTACCTACTTATTGCAAAACCTATATCTATGATGATTAAGTGTGGAATAAAATCCGATGTACTTAGTCGAATTTTGAAATAGGCTCTTATTAGGCTCTTTGGCGACGTAAGGTTTCCATGGATTGGAATTTGGAATCCTCCTCAAATTCCTAAATTAAAAATGTAAATGTTACTGCGAATCAAAACACTGTAAACGTGATTTCTCCCGAATCCTATATATTTATTGTATTGGTCGAAAATTTCCCAAGAATTTGTAGCAAACGTAGGCTAGGGTAACAATAAAAGTTTGCTACACAAATCAGGACTAATTTTTTGGACCATTGGTTACTTTTATATTATTGTAAAAATGTAAAAACAAAATAAATCAAGATTTTTCGTCAGGGCAAATAAAATGCTACGTGCGAAAAACTATAGACTAAGCTAAGTCGTTACATTCGAATGTGGATATTGCTAATGGATGGCGATTTATTAATAAATAAATAAATAAAAATCTTTTTTATTCGAATAAACTTTTACAAGTACTTACGAATAGTCAGATGCATCTACCACTGGTTCGGAATGCCTTTCCTACCGGGGAATTCGATCAAACCTATACGTCCCGCATGGAACAGTAATTCTTTTTAACCAAAAATAATCTAGCTTTTTCATTTTTCATTGCTGGTTCGCAGTAAAAACGTCTTAGCGCGGCTGACACGCTTTTGCGAGAAGTCTACATTATCATCATTATCAACCGATAGACGTCCACTGCTGGACATAGGTCTCTTGTAGGGATTTCCACACGCCACGGTCTTGCGCCGCCGCCACCTGAATCCAGCGGCTCCCTGCGACTCGTGTGATGTCGTCCGTTCACCTAGTGGGGGGTCTTCCAACACTGCGTCTTCCGGTGCGAGGCGAGGAGGGGTTGCAAAGCTGAAGTGGCAATGGGCAGGGCACATAGTTCGAAAAACCGATAGATGTTGGGGTCTCAAGGTGCTGGAAGTCTACATACCCGTTTAATTTTTATCAGCTATGGAAAAATAGTCAAACTCTAAACCTTTCCCAGCAAAATGGGAGTTGTGGCCGCAGTATTGGAAGCGTCATCTTAATACGAGTTGACGACGTATACCTTCGGAAATGTTAACAGCAGAATTTATAGCAGTGAACGAGTCAGCGCTTTACGAGAGTTACATTAATTTAAACTGTATGTGCGCGAGACAAGTACATTGTTGACGAGCGAGATACGCACGACGTCTGTACGCACTTAATTTGAGATTAACGTTGATTGAGTACAAGATACTTATCTAAGTAATCATACATTTGATAATGTATTTCATCAGGATGGTGTTTACTTACTTGATGCCTACATGATCGCCATTTTTTAGAGTTCTGCAATCTGTACCCGAAGGGTATCTATGACTAAGGGTGAGATCTATAGAGCGCACTCTGACTTAGCTTAAGACAGACAGACAGCTAGCTAGACTTAAGACAGAGCTATATCTTTCACATAATCTGTCTGTAGTCTAAACGGTAAAATAATCTGTCTCGTTTTAACTCAATCTTAAGCCTGAGCAAAGTCAAAAGTGCGCTCTATAGATCTCAGCCTTAGCCTCGGCTGTCCGTCCGTCCGTCAGCGGGCTGTATATTCTCGTGAATTGTAATAAAATACCTACCTACCTAAAGAGTTGAAATTTTCACAGAATGTGTATTTATATTGCCGCTATACCTACAACAAATCAAAATGGCCGCCATGTTTCGTTACTTAGGTACCTACATAGACAGAGCGCCATATAATATTTTGTCTTCATAGAGTTCTGTCTGTGCGCCCGGAGCGCTTGCTACGTGCCTTACTATCTGTAGTCGCAGCTACGAAGAATCATTCCCATTCGGTCTTGAATGGATTGATTTAATATTTTAATCAAGATTTGCTAGTAGGTACCTGGTACACGCCTCGGTCTTTTTTCAAATAAAATAAGTAGGTACCTATTTGGAATAATACTATCCTTCATCATTTCAATAAAAATAATTGAGGTACCTAGGTATTTTTAAGTGCTTTAAAACGCCTGCGTTCAGTTTGACTTCTCACAGAGAATTCGCAAAGGGTTTCTTAAAAGCCTGATTTCAGAGTCTGTTTAAGAAGTGACCCTTTTTATAAATTACGCATTACCACTTATACTCTGTTACTTACATTTTTATTTTCGTGAATTTTCACCTTCACTTTTTATTAGGATCTATTTCTAGAGAATAAGTGAATTTGCTCCTGCCGAAGGGTTCATTCATACATACGAGTTTATTGGCGTAATGTAATTTTCTTACCTTAAAAGGGATTGTGTTTGATTATGTTAATACGTGCCTCCCTGATGAAAGAAATTGGAGTAACTGAAAAAGATATAGAATATTTTTTTTTTAAAGAATAAAATAGAATACTTACATTTTTATTCAAGTAGGTAAACTTTTACAAGTGCTTTTGAATCGTCAACTACCTACCTAATTTATTTTACCACTAGTTCGGAATGCCGTTCCTACCGAGAAGAACCAGCAAGAAACTCGAAACTCAAAATATACCTAGATCAGTAAGAGTAAAGTGCGTACATTTTGAGATCTCACTCGCCATTTTAGCTGTACCAGCTGTCATGTCAAAAGTACGACATGACGACACCTTTAAAATAAGGACTAAAATTGTACTTTTGACATTGTAAAGCTAAAATGGCGAGAGATCTCAAAATGTACAAGTATGCATTATACAATAAAATATAGCCTTGACGTATCTTGATTCCTAGCGCAGCAATCAGTACCCTTATTATAAATGCGAAAGTGTGTTGGTTTGTTGGTATATCGGTTTGTCCTTCAATCACGTCGCAACGGTGCAACGGAATGACGTGATTTTTTGCATGTGTATAGATAAAGACCTGGAGACTCTGAGAGTGACGGGCTACTTTTTATCCCGGAAAATCAGAGTTCCCACGGGATTTTTAAAAACCTACATCCACGCGTACGAAGTCGCGGGCATCAGCTAGTAAAAAATTAAATAAAATTATTGACTTTCAAATAGGTATTGGTGGTCGGGTCGGGTAGTATGAAATAAATGAAAGGATGAAATTAAACGCATAGGTACAGCGATAAGAACATTTATTATAGACATCAATACAACTTTTAGTGTATAAATTAGCAGTAATAATGCATAACAATTTATCAATACAATATATAAATGTTTTGTTGGCCACAAAATAGCACTTTAGATTCGTACAGTATTATTTTTATTAAATAAACGCTAGCAAAGCCTTAGGCCCAAGCGTCTTTAGCTTACCAAATAATTATAGGTATTAAGTATAATATAAATAAGACACCAATATATTTTATAAGCACTATTAATATTACTTTTCTTTGACCATTTTCCTCAAATAAGTATATTGAATTAAATATTATGTTTTTATATAATTACCTGTTTTATTATTTAATATTTAAATAAACATTATAATTATTTATCTCAATAAATAAATTTATTATACATTATATTATAATGTATAAATTAATTTGCGAAATATATATAAAAATAAAATTAAATATACAATAAGATTCTATTAAAACAACAGTACAGAACTGGCTTATATTAAAATGGCTTAAACTAACTTCATTTCTAGTAATCAGCATGACAGATTCGAATTGAATTGAGAATGAGGTGAGATTCAAAGAGAACAGAAAAATGTGAATTTAATTTCAACTAAGGCGATCTATCTTTCGAGATATATGTATACAGAACGTACTTTGACTTTGCTCAAACTTAAGTTTCAGTTAAAACGAGACAGATGTATACCAGCGATATAACGCTGTCTCGTATTAACAGTGTCTAAGTTAAGACTGAGCAAAGCCAAAGTAAAGTACTCTCTATAGATTTCAGTCTACATCTTGTCGAATTCTCTAGCAGAGATCTTAATTCTCGTATATACCTTATAGTAAAATAAGTTGTATAGTAAGTATATGTGTATTTTTAAAAATTAATGCCACTGATTGGTATAATCAATGGATTTAACGTGAACTTTTAATATTATGGCCGGCCGCATATAATCAAAATTATTGGTCAGAAAACTTTCTCTCTCACTCACTCTGTAAACATTAGAAGTGTACATCGGATCTGGCGACATTCGGACAGTCTGCGAGGTGCAGGACCAGTACAAAATGTATAAGCAGAGTGCTTAGTATGAGATTTTACATCTCACCAGCGAGCGTTCATAAAATTCGACCTTGACTAAAAGTCAATAATTCAGTACCGCCATTATTAATTTCATTAGGTTTTCGCTTGGAGCGCTGACTGTAGATGTAAGGACGAACAGGGCAGTTACGGTCTATTTTATTTTGAAGCTTAAGTGTTTCGATGCTCGAACGAGCTCTTCCAAGACCCGGAAGCGTTTGGAACCCTCGTAGCTTTAGTCTTAAGTTTACACTACTGTTTGACAATCAAAAAGTATTAAATTATTTTATTTTTAATAGGTAGGTAAATCAACGTGAGATTTAAAATCTCGTGCTAAGCACACCAAAGAAAAAAGCGGACGTGCGCCGGGACGTATACTCTACGTTACGGCGCGCGTCTGCTTTTTTTCTGTCAGAAATTTCTGATAAATGTGGCCAGCCTTATTATGAAATAATATGAAAGAAAAATATATTACTTATTGTAATTTTTATACAATTGATGCGTGGGGCATTTTGATTTTACAAAAACAGTAATATTACTGTAATAATTACTGTAATATTAAGAAGTCTTTTGCTGTAAATGCGTTTGATACCAACAATGCAATGAAATTGAAAAATGTTTATTCTTACACCTACCTAGTTTTAATAATAAAACAAAGACAATTTTAAACCAATTGAGTCTTTAAACATGTTCATACCACGTTCAAAAAAAATTCTAAATCATTATTTTGTTATTATTTATAATTTTATTTATTTCATTAACTCACATTTTATAAAATGCCAAAATTCAAAAAGAACACTTTGATGTTACATTATATTTAATATAGTTTATATGTAATAAACTATATTAAAATAAACTTATAATAACAATTTAAACTTTTAATTTTTTGTGTGAAACAGTCTTTAGTAAAGATTATGATTATAATATCATACTGGCGTTGATTATGTTCTATCTCTAAACTAAATTTAGAGTGTCTGCATCTTTTTCTTTTTAATACTGCTAAAAAGGACAGAACATGAATTTTAGATCTAAAGACAAAATTTTAGTCACTACAAATTTAAACAATAGGCTCGCGACTAGGCAGGCAAAGTCACGAGGTTTGACAGCTCAAAATTAAATTTAAACTTGTCAAACTGTGCCTGTCCTTTTCCTTTCGTAGTCAGAGAAAGGGATGCGAATACTCTAAAATTTAGTTGTGGCCAGAATCAGCACCAATGTGTTGCATTGCATACACTATCCATGTTAATAAAACGTAAAAATTGGCTCACATTTCAGTAATCTAGCATTTACTTATCATTGCAGGTTTAGTTGAACTGCAAATGCAGCAATATTATCTGCTTATTGTAAATAAGTATATGAATTGTATAGGTATAGTAACATTATGAAGGCACTGGTAATATTTATTTAAAAGGTACACTTTTCTTTAGAATACATCAGTTTTATTTTAATATTTTTATTTTTAATTTTACTTTCATGCCATTTAAAACCTCCTTTTTAGGCTACGTTTTAATACAAGTAGTTAGTGACCGTCAAATATTTTAAAAATTATTGTTGTTAGTAGTCGATGTTTATCTATTGATTGACTGAAGGCGCCCCCCCACTGTAAGTAGTAACTTTGCAAAATGTCTTATTTCTCATTCACAAATTTCTTTTTCAAAACGCTAAGAAGTACATACTATAGTTTGTAAATGAATAAAATTGAGTTCAGAACAATAGGGACGGTTTAATTAATTACCGATATAATTCTTGCATTTCACGAATACGAGTGGTTCATGCTTGTATAGTCGTATCGGTATAAGTGAATGTGATCTATAGAGCGCACTATGACTTTGCTTAGACTTAAGACAGAGTTAAAACGCGACAGACCTATATCTCTCATATAAGTGTGTCTTCTTTTAGGTCAATCTTAAATCTCAGCAAAGTCAAAGCGCGCTCTATAGATTTCAGCCAAAGAGCGATTGCTCGCGACTGATTGGTTCGACAAGCACACACGCAACACACTTACGCAATGTGCTTGTATACAACGTAACCACAAGTAAAGTTCACGCGCGCTCGTGAATTGCAGGAACTATGCTTACAGAAATGATTAAAAATCCAAAATATTTTTCTTATAAATCGAATTGATGCACTAATGAACCATGTCATGACACAATAATTAAGGTTATACTTAAAAGCCCATACTAATAAAAAATACACACTGTTAGACATAGAGGTGTGAAATACATTTTAGATTGTGAAATCAATTTCGAAATCCATTTTTAGAAATCGATTTCAAGATCATAGATTTGTTTTTATAACCATTTGGGTACATTTTGCGTTTGTCGTATCGAATTCTCGTCGATTGCAATGATCAAAAGGTTTTGTCAGATCGGTTTGTCTAACGAAACGATTTCTCATTGAAATCGGATTTTAGTTTAGTTTTGATATATCGGGCGCATTGCTTACCGTGGAGTTAGTCTCGCAAAAACTCCAAAATATCTCGACCGATTAATTTTTTTTATTGTTTCGTTCGCTTCAATATTGGGGCAGTTAAGACATAAAACCAATCAAAATATTATATATACCATATTATAAATGCGAAAGTATGTTTGTTTGCTGGTTTATTGGTCTGTTGGTTTGTCCTTCAATCACCAACGGAGCAACGACGGATCAACGTGATATTTTGCATGGGTATAGCTAAAGATCTGGAAAGTGACATAGGCTACTTTTTTCCCGAGTATTCAGAGTTCGCACAGGATTTTAAAAATCCTAAATCCACGCGTACGAAGTCGCGGGCATCAGCTAGTAATAAATAAATCGCTTATGAAGAATTACAATTAAATAAATTTTAGGTGGTATAAATTTCGCTGGGTGGGATAAAAATGTCATAAGGCATGTGTAAATTTTTTATCAGTAAGAGCCGTAATATACTAATAATTATGTAAACATCAAACATTGTAAAAAAGACATACTTTTGAGACATTTACGTTTAACCACTGACACAGATGAATATTAATTAAGGTGATCGCATACCAACAAACTACCCGCCAGAAGCACGTACTGCACAGAACAGATTTAGCTGCATCGGATTTATCGAAGAAATCATGACACCTCTACTCACATCAGCGACCTCTGTATAGTGTGTACAAAACAAGTAGTCCAATCTGAACACGAGTCGTATGACTGCGCAGAAAGATGATCTCAGCCGGGCTTGTGTATTTAATCCTTAGGTTATTTAATAGTCTGACTTTGCTTAGACTTATGACAGAGTTAAAACGAGACAGAGCAATATCTCCCACAAAATTCTGTCTCGTATTAACTCTGTCTAAGTCTAAGTAAAGTCAGAGTGCGCTCTATAGATCTCAGCCTCAGTCTATGACCTGCGCAAACCGTCAAGTTGAAACTTCAGATTGGACTACTTGTTTTGTGATTACTGTAAAGGTTACAATTTTTTTATTTGCTTTTATACATACAGCTTAACCCTTGACTGCGATCTCACCTGGTGGTAAGCGATGATGCAGTCTAAGGACTTTAGAGGAAACCGGCGGGGTGATTACGTAAAACGTTGCAGTAGCGACAGGAACGCGACAGCAGTACCAATGCGACAGTTCATTTGCTGTCTCTCTTCTTCTTATTTTGCTTTGTGGCTATTGCCGTCTCTCTAGCCACTGTTACGTGTGACGTTTGACAGCAATGATCGCGAGATTTACGCCTGTCGCAAGCTTGTCGCGAGATACGTAATCACCCCGCCGGAAGTGACGGTGTTGATGAAACCATAACCTAATCTATAATTCTATGTCGCATTATACCGGAACGCTAAATCGCGGTACGGCTTTGCCGGCACGGTGGTAGGCCTCCCACTAGAACATGTCCCTGACGGGAAATCGAACCCAAGATCTCTCGCTTATGAGATTACCACTGAGTTAGAGAGGTTTTAGGTACTGAAAAATGGGCATTTGCTATTCTGGCGGGTTCTGGTGTTTCTTACTGTTGTGCGATCTCCTTTAAAAATAAACAGTTATGACGTCACCTCTAATAGAGACCTAATAGACCCAGCAGACACTTTTTGTAGTGGCCGGAACAATCACCCTGAAAAAATAAGAAAATAGCTATTTTAGATAATGATCTACGAAGGATGAAATGAAGATTAAAAATTAAAGTTTATAGTTTTAGAGTTACAGGATTTGGATTTGTTTAGGGTTACGATAAGACCAAGTGAGTTTCATTTCATTTATTTATTTTTCAACAAAAACAAATGATAAAAATGTGGGGTTTTTCATGCTCGTTTGACGTATTGTCTGAGCACTGCACATTCCTCTATCATTAGTTGCATTGCAACATTTTTTTCACTATCACACCTGATGGAACGTGATGATGTGGCTTAAGATGGGACGCGTTTACCTAGAAGAAGCCTATTCACTCTCGTCTCAAAGATACCCGGATTGTAATTGATAGGAAACAGAGATCGAGAAAGAGTATTCCAAACCTTAGCGTATGAGGAATGACGCAAAACGTTTCGTGCGTGTAGATGGAATGTCGACGACATAAGGATGGAAACTCGCCCGACGGTTTTGCGATCAATGTACCCTTCCAAACCTTAGCCATGCGTATGAGGAATGACGCAAAACGTTTCGTGGGTGTAGATGGAATGTCGACGACATAAGGATGGAAACTCGCCCGACGGTTTTGCGATCAATGTACCCTTCCAAACCTTAGCCATGCGTATGAGGAATGACGCAACGTTTCGTGCGTGTAGATGGAATGTCGACGACATAAGGATCGAAACTCGCCCGACGATTTTGCGATCAATGTACCCACCTCAATCCAGCTCTGCAGCGACTCCCCGTACTTGGACTGGAACATGTCCGCGATATCCCCGAGGTCCACCTCGCAGCGCGTCACCATGATGCGGATGAGCTGACGATCGTTAGTGCCGAGCCCCTTCATCGACTTGTGGAGACGCTCCGCGAAGAATAATGGCTTGTTGCGAACCACTTTCACTGAAAGGATTATTTACGATGAAATTATGAAGTTGTTTCTTTTAATAGGAGTCTTTGACGTAGTCTGCCAAGAAAATGTTGAACACATTTCAACCTATTTCATAACAAGATGATGCCCGCAATTTCGTCGATTTAGGTTTATAAAAATACCATGGGAACTTTTTGATTTTCAGAGACCAAAAGTAGCCAATGCTCTTCGCCGGGATGGAAGCTTTCTCTGTACCAAATTTCGTCAAAATCAGTTAAAGAGACAGACACACTGTCGCATTTATAATATTATAATTGACTAGCATATGCTGGCGACTTCGTCCGCGTCGACTACATTACAAACCCGTATTTCACCCCCTTAGGGATTGAATTTTCAAAAATTACGTCGATCCGTTGTGACGTGATTGAAGGACAAACCAACAAACAAACACACTTATTATAAGGGTACTGATTAGTATGGAAGTAAGGATTTCGTTGCTATAAAATTATTTACACCTTTGGCCCCAGCTTTGCATACGATTTGATACCAGGATAGCATAACTGTATAGAAATAACATTGATTCGCTTACCGATAGCCCGTAGAGCCTTCTCCAGGTCACCGGAGAACTCAGCCTTGATGGCGTCATCGATGTCGTGGCCGGTCAGGCTGTGGTACTCCTGGAAGACAGCCGCCAGCTGCATGAACGATCGCGAACACAGCACCGCGTTGAAGATGGACTCGTCTGTGCCGAGACGCAGCTCACCTGGAGAAGGAATGGAGTGGTCAATTTCAATCATTTTCTTTAAAAAAAAAACTGCAAATCGGTCCAGAAACCTCGAAAAAACGGTGAACATACGTTAAAAAAAAAACGGGCCGAATTGAGAACCACCTCCTTTTTGGAAATCGGTTAAAAAAACCGGCCAAGTGTTGTCTCTATGTCCAACGTGGACGTCTATCGGTTAATAATAATGATAATGACGATGATGATAAATTATTACATATTAAGTATATACTTTTGCAATGTATTATATTATCTACTGTGCTTTGGTTGCTTGTCAATAACACGGTCCGGAAGTTAGTCACCTTATCATTTATGTATGAGCATTTCATGTACCTATAATATTGTGTGGAGGTCATGAATCATGATCAGACAGTAATAGTGATTTATACGTTAATCATCATCACTGGACGACAGTGGAGAGAATGTTTGTCAACTAGAGCGAGAGAGCTCAAAAGTCGAATTTTTAATTAAACAACACGTTTTGACATTAGCTAATGTCAAATCGTAAAATAATAGTGTTTTAAAAAAGGGTTTTAAGATATGATTTACGTAACAGAGAGTTATAGAGAAAGGAACCAGAACATTCAGCTATTATTTTACTTGGATATAAAGTAAAATATTATACAGGATGTAACCAGAACGCTAGCAACTTAGCGTTATCGTTATACTACCTAAACACAGTCCAATACGTCAGTCAGATGTTTTATTTGCAATATATCGTGAACTTTTACAAAATATAGGAAATTTTTTCGCAATTTTTTTTTTGGTATCATACCAGTAATCGTCAGTAGGTACCTGTCTTCGTTTTTGCTAGCGTTCTGGTTCCACCCTGTATACTTAGTATAGCTTTTATTTGATAAAGATTGTTCGTTTACCTGCTTGTAGCAAGCTCCTAGCATCTTCCCTTGCTCTTGCCTGGTCCACGTGGAACTCTTCCGATCGGTTGCCCTGAAATTGGAAGTACCGCATTTTAGTACTCTTGGTCATTTATTATCCACTAGCTTATGCTCGCGACTTCGTCCGCGTGGACTACATACATTTCAAACCCCTATTTCACCCCCTTAGGGGTTAAGTTTCAAAAATACTTTCTTAGCGGATGCCTACGTCATAATAGCTATCTGCATGTCAAATTTCAGCCCGATCCGTCCAGTAGATTGAGCTGTGCGCTATCAGCGCATCAGTCAGAAATTTGGTACAGAGTTAGCTTATATCCCGGGGAAGGACATAGGCTACCTTTCATCCCGGAAAATTGATGAGTTCCCTCGGGATTTTTAAAAACCTAAATCCACGCATACGAAGTCGCGGGCATCAGCTAGTAAAAAATATTTTTACTTATTTATTTACTAATATTATAAATGCAAAAGTGTGTCTGCCTCTGACTGTCTATTTGCTACCATCTTCACGGCCCATCCGTTGAACCGATTTTAACGAAGTTTGGTACAGAGCTTACATCTTTGAGAGGAGACCGGCGGGGTTATTACGTAAAACGTTGCAGTAGCGACAGCAACGCGACAGCAGTAGCAATCTGACAGTTCATTTGCTGTCTCTCTTTTTCTTCTTCTTATTTTGCTTTGTGGCTATTGCTGTCTGTTTCTGGCCGGACGTTTGACAGCAATGATCGCGAGATTTACGCCTGTCCCAAGCCTGTCGCGAGATACGCAATCAACCCGCCGTGCTCTGCAGTGAGCCGTCATTGGGTTGATCATGATAGCTAAGTACAAATATCCTAGTCTAAATTCAAAATACAAATCATATTACCATGCACAATGATGTCATCAGCCTCTTGAAGTTTCCTGACGTGTCGCCGCGCAAGTCATCTTCTAGAAGAGTTCCGTACACTGAAAGTAAAACGCAAACATAAAAAACCGGCCAAGTGCGTGGCGGGCCACGCGCAGTTTAAGGTTCCGGAGTCACAATTATTTTACACTCGAAAAACAGATATAACTCCTTAACCTGTGAACCCTACTTAGCCATGATAGTTTTCCTTTAAAACTGATTTATTTTTGATAATCTAATTCCACGCGGACTTAGCCATACATACATAATGAAATGAAATGAAAATCTTTTTTTTTTTTTATTCGTATAAACTTTTACAAGTGCTTACGAATACATACATAATATAATACATATAATAATATTATGCTAGGAGACTTAAGTATACCAGCAATCCTAAAGTAAGGATTATTAGTAATTGTGAAGGAAACGTCTCATTTCAACTCAAGGATGTTTTACACAATCCAGAATGTGTGGATTCGCGGTAATGGATGCAATCGAGCATATTATTAGAGTTCAAAATTGCTTGTATCCTTCACTTATTTGCTTGTCTTCCGCTTCCATTTAATTACAACGTGTAATGTTACCTCGGATAAAATCGAAGCCATTTAATTTTTAAAAGTAAAAATACTAGGATTTATCTTAAACATATAAAAGGGAAAGGACTGCCTGATATAATATGTCAACGCACAGCTCAAACTACTAGACGGATCGGGCTGACTTGCAGATAGCTATTATGACGTAGGCATCCGCTAAGAAAGGATTTTTGAAAATTCAACCCCTAAGGGGGTGAAATAGGGGTTTGAAATTTGTGGAGTCCACGCGGACGAAGTCGCGAGCATAAGTTAGTCAACCGATAAACGTCCATTGCCGGACATAGGGACTTCCACACGCCACGGTCCTGCGGCGCCTGAGTACAGCGGTTCCCTGCGACTCGTTTGATGTCGTCTGTTCACCTAGTCTACCAACGCTGCGCTTAATAATAATATAATAATTCCAAGAATTAGGTTAAGCCACCGATGCCTAAAATAAGTTGTAAACTCGTGTTATAGGCATCAGGGCTCTCCCCTTACAGACTAGAATATTGAAAACAATAAATAATAAGAAAATATTATTCAAAAAAAAAACATTTTTGACATTAAGTTACAGTGAAGTTTAATATATACCTACATAATATATCTAGTATGTATATATTATATACATACTAGATGACCTCTCTGGGAAATAAACTAATATAGTACCTATAGTGTAGGTATGTCTGCTATATATGTGTGTGTATGTGTGTTATGAGAGAGGGTGTGTAAGATTGGTGTTTTCGGTGCGAGGTGGCCATTCTAGCACCTTGAGACCCCAACGTTCGCGGGCGCGGGGCGGGATAGACAGCGTAGCGCCGCGCTCGAGGTGACCATGTTTTTTCGGTACAACGACAACACAATAAGCTTATGACTTCGTAAGTTTATGTTAAATATTTTTGAAATTTTGCATATTTAATTCTTTATGTAAAAATATTCGACACGAGTTTCGGTTTTTGCGTCAACTGAAACTAACGTTGTAGGTATATAATTTAACCACTGAATACAAATAAATAACTAAATATTTAAAAACTACAATCGGTTAAGGAAAAACCTTCGCAAATGTCGAAGTTATTTCAAACTAAGTATATTATATTATATGCATAAATACCTACTATTATTGTTTCCAGTGATTAACTAATATTACTTTTATGCCAAACTGGGAATACATTTTTTTTTTGTTTTAGCAAAAACCCGTGCGCTCTCTTTGATTTCTCGTGATAAAAAGTGGCCTAGTATCTCCGACATGCAAGTTATAGTCCACGACAGGTCGATATGGCAATCGGAGCATGAGGCGCTCGCGCTCGCCCACACGGTATTAGCACGGGGGCTAAACTTCAGTAATGGAGAGGCACATGAAGAAGAGAAGATACTCACTTGCAGTATATGCTTGTTTGATGACATGAATCTCATGGTTGGACATGGTGCACATGACTTCGATGAGCACGTCTTCATCAGTGCCGATGCCCGCGGTGGCATCATGGAGCTCCTTGGCGTAGAACTGTGGCAGTGGGGTCATCAGAGCCACTAGTATATCTTCAAACTTCCCGGTGGTCTCGCTTTTGAGATCTGATACGAGGTCCTGCTGACAAAATATTGCTAAGTATATCGTCTTCTTTACCGGTTTACTGGTTATAATATAAAGAGATATTTTCTCTTATTAAGGTGGAAGACACGGTCTGCCCGCGAAATTAAAATTTAATTTGGTTTTTCGCAATTTGTGAACTAACACGACAAAGTAGGCTTATGGCATTCAAATTGAGCCACTAGCAGTATTATCTTCACAGGCTTATATAAAAATCTTTACTCGAAAGTGTCCAGTTTAAGAAATTAGTCAAAATAATGTGTTTGACGTGAGCTACTCACAAATTAGTCATTATTTTGACTAATTTCTTAAACTGGACACTTTCAAGTAAAGATTTTAATATAAACTTGTGATGATGATATTTCTAGGGGCGAAATTTGAACGACATTTAAATTATCATTAAATAAATTTACATTAATATAATTATTTATTTCACACAGATATGTAAAGTTAATCAATTAAAGCATAGTGTTTGTTTAGTACTATATTTATGCTTGGATGCTTACGTAAATTATAAACTAATATCACTTAGGCAGGGTGTAACTGACGCCGGAGGGAACAATTTACTAAATGGAATTGAAATATCTTTTTTAAAGAAATACCTATGCACGCGAAAAGCAACCCTACATCAGAGAAATAAAATATTTAATACCTTAAAACGCACTAATACACTTCAGAAAACCTACCACACTCAATTATTTACGTGGTATCGTAAAGTTTAAAGAACCTATTTGAAAACTTATGTTTTCTGAACTTTTTTAAAACTTAATGACAACAGTATGTACTAGTCATACACTAGCTACATTTTTTTTTTAAATCACGAATTAGTCAACCACCGAGCGTTCGTATGTTTGCTTAAATTCTGAAGCAATAAGTACATTATACAGCACTTTACTGACGACGCGCGCCGACAAACGACAGGTCAAAATGGTCTCTACACATAAAAAGATATTGTAAACAATATAATATCTCAATATATTGTTTTGATAATAATAAGCAGTGATAGCCTAGTGGTTAATACGTCGGCCTCCCATTCGGTAGTCCAGTCCAGACTCCAGGGTTTGATCCTGGATACGCCTCTAACTTTCAAAATATCACTTGCTTTAATCGTAAAGGAAACGCCCTGAGAAAACATGCCCAATTGAGAGTTCTCCTCCGTTATGTTCTCAAAGGTGTGTGAGGTCTGCCAATTCGCACATGGCCTATGGCATAAATTTTTTCTAAGACAAAACCCGTGCTCAGTAGTGAACCGGCGATGTGTTGATGATGATTTATGTTTTGAGTTGAGTTCCTCACCTTTCCATACAGAGTCTTGAACTCAAAGGCTATCCGCAGACGCTGCTCATTACTTCTACGTGTCAACACTTGTATGATCGCCTTCTCGTCCGTCCCGAACCCTTTCATAGCCTTGCGGAGGATGGCTGCATCTTCCCGCGGGTCAAACGGGTTCACGGGTACTACCGTTGGCTTTGACTGAAAGAAATTTAAATATCATTAGTTATCTGTCAACGTATGAGGTTGAAGGCCTGTTTCACAACTGCCAGATAAACTTTGTCCAACGAATAAAGACGTTATGACAGTTTTTTTTTGGGAATCTGTCAAAACGACCAATTTATCCGTTAGATAAGATTATATCATTAGTTATCTGTCAACATAAGAGGTTAAAGGCCTGTTTCACAACCGCCAGATAAACTTTATCCATCGAATAAAGACGTTATGACAGTTTTTATTTTGGAAATCTGTCAAAATGACAAATTTATCTGTTAACCATCACTCATCAGATAAACTTTATCTAACGGATTAGGACCTGTTTCTTTTTCTTATTTTGCTCTATGGCTTTTATTAGTTCCAGTGCTGCATTGTACCAGTACAATGCACTTCGCTAAACGTCACGTGGAATTGAAGAGCCATAGAGAGGATAATTTAAGAAAACAACCACCAGATAAACTTTATCTAACGGATAGTCTTTTTGACAGATTCCCAATACAAAAACTCATTCACATTCTCAATTCAGCACGGCATTCATAGAGTTAATATTTTATTAGAGCATTAGCATAGGGTCATGTTCAATACCAATATTATATATATATATATATTATAATAGATGTAGGAGTCAGTATCTTTAAGTGGTGAAGATACACTATCAGAAGCTTGTTTTGATATATATGAAGTGTAAATTGTAAGATAAGTGCAAAATATTTGTGTAAAATTACATGTCTTGTGATAAGATAACATCTCATCAAATCAAGTGATAATATTATAGAAGTTTGTACGAGTAAGAAGAAATAAATAACATTGTTGTATTTAAACCAGCTGTGATAGATAGCCTATAGTGGTTAGGACGTCCGCCTCCTAATCAGAGATCGGGGGTACGCTCCCGGGCACGCACCTCTAACTTTTCGGAGTTATGTGCGTTTGTAGTAGTAATTAAAATAATACTTGCTGTAACGGTGAAGGAAAACATAGTGAGGAAACCTGCGTGCCTGAGAGTTCTCTATAATGTTTTTAAAGGTGTGTTAAGTCTGTCAATCTGCACTTGGCCAGCATGGTAGACTATGGGAAAACCCTTCTCATTCTGAGAGGAGACCCGTGCTCAATAGTCAGCTGGCGATAAGTTGATGATGACAGATTTGGTCGCGGTGGACAATGTAGCGTGCGCAAGCCCCGTTCCCCGCAGCGTAGCATGGAAAAGTGCGAGGTGGGCTGCTTGTGGTGTGCGGTTGCTTGTGTGCCGCTGCAGGCACCGCCACCCGCTTCTCCGTGAATGGAATAAACGCAAGACGCGCCGCGCATCAACGCCCCGCGTCACTCTGAATGAGGCCTTAGCTGTGCGTTGATATGTGAGTGTTGATGTATATATCGACGGAGATATAGATCTGCCACCGATCCATGAAAGGCAAATAAATACCGTATAACGAAACGACTTGAACCCACGTCGTATGCCAATTGACGCTCTATAGACGCTGCGCATACTCGAATTGGATGTTACGGAGGACATATTAATTATTCCAAAGGACACACTTTCACGGACGTATCGTGCGTCTCAATACCAACACGCACTCTCTTACATCACAACACACCATATCACGAATTACTGAAGGTGGAATATCGCGAAAACAATAGTTTTGGAACGAACTACACCCATTTTAGCGGGGACCAAAGTCAAGACTGATTCGTTGGTTATTGTGATAAATGTACTCGGTGAGGCGAAGTGAGCATAACAATATAATTGCAGTAAACTGTTCCTTGAATAGAGTCACTGCGTATAGGTATGGCACCAGGCGTCTAATACTCGTTCGTGAAAACGTATGAAACTTTTCTTAGTAGGTACTTTAATCTGCATGAATCATAAATTATCTAATACATTGCCTTATTTTATCGCTAAGTATAGTACGCGACAGGTCGGGATGGCAATCGAAGAGAGAACGCCCCGCACACCCCCTGCGCTAACCCGGTGCGGGCGAGTGCGGATGACGTGCGGGTGTGCGGGGCGCCCCCGACTCATATCCCGATTGCCATATCGACTTGTCGCGTACTATACTTATATCATAGCGACCACCCATCGGCTTCTCTAGGCGAAAGTGAAAATCCATTTTATTCCCTATCCTGTGGGAATTTCGAAACCTAGTCTATATTTTTAATAGGTCCAAGAGTTTGGACTGGGCGTTGATGAGTCAGTCAGTAAATAAGGACTTTTTTATATGTACCTACCTATTGATAAATAAAGCCAAGCCGACCGAGGATAGAAATCACAATCGTCGAAAGGAAAAACCATAATCCCCGTGACTCTCCATAATCTTTCGTCTTACATAATAATTATGAGTAAGCGCCTACCAATCTCATTGATGTAGCTTGTACATTTAATAATTAACTAAAGTGGTGCGGTGACCACAAAAATAATTAAGCCTCTTGCTTTTTCTACACGATTTTATATCGATAGTTTTAGTTTAACTTGTAGAATTTGTACACAGTAGGTAGGTACAAGTAACTTACTGCTATAAGTACTCTATCAGCCGTACTCAGAGTCGCTTAATCGTTACTTAAGGCATTATTATCCATACTAATTCATGCCTTAAGTAACAATTAAGCGACTTTGAGTGCGGCCGTATATCTACCATCTATCCATGGAAAAAGTTACTAATGGGGCTCTTGTTACGTAATCCCATACAAATGACAGAGATAAAAATCTCAGTGGGCGTTAATCATTTTGAGACACCAACCAAACACAAAAGAAACTATGTTTTTGAAAACATGTTTATGATTGCTCGATGACTCAAAACGGTTAACGCCCACTGACATTTTTGTCTCTGTCATTTGTATGGGATTATGTAACAGAGAGAGCCCTATATCAACTTATTTCCGTGGATAGAGTATAGTGGACAAAATTGGCCTATAGTATGGTCCCTTTCACCGTAACAGAAAAGACACATAAATAAAACAATGCTCGTGAGAATAATAAACAGTTGAACTAAACCAGAACAAAGGTGAGTAAGTAGTGTCTTTAGAAATTAATAAAAATCTACAGTAAGTTAAGTTTACTGTGAGAAGTTCACTTTAATTAAATGGATTGTGCAGAGGTGAAGCCTGATTTAAGCGATAACAAACAGATTTGCCAAGGTTTTGGCGCTGTTATGTTAAGGCCTTTTCTACTGGTCACTAATAGTAAGTCGCTGTCATTATTCAATGGATGATACTGCAGGTCGATTTCGTAAAACCTGCATCAATCCTTATTACAATCTCAATAGTTCTGATCGGCTGAATTTGTGCGATTCTTGTTGCAACAATGCATTGTAGCCAATAGTGAGCGAGCGTTACCCAATCAGAGATGATTGCAATCGTGATATTGTAGCTTTCATTCTCCCGCAATCGTGCAGCAGTTTTCATTTTTAGCCTTCAAAGGCCTAGCTAGTTAATATGAGTAAGGTATTGTTTGCACAATTATTAGTGAAATAGTCAATGGTTTTAGTTTATGAGTCATATCACTCACTATTGTTCTATTTTCAACAGATTACACACTGATAATAAGTGGCTTTAGACCAATATTATTGTTTGCTCTTTTTATCAACTTGTTAAGTACTTACACTAATTATATTGTGAAACTAACTTAGGAACTGTGCATTTTTACAATCGCCCGGCTGGTTTTGTTCACAAAATAATTTTCTTAGTTATGGAATGTTAAGTTAGTTAAAACGTGACAAATGTTAAAGAATAAAGATTGATTTTTTGGAATTTACATATTGTTTAAATTAAAATAATTGAATATTATATTTTTATGGGCTTCTACAACTACATATATATTATATACATAATAAGTTACTAGGTAAGTAAGTAGGTTTATTGAAAAACCCAAACCTAAATCAGGGTTTCTACTGATAACCAGCGCTGTATGTTTTTGTACATGTGCAAGACATAGCATTTATGCTGAGTCTGGATATTTTTTTTCGGGTTGTGCCACACATGACACAATTTATTCTGGTGCTCCTTCTGCTTGAGGTATTTTGACTTTACTGCTCAAGTATTAGAGGCGGGGGGATAACCAAAACCGTGGGTTTAACTTTAACTGGTAATGTGTGGCACAGCTTTAATAAATAAGCGTTTTTCTTTCTTTTAAAATACGATTGAGTATGACAACATACTTATTTTATGAATCATGAACAGTTTTGTATGTAAGAGTTTCCTATGTTATGTTTATATTTAAGGAAGTATGTGGCGTGGCCTTCTTGGCGTGACGTGAGTGACATGACCTACGCAGCACACACCACCAAGGTCTCCCAAAATCAAGCTACTGCACAGTTAACCAGTAGGCCTATATATACCCAGTGGCATGCACAGTTTATGTGGCAAGCCAAAGTCTAGGCCTTCAGTGACCCATTCAACCAGTATAAATAAATAAATAAATATAATAAAATCTTTTTATTGAAAGCATCTATGGCTCAATTTGTTAGTAGACAGACTTACTTAAAACTAATGTTAGTAACTAATAATACAATTGTGGGAAAAAGACAGTTTTTTATTTTTATTTTATTATTTACATTTACATTTGTAAATATAAATAATGCTTGAACAAAGTGTTCAAGCATTGGTGAGTCCATTTTGCTCGCAAACATGTTCAGGATGCAGTTGGTACCTGAGCGCAGCCTTGTCAGTGATGATGACTTCTTCCGCATTACTGCAAAGAAGTCATCAGTCCATTCATCTGCGAACATTCCTGACGCTGAACAGAACCGCGGCAAGCCCAACAACATCCTGAACCCATTATTATACTGCACCCTTAAGGTACTGAAGGTAACCCTTAAGGTAGTACTAACTTAGTGACACAAATATAAAAACACCAAAAAAACATGCACACACAAAAAGCATAGACTACAATAACTATACCAATGTTTTGCTTATCACAAAATGATTAGCACATAGAGGCATGTAGAGCTTATAAGTTAGGTGTAGTTACTATAACTTGAAATAATAAAAATAGAGTGGTGATATTATAACATCTCCTAAGTCAGAATTTTTCTTATTAACTCAAGTGTCAGATGACAAAATAAAGTCATAAAATTTCAACATATCACTAAGCTTTAAGCTTCAGCTAAAGGAAAAGAAAGGGTTGCAATATTTAGTAAATAAATAAGTATAGATGCTTGTTAGTTTAAGTATTTATTATGATCAATTAGACATCAAAATTACAGACAAAATTCAATTCAGCTAAAGTTTATGAGAAGTGCATACCTGCTTACTATAAAATTTTGACTTTAGTGATGTTATAACTTTATTAAGTAGGGATATTACCTTTGGCATACTATGCACTGGGCTTGAGGATGCACTGTAAGCTTGCTGGCTTTGCCTCGGTGGTTGATATCCCTGATACTGATTTGACTGCTGATGACTTTGTTGAGTATAGCCCGCTGGCGATTGATGGGATGACTGGGATTGGGGATAGGCTGACTGACTTTGAGGATATGCTGATTGACTTGGAGGATACACTGATTGACCCTGAGGGTATGCTGATTGACTTTGAGGGTATGTTGATTGACTTTGGGGATATCCTGATTGAGCAGTTGGGTATCCTTGAGCTGGAGAGTAACTTTGAGCGGTACTTGGGTAAGCCTGGCTGGGATAGCTTGATGGTGTCTGAGGATGTCCCTGTTGGCCCTGATTAGGGTATCCTCCCGCTTGAGGATATGCTGAAGGATACCCGGAACCAGTGTTAGGGTAACCAGGTTGTGGAGCTGGGTAACCCATAGTGGGGAGGCCTTGCATTGGCATAGGATTTCCGAACGATTGTGGTGCCGAGTTGCTAAACCCGATATTGTGTAGATAACGTGGTTGACCCTTAAACAAAAGCCTTTGTAAGATTTACCTTTCTTGTACCAAATTTTTGTAAGCAAATAATCATTGAACTGTCACCAAACTATTCCTCTACAGAAACACACAATCAACCATGAAGAGCATTAACATATTGTTATACAAAGAGATGTAATGTCAAAGCACTTTTCTAGATTTCTTTATTGATCAGCTTGTAATTCTTATATCTTGTTTTGAACATTTACTTACAAGTACAACAACAATTTTAGTTATATATAGTGGTGTTTGGTAGAACGTATAAGTTTGATAGGTCATAGGTACATACGCTAGTTACATTGTATTTTACCGATACTTTTCAGTTGAAGTAAAATGAAATCGTAAGTTGTAGGTACTCGTTCCTTCACACATCACAGCCTACCACAAGTTTAGCTATTTGGTGAAATTTTGTGATAAACAAAACAGGGCTTACCTAGCTTAATATAAAATAAAGGTATGCTAACTACTTGTACTTACTTGGTACGGATTCATTTTAAACGGACTTCTAAATGCAGTAGCTTTGAGTACACTAGTATTTTATAATTTATGACTCAACTAAGCAAGAAACGAGAGCGGCACCACTATTTATGGTAATAACACACAAAAATAACTGGATTAAAATAATGCTTGCAATTTGCAAACGCTTGTGAAACTTGTAAAATGATGAAGTATTAAAGATAAAAGGTTGAAACGTCAACACAACTGACAGAAATAAGATAGGTACCTACTCTATAAAATATTCGACACTCGACCATAGAGATATACTCGACAGCAAGCAACAGAAAGAAGATTTGATGACGTCAATGAGCATGACTTTGACAGCAAAGAGATGTTCCTATTCGATTCGACTGTATCGATTACATCGATCTATATTTTGGAATAGAATCGAAATATATAGAGGAATAACAATTATTATATAAATATGAGGTTTAAAATACCTAACTATTGATATTATAGATACTTAAGAAAGGTTAATAAATAATGCTATGCAATTCTTTAACTGACTCCAAAAAATGGAAGAGGTTTTCAATTTCCAAAGGTCCATGGTTAGCTGTTAACTCCGTCAAACCTGAACGGATTTAAATTTTTATTTTTATTTGAACGAGTGAATCGTCAGGTCAGTCCCATTTAAAATTGGTGAATATCAGCTGATGAATATCTTCAGAGCTCTTCAACGGATAAGTGTACAATTATTAAAAAAATACACTCTGTTGAATAATACCTATAGTATAAAATATAATATAGAAACGACTGACAGTAGCGTGTGCTATTACTATGTATTTTTATTAGATATATTGAAAATTATATCGATATCAATATTACAAAATCGATATCGATTACTTTAAGCAAAATTGGGCATCCCTATTACCGTTGACATGACAATGCTCCAAGCATAGAGCCAACCAATCAAAAAAGAATCAAAATGACAAAACCATAGACTCAAAAAATAGCTTATTGACCAAGGAGTTTCTTTTTTTCTTTTTACCTCACGTCAAACGTCATCATACTAGGTAGGTAGGTACCTACGTCATATGAAAATGAATGATATGACTACTACCTATCCTATATGTTATTGGTCTGTGACTACTACGTCACACTATCGCGGGACGCGGATCGCCACACACTGCTTCTTCTGGGAAAACCTTGATGCCATGTATTTAGTCACCTTCGTACGTAGGATTTCTAAAAATTACTCATCAAAATACTTTGTCTTTTTACATAATGACGTGTATAGTGACTTTACTATATTACGTCACTACCGGTTTTTTATTCCCAGTAGAAGTAGATAAGTACCTCATACTGGCTCATACAGGTATAATAATAATTATGGCAATTTCTACCGTAGGCGTCATAGATAAAGGAAAGCAGCGTAGTTATTCTGAAAAGAAATAACGCTGAGTGTGTCACCAAAGAAACTCAGAGCTCCCTACTACTCCGTCTGTAGGTACCTAGTAGTTAACTTAATGTAAGTATTAATTATTTAACTAACAATAAATTAATATTAATAACAACAAGCTAACACTTATTTTTATAAACAGAGGCAGGACCTAACAATGAAAAAAATGTTAATTATTAAAAAGTTATTTTGAAATGCAACGCCTGAAGTAGAACCATTTTCACATCTGCGGAAATGCTTAATTTTTTTAATAGGCAATGTTAGGCATTTTTACTTGTTAGTGTTACATTAAATTTATTATTATATTTTTATTTAAACGATGGCCGGCACGCGCTCAATTAAATTACTGGACTGGACTGAAGTGAATATTGCACCATCTGCATTTTCTGAATCACTATAGTTTAGGAGTGCTGTACCCTGCATCATCAGGGCTGAAGAATTGGGACTTGGAGACCAAGCATGAAGTCGCTGCTTGGTACCTATAATAGTAACTCACTATGAACACTTCCTGAATCTTGATAACTCAGGTGGGCAGTGACCCTGCAGCATCAGGATTAAGAAGTTGGATCCAGAAATTTTTATGGGACGCCCACGGAAACTACTGCTGTTGATTAAAAAAATATTTTGCAAATCAGTCCAGAAACCTCTAAAAAATCTATAAATAAAAAGTAAATAATAAAATGGCCTGAATTGCACCTCCTTTATGAAAGTCAGTTTTAACTAGGTAAGGTAATAGGTAAGCTAAACTAATAGGTAAGCCCACCAGTGCGAATCTTTGGCGCGGCGGGTCAGCTAGTCTTTTGTCTCTCTCTTCATAATGATAACGAAGAGTTACATTAAAGGTCGAAAAACACGTAACACTGCAAGTGTTATCACATGGTTATCACTTATCAATTATTATTTATACCGTATACTTATATTATAAAGAGGTACTTAGGTACTTAAAGTTTGTGAGTTTGTTTGTAGAGGGTAATCTCTGGAACTATAGATCCGATTTTAAAAATTATTTCACCACTAGAAAGCTGATTCCTGAGTAACATAGGCTATATTTTAATTTAAAAAACCCGGCCAAGTACGAGTCAGGCTCGCGCACCGAGGGTTCCGTACTGCAGTCGTATTTTTTCGTCATTTTGCACGATAAATCAAAAACAATGATGCATAAAAATAAACAAAAATCTATTTTAGAATGCACAAGTGAAGCCCTTTCATATTATGATACCCCACTTGATATAAATATCTTACTTTGAAAATTGAAAACGTATGATGATATGATGATGATAAAATTATGTGATGTAACCACAAATTATCCAGCCACCTATATTTGTATCAAAAGCAAAATCTGTAAAAAGGATGGGAGGTTAAAAATCCCATGGGAACTTTTTAATTTTCCGGCCTTATAGCCTATATGTAAGTATATCCGTTTTCGAATTGCAAGCTATCCCGTACCATACGTCCAAATCGGCAGTTGAAGGGTAACAGACAGACAGAAAGAAAGACACACTTTCGTATCATATCTACTGATGTAGTATGGTATCACTACCCATCCCATGTTATAAAATTGATGGTTTGTCCTTCAATCTTGTCACAATAGAGCAACGGTTTGACGTGATTTTTGCACGAGGTGACCGAGAGTTACATAGGCTAGGTAGTAGGTACTTATTATCTCGGAAAATACGCGAACGTAGTCGCGGGCATCAGCTCGTTTATAAATTAATTATAATATTATCATAAGAATACATAATTAATGGCTAATTCCGTTGTACACAATCTAAAAGCTAAACTAAAATCACACGTCTAAGCAAGCGCGGATCCAGCGTTGTGGGCACGATGGGCATGCCCACAATCCTAATAGACTTGTGACCTCACACTTTCACGGTCTATTCAGGTCGATAGGCTGATGATAATATAGAATACTTACCCAATGCTTTTATAAAATAAAATAAAAAACAACTCTCACGGTCAGCGTATAGCTACCGCAGAGACATATTTTTCTACTCTTCACAGAGTTAAATCTTTGTTGCTTGCCTAAATGGCACAGAAAAGATTATCCGGGCTGGATTAACCGGGATAATATTATGTAAAGAATGCACTATATCGATCATGAGCGAATTCATACTCCGAAACGCACTTGGCCGATTTTCGGGTGGCTGTGACCACAACCTTTTTTGAGGGCTGGATCCGCGCCTGAGCTGCGTCTAAATGTATTGCTACCTATCTTTTTCATAATGTTGCTTGCGGAAAAGGATAGCACTAGATTTATACCTCTTAATTTAGTTTAGATTGTGGACAAGAGAATCGGTCCCAGTAGTATATAAGTATAAATGTAACAGTAAAAATGATTTTATGATAGTCGCCCGCGA
The DNA here is from genome assembly GCF_902806685.2 of Maniola hyperantus. Taxonomy (NCBI): domain Eukaryota; kingdom Metazoa; phylum Arthropoda; class Insecta; order Lepidoptera; family Nymphalidae; genus Maniola; species Maniola hyperantus. The sequence continues at coordinate 13,633,186 of NC_048538.1, read as the reverse complement.
ATCATTGCAATGTCGTGCGATTTGAAAAACAAAGTGGTTCTTATAACCGGCGGTGCTACTGGCATAGGTGCTGAAGTGACTGAGCTCTTACTGAAGGAAAATGTGAAGGTTTGTGCTTGCTTTTTCGACGATGGTGCGCAAATGGCCATTTTCTAAAGCTATTGTTGCTCGGCAACACGCATGAATCGATCTGGACTCTGGAGCAATAAGTGGAACAAGTCTAGAGCAAGTAGGTATTTCGCTTAACATTGCTGAAATTTTCAGGTATTGCTGGGTATTAGTAGTAAATTGCTTCATATGGCCGTGACGTCATAATTATTGACTAAATTGCCTGGAATTGCGGAATTTCAATTGCCTGTGTAAACAGACAGATTGACAGACAGACAGATGGATGAACGGACGGACGGACGGGCAGCGGAGGTATAGTAATAGTCGGAGAAAAAACACGACTGTAGTACGGAACCCTCGTTGCGCGAGCCTGACTCGCACCTAACCTGTTTTTTTTTTCAATTTCAGCATGTAGCAAACCTAGACGTTGCAGAGGACTCTGGAGTGGCCTTACAAAACAAACTGAACTACAAGTATGGTGTGAAGAAGGTAACATTCTTCAAATGTGACGTCACAAACGACTCACAACTGTTTGCTGCTTACGATGCGGTTATTAAGGAGCAAGGGTGTATTGATGTCGTCATTAACAACGCTGGTATCATGAACGATGCCAAAGATAAATACAAGAAGGAAATTGAAGTCAATGTCGTAAGTATACCTACAGCACACGGCCGAAAGTAATCACATCGACCTTTAGAAGGAGATAGCAGATTTGTAGAGCGTTTTCCCTGTCGTTGAGACCGACAAAACGTCATATAGGTATGACTGACAGAGACAATGGTCTACAAAGCCGAAATGTCTTTCTAAAGACCGATGTACAATACTTCCTGCCGCGTACTGTACATGCCTTAGTTAACATCATTATCTTTGAAATCGCGGTTTTCAATATTTTGTATTCACCCTCAAGTTTTCGCACACTTAGTATTTCAGTAGGTACCTCAAATTAAGTTTTCTGGAGGGTCTTCCAAAATTCGTAAAATATACATTCACTGCTAGTTTTATTATAATATGTTTGCTAACCACTTTAATTTATCGATTTTACTTAAAAACTACGCCAAATTACGCCAACAAATGACGTCACATCTGTGTATTTCTTTCTAGCTCCCATACAAGCGAGCGTTTTGACGTTTGATAAAAAGTCGCTGATTTGACTACATCCCTATTCCCTCTATTGTATAATAACCGCAATTGTTTAACATAAAATAGTCCGTACAAAATTACTCCTCACGCGCCATTTTAATTCTATTGGTCAACTGTCATGTTATATGTACGGTTCACCTTTAAAATAAGTACTAAACTAAAATAGTACTTTTGACATGAAATTTGACACAAAAAGCTAAAATGGCGCGTGAAGAGTTAAATTTTACGCGTAGGTATACATGCTATAAGTAAGCGACAGGTTGAGATGGCAAGCGTGGAGGGAACTCCCCGCACAGCCGCAAAGGCGCGGGTGACGTGCGGTTGTACGGGAGGTCCCCCCCGCCTCATACCCCGATTGCCATATCGACCTGTCGCGTTCTGTAGTTTTATCACACGAGTAGATATTATTATAATTATAGACCAGAGGGGAAGCTTCACACTAGCTCACGCACACCACGACGTGCCACGGACGCTCCGTGCGCCCAGTTTGGCGGCAAACGGACCGTCCGTGACACGTCGTGGTGTACGTGAGCTGCGCTAGAGTGAGTGAACCTACAGCCAGCCGCTAGTATGAAGCTTCCCCTCTGGTCTATATATCTACTCGTGAGGTTTTATCATACATATTTCAGACTGCTCTTACTACAAGCACATTGAAAGCCCTAGAGCTCATGCGCAAGGACGAAGGTGGTAAAGGCGGTGTCATAATGAACATGTCCTCCATAGCCGCATTACATATAAATCCGCTGCTACCAATCTATTTTGGTACAAAGAGTTATGTATTACTATTCAGCAGTTGCCTTGGTGTAAGTATACTTACTATCATACTACAGTACCTCATCATGATTAGCCCATCGCTGGCTCACTACAGAGCACTGGTCTCCTCTCAGAGCGGGAAGGGTTTTGAAAGTTTTGGCCGTAGTCTACCACGCTGGCCATGTGCGGATTGGTAGACTTCACACACCTTTGAGAACATTATGGAGAACTCTCAGGTATGGAGGTTTCCTCACGATGTTTTCCTTCACCGTGAAAGCAAGAGACATTTAAGTAACTAAAATGCAAAAAATGCACATAACTCCGAAAAGTTAGAGCCCGGGATCGAACCCCCGACCTCCGATTAGAAGGCGGACGTCCTAACCACTAGGCTATCACAGCTTTATTTACTACAGTACCTACTACAGTAGGTACATCGACCTTTAGAATGAGACTTCGGCTTTGTAGAGCGTTGTCTCAGTCACTCATACCTATGTAACGTTTTGTCGGTCTTAACGACAGAGACAATGCTCTACAAAACCGTTCTCTCTTTTTAAAGGTACGTACATTATTTTCGACCTACCTACCTGCATGCAGTCTAATAATATGAAAGCAGGCTAACCTGGAAGGGGTAGGTATAGCAGTTTTTATAAAACCACTTAACATCAGGTGATCCGCCTGCTCGTTTGCTCGCTATCTCTATTTAAAAAAAAACCCCCTACCCCTTTGGTTTCTACACGGCATCGTACCGAAACGCTAAGAGCCCCCGCAGAGCACAAACTTTTTATCGGCCGATAGTTTGGTCGGTTTCTTAATCAGTATGAAGATATGTAATGTTATAATTTGCGCACTTACATAAATCTTCATACTGATTAAGAAACTCTAAATAATATAATCTATATTGATTACACGGAAACGGCTCAAACGATTTGGATGATATTTTTAGAACTGTTTTAAGTATTTCCAAGTTTACATTAGGGTTCTCGCGCACTAGTCCAAGTCCAAGATCACCGTGGACGCAAGCTAGCAATAGACTAAAGCGACCAATTGCGCGATAGAACTATCAATGAATATCTAGGTCTATAAAACATCTGGTCTTATGCAGCTCGTAGGCTTAGACTTGGACTACTAGTTCGGCAGATCCGTTAGATAGGTATTCTTGAGTTCCCACGGGAATTTAGGGTTAATAGGTATACCTATTGAAAATTGGTGAGTAAAGATCGGCCGGGTCCAAGTAGGTATAATCCGTGACAAGTTAAGATGGCGCACGACACCCGCGCTCGCCTGCACCGGGCTAGCGCGGGGGCTGTGCGGGGGCGTTCCCTTCCCGATTGCCATTTCGACTTGATCGCATACTAGATATACCTAAGAAGGACTGATATTTTCTTTGATGTTTTCAGTTGCCAGATTATTACACTAGAACGGGAGTTCGAGTAATAGCAATATGTTTCGGCGCAACAGCTACATCTCTACTAACTAAGGAAAAGATAGGACACTTCGACAAAGTTCTTGATGACGGCATGATGGATAGTATCAAAGAATATCGCACGCAAACGTAAGTTTGTAATAGTATTCTCAATTATGACATTATGAATAGTATCAAACAATATCGCTCCCAAACGTAAGTTTGTATGGTATTCTCAATAATCACAAAATTGATGAATAGTATCAAACAATATCGCTCCCAAACGTAAGTTTGTAATAGTATTCTCAATAATGACAATATGATGAATAGTATCAAACAATATCGCTCCCAAACGTAAGTTTGTATGGTTTTCTCAATAATGACAAATGATGAATAGTATCAAACAATATCGCTCCCAAACGTAAGTTTGTATGGTTTTCTCAATAATGACAAATGATGAATAGTATCAAACAATATCGCTCCCAAACGTAAGTTTGTAATAGTATTCTCAATAATGACATGATGGATAGTATCAAACAATATCACTCGCGCTATGAAAACACCTTTGAGAACATTATGGAGAACTCTCAGGCATTCAAGTTTCTTCACGTTGTTTTCTTCCTTTGTCGCGTGACGGCGAGATCTCTCGCGAAATGTTGTACTTACCTTGGTAGTTATTGTATGAAGTACTAGATGATGCCCGCGACTTCGGTTTTAGGTTTTAGGTTCGGATTTAGGTTTTTAAAAATCCCATGGGAACTCTTTAATCTTTCAAGATAAAAAGTAGCCTATGTCCTTTCCCGGGATGCAATCTGTCGCTGTACCAAATTTCGTCAAAATCGGTTGAACAGATGGGCCGTGAAAGGCTAGCAGACAGACAGACAGACACACACACTTTCGCATTTATAATATTAGTATGGTTGAAGTACCTATCTATAATAATACCTATGTGTAAGTATTTGATTGTTCACGTTCAATTCACATGTAAGTTGTAACTAGTTACTAGGTACCTATCTACTTAGTTCTAAAATTGCCACGCCCGCACTCCCGCATCCAACCTATGTAAAAACCAACCCATTAAATAATATCACCAGATAACTGGTGTTTAATTTCAAAATCTTGTTTCAGACCAGAATCTGCAGCTAAAGGGGTAATCGAGGCTCTTAAGAGGGGCGAAAGCGGCAGTACATGGCTATCGATTGCAGACAAACCCGTGCGTGACGTCACTGATGTTATAAAGAAGGGCTATGGAGTATTTAGTACACTTGTGTTTTAATGAAACAAATAAATAAATTGCTTTGAAAAATGATATATCTCTAATTTTTTCGAGTTCCATTTGTGGGAGCTGCCAGAGATGCTTCTACTGGTTATGTAGAAAGCGTCTGCAGAGGTCGGCACTTTCTACGTGTCTTTGACTGCTTCATATTATGGCTGACTCAAATCGATCTGAATATACATGTTACTGTAAAAGTTCGAATTACGGTAATCCTAAGATTTTCCAGCAAAACCTATAATTTATTAAGTCATTTTGATAGACGTATTCTAAGTGTGACTTACTCGACCTTTCAATACACCAGCTAACTTCGCTCACCAGTTACCACCTTCCTTCGCTTTACTCGGCCTCGCAAGCTCGCTTCATTCAGGGTATCTATCGTAAGCTTCTGACTTCGTGCTTTATAAGAAACACTCAAGGGCTAGTGCAGACTAGACTGCTTGAAGATCTTCATCGAAATTCCACGTGTACGTGCGAATAAGGAGGAAAATCCGCCTCATTTTTAATTCCAACCGCTAGGAGATGGAACGCACTTCCAGCATCAGTTTTTCCCTCCAATTTTAATATGGGTACCTTCTAATAAAGAGTGAATAGGCATCTTCTAAGCAAGCGCGTTCTATAGGCTGCATCACTTGCCAGCCGGTCTGAACTCTGCAGCCAGGCGCTGGTCTATAAATTTAAAAAAATCTACAGCTTCAAGGATGAAATGGCGAAGAGAATTTTGAGAGAAGAGAGAGAGAAGAAACACCGAACAAGCATCTTTTCGGTAGGTGTGTGGCTTAACATCTTTAACACTTCCCGTCATGGTGTCAAGAGTAGGTAGGAGAGGTAATAGGTATTTAAAACACAAATAAAATTAATCATTATGATAATCTTCACACTGAAACCGATCGGCCATTATTATGTAAATAAGATAGTATTAGATATCTGCGTACATTTTTAGCCATTACAGCTGTATGAATATTAAAAATCAAGGTCATCTAAATCTCGGTAGAGATAACACGCTGTGGGTTCCGTCTCTATTACGGTAGGTATGGGATAAATTTTGATATTTTTGAGAAGATTTACCCCATACCTACCTAAATAAAAATGGTCCATGGTTCACCCTTGGTGCACCCCAAGTGTATACAAGGCAACGAAGCCGATCTCTTTTTGTAATAGAACTACCGAGACCCATAAAAATCCAGTATAGATTTAGACCAACCGCTTGGCTTGAGTGGAATTTCTGAACCAATAATTAATTTTTCATAGGAGTGCAAATTACAAGTTTCTAACGTCGCGTCGTTGATATATTGTCACTCAGTTTCTCCTTTTATATAAACTAATATAGAAGATCAAAACTCACATATTATTAATTATTTCCTTTGGATCTATAACCTTTTCTACTATTTTCTTTCATTCATTTCTACTATATTTTATACTTTCTATATTTTTTCTTTCATGAATTTTGCAATTTTCTGCAGATCTGCCTCCACGCAATTTATCCATCGTTTTTGGGTTGCCTTTTTTGTTGATCGCTCAGCATTTTATCTACGTGACCTAACAGTGTATCTCTATCATTTTCTCATCAACCAGCTAACTCGAAGTTCATCAGGTAGCGATAAGTTCTATCGGCTTCTCTGACTGGACCGAAGATTTTGCGAAGCATCTTTCATACAGAAATTTCTATTTGTTTTCTCTTTTCGAAGTTAGAGATCAAATTTCGCTTAATAAACAGGTACGCAACCCTAAAAAAATATAAGCACGATAATAGCATGATAATCCCCACCATTATAACATCAATAAAAATCCTACCACCTGTGATGTAATCTGTAGTTACTGTTTGTATCTATCGTTGCTAATATTACAGTGCTTTGATAATATACCTAATAGGTCCAAAATGGCGTATAGTTTGAACGGAAAAATTGCTTTTGTGACCGGTGGTGCCAGTGGGATTGGAGCAGCTTTAGTGAAACGTCTACTTGAGGAAGACGTAAAGGTAAGTTTTTCCTGCGATCTCATTCGGTTGGATTTAGGTTTTTAAAAATTTCTTGGGAACTCTTCGATTTTCCGGCATAAAAAGTACCTACCTACTTACTTAGTCTATGTCCGTCTCCGGAATGCAACCTACCTCTGCAATAAATAGATAATGTCCCCAACATTGTCCTTGTAGATTAAGGGTTTTTAAAAATGTAGCCTACGTCCGTCGCCGCCGGGACGTAAAACTTGTTGAAAACGCAGCAGACAGACAGGCTGATACACTTTCCCATTTATAATATTTAAGTATTAGTCGCTTTTTATTTACAGCACGTAGCAGTGCTGGATGTAACTGAAGAAGCTGGGATAGCTCTACAAAATGAGCTGAACACAAAGTATAAAGAAAATAAAGTATCCTTTATAAAATGTGATGTTACTGACAAAGAAAGATTTCTCGAAGCTTTTAAGGACGTAAGAGACAAAAACGGAAACATCGATGTGGTTATTAATAGTGCTGGCATTTTGGATGACACTCCAGAATCATACACGAAGGAAATAAATATTAACTTGGTACTTGACCATTATTTAATTTATAAATCTTGCTTTCGTATTAATCACGCTTGATCACAATCACACCGAATGGGAAGTATGACGATGGGTGCGCAGCAAGAGCTTATCGGTGTTTAATAGGATATATTTCGGAGAGTGTGCTCAGGAACTTTTCGATCTTGTGACCTTTACAATTATTACCACCGAACCGCTTGACATCGAGCGAGTTTCTATGCTTATGTTGTCGACATCCCATCTACACGCATGAAACGTTTTGCGTCATCATTCCTCATACGGTTTGGAATACTCTTCCACGATATGTGTTTCCTATAACCAATTACAACTTTAAAACAAGAGTGAATAGGCATCTTCTAGGTAAACGCGTCCCATCTTAGGCCACATCATCACTTTCCATCAGGTGTGATTGTGGTCAAGCGTTTACCTATTATGAATAAAAAAGAGCACCATAAATTCTGCCAATCAATAAAATGAAATTTTAGCAATGATTGCTTCTGTTTTTCCCTGCATTTTTGCTAGAACTTTTTCAAAATTTGCTTCCGATTTCAGTTCCGATAAATTTTAATCGGAAGTTATATCGGAGGTCGAATATGCTGATACTAAGTACTTAACTTCATTACTATTAGGTACTGTTTAAGATTTTAAATTAGATTTTCGATTCGACGGTTTTTATTTTCAACACCCAGGTATAACGTACCTGTATTATTTTTTTAACTGTTAATAAGAAAATAATAACTGATGAATATTGTGTGTAATTTTTTTTTTTTTTAGACCTGCCTTTAACAAATCTCTCCTCTGCCTCCGCCTCCGATTCCGGTTCCGATTTCGGTTCCGGTTCTGACAAACAATATCAAAAACTTCCGAATTCTGTTCCGATATAACCACTTCCGTAACATCCCTGGTGTGTTGGGCGGCTTTTGCTATAGGTACTCAAATACTACGGACTACAGTACCTACAAAGCTAAGGCCTCATGCGTTCTGGATGTATTGCAATAAATAATAATGTCTGTTATTTTAATATTTGTTTATTATTTCAGACATCTCTTATAACAAGTTCTCTGCATGCATGGAAGATTATGAATAAAGAGAAGGGTGGATCAGGTGGTACTATCATCAACTTCAGTTCAATTGCAGCAATAAGTAAAATTGTGTTCGTTCCGGTATACAGTGCTACCAAAAGTGCTGTACTAAAATTCAGTACATGTTTGGGTGTAAGTGAAGATAGTAAAACTTGATTAGAAAAAAACCGACCAAGTGCGAGTCAGACTCGTGCAATGAGGGTTCCGTACTACAGTCGTATTTTTTCGACATTTTGCACGATAATTCAAAAACTATGATGCATAAAAATAAATAAAAATCTGTTTTAGAATACACAGATGAAGACGTTTCATATGATACCCCACTTGATATAGTTACTATTCGAAAGTTGAAAATACTAATTATTAGTTCATGACCACAATTTAATTTTTTGTTTGTGATCTAACCCTAAATTCACGGTTGTCAGATTTTTACTCAAATGTTAGCTATAAGATTTATCTACCTGCCAAATTTCATGATTCTAGGTCAAATCTTTTAAGTCAGATATTATAAATAACTAGCTGATGCCCGCAACTTCGTCCGCGTGGAATTAGTTTTTTTAAAACCCCGTGGGAACTCTTTGATTTTCCGGGATAAAAAGTGGCCTATGTCACTCTCCAGGTCTTTATTGCAAAAAATCAAATGATGGAAAGACAAACCTTTTTCAGGCAATTTTTTAAATTTTTCTCTCCGTAAGAATCATCCTCGTACCTACTTCAAGGAATATTATAAAAAAAGAATTAGCGAAATCGGTGCAGCTGTTCTCGAGATTTGCGCTTAGCAACACATTCAGCGATTCGTTTTTATATATAGAGATAATTGATACTGATTTTATTATTTTCAGGATGACGTACATTATTCAAGAAGTGGGGTTCGTGTATTAACAATGTGTTTTGGTTTGACCGATACGCCTATTCTAAAAAATTTAACTAAAGTATTTGATGACAGCGTCAAGGGGGATTTAGCCGTCTTTAAGTTACAGAGGTACGAAACATAGCATCAACGACTAAAGACAACCTTCCTGACGCAGTGGTAATATAAGCGGAAGGTCCCTGGGTTCGATTCCCTCATCAATCTCATTCTAAAGTTCAATGTACAATATTTTCTGTCGCGTACTGTACGGATTTTATTACGGTGCATCCACACCGCAGTTAACATTTGTGGAGCAACCTTTCCAAAGGTTACTCAGCAACATCGGGCAACAAAAAGTTATTTATCCATACTAATATTATAAATGCGAAAATGTGTCTGTCTGTCTGTCTGCTAGACACGGCTCAACAGTTCAACCGATTTTGACGAAATTTGGTACAGAGGTAGCTTGCAACCCGGGAAAGGACATAGGCTACTGTTTATACCGGAAAATTTAAGAGCTCTCACAGGATTTATAAAAACCTAAATCCACGCGTACGAAGTCGCGGGCATCAGCTAGTTGTTAATATAATTATGTTGCCACAAAAGTTACAGATTGTTACCTAATGTTACCGTGTTGCAGAATGTTGCTCCACAAAAGATAACTGCGGTGTGGATGCACCGTTAGACGTCGCACAAGTTTGAGAACATTATGTAGAACTTTCAAACAAGCAATAAATCCGAAAAGTCAGGGGTATGGATCGAACCCCAGACCCCCCGAATTTGAGGCTTTCACCGTTTGTTGGTCTTATCTTTATGGTCTTAGCTACTTGGCTGTTCATGATTCATGATCATCATGAAAACCCTTCTCACTCTCAGAGTGAGAACGGTTTGACCCTAGTCTACCACGCTGGCCATGTGCGGATTGGTAGACTTCACACACCTTTGAGAACATTAAGGAGAAATCTCAGGCATGCAGGTTTCCTCACGTTGTTTTCCTTCACCATTAAAGCAAGTGATATTTAATTATTACTTAAAACACACATAGCTCCGAACCCCCGACCTCCGATTAGAAGGCGGACGTCCTAACCACTAGGCTATCACAGCTTATCAGCTTATGTTCATGGTTAGTGGTCATTATATTTTTAATTTTCAGCCCAGAATCAGCAGCCGAAGCAGTCATAGAAGTATACAAAAAAGGTGCAAGTGGTAGCGTCTGGTTATCTACCACAGACAAACCAGCGCTAGATATTACTAACGAGCACGACAAAAGCATACAACTGTTTGATTACTGTGTTTACGACTAAAAGAAAACAAAAAAAAATAGTAGGTACGAATACCAAATGACCCATTAAAAGAACTTACATTTTGTCTTCTCTATATATTTGACTCCCCTATACAGCTAAAGTGGGGATGATTTTTTTCTTGTCTACCCCATAGTTTGGGGTATCGTTGAATAGGTCTTTTAAAAGTACATGTGGGCGTGGGAACATCATTTTTCGATTTCTAGATCCGTTTGTAAAATATGATGTTTTAAAGAGGATTGTTACTACGGAACCCTACACTGCGCGTGGCCCGCCACGCACTTGGCCGGTTATTTAAAATTATATATTTTCAACTTGTCAACATTAGGCCCATAAGTCCCATTCTCCTTTTGCTGTTTGGAAATCCACTCTAGGCAGGACAGGCTCCATACTAAAATATTCAAACGCGCCTTGACTTTAATTTTCCACTTTGCGCACTTGCACTTCTATATTTGTGCTAGCGAGAATTAAAATGATTAAACGAGTTACATTATATTATAATAAATATTCAATTATTATCTATTGTGGTTTTATTTGTATTACCAAATAAACAGATAACTATGCTGGTTGTGTGTACATACTGCTTACTACAAAGATAACTAACATTAAAGCCGAAGATAGACGCCCGACTTTTGCCTTAGACTGAGTTTTATCTGACAATGTCCGATTTTATGCTATTGAGTTACTTAGTATAAAATCGGACGTGATTGAAGGACAAACCAACAAACAAACACACTTTTGGATTTATAATAAGGATTTCGATTCTATCCTTGTTTAAGCATCGGATTGGGTCGATTAGGTTTGGTCTCACTGACTCTGATTTTGTAAGTCTTGCTATTCTCTTTTCGTCAACTTTTGCAGGACAAACGCAGACGACCATAAACGGACCTCCCGTTTATGGTCGTCTGCGTGAGGCATTATAATATAACCTGTATATTCCAGATATGTATAACTTAGCTGTATTTTACTGTAATTCGAGATGGCATACAGTTTGAAGGGGAAAATTGTTTTGGTGACCGGTGCTGCAGGTGGAATTGGTTCAGCTCTAGTGAAATCTTTACTTGACGAAGACGTTAAGGTACTTACATACTTAATTTACATAGCTTTATAAGTAGGTACATTAAATAATATCACTCGTATCTAGTGAGTTTGGGCCTCCTTACTATGCTAAAGATCCAAGACAAATTATTCGTTTATTCCCCGCGGTACTACCCATCGGCAATCCTACTACAGTAGTAATGCTAGAGCTTAGAACGTTAGTCAAAGTTAAAGAGAAAGCAATAAGTAATAATGCATTCAAATGTAATAATGAATCCAACTCGGTTGGGCAGCGTTCAGCAAGCTTCGATATGTCTTCTTATCCAAAATTCCTCAGTGCTTGAAGACCAAAGTCTTCGAACAGTGCGTGTTGCCAGTGATGACATATGGATCCGAGATATGGTCGCTAACTATGGGCATCATAAGAAAGCTCAGAGTCACTCAGCGAGCGATGGTGAGAGCTATGCTTGGAGTTTCTCTACGTGATCAAATCAGAAATAAGGAGATCCGTAGGAGAACTAGAGTAACCGACATAGCTCAACGGGTTGCAAAGCTGAAGTGGCAATGGGCAGGGCACATAGTTCGTACAACCGATAGACGTTGGGGTCTCAAGGTGCTGGAATGGTGACCTTGCACCGGAAGACGCAGAGTTGGAAGACCCCCCACTAGGTGGACGGACGACATCAGACGAGTCACAGGGAGACGCTGGATCCAGGCGGCGCAAGACCGTGGCGTGTGGAAGTCCCTACAAGAGACCTATATCCAGCAGTGGACGTCTATTGGTTAATGATGATGATGATGATGCATTCAAATGAATAAACTATTAAGAATTTATATTTCATAGCATGTAGCGATGTTGGATATAGCTGAAGAAGCCGGGATTGCATTACAAACGGAACTAAATAAGAAACACAAAGAAAGTAAATCAACTTTCATAAAATGTGATATTACGGACAAAGAAAGACTGTATGAAGCATTCAAAATGGTGAACGATGAAATAGGTTACATTGATATAGTTATGAATAATGCTGGGATTTTAGATGATAGCTCCGAATCTTATTTGATGGAAATAAACATTAACTTGGTGAGTACCCACTGATATAAATTCCACATGAATATCTAAGTATTAATTTAATTTAGGTAATTCATGTTGAACTGCCTCGGCTTCCTTTCCTACTCTAGAGACTAAATGTGAAGCTCATAAGTACCTATATTATGTAAAAATAGTAAACCATTCTCGTGAATAAATGATGGTGAGATTATCTTATACTAGCGTATGCCCGCGACTTCGTCCACGTGGACTACACAAATTTCAAACTCCTGTTTTACCCCTTTAGAGTTTGAATTTTCAAAATTACTTTCTTAGCTCATGTTTAAGTCATAATTTCAGCCCGATCCGTCTCTTAGTTTGAGCTGTGCGTTGATAGATCAGAAAAGGTGACTGACTGACTGACTAACTGATCTATCAACGCACAGCTCAAACTTCTGGACGGATCGGGCTGAAATTGGGCATGCAAATAGCTATTATGACGTAGGCATCCGCTCCGAAAGAATTTTTGAAAAATCAACCCCTAAGAGGGTGAAATAGGGGTTTGAAATTTGAGTAGTCCACACGGACGAAGTCGCCGGCATAAGCTAATATTTAGATAGTTTGTCATAATTGAAGTTATTTTTAACCGACTTCTTATATTGTTTGTACAATGTACAGGTATCTCTGATAACAAGTTCGTTACATGCTTGGAACATAATGAATAAAGAGAAAGGTGGAGAAGGTGGTACAATAATAAATTTTAGTTCAGTAGCGGCAATATGTGATGCTGCAATTTTTCCAATTTACAGCGCTACTAAAAGCGGTGTCCTCAAATTCAGCACGTGTTTGGGCGTAAGTCCATTTTTATTAGTGTCCTTATTTTTAAAGGTAATCACTTGACCGTTTTTAGGGTTCCGTACCTCAAAAGGAAAACGGAACCCTTATATATCACTTTGTTGTCTGTCAGTCTGTCGGTCTGTCAAGAAACCTATGGGGTACTTCCCGTTAACCTAGAATCATGAAATTTGGCAGGTAATAGGTTCTGCTATAAACTGAATTTAGGGTTACATCACAGAAAAAAAATTAAATTGTGGTCATAAACTAATAATTAGTATTTTCAATTTTTGAAGTAGGATAACTATATCAAGTGGGGTATCATATTATGGAAGGTATTTTATATATCATTGGATAAAGGATAAGTAATCAAAGACACATTCATGAAATACCAGGTACCATTGCATTAAATTACCACCTTTCACCATAGCCATGAGGTGTATAATTCCTTCATAACTATCGTAGTTTCCTACAGCAAGATTTTGGTATAAGTAAATATTTACAGGTTTAAATTTTTTTAGGATGATTTGTATTTTTCAAGAAGTGGAGTTCGTGTTTTATGTGTTTGTTTTGGCGTGACAAAAACACCGATACTGGAAAATATACAAAATTTTGATAATTGTGCTGTAGGACCAATATCAGAAAGATCACAAAAATTCAAGTTGCAAAGGTACGAAAAATATGTCATGTCATCATCATCATTTATTAGATAACTTCTTTTTTAATTTACTTGTTTATGTAATATAATAGGGTCTTGTCCTGTAGTAATAAAATGACGTGATTTTTTGTATAGCGGCAGTTTATGGGGCTAGAAGACGGATTTTCGACACACGAACATTTTCACATTTACACACGACGTGTTCTGTTTCGACATTTAGATGTAGGGGTGTGCAAGAGCATCTTAGCTTGCCCCTCATCGGAGCAGGCGAGGACGCTCTGCACACTACTATTTGCGGTTTTTAGTATTTAAAATTTAATACACATATTAAGTTGATTTGTATACGGGGGCGACATTATCGCAATGCGATAAGGCCCCGTCAAAAATAAAGATTTAAAAAAAAAGACGTATTTTTAAAATGAACCTTCGTGATAAGACTCAATTTCGAATTAAGAATGGTAATATTAACAATATGTAACGCATATGTCTTATCCCGCAAATTGCTAATGCCATGGCATTGTATGGCAAATGCCATTTTAGTAACGTCATCACTAGACTGAAGTTTCGAGCTGATGGTATATTTTTTTACTCAAATATACGTAAAATGACGTCATTTCGATGAGACATGGTTCCAGCACAATAGCAATTTGCGGGACTTATAACGGTGATATATTTTTGTTTTCAGTCCTGAATCAGCAGCTAATGCAGTCATGCAAGCATACAAGCAAGGTGCAAGTGGTACCGTCTGGATATCTACCAGTGATAAGCCAGCCATCGATGTTACCAACACTTATGATCAAAGTATTGAACTATTTAGTGAATATATTTACGACTAGCTTAGAGCTCGTAAATAATAATTGGTGATGATTGAAAACCTACACTTGTATAAGGATATTTCGTCTAATTTTTGATTTAATAAAGCACTTTCTTCTTCGTACTTTCACAAAAATACCAGTAGGTAAGTAATTATGAAACCTTTTTTTGAACTGATGTAATTCACCCTTATTAATTTTTAAAGTGTGCGCAAATCAAGCAGTGTAATACAGTGTAACCATTGTAACTTGTGCCTAATATTACCTATGTAAATAATAAATGTTATATATTTTAAAATACTTTTATTAAGATTTTTGCGGTTAATCAAACAAACAATTATATTATGCATAAAAACTACCTAATATATTCGGTAATAAATTAAATTATTTTTTAATTTTTAGTGTTTGTGGCTATTGAAATCGGGGGTTGTTTTTTATTTTTTTATTTTACAATTTTTTATTTTTTTTGCAAATTATAGAAAGATCGCCATAATTTTTATAAATCAATCGTGCTGGTGGCCATAACTTTGAATGCTCGTTGTACATCGTCACTGATGTCCGTCACCTTGTTATGGTTAATAAGCCATGTGCTTCCACTTTTACCAGTTCTGTAACATTGCATTAATCCTTGAGCTGCTACTTCGACACTGAAACAAGTAAATGATAGTTAAAACCTGATTGTAAAAGTTTTGTATTACCGATACTACTATCTATAGGTATTCCTGATATTTTAGTATTATTATTTCTGTACGTACCTACTTGTTCACAAAAATAAAATAAAAAATACATGAACTTAAATTATTCAAATAAATTTTCACAGGTTCCTTCAAATTGACAAAGTATAGGTATATGTTTCGGTGTATAATTGTAAATACAAAAAATCGAATAATACATACGACTGCATCTTTTTATCCTTAACATTGTTAACTATATCTTGTATTAATTCGTCAATAACATTCATTTTGTCCCATATACCTGATTCCGTTATTCCAAAGCATATTGTCAATACACGCACATTGGTGTGGCGATAATATTCTTCTTTCTATGAAAAAATATAAAGAATATTAAAAATTGATAATATAAAAATTATCATTTAGAAGGTTATAAGAAATTTTTGGTTTTATATTTTTAGGGTTCCGTACCTCAAAAAGAAAAGCGGTATTCTTATAGGATCACTTCGTTGTCTGTCGGTCTGTCTGTCTGTCAGTCAAGAAACCTAGAGGGTACCTACTTCCCGTTGACCTAGAATCATGTAGCAGCAGGTAGGGAGGTCTTATAACACACGTAAGGAGTAAAATCCAAAAACCACCAACCACCAACCAATTATTTGTTCATGAATACATTTTTTTTTTTACACCACGAAAAAAAATTAAAATGTATTCATGAACATGAAAATTAGTATTTTTATATTTCAAAGAAAGATTACTATATTAAGTGGGGTATTATATGAAAGGGCTTTACCTGTACATTCTAAAACAGATTTTTCTTTTTTTAATGCTAAATAGTTTTTGATTTATCGTACAAAGTGTCGAAAAAATACGACTGTTGTACGGAACCCTTGGTGCGCGGGTCTGACTCGCAATTGGCCGGTTTTTTTTAATTCATAGACTAGCGCTTGGCTGAAATCAGACCTGCTGGAACGTGATGATGCAGCCTAATACGGAGCGCGCTTACCTAAAATATACCTACCTATTCACGCTTGACTTGAAGGTATATTAATATAAGAGGGGAAAACTGATGCCGGAAGGGCGTTCTATATCCTAGCGGTTTGAATTAGTAACAAGGAGGCAAATCACTTCGTACGTGCGATTACCGACCTTGGTAAAGTAAGGAAAATAATTATAGACCAGGTTTATAAAATATGAAATAATCAAATTCTTACTCCAACACAGTTACTGAAGTGTAACACTGCCATTTTAGTTGCTGTATATGTGAAGAGACTCGGCGAACCTAAAGACAGTGCAGCTATTGAAGATATGTTAACGACAGTTCCTCCTTTTCCACCATGATCAACACGCATGAGATCTATTGCTTTGTATGTAGACGAAATTGTAGCTGACTGAAATAGAAGAAAATTACTCTATAGAGGAGGTTATTTGGACCCTAGTAAAAGCGAAGACAGGTAATAAGTACTGATGATCACTGATTTATTGATAGAGAAACCAAAAAAAACGCGAATAAAAACCTGTATTTTTTAAAAGTTCGCAATGCTACAAATTATTAAAAAAATATAACTGACGCTAGAGATCAACGAACGTTGCGTAGATAAGCGCCGCGGAGTAGACATCGCAACGTAGCCGTCCCATTGACCCCAAATTTTGTACGCTAGGGATACATTGCGGTTTGGAAAAAATACTAAATCACAGAAACTACAAGGTACCTATAAGGTATTGGATTGTGTTTAGGTAGTATAACAATAGAGCTGAGTTTTCGCTGGCATTTTAATTACAGATGATTTTTGATAATCCAGCTAACTTCCCACAAATGAAAGGAATGTTGTTAAAATTATTACGAATCATGTCAAGTCTTGCGTGACTTTAGTTAGATCTGTTAATGGTAATGAGTATTACAGATGCGCAATTACTTAGAAAAAAATGAATGTAATTAGTATACTAATTACAAGAAATTGTACAATACAATGTAATAAATTGATTAGTTGCCAAGGCTTACCGCTTTATACCTACGTTATATTAAAAGTAAGTATAGTCATACCTATTTCAAATAAACAGACTTACATTATCAAATAAGATAAAAATTACTGCAGATTTTTACTTCTTGTCTCTTATTTATGTACTATGGTCCTTATGGAAATATACATAAATAGAATCTAATCTAAATAAGTCTGTACATTTCCACGTCTGGGCAAAGGCTTCCCTTCGATTTTTCCATCATTCCCTATTATGTGCCACTTTGGGCTAAGTAACTGAATTTCATCACGCTATCGTCACCTCGGTCTTCCAGCCTTCCACGCTGCGGTGTTGATAATTCTGGGAGTCCAGAAATAACAGATCTTGCCCACAAACCATCTGGCATACGGCACATATGACCTGCCCAGTTCCATTTAAGTTCAATAAGAAATATGCAAGCAGTTTAAAGAAAACTTACCAGATTAGTTTCAATCGTTTTTTTAAATGTCTTTGCAGTTTCAGAAGCAATACCGGCGTTGTTCACAATCACATCGATACCATTAAAATCTTTTTGAACCTTTTCATAAATTCCGAATAATTCTTCATCTTTTGTGACATCGCATTTAAAGAAACTCACTTTATCCTCTCCATAACATGTTTTTAATTCATCCTCTAACTTTACACCAACATTTTCAGCGATGTCTAGAAATGCTACGTACTGTGATATGAACAAAACATGAATTAGTAGAATAAGTTATGTTTATTTTCTGAATATCGTTCAAAATAATTTCACCTCACCACCTGGTGCACTTCGGCCGCCCGTTGTGCCAGATCCTTTTTTCCACGCACAGGAAAACTGTGGAACCCTTCGGCGGTGTTCCCATTAGATTATAACAAGGGGCGGACCAACAAATTCCTTAAAGGCTGACGCATTAGTGGTTTCTCTGGTGCTGCAGATGTTTATGGGCGGCGGTAGTCACTTGACATTGGGTTGACCCGCCTCCTCGTTTGCTCACCATTTTTTATTTATTCAGATACAAGTTAGCCCTTGACTGCAATCTCACCTGGTGGTAAGTGATGATGCAGTCTAAGATGGAAGCGGGCTAATCTAGAAGGCAGTTTGAATTAAACACTTAATCGCTTGGCAGCACGTCTTTACCGGTAAGGTGGTAACTAGCCACGGCCGAAGCCTCCCACAAGAAAAAAAAATTATGCTTACCTTTGCGCCTTCTTTCAGAAATTCTTTGACAATATGTGCACCTATCCCACTTGCACCTCCAGTAACTATAACTACTTTCTCTTTAAATTCATGCATCATTTAATTTTTAATGCAGCGAGTTATTTTGTCCTTCAACTGATAGGCTATGTATTATGACAAGGTATGGGTAAACGTTTTGTTAGTTTTATCAATACTTTTTAGAGTTCCCTATTTTTTTTAAAAAAAGCATATTAGCCATGTTAAATGACTAGTATTCCCCTTTCCTCTCCAAGTAAGTGTCAAGCTTGTGCTAGGAGTAGGTACGACAATAGTGCAACGGGCGGGGTTTGAACCGTCGACCTTTCGGTTTTCAGTCCACTCCTTTATCCGTTGAGCTATTGAGGCTCTAAACACACATCTGTAGAGCATCAAGCTCATAACACACCTCTGTAGAGCATCAAGCTCCAGCCCTCGTTTTCCACCATAGTTCCAAATGTAAATTAGTCAGTACCCGTAGTACAAGATTTTACGTCTTACCAAACGTTGCTAGAATTCGAGAGTCGAAACACAATAACATCAAAGTAAAATGGACCTAAAGAGCCTTGAATTGAAGTCAAATATTCAATGCCACTGATTTTAATTTCGCAATGTTTCCGCTTGGAGCGGTGGCTGTAGAAGTGTAGACAAACTTGAGCTTTAAAACAAGGCAGTTAAGATCCAGTTTACTGTAACGCGGAAGTATTTCGACTCTCGAATTTGGTTTGGTTTGGTGAGACGTAAAATCTTGTACTACGGGTACTGGCCATTCAACGAGGTAACGCTGCCAGCGTTCTGGGCACCCTGCCTCGTTGCGGTGGTTTAGATGATATTTTCGATCTGTAATTTTTATGTTCTAGAATAAGTTTGGTATTTTTGTTTATTGTATTTTCATTTAATAGATTAAAATAAATTTAATGTAAATACGGCACATGTTGTAAATACGGCCTATGTAATATATCTTGTAAATACACAGTGAAAATATGTGAGCAGTC
Organism: Maniola hyperantus; assembly: GCF_902806685.2. Lineage (NCBI taxonomy): Eukaryota > Metazoa > Arthropoda > Insecta > Lepidoptera > Nymphalidae > Maniola > Maniola hyperantus. Next base: position 13,613,529 of record NC_048538.1, on the reverse strand, counting down.
TTCTTATTTGTGCACCACGCTGCCACAAATGAAGTACTAGCTGAAGCCCGCGACTTCGTACGCGTGGATTTAGGTTTTTAAACATCCTGTGGGAACTCTTAAATTTTCCGGGATAAAATGTAGCCTACGTCGTTCCCCGGGTTGCAAGCTACCTCTGTACCAAATTTCGTCAAAATCGGTTGAACGGTTAAGCCGTGAAAAGCTAGCAGATAGACAGACAGACAGACGCACTTTCGCATTTATAATATTAGTATGGATTAATTTCAAAAACAGTAAAAAAATAATTTTGTTTCTAATTCTTGCTACTAAACTTTTTTTTATTACCATGACTACCTGCGTGTCTCAATTCTCACGGAACCCGCCACCGCTATTTTCAATTTGCAGCCATAACAATGTAATCATGATAAGATTGAGGTATTATTCAGTAATAAAAAAATTTATTTCTTGATAACTGAATTGCATTTAGCCAAAAACAAATAGTCTGTTGGTATGTACTTAAAAACACGGCCAAGTGCAGGTATTCTATTTTTGGAAACATTACATCTCTTGTAATAGCGTTATTTCCACATGTAAAAACTCTTTATTTCGTTGTTTCGCTAAGCAGTCGTGTTTTTTAATTTTATAAAATATCATGACTATCTAAAAATACATTTTACTTTTTAGGTGTACCTACCTAAATTATAAAGTTCAACAATCATAATCAAAACAATTTTCATTTATTATTATAATATGATAACTTTTCAAGTAAATTAACATGACACCGGTTTCATAAACCTTTTATAATATATATATATATATATATATATATATATATATATATATAATATAAAATATACCTATATCGATACGGGCTTACCATTAAGGTCATCGCATGCCATTATTACGTAGCGCCTACAAATAGAGGCCTGACCGCTGAACAGCACGGCACAAAGCGTAAAAATATTATCATTTCAATCATTTCGTATGGTGCATGTCGCACTAGAGCGGCGCTGCACAGCGCGTTGCTGCGCGTCGCGGCCTATAATGAACAACAATCTCAATAATGGGCCGTGGGCGATTGCGAGAAGAGACTGGTGGCGAAATAGCTTGTGAACAGGTAGCTGGAGTCCTGCTCACCAAAATTCTGGTGTAAATACACCAGTACCCTAATTCAGCCGCGGCCTAGCCCTCTGAGCTCACGGCATGAAATAGATCATCTCTTAATCGTCATTATCAACCTTTAATACCAGTGGACATTATTTTGAAAGCGTCACACATTCTGTCGGAAATGTCCATGATTTTCCCTTCATCAATGAGCCATGTACTTCCAGTTTTACCAGTTTTGTAGCTCTCGATCACGCCTTGAGCTGCTGCATTAGCACTGAAAAACACACAATTATTTAATTACTGTCAAATTTGTATGGGAATGTCCAATCTTAGCATGCGTTCACACATAACGTATTGTCAGCCGCCGACTGTGCGTAGTTACTGCTTTATAAGGTTCCGTACCTCAAAAGGAAAAACGGAACCCTTATAGGATCACTTTGTTGCCTGTCTATCTGTCCGTCTGTCGTGTCTCTCAAGAAAACCTATAGAGTAGGTACTTCCCGTTGACCTAGAATCATGAAATTTGGCAGGTAGGTAGGTCTTATAGCAGACGTCAAGGGAAAAATCTGAAAACCGTGGGTTTGTGGTTAAGTCCCAAAAAAAATTAAAATGTGTTCATGAACAAATAAATTAATACTTTCAACTTTCAAAGTAAGGTTATTAATACCAAGTGGGGTATCATAATATCATATCAAAATACGACTGTAGTACGAAACTCTGGGTGCGGGAGTCTGACTCTATACGTAGCTAACTAAGTAAAGCGTATTGACAGTGACAGATTGAATGAAAAATACATACGACTGAATAATATTTTCCTTTTTGAACCTCTCTACTATATTTTGCATATTTTCTGTCACCAATTCATCAAAACTTATCATTTTATCTATAATTTCAGTATCAGTTGCACCAAAACACGTCGTTATAACTCGAACTTTGGTGTGGCGGTAATAATCTTCTTTCTGTAAGGAAATTTCACAATTAATGAAAACTATTCACCGACTAACACTGACATAATTAGTCGAAGTAAGCCCGACTAGTTTTCTAGCCTCTGCTTGCCACGCGACGAGGATGAGACTGCGCGCCGCACGAGCTGCGGCCTGCAGGGAATACTGTGAGGGGGGAAGAGACCCAAATTTGAAAAAGACCCTGGACGACCCTTTCAAAACTAGTCGGGCTTACTTACCTACTTCGACTAATTAAAATATTATGGGTCTTATACTTAGTCGGTTATTAGTTATATTTAAGTATAATGGACATCACTCACGATAATTTTAAGGCTACAATTAATTAAAAAAATACAAATGCATGTTGTTTTGCTTAATCCATTTCAATTTATTTGCCTAATAAAACTCAATAGCAAAATGTTTAGTTAGCTTCGCTGTGTGACGGTACCTCTAACCCAGGAGATCACTGCCCTGAGTATAAGTTTGTAATCAATAAAAAAACAGGACGCTTAAGCATTGAGAGGAGTTTATTCGTGGCGCGCTCCAAGCAAACGTAGTTTGGTTCTCAAATATCAGGCAGTCAAACTCAATGAAAGATAATATGTGCAACTTACCCCCATACACAAGCTAAGATGTAACACCGCACTTTTAGTAGCTGCATATATAAACACACCAGGTGACATCAATGTCAAAGCGGCAATAGAAGAAATGTTGATGATAGTTCCACCTGCACCACCACGGTCAGCACGCATCAACTCCAAAGCTTTCAAAGTTGAAGACACCGTCGCAGTCTACATTGGAAAGTAAATAGATATAAATTAGAAAATACAACAAACATCCTATTCAGAGATTTTGCTATACTTTTAGAGCGACTACGCACTGCACTTCCGTCATCCGAGTCCTCTCCGTCATCCGAGAGAATATCTCGGAGGTGCCTCCGATTCAAATCGGACATATATCCTAGATATGTCAAAGATGTCCACTGAATAGCTTGGATTTGAATCAAAGGTCGGATTAGTGCGTACCTAAGCAATATCCGAGTTCGGTCCGAGTTTCGTATATCCGTATTTTCACACACTCGGATCGGATGAGTGCGTAACCGCTCTTAGGGAGTTGGAGTTCCAAGGCGCTGGAATGGTGACCTCGCATCGGAAAGTGCAGCGTTGGAAGACTCCCCATTAGGTGGACATACGACATCGGGCGAGTCATGGGGAGCCGCTGGATTCCGGAGGAGCAGGACCGTGGCGTGTGGAAGTCCCTACAAGAGACTTATGTCCAGCAGTTGACGTCTATCGGTTGATAATGATGACGATGATGATGGTGACGATAGGGATTTAAACTACAAGTGCTTTCGGAATTAATCTCATAAACACCATAAAAGCTGCTGCGAGATTTCCGCGACAGACAACCGCGTAAGTTTCGGTTTTTAAAAAATCCCGTGGCGCCTCTTTTATTTTCCGGGGTAAAAAGGAGCTTATATCCGTCTCCGGGATGCAAGCTGTCTCTGTGCTTAGCAGATGATGTCCGCCATTTCTTCGACGAGGATTCAGGTTTTGTAAAAACCTGTGGGAACTCTTTAATAGGTATTCCGGGATAAAAGTTTTTCCCTGGGATGCAAGCTATCTCTTTAATAAAATCAAAATCGGGTAAACAGATTGGCCGTGAAGCAGAGAGGCTGACTGACAGACAGACATACTTTCACATTTATAATATAATGTATTTTGATATGCAGTTCATACAAGGGACGAATACCTAATCAATTAAAAAAAAATCAGGCAATGTACTGGTGCTGCATCAGAAGTTAGAAATTTTTAGTGCTAATACAGCTGCATACAATTTTTAAACTAAACCAATTTAAACGAAATGTATTGTCTAGATGAAATTCTTATATAGGTAGTACATCCATGTCTAAAATGATATCCATTTCTGCAAGAAACATTGTGAGGAGATGGTGAGGAGGAGGAATTTAATTTGAATTTGGATGAGGTTCCCAATTCGGTGCAGGTTTTAACTAAATTGGCACTGTTTTACAAAATGTGCTATTTACTTTTAAAAATCCAATTACAATGCAAAATATCACCTATACAAAACACAAGAAAGCTTGGAAATGAGTTGCCTGATAGCTTTGATAGTAGTAATAAGAAGTGATTTTATGAAGTGCTGATAATAAAAAGAGTATACGCAGCCGAGTTTGCTGTGGGCTCTTCTCATACCGGATCGTGTTTGGAACCCACGTAGCTTTAGTCGTAAGTTTGTATATAATTATTCGGTTAACAAATAAAAGATAAACTTACAAAATTTATGTCAATTAGTTTTTTGTAACTATTCATATTTTCTGTAGCAATACCAGCATTGTTAACTACAACATCAATAGTGCCGAAGTCTTTAACTATTTTGTCGAATATACCATGTAATACGTCATCGTTTGTGACGTCACATTTATAGAAACCAGCCACATCTCGTCCATACTCTGCTTTTAGTTTATTTTGTAATGAAACTCCGGATGCTTCATCGACATCAACAATAGCCACATACTGAAATTTAAAAAGATCATGAAATCAAGGAACGTGAGGGAAAATGTCTTATCTCGCCTGATGCCATGGTGTAGTCACCGGCAAAGTAGCCGGACAATAAGGGATGATTTATACTAACACGTGGCGGGTGCGGGCCGTGCCACGTACGAGGCGCGGACGAGGCACGGGTCAAAACATTATGAACACTTTATATGGAGCAGTTTATGCTTCACCGTGTGGCGTTCGTGCACGGCTCGTGCCTGCCATGTGTTAGCATAAATCGTTCATGAGTTGGCAGTCATTCATTTCAGTGTGAATTTTCAGGAATTTTCTGGTTACGATACCAGCGACGTCGCCATGGTGTCCCGACTCGCAATAAGGCCCTAGAATTCTCATTATTTCATTAAAGTTAAGTTTTATTATTATTGTTATTTATTTATTTTCAGACACAATATAATATTATGTTAGTAAACAGTTAGTAAATAATATAAATTATCTCTATATATGAAAATGAATCGCTGAATGTGTTGCTGATCGCAAATCTCGAGAACAGCTGAACCGATTTCGCTAATTCTTTTTTTATAATATTCCTTGAAGTACGAGGATGGTTCTAACGGAGAGAAAAATTAAAAAAAAAATCCTGATAAAGAATCGACTGTTAGGCGGTACGAAGTTCGCCAGGGCAGCTAGTAAATTATAAAATAGACTAGATGATGCCCGCGACTTCGTCCGCGTGGATTTAGCTTTTTAAAAATCCTGTAGGAACTCTTCAATTTTCCGGGATAAAAAGTAGCCTATGTCCTTCCCCGGGATATAAGCTAACTCTGTACAAAATTTCATCAAAATCGGTGGAACGGTTGGGCCGTGAAAAGCTAGCAGACAGACAGACAGACAGACACACTTTCGCATTTATAATAATATTAGTATGGATTTGTAATTTTTACTTCTTGAATTCTAATTATGAACAACAGTGAATATAATATGGCATTGGGCACCTTCAAGGCGTTCTATCTTAGGCCACAGCATCACTTCTCATCGGGTGTGATCGTGGTCAAGCGTGCGCCTATAGTGGAAAAAAAGAATTGCTTTACCTTAGTCTGTTCCTTTATTAATTCCTGTACAATATGAGCACCTATGCCATTTGCACCTCCGGTAACAATAGCCACTTTATTTATTAAACTGTTCATGATAATTCTTTCAGCCAACGTTTCCCTTGAAAGTACGGACTTTATTTGTGTTGTCTTTTATACGGACGCCTAATTAGTAATAAACAGGCTGTTAAATATTCACTATAGGTTCGAAGCATACGATAGATATTCTTTTCTCGCTCTAACACCTCATAGTAAAACTTATTTGGATGTTGTTTGCTTTGAATTTTTGTTAGATAGGTACAGCGTGTTGTAGTAGTAGGTATGTACTTACTACTTAGTATATAGCTGTTATGATACCATATTATTATGATACAAATAAAATGCGAAAAAAAATTCCTATATTTTGTAAAATTTTACGATATTTTGCAAATAAAACATCCGAATGACGTTAGAGGTCAACAAACGTTGCGTAAGTAGGCCACTCAAAGTTAATGCCGCGTCGTAGGTAGGGCATTGCGCCGAGTTTTTCACGCTATACATTGCGGGTTTTAAAAATACTAAATCACTAAAACTACAAAATAAGGCAAATGTTTATTGGTATTGGATTGTGTTTAGGTAGTAGGTATAACAATAACGCTTAGTTTTTGCTAGCGTTCTGGTTACACCCTGTATTAAAGGAAAAGCTGATTGACTGACTGACTGATCTATCAACGCACAGCTACTGAACGGATAGGGCTGAAATTTGGCATGCAGATAGCTACATAGCGTAGACATCCGCTAAGAAAGAATTTTAGAAAATTCAGCTCCAATGGGGGTAAAATAGGGGTTGTAAATGTATGTAGTCTACGCGAAGACGTCGCGATTATAAGCCAATAGGTATTATAAATGCGAAAGTGCGTTTATTTGTTGGTTTGTTCTTCAATCACGCTGCAACGGAGCAACGTATCTGTGTGATTATTGCATGGGTATAGTTGGAGAGTGGCATAGGCTACTTTTATCCCGAAAAGTCAAAGAGTTCCCACGGGATTTGAAAGACAAAATGCACGCAGATGAAGACCCGGACATCAGCTAGTATTACATATAAATATTATCGTCCAATGTGCTATACATTTGCTAAATTGTGCCAACATTGAAGTAACATTGAGTTTTTGTGTTTATCTTTTTAGTGAGCTGTTAAGGTTATCATTCAGCAAAAAACTTGAAAATAAAAAAAACCGGCCAAGTGCGTGGCGGGCCACGCGCAGTGTAGGGTTCCGTAGTCACAATCCTCGAAAAACAGATGTAACTCCTTAACCTGTGAACCTTACTTAGCCATGATAGTTTTCCTTTAAAATTGATTATATATAGGTACTACTGCTGTGAATTTTTTCACGTTCCTATATACTACCATTTGGCTGATAGCTCTAGGGGGCGGGGGGGACACACACATTTTACCACTTTGGAAGTGTCCCTCGCGCAAACTATTCAGTTTAGAAAAAAAACCTCAATATCATTTTTGAAGACCTAGGGTTTGATGAAAAAAAAAATTTTTGAGTTTCAGTTCTAAGTATGGGGAACCCCAAAATTTATTGTTTTTTTTTATTTTTGTGTAAAAATCATCTACTTACCGAATTTCAACAGTATAGCTCTTATAGTTTCGGAAAAAAGTGGCTGTGACATACATCCAGACAGACAGACATGACGAATCTATAAGGGTTCCGTTTTTTGCCATTCAGCTACGGAACCCTAAAAATGTGATTCGTGCTCCTCCTGTAAAATTTTATGTCGTGTGATTACACCGCTTTGTTCGCCAGCTCGTCTATTGTCTCTTTACACTACATTCCATCATAATATGAATAAACCTACGTAAATAGTTAGTATAATCCTCCAGTATTATCAGATAAAAACTAGACACTTACCTGATAAAAAATTCTTTTAGATAATATCGATAAGTCTTGTTGTGGCTGTGTTATCTGTACAATTAGAACATTGTTACAACTCTGTCACCTTTTTATACATTGTCTTTCCTCGTAGTACATAATTATAGTACGCAGGTCGTGATGGCAATCGGGGTGGGGACGCCCCGCACACCCCCACAACCCCCGCGCTAACCGCGGGTGACGTATGGGTGGTCGGGGCGTCCCCCCACCTCATACTCCGATTGCTATCTCGACCTATCGCGTACTTATACCTAGTACTCACTTCTTAGATAGTATGATATTTAAATCAGTTTACGTAAGGAAGTCAAACTGAGAATATGTTTGATTTAATTGATAAAGTGGTACTGGTAACAGGTGCGGCCAATGGTATCGGAGCTGCGATCGTAAGAGAATTCCTGAAGGAGGGTGTTAAGGTAAACACTTTATCATTATCATCAATCGATAGACGTCCACTGTTGGACATGGGTATTTTAAAGGGACTTCCACACGCCACGGTCTTGCGCCACCTGAATCCAGTGACTCCCTGCGACTCGTTTGACATCGTTTGCCTGCACCTAGTGGGCAGTTTTCCAACATTCCCCTTTACGATGCGAGGTCGGTATTCTAGTCGGTATTTCGAACTATGTACCCTGCCTATTTATTGCCACTGCAGTTTCGCTACCTGTAGGTACCTAAGCTAAACTATTTTGGGTTAAATAGGTACAAATTACTAAATCTACGGGATTCGAATCTACAAACTCTTGACATCACAGCTGGAGAACTCAGTACTGTGAACTTGAACGTTCTAATTTTTTTCCAAACATTACGAGTTATTTATTTTAATTAATCGGTCCCGGTAGCCAGTAGGTTAATTTTTCTGTGATCTAAAAATGTCTGACGCGTTAATCAATTACGTAATAAATAAGTAAGTATACTTACATGATGTACCTACGAATAATCATAAACAGTTTCAAAAGGTCTTCAACCACCGATTTTCAACTTATGGTATGGTCGAGGATATAAGATGAGACGTTATTAAATTTCTAAGAAGTAGAAAACCCTCTAAAATAAGTCCCGTGCTCTGTAATGAGCTAGCGATGGGTTGATCATGATGATGATGATGAAATATTTAGGTATATTTTATAGAATTTTATTATTCATAAATTATATTTGATGGATTTATGTACCTAAGGTGATAAAAATATCATCAATAAATTACAGTTTGTCTCTATACTGGATATTGAAGAGAAATCTGGCGATCACCTAGAAAAAGAATTAGCAATAAAACATGGGAAAGATAAAGTAAAGTTTTTCAAATGTGACGTCACAAAAGATGATGAACTGTTTGCAGCATTCAAGAAGACAATAGATCAAAACGGCGGCTTAGACGTGGTTGTTAACAATGCAGGCATAGCTAATGATGAAATGTATAAGAAGGAGATTGAAATAAACTTTGTAAGAATTTTTAAAATACCTACTCTTTTGACATGTATTTATTACATCATAAAATATATTATAACATTTGTAATTATTATTTGTAAATTAGTTGCTTACTATGTAGGTACAATACAATATTATCACCCTTCATCTATATCTTCTTTCTTCTTAAATATATAAGAGGAAAAGCTGACTGACTGACTGTCTGACTGATCTATCAACGCACAGCTCAAACTACTGGACGGATCGGGCTGAAATTTGGCACGCAGATAGCTATTATGACGTAGACGTCCGCTAAGAAAAGATTGAAAATGAGATGAGATTTGTATTCAGAGGGCCATAGGTATACATCCGAATTGAAGAAAAAAAAGTATCAGAAGTGTAAATGCATCATTTTGTTTGACTAATACTATTTTTTTTTCAGACAGCACTTGTTACGAGTACATTAAAGGCTTTGGAGTCGATGCGTGAAGATAAAGGGGGCAAGGGGGGCACCATAATAAATGTTTCATCGGTCAGCGCTCTTGCACTGTTGTCACCAGCGGCCTTTATCTATGGCGCAACAAAAGCCGCAGTCCTACATTTTAATTCGAGTATTGGGGTTAGCACCGCTACCGTTTATACTGTGCAGCTCTATGCGCGAAAGAAGTTATTAAAACGCTCTCTCAGTTACGTAATCCCATACAAATGACAGAGACAAAAATATGAGTGGGCGTTAACCATTTTGAGGCACCAACCTATCATTTGTATGGGATTACGGAACAGAGAGAGTGCTATAGGTATACTAATTTCTTTCCGCGGATAGAATATAACTATGTCTAGATATTAAGTATACGTTGCAAATAATATTTTCACCGGACCAGTTAGCTCCGGAGAATCACCGGTTGTTCTCCAGTGAAACTAATCGTTAAAAAATCCGAAGAAAAACTGATTAATTATCTCAATCAATAACAATCAATCTCTCAATCTCTCAATAACTCGATGATTGAGTTATTCGGATTTTTTAATATTAGTTTTATTACATAAAAGTTACAGACACTCCTCCTTCCTTTAATTCGAGTAGGTATTGGGGTTAGCATTAACACCAATTAAAATTAACTCACGTGCAATGGCATCAATTATCCTATCTACAATTATTTCGTGTTGCATTCCTAAACTGGTTTTCTTGTAATTAACCTAATTTTTTGTTGTAATCAGGTAATTAAATAATTGTATATTTTTTATTGTAAGATTGGCTTGCGCTTGACGATAATCATGCTTAGTAAAAAGCAATGTTAAGGTCTAGGTCAGAGCGTGCTTGCCTAGAAGATGCTTATTTACACGACAAGATTAAAAGTGGAGGTGTGACACTTACTGTTAGAGCGAGATAGCTAAATGCATTTAAGCTACGAATTTTGAGAACGTGACAAAATGATTATGTTTTGTCCTTATCACCGTGGCCACTTTTTTTTGTTTGCCAAAATTTATTTGTACCTACATGAGATTTTGGCAAACAACGTGATGTGAGGTTCTGTTGACTCAAGTATTTTAAATAAATAATTGATTCGTTTTGTTGTTTTTTGTTTTTGAAGTTATTGTGCAATGGTGGGTTGCAGTATACTAGGCTACAATAGCCCAAGCGAACGTAAAATAGACGGAATAAAATTTCACAAGTAAGTACCTCTGCTTGAGAGAGAGGGACTGAGGGGGCCACGTTAGTTGCATATCTGGTACGAGTATATCTGTGCTTCGTATACATATCTGTGAAATTTCGACTACGTACGGGTGTCTGCAGACCTTGGTGACACTTGGCGATGCCTTACGATACCCTGTGTTTCGTTTGATGTCGTCTGTCTACCTAAAAGGGGTCTTGTAACGCTGCATTTTCCGATGCGAAACCGCAGTATTTGAAGATGTTAAGGCGAGTCACCGAGGCGGGCAGCGCGGCTTTGAAGTAAACCGCTTGGCAACGTTCAAATTCTGTGTTTCAAACGTTAAATTTGAATTTAATAAATTATAGAAGTCCTGTTGAAAACCAAAATTTAGCAGGTTCTCTGTAGTACTTAAAGACAAATATTTCCATATAAAAATTATTTGCCAAGTCAGAAATTTTAATATTAAATAATTCATTTTAGACTTTTATTTCGGCTTATTTCAAGATTTTATTTGATCGAGTGAAATACTTCCTATTGTGTATCAAAGTAGCACATTCTTTAGACAATGTCTTTAGGTATATTGTTTATTTTTAGCAAGGCCATTATTTAATAGTAAATACCTAAAATTATTATTATTATTTATTTATTATTATTATTATTTATTACCTAAAATATTTGATCTAGCAAACCAGTTTTTTCCGCTTAGCCTCGGTGACTCGCCTTAAAACCTTGCTTAAAACTCAAACTTATATCTAACATTAAGATCAAATTCTTACAGAAAGAAGCCTATTATTCAAAGACAAAAGTGCGAACGATAACCACCTGTTTGGGAGCAACGAATACCGATATGATTTCTGAAGTACGAAGCTTTGATGAGGAACTGGCACGGAACATGAAGACTATAATGAAATATGACCCATTACAAACGTAGGTTACCCATTAAAACCCCTGCTTTCGTGATTCCTTTCGTCAAAGGTTGTCTGGAAGAGATCACTTTAACGATAAGGCCGCCGATTAAGATCCTTGTATGTTTTTTTTTAATATGTTTACTTTGTGTTGTATGCAATAAAGTATAAAACAAAATAAAAATAATAAGGTTGGTTCAAGGCATAGGTATATTAGCAAAGCAATCTGCAAACCGGATATAAAATTTGGGGCATGACGAGAATTCGCGTCGTGCATAATTGGTTGCAAAAATCAGACTTTCACTTTCTTGCTTTCTACAAATCCGTAGAATATATGCGTATTATTATTGTGATATGGAATCCTTATATATACATTATAATCTCATGTTTAGAGGGGTTTATTTATAGCGCGCTCCATATAAACGTCCTTTACTTTACTCTCATTTGAATACTAACTAAACTCAATATAGACACCTCTAAGAACTAATCTGTGTCTGTGGTTTGCCAAATTTCCATTAAAATATTTAGTTTCAAAGTTACATAGGCTCAAGGATTTACTTTTACTTGCAAACTACATACAGGGTGTAACCAGAACGCTAGCAAAATGGTAGACAGGTGATAGTACTGATAGTAGACACAAAAAACGCGTTTTTTTTTTTTAAAAACCTGTGATTTTGTAAAATTTTACGATATATTGCAAATAAAACATCTGACTGACGCCAGTGGTCAACGAAGGTGGCGTAAGTAGGCCACTCAGAGGCAACGCAGCGTCACAGGCGGGGCATTGACCTGAGTTTTGCACGATATACATTGCGGGTTTGAAAAATACTAAATCACTAAAACTACAAAACGAGGCAAATGGTTATTGGTACCTATATATTTATGGTACCGATAAACTTCATTGGGTAGGCGATGGTGAATCTGACCGTTTGCGAAGCTGTCGCCATCAACTTCGTATTCCATTCCATCGCACTGCCGCATTTAGAGGTTCATTTACGTACTCCACCACTAAATGTTGGAATAATATCCCCCCTCCAATAAGGAATTTAAAAAGTAAATTTTCATTCAAAACAAAATTGAAAAAATTCCTTTTGGATAAACAGATAGAATTTCAGGATCATGTGGCGGAGTACTCCTTTTTGTAACAAGATTTAGGTTACATCATAGGCATACCTTATACATGTGCATAGATGTGTCCAATTATATATATATATATAAGTAAGTATAATATGTGTGAATTTGTATATATTATTAACATATAGAATAGATAGATTAGATAAGTACAATTAAAATAATTCCGTGGCGCCACCCGAATCAGAGTTCCTACTGAAAACCAGCGCTGTATGTTTTTGTACTTGTGCAAGACATATGGCATTTATGCTGAGTAGGGACCTTTTTTTTCGGGTTGTGCCACACATGACATGGTTTATTCCGGCGCTTCTTCTACTTGAGGTCTTTTGACTTTACTACTCAAGTATAAGAGGCGCCGGGATAACCTAACCTAACCAGCTAATGTCCAGCTGGTAATGTGTGGTACAGCCTTAAAAAATAAACGTTTTTCTTTCTTCTTTCTTTCTTTACCTATTGGGTTGCAGTTTAGGTAGTAGGTATAACAATAATGCTAAGTTTTTGCTAGCGTTCTGGTTACATCCTGTATTTTCCGGAAATCTGGCAAACCACAGACACTATAATATTAGTTTTTAGAACGTGTCTACAATCTGTGTCTATTCAAATGAGAACCAATATAGGTACTTCATAGTATTGTGAAGAGCGCTGGGGATAAACTTCTGAGTGGATAGTTGCTTATGTGACGTATATCGTGGCTTATTCCATTATATTATATTTTTTTTTAATTTACAGAGCCGAAGAAGCAGCAAAAGGAGTTGTAGAGGCATATAAACGTGGCGGTAGTGGCAGCACATGGCTCATTTGGTGTAAAGTACAAGACATTACAGACAGAGTAAATAAAGGATACGAAAGTATGGCTGGAGACATATTCGACTGATGTGATGCGAAAATATGATACCTACATTATTGTAATATTATAAATAATATAAGTAGTTATTTAAGTGTTTTCCCAGTGCAATATATTTAAGGAAAAAAGAAATGAAATTTTATTGATGATTGATCTAAAGATTAATTAAGTCTGTGCCTTAAAAGATGTACTTAGATGATGGTGCAATGTCGCCAATTTGTTTTATTTATAGACTTAGAGCCTGTAAGGAGACCTTCGTTATTTTATAAAGTCAGAAAGGAACGATCAGCGACTATGAAGTTTGGATCATGGTTACTTTGGCAGATAACAAGTATAATTAAGACGTATAAAATCTTTCGTCAAAGTATATTAAATTTTTAATATTTTCTTCGGAAGATCATTAAAAATGACGTCATGTATTGCCAGAAACAGTACCGTGGCAACTCCTTGCCAGACACCCAATACAGAACAGAAGTTTAAGGGTTGACTTCCCAAAAAATCCTTATGTTGAAAAAACCTACTGTCAACAAGTTTCTACCCCAGTAGTTGAGGCTGTGCGTTGATAGATCAGTCAGTCTTCAAGGTCAAATCTTTTTATCACTCAGAGATAATGTAGATATATGTATGTACGCGACAGGTCGAGATCGGGGTGGGGACGTTCGGTGCAGTATAGCGTGAGTGACGTGCGGGTGTGCGGGGCTTCCCCCCGCCTCACACCCCATTGCCATCTCAACCAGTCGCGTAGGTACTATACCTGCCTATCAGTGAAAGAATTTTTAGGATCGGATCATAAGTTCTGGAGATCATCTTCTACATACAAATTCACAAACAAAACTCTTTATAATATAAGTGTCACTACCCAGTCACTAAACGCGAAAGTGTTTGTTTTGTTAGTATGTTCTTTAATTAGGTACCTACCTACGCTGCGACGTGACGGGGCAACAGATCAACGTGGTTTTTTGCAAAGACCTGTAAAGGATTTAAAAGAACCTAAACGCACGCGGGCATTAGCAAGTAGATTATAGCTAAAGATAATGAACATTTCAATAATAACGACAAGTATAATGTAATCTGGACAGATAGTACGTTACGTATCTATACAAAAGTCAAATAGACCGCAAGTTCCTTACGATGCATGAATGCTCTAGCTAATTATTACTTACTTATTTATTTTCCTGTGCACTAAGTAGACATCCCCCACCTTAATATAAGCGTTCTGCGTTGCGTTCAGCATTTCGCGTTTCGTCTTCGCAGTCGCTTTTACTTTTTGTGCGTAATTTGACGCCCTAGAATAAATTAAGTGATGTTCAGTTTAAAAAATAAAGTGGCGATCGTTACTGGTGGTGCAAATGGGATCGGTGCAAGTATTGTGAGCGAATTTGTTAAGGAAGGTGTAAAGGTATGCCCTGTAAATAAAATCGTTTTAAACTAATAATATTATAACGGGTAAGTGTGGATGTAGGAGATAATCTCCGGAACTAATGATCCGATCGCAAAATTTTTTCACTGATAGATAGCTACTATCCCTGAGTGCTATACGACGCAGTAATGTCATGGGCAAAAGCTTGCAAAATATAAAATGAGAAACTGACTAACAAAGAACGCATAGCCTAAGCCGGTGGAAACTGACTATTTTCGAAATTTTCATGCAACCTGCATGAAAAATTTCGAATTTCTCTTTGTAATGTAGATTCTGCACTAAGAAGAAAAGATTCTGACAACGGGATCCTCGAACGGGACGCGAAGTTGCAGAAATTAGCTATTATATCACTACTTTAAGCCACAGATTACGAATTTAAATGAAATAAAAAATAAATATTATGTAAATTCATAAACGATAGGCCACCTCTTCTCACAGTTTCGTAGACATTACTCCTGAAGAAACAAGATTGAGATTTAGAAGTTTATAACTCGAATTATATAATGTTTGAATGTCGTGAGCAATATAGTGCGCCAAATCGGTTTAGCTAAATTAATAAAAAATCCGTCGCAAATTTAGAAATAGATTTATATGAATTGAATCTAAAAACAAACTAGGTATTTAACATGAAACATTAAAGATGCAAGAGAGCTTCCTTCCAGTACCTAAGCCTTTTTTTTATTTCCAGTACGTAGCAATTATCGACATAATAGAGGATGCCGGAGCAGCACTTGAAAATGAATTACAAACCAAATATGGCGAAGGAGTTGTGCGTTTCTTTAAATGTGACGTCACTAAAGCAGAACAGCTATATGATGTTTACAATAAAGTTATAGAAGATCACGGATATATTGACATAGTTGTAAACAATGCTGGCATAGCAGATGAATCTAGTGATAAATACAGATTGCAAATAGACGTGAATTTTGTAAGTGTCGTTAAATTAATATTATTATTGAAACTATTAAATGCTAAACCAAAATGTTTCGCGTCTGTAAATCGACGTTATTGAACATGCAAAAAATCTTCTACAACAGCAAAAAGAACAACAAGCTCGCAAAAAGTCACTGAAAACAAAAATCTGAAACCACTTGCATTTCCACTAGAGTCTACAGCAAATGCAGGAGAAACAAGCGATATGCACGTCACCACCTTGCTAGGTGTATCACACGACACGCATCTCATCACTCAATATCTTCCAAGATAGGTTCTTTACAACGTACGATTCACTCCGGCACCGAAGTAGATACTTTGAGACTTTGGAATAATTTTACTATCGTGTTCTTTCTTATGTATCATGGATTATGACTTCCGCTAAACAACACCAGTTTCTATCTAACCCCAAGAAGAAAATATTAACTCACAACTAATATAATAATTTAATGTGAAGTATTAATGTTCCGTTTACCGTGGAGACCCTGGGGCCATGGAGTCTTAGCGCAAAAAAAAATTACGAGAAATGTCATCGCTATTAATAGCCTTATCTGGTGACAGAAAGGCTGGCTCATTTTTTGCGCAATGGATCAGCCTGGCTGTCCAGCGTGGAAATGCAGCCAGTATTCTTGGCACCATTCCACGCGGGCATGATTTGTATAGTATTAGATAAGGCTAGCTTTAAGTTTTATTGTATTAAGTTATATAATATTTTAATGTGAAGTATTAATTTTTTTAGACGGCGATAGTGGCTTCATCGTTTAAAGCATTAGAGTTGATGAGGGTAGATCGTGGAGGCAATGGCGGAACCATCATCAACGTGTCATCCATAGTTGCTCTTTCTCACGAAATTGGTCTACTCCCTGTGTATGCTGGCACTAAGAGTGCTATTCTTCAGTTCAGTTGTCGTCTTGGGGTGAGTTTACATTAAGAGCGATCACGCAGTCATTCGATCCGAGTCCGTGAAAACACGTTCCTTTTTGTTTTACGAACTATTTGTATGGTAGGTACCTTATGACATATTATGTCCTAGATATTTTTTTTCCGTATTTTCACGGATTCGGATCGGATGAGTGCGTGATCGCTGTTAATGTTCATGATCTAATCATCGAATAAAGAGTCATTCTAGGTAAATCATCAAATTCACATTTCATGCACATATTTGTGACATATTTTATTACCAGACTTTGTCCGCGTGGATTTAGATTTTTTAAATCTCGTGGGAACTCTGATTTTCCGCGATGCAAGAGCTACGTCTGTACCAAATTTCATGTAAATCGGTTAAACAGATGGGCCTTCAAGAATCCTGTAGGAACTCTTTGATTATACGAGATAAAAAGTAGCCTATGTCCATCTCCGGGATTTAAGCTAACTCTGTTCTAAATTTCATCAATATCAGTAAAACTGTTGGGCCGTGAAAGCTAACAGACAAACAGACACTGTCGCATTTATAATATTAGTATGTGTTTCAGATGGAAGAAATGTATTCGCGAACAAAGGTGCGTGTACTGACTATGTGTTTTGGAGAAACAGACACAAACATTTTGAAAACATGTAAAAGTTTTGAGGATAGAACTACAGAGATTATAAGGGAATATTTTACAACAAGTATAGCACAATCGTATGTACTTACCATTTTTTTAGTTACCAATATTTTGATTAAACTGAAATTAAAAAAATAGATGCGACGGTGCAGTCCACAATATTTTGTGAAATAAATAAAATTATCATCATCATCATTAACCGTTATCCAGGTCACATTCCACCATGCCAGCCAAGTTCTGATTGGCAGACTTCACGCATGCAGGTTTCCTTACGACATTTTTTCCAGGATGTTAAAACAATCATGAAATTTGGCAGGTAGCAAAGGTCTTATAGCATAAGTAAAAGAAAAAAATTGTAAACCGTGAATTTGTGGTTCCATCACAAAACAAATTAATAAAAACTGTTACGGAACCCTTCGTATGCGAATCCGACTCACACTTGTTAGCTTATTGAAGTTAGTTTAATGAATTAGACAATATTTGACTCATCCGATGTCACGCGATCTGTGGCGGTGATGCCATCTTGAATCGATTTGTATAAATACCGGTGTTTGAAGGTTTTTAAGCCAGTCTCGTTCCGACTCGAGACTCGACGACTATAAAATAGGTACTTTTTGTGTTTAGGTTGCTATTTTGATAATGTGGTTGCAATAGCAAATGTGCCCTAATCAGGTTAATATTGCAGTTAGGTTATTTTAAAGATTAAATCTCTCGATAAGCCTCTACGCGTTGTGATCTATATCCACGTGCAAGCTTTATATGAGGGAACATTTTGATAACTTATAAAATTAGTTAAATTTAACCTGCTTTTCTGACTTACGCTTAAACACTTGACCGTTTTTTTCAGGTCTGAAGCAGCGGCTCAAGGGGTGGTGCAAAGTTACAAAACTGGAAAAAGTGGAAGCGCGTGGCTGATTGATAAGAACAGTGCTTTGGATATAACCGATAAAATAAAAAAGGCTAATGAAATAATGTCTTCCGACGTCACTGTTTAGTCAAACCAAAGATATGATGATAAGTAATGATGGCGGTTTGTAGAACAATCGCAGTGGTCGAAGACATCAGCTTCAAACTATAAATCAGCCCTGTGTTGTGTTACGACACCTTGTTATATTGATACCTGACCTGCGATCGTTGCGATATTATAATCGTTGACAGACTTGGTACCTACCACACGTGCTAAGACTGTGATGTTGACTTCAGATATTTTTTAATTTTTTTTTAAAATAATATTAGCCATGTTAAATGACTAATATTCCCCATTCCCCTCCAACTAAGCGTCAGGCTTGTGCTAGGAGTAGGTACGACAATAGTGCAACGGGCGGGATTTGAACCGTCGACCTTTCGGTTTGAGGCTCTGAAATCTTAATTGTTGTAAATTTTTAGTGATAAAAATAAATACAGCTATTTTATTATGTTTTAAGTTTTTTCTGTAACCAGTGGTATCATAATAATTGTTATCTTATTGTAAATTATAGTTATAAAAATAAATACAGCTACTTTATTATGTTTTAAATTTATCTTATTGTAAATAATTATTATACTTATAAAAATAAATACAGCCGATATGTTTTAAGTTTTTTCTTTAAGCGGTGGTATCATCATCATCATCATGACCAACCCATCGCTGGCTCACTACAGAGCGCTAGTCGCCTCTCACAGTGAGAAGGATTTTGACCATAGTCTACCACGCTGACCAAGTCCGGATTGGCAGACTTCACACATCTTTGAGAACCCACCCATGGCCCCACCAACCTTGCGGTTATATGGGCCGAAACGCGGGAGGGCGCCCGTTCGGTACTTGCTCGTGGCTCTTTACACCTTTGAGAACACTATGGAAAACTCTCCGGCATACAGATTACAGGTTTCCTCACGATAGCTGTGATAAGCTATGATAGCCTAGTGGTTAGGAAGTCCGCCTACTAATCGGATGTCGGTTGTTCGATCCCGGGCACACCTTTAACTTTTCGGGGTTAAGTATGTGCGTTTTAAGTAATTAAATATCACTTGCTGTAACGGTGAAGGAACCAGTGATATACGAAGACATAAATAATCACCCCTTGTGTTACGATAATAATTGATAATGATAACTGCAATCTTTGCAATATTGCAAGCGTTAACATACTTGAGACTACTCGCGCCAAAACTGCGATGTTAATTTTATATTTAAAATATAAGCTATGGTTAATAATTGTTGTCAATTTTACTTTTTTTCTGAAATCATTTTCGTTATATAAGTCCCGCAAATTGCTATTGCGCTAGAACCATGTCTCATTAACATCGAAATGACGTCATTTTGACGTCCTTTGACGTATATTTAAGTAAAAATATACCATCAGCTCGAAGCTTCAGTCTAGTGATGACGTCACTAAAATGGCGGCCACGCGCAATAGCAATTTACGGGTCTTATAGATAAATTCATAAGACCCATAGACCTATAAATACTAAGAAATATATGAAACTTTCATCTTTCGTTCGCAATGTAAATGTGTTTGTTAGATACTATTGAAACTCCTGGCAGGAAAAGAAAGCAAATACCTACCTAGGTACTTGTGATAATGACACGAACGCGAGTTATCAAATAAATAAATAAATAATTCTTTATTTGGGACAAGAGCGACACAGTACAGAGTAAGAAAGTTACAAGCAACAAACAAATCACACAACAATTTTGTGATTACTTTGTCTTTCAACTGAGAGGACCAGGCAAATATGGTGGTGCTATTTTCAGTCAAAACGCAGTACCTAGGTAGGCAAAAAAAGTTTCAAATTAAAGACCGGACACACATCATCTGTGATATGAAAAGGTTTAAAATCTAAATATATAAAAGGAAAAGATGACCGACTGATCTATCAACGCACAGTTCAAACTACTGGATCGGGCAGAAAGGCATGCAGATAGCAATTATGATATGACCTAGGCATCCGTTAAGAAAGGATTTTAGAAAATTCTAGCCCTAAGGGGGTGAAATAGGTGTCTGAAATTTGTGTAGTCCACGCGGACGAAGTCGCTAGTATATTCTAAAGGCAAAAGGCATAACATAACTTGTGAAAGAAAGGTAACTTTTATAGTAAGATTTTCATTTGAAAAAATTCAACACAACGGAATATGCGACAGAACACCTTATAGAAAATTACAAGCAAAAGCGTGAGATATGCATAATGGTATAAAAGTATAGCAAGGCAGAATAGCAATATTATTATCATGTTAGACAATATCGATACGTACATAATAATCTAATTCTATTCTAAGTAATACGAGATCTCCATAAAAGTAGGATTCCCCATGCAAAAAAGAATCCAGGTCAAGACCAATAAAATTAATCTATGATCTAGGTACCTATTCATTACGAATCTGATAGGGCCTCACCCTATCCTATTCGTAACGAATTCGTTTGAAAAGTTAGATACCTACTTGTATTCGTGCTTCTTGATTCAGTTATAGTACAGTTCAAATAACCATATGAGCTTAATATGAGGTAGTGATTTCGAAATTACAGACAGACACTTTAATTTTATTTTTAAGTAGTATTAGTATAGAGTATCTAATCTAAATATAATAATATTTTGAAAGGATAGGTGCGTTGATCTATCAACGCACAGTTCAAACTACTGGATGAATCGGGTTGAAATATGGCATACAGATAGCTATTATAAGGTAGGCATCAGGTGAGAAAGGTTTTTTTTAAATTCAACTCCTAAGAGGGTGCATTAGGGTTTTGAAATTTGTGTAGTACACGCGGACGAAGTCGTGAGAGCTAATAATAATTAGCCTTGACGTGGTTGGATGTTTGGAATACCTAAAATCCGTAGTAGCTGTTTGTACAATATTTCGTTGAACGTGTTTGATTGTGGCAATCAATGTCATTGCCACTAACACTATGTACCGTTATC
Organism: Maniola hyperantus; assembly: GCF_902806685.2. Taxonomy (NCBI): domain Eukaryota; kingdom Metazoa; phylum Arthropoda; class Insecta; order Lepidoptera; family Nymphalidae; genus Maniola; species Maniola hyperantus. The sequence continues at coordinate 13,592,255 of NC_048538.1, read as the reverse complement.
TTTGTTAGTTATTATGAAGAGGAAGCTGCAATGTTTTGTTTAATTAATTATTTTTATTTGATGTTCTCATCTTAATAGAATAGAATTTATTTTATTCCCGTTGACTTATTACAAGTGCTTTTGAATCGTTAACTAGTTTAATTTACCGGTTTATACTGGTTTGGAATGCCGCATTTTATTATAGGCGTTTCAAAAACAATTGAATTTAAAAAAATACGCACCTACCTGTAAAACTGTATCACAAAAAAAACATTTAAATAGATAATCTTTTTTATAATATTTTGTCAAAAATTTAAGGTAAAACCCCGACGCAAAAACCCTTTAAAAAGAAAAAAATATATACGAGTATACATAGGTAATATTGGTCCTTTAATAATATTTTAATCCAAGCATCGGCGATTCGGGGAGCCCTAAAATTATTCATTGGGCAGACGTACCATGCCGGGAATCGAAACCAGGACTGCCAAACTCAGTTATTCCTATCTGCCACTACATTCGTGCCCCCATTGCATTTGCTCTGATTCCCAAAACTGCCCTAGATCGAAAGTTTTGCCTTTTTGGGAAGGCAGAGATAGTAAAAAATTTTACTCCCCTAACAATACTTCAATGCTCTCAAATTAGAAATTTTCAAAACCTTGAACAAAATAAATCGTACATAAGTCCACGACAGGTTGAGATGGCAATCGGGATATGAGGCGGGGGGACGCCTCGCACACTAACACGTCACTCACGCTCGCCCGCACCGGGTTAGCGCGGGGACTGTGCGGGTGTGCAGAGCGTTCCCTCCCCGATTGCCATCTCGACTAGTCGCGTACTATAGGTACATAGTACAAATCATTTATTAATAGCAATAGGAAACAGATGTAGTTACGATTTCATATATTAACATAACAACAAAATAGCGTAAAACGAATAATGTGAGTGTCCTGTCTGTTGCAACGTACGTTTATCACATCCTTGCAACACGGACAGTTGGCGCTGGTGTGTATCTGTGAACGGACGAATATGTTTGACGTGAAGGACAAAGTGTTTTTGATAACCGGCGCCGCTTCGGGCATCGGCGCTGGTGTGACCCGTACTTTACTGGATAGAGGAGCCAAGGTATTCTTTTTAATTTTATTTAATGTAATTTTAATTATTAATTATTATACAGCCATATATGCTGACCGAGGTAACTGCGTTGTTATGTAAACTGCAAATACATACAGGTAAAATTTACATAAATTAAATTATCTCAAACATTTATCACTATACTTAAATGCAAAAGTGTGTTTGTTTGTTTGTTGGGTTGTCCTTCAATCACATCGCAACAAGGCATCGACGTGGTTTGTACAAGTTTATAGATAAAACCCTGAAAAGTTACATACTACTTTTTCTGTCGGGAAAATAGACGCCTCCTTCGGGATGGCATGCTATTTTTCACGCCTTTGCAGACCAACGGATTCTCGAGACTTTACGCATGGGTATATTTTAAATTAAAAAATAATAATTGAGACAGTGACATAGTCTTTTCATCTCGGAAAACAAAGAGTTCCCACGGAATTAAAAACACGAAGTTGCGGGCTCATCTTATCTAGTAGGTATAAGCATAGCCAGTTCTCCTCACAGGCTGGTAAAATAAATAATCTAATAACCAAGCCATTTTTTGAATTTCTCATCATCTACAATACGGGTTGAGGACATTCGTTCACTTTTAAAAATGTTAGCCAACCATGTGGTTAACCTCGTCTAGTTCAACGCCACCTAATCGGTGCTTTCAAATGTTTCAAATAGATCCCTTTTACTAGTTAATGATTAAACCTGTATCAGTAAGGTTTTATAAGATAAGGCGCGAGACCCACAGCAAAACAATTAATAAAATTCATAATCCACGGCCCATACTGGTGAAATACTCGGTATATCAACATCGAAACCAGAAATCTCATACCCGAACAACTAACTATAGCGTGATTTTTAGGGCTCCGTACCTCAAAAGGAAAAAGAAACCCTTATAGAATCACTTTGTTGTTGTTGTTGTTGTTGTTGTTGTTGTTGTTGTTGTTGTCTGTCTGTCAAGAAACTTATAGGGTACTTAACGTAGACCTAGAATCATGAACGGCAGGAAGGTACGAATAGGTCTTATAGTAGACATGAGGGGAAAAATCTGAAAACCGTGAATTTGTGGTTACACCAAAAGAAAATATATATAATCTGTGGGTAGAATAAAGAATTCAGAACGCACAAATACTGTGGGATCGAGGACGACGCCTATTTAGGTATGTTATAATGATAATGATAATGGTGTAAATAGTGGTACGACTGTTAATAATTAATATCTAGACGTCGCGCGTCGCGTCAGTCGTGACCAGTGTTTCCATATGTAAATTGAGAATTACCGTGTTCAAGGGTTAAAATTACGGTGTTTCTAGATTAAATTACGGTGGATTAGCTAAAAGAATACCGTGTAAATTACCGTGTCATTTTTAAAAGAAAAAACGTCACGAATTAGCTTTTTAATCAGCTATTAGCTTTTTAATCAGCTATTAATATTATTCTGAATCTGACTCTCCTAGCATAGCAATATCTTTTTCATATACGGATTTATTCATATTAATATTTTGTTAAATCTCATTAGTTTTACATTTTACTCTTTCCTAATTGCTTGAATAAGGACGAAATACTACTATTACGCAGTATATTATGAATTTTTAACGTGATTTTGTATAACGGTGACACGGTCAAGGTAATGGCCATATTACCTTGACGGTAGATTAGGGCTGAATTACGGTGCATCTACGGTAATTACCGTGTACATGGAAACACTGGTCGTGACTCACGATGCTCACGAGGCGTGAGCATCTTCGCGCCGTAAAAATGTAACAGATAAGTGGGTATGTGTAGACAGACATCCTTTCGCATTTGTAATATTTAAGGATCTATTAGAGTAGGTAGGGTTTAAAAAAAATGAATATTAGCCATGTTAAATGACTAATATTCCCCTTTCCTCTCCAACTAAGCGTCAAGCTTGTGCTCCTAGCAGTAATAGGTACGACAATTATTATAGTGCAACGGGCGGGGTTTGAACCGTCGACCTTTCGGTTTTCAGTCCACTCCTTTACCCGTTGAGCTATTGAGGCTTATATTGAGGGATATGGATATACTTATATTGGATTAACACGGCAGTTGGGATACTGTAGTCTGTAAGTGATATTATTATTAGGACCGCATAATGTAATACAGTTTTTCATTCAACATAGTCCACGCAATAGGTTAAAAATAGGTTTAACAATAAGACTTATCTTTACATACTTGGCTAGCATATACTTGAGTCTTGAAATAATATTTAACAACGACTAGGTACAGCATTATATTTACATTTCGTATCAAGTATTAACACTTGGCAAAGTTATGAATTTATCAAGATTGAGTAGATAACTTTGTGTCATGGAATCATATAGGATAACTAGCTTATGCTCGCGATTTCGTCCGCGTGGACTACACAAATTTTAAAAGCTATTTCACCCCCTTAGGTGTTGAATTTTCAACAATCCTTTCTTAGCGGATGCCTACGTCATAATAGCTATTTGCATACCAAATTTCAGCATTTCAGCCCGATCCGTACCGTTGCCCTGTGCGTTGATAGATCAGTCTATGAAATTCTCCAGTAATAACTATAATCATCCTGTTAGAAATTGCTGCCGTGCAGACAGAAAAGAGTTGATTGACGTTTTGTTTTTTTTAATAATGGAGCAATTTCCGAGGAAGTGGGAGAAAAAGTAATTTTTGGAGTGACCCGATTATAAGCACAACGACGACGACGGCATCATGGCTATCAATCATGGTCATAATTTACTTAGACTAACATAGACCCCTTTTCCTTTTTCCAGAACATAGCAGTGTTAGATGTCAATAAACAAGCCGGAGAGGATTTTGCAAAGGAGCTTAACACCAAGCATGGAGCCCAGAAAGTTATATTTATCAAATGCGATGTTGCTACTAGTGATTTGGATGAAGCTTTTGATGAAACCGTCAAACAATTCGGTTATATCGACTGCGTTATAAACAATGCTGGACTAATGAATGATCATCCTGATATATATGAGAAGGAGATGTTAGTGAATGTGGTAAGTAAAATAAATAAGCTGACGCACAGAATGGTATAATTGCACGAAATAAAATTTTACATCATCATCAACATCAACCGATAGACGTCCACTGATGGACATATAGATCTCTTGTAGGGACTTCCACACGCCACGGTCTTGCGCCGCCTGAATGCAGCGGCTCCCTGCGACTCGTCTGATATCGTCCATCCACCTAGTGGCGGGGTCTTCCAACGCAGCGCCTTCCGGTGCGAGGTCGCCATTCCAGCACCTTGAGACCCCAACGTCTATCGGTTTTGCGAACTATTACTCTAAAATTTTATAGGAAGAGCAAAAACTGAAAAAAAAAAACTTTAATTGTACCGTTTTGATCGAAGTCACGAACTTTTACTTTGATTTAATTTGACTAGCACTGTGTTAGGCCGTTTTGCTTGAAAACGAGTTCAAGTTTGTATTTAGTGATCAAAATCATGAACTTTGGACTCAATTTCAGTACAGTTTTAGGCTATTTTGCTCGGAAATGATTCAGATTTGTATGCAGATTGTCAAGAAGTCCGGATTATAGAAAAAAACCGGCCAAGTGCGTGGCAGGCTACGGGCAGTGTAGGGTTCCGTATTTTTTCCGTAATTTTTGAAAAATGCATATCAGCATGCATATAAGCTATCGGCATGCCCAGCCCGATCCGTCCAGTAGTGTTTGAGCTGGAGTTGTTGATAGATCAGTCAGTCAGTCAGATTTTCATATTATTTAGATACTTAAGTATGATATTTTGTAAGTAAAATAAGATTGTTTGATTTAATAATTTTTTTACTTATCTTTTCAGTCAGGTTTAATAAAGGGGTCCATGAAAGCGTACAATTTAATGCGAAAGGACAGGGATGGGAGAGGCGGCACGATTATCAACATTTCCTCTATAGTGGCGCTGATTCAAACCCCTCTTCTGCCCATATACAGCGCGACAAAGAGTGCTGTACTTCAGTTTAGTAACTGTCTAGGGGTAAGTTTACATAAGACTTACACAGGGAGAACTCTGATGGAGTAAGAGCCCGCAGGGGCCAGACCTTCGTTATTATATAAAAACTGAAAGTTTCTCTGCGTATTGTCCCCTACACAGGGAGGAACGATCAGCGAATATAAAGTTTGGATCATGGTGACTTCGGGAGATAACAGGTAACCAAGGTAACGTAAGAACGAAAGCCACCATAATCCAAACTTAGAGAGGAGACCAGTCCTCAGTAGTGAGCCGGCGATGGGTTGGTCATGATGATGACTAATAGTCTTTAAAAAATTAAATTGCATCACATAGTTGATTTAATAGGCAGGTTGCTATTATCATAAATGGTATGAATAATATGATGATTGCGCTCAATAAAAGTACAGTATAACCATGACAATCCAAATAGTTACATTTACCTACATATTAAGAAATAATGCAAGTAATCAAACTGTAATAAAGCTTTTGGTTAGAACTATTGATGTGTTAGAATTTAGAAAATATATAGATGATGCATGACAATGCATCATTTACCGATCTATATTATCGCACTCTGTTCTTCTTAAAAACAGTTTTCTGAAACTAAGAAAAACTGTTTTTTATAATCTACAGAGGATATTGTCAAAATTATTAAAAAAAAAAGAGTTATTCTGCTTTGAATAACACTTAGTACATAAAGTACCTACTACACAACAGATAATAATCGTATCAGTGATCAGAAACTAAGGCTTAGGTATAGAAATGCGATGTTTTTGAGTTGAAAAACTTTTGATCTAGGGGATTATCTTAACTTCAATTATTGTTCATGGAAGTTGTGTTGGATCAAAAATAACTTAGTAGCCATAGCAATTCTGAGATATCCACCCATCACATGGATAATATTAGAGTTTTTTATCATAAAGAGTACTTACCAATTATAATAATAGAAAACAATATATTATATTCTGCGTGTACATATTCCTAGGTACTTAGTTGGCTAATGATTTTGATTGCGTATTATTTTATTTAAATGGGTGCCGCTAACATTGCAAAACTAAAACCGATTATTATAATGACGGCCAAAGTAAGCTTAAAACTATTACATATACTACTTCATTTATAGGTGTATTACTTATATACTTACGGGCGGGCGAGTCCAAAGATTATTCACATTATTTGCTTATCGAAGATCATAATATTATAGAAGTTGTAAAAGTCAGTCAGTGGACAATTCTTAAATCCAATTAAGTATAAATATTCTTAAATCCAATTAAGTATAAATATTCTTAAATGCAATTAAGTATAAATATTCATAAATCCAAATAAGTAAGGTACGCGGCAGAAAATAATGTAGGTAAGTACACCAGCCTTTAGGAGATAGCAGATTTGTAGAGCATTGTCTCTGTCGTTGAGACAGACCAAACGTCATTAGGTAGGTATGAGTGTTTCAAAAGTAGGAACTTGTAAAAGAAAAAAAATGGTTTATTTTTTATTTTTATTAGTGACAGAGACAACACTCTACAAAGCCGAAATGTCATCCTAAAGGCCGATGTACATTACTTGCTGGCTCAGTCGAAGTAAGTCCGACTAGTTTCGAACCCTACTTAGTAAGTAGTCGGGCTTACGTCGGCGAATCACGTGAGTTTAGTCGTTAGTTAATGTTAAATGCGATTTTTTTAAAGATGGAGCAGAATTACTCTCGGTCAGATGTTCGCGTGATCGCTATTTGCTTTGGAATTACCGATACCAATCTGATAAGAGGACGGATCGGTTGTATCGACGAAGGTGTGGAAGAGAGAATGATGGTTGCAATCAAGAAATTCCCTGCTCAATGGTAAGTTCAGTTAACTGTGTTGTTGTCACAATGGTACTGATTCTGAGCACACCTAAATTTTAGAGTATTCGCATTCACTTCTTACTAATGTAATGTGAAAAGGACAGATACAGTGAGACAGAATTTAGAGCAGTCAAAGCTCGTGACTTTAGCTGCCAATCGCGAACCTTATTGTTTAAGTTTGTAGCGTGTAGGGGTGCTTGTGATCGGTATAAAACTAAGCACCACGCGGGGAGGCTCTCTTACCATGTCCTTAATGGGGACATGGTAAGAGCTTCCCCGCGTGGTGCTTTGGTGGTTTGATAGATCCAGCCGCGAAAATTCAAATTTTAGTTAGTTTTTCGGAAATAGTAGACTAATCATACATCGAAGGCTTATGGTAATGAGTTTTGCGGGCATAACATTCATGCATGATCTACATGTTTTTCCATAAAAACTTTAGTAAAAAATACTCATTTACCTACTTCATATTTGTGCGAATCTGGGAAAATTCAGAAAATTATCGTTCAGGAACAAATATGAAGTTTTTATGGAAAAACATGTAGATGCATAAATGTTATACCCGCAAAACTCATTAGTCATTACCATAAGCTTTCGATGTATGATTAGTCTACTATTTTCGAAAAACTGACTAAAATTTGAATTTTCGTGGCCGATGTATCAAACCACCTGCCAGCTTTTCTGTCGCCAGACGAGCCAATTAACCGGGGGAAAATGACATTTTTTTTCTTTCCTACAGTGTAGACTCAGCTGTTGAAGGCCTCCTGGCTGCATATGAAAAAGCTGACAGCGGCAGCACCTGGCTTGTCACAACCGATAGACCAGCTGAAGAAATTACAAATAACGTGAAGAAAGCCTTCCAAATATTAGGTCAAGGAGTATTCGACTAATATATTACAAACACGGATCAAGCAACATTTATTTTCGTGAATCGAGTGCTAATTGTAGCTAAGTTAGAGTAATATTTATTTTTATAGGAGTGCAAATAATTATACGTTTATGCCGCGACAGGCTGTGATGGCAATCGGGGTGTGAGGCGGGTGGACGCCCCGCACACCCGCACGTGACTCGCGCTCGCCCGCATTGGGTCAGCGCGGGGGCTGCGCGGGTGTGCGGGGCGTCCCCCCCGTTTCATACGGTCCCGATTGCTATCTCGACCTGTCGCGTCTACTATACCTAGAAATACCAAATAACTTATTTATGTGGAGTATACCTTAAATATTTTTTAATTAGCTAGTACCTAAGTCACATAATAAAATTTATGAGATTGTATTTTTTTGTTCATGTTACTAAGCACGGTAGGTAGGTACCTGCAATAGTTACTACCGTGATAATAAATTAATTATTCATTAATAATTATTTTACTATAAGTACACAATTTATCTGAAACGAAAGCTTTGGTATGATGGATTTTATATTTTAAATTATTATAATTAAACATGTCTCTTTTTCTAAGGGTAAATAAATATTTAATACCTACATTTATTTGACTACCTAATTTTTTTTAAATCTAAGTATAATATTTTTAAGTTCCTTTAGTTAGAATTACTTTTATTATGCTAGGTTAACGATATGCACGAATGGAACTAGTCCAATTAATAATAATTCCCTAAGTAGAATCTAATTGAGATACCTTAATTGATATCAACGGGTAAAAATAAGACAAACAAAATCATGCAGTAAATAATTTTATTTTAAAAACTTCTTATATCACCGTAACTTTTTCTCATTGATTTATTTGAAATTAGTATCTCTGCTTAAACGGCTATTTTCCATCATTATTGTCTTCCAGGATAACACCTGATTCGGATTAGTTCACTTCCATTACAAAAACCTTAGAATTTGTCACAAATGTTGGAACGTAAGGAAAATAAATCCGGAATTATCGTACGTTATGGAAGACGATATAATCCTAAATCAGCTTCACTAATCTTACATCGTATAACAAATTACAAATTATAACTTATCTATTGGTTAAAGATAGTGAACATCGTTGCCGGACCAGATCGTTTTGTACGTTTTGTATATTTCAGGCATTAGTGGGCAGATTAGTCCTAGGCCAGATTCAACGTGAACGTTCGAAATCCCCACGCATAATCGTGCCTATATATCTAGATTACTCAAACAATAAAGCACATTACATACTCACATGCTATATAATACTACTATTATCCCGATCTCTTGGTGGTTACGTTGTATATAGGTAATATGTATCGCTACATACTTATCATTCCCATATGATCTTTCTCAAATGTTACCATAAATTTTATGTTCGCCATGTTTAACACAATAGACTCTGAAATTATTACTTCGATACGAATTATTTATAAAGAACACTTTATTCCATAAATTACAAACCTACACCTCGTAAAGTTTAACAGTTTCTATAATTTTTAATCGAATTTAGAATCTATGTTGCTGCATTTACACTTGCGAGCTCGTGAAAATAATTTGACTTGCCATTACGATTATTTTAGATTTCCTTGTATAGCCCGCTCTTCACTAGCGACACACTACGAACTCGTGAATGTAGGGATGTTGCTTCCGGATGAGGGTTCCGTACTAAAGACAACGTTTTGTACGATAAATCAAAAACTATGTAAGTATTTAGTATCAAAATAAATAAAAATCTGTTTTAGAATTTCCCTTTTATATGATAGGCACCCCACTTGGTTGTTTAAAATACTAATATTTGTTCATGAACTTTTAATTTATTTTTCGTAATGTAACCATAAATTCGCAATTTTCGGATTAAGAACTACCAACGGGAAGTACAATCTAGGTTTCTTGACAGACAGACAGACAACGAAGTGATCCTATAATCGTTTTTCCTTTCGAGGTACAGAACCCTAAAAAACTCGTCAGTGTTTATGATGTCACATTTTACTAGGTATTGCATACAAGTCTTATAAATAAGTTTTAGTTTGATAAAGAGTCGCCGATTAGTAGGTAACATCCCCATTGTGTGGATGGTTTCGTGGCAGCTACTGGGATAGTACGCTGTTCACATCCCATTGGTCACATGGTTCACCAAATTGTGGGAAAATTCACGCAGTTCGTACACGAGTAAGGCACCGGCCAATAACACTAAAAATATTTTTGAGATTTTAAGCCCAAGTAGTCAAGGTTATGCGAACTTAGCCAGACGTTTTGTAGTCGAAAAGATGTAATGAAAAATGTATATAATGAGAAAGACCACAAGTGTAAATATAGCATAGAAGATTTATAATTAACTTCCACTCTAAGTCTCATAAAATTATCAATAATATCTTATTTCACACAACAAGGTGTTCTCAATAGGATCTCGATCTCTACATTCTTCTAATAGTTAACTCGACATTATAGAATTCAATAAATTTCCTTGGGAAACAAACTTTTATATCACTTTAATACATTTCTAAGATATGAATAGTTTTAATTTTATTTACAACATATTAATTTAGTTTCAGGATATTTTATACTTATATTCTTTTCGTTTAATAATAATTGATTTTGCGATATTTTATTGGAATGTACTCTAATAAATTAACATTTAGTGGCGAGTTCGTGGCCAGTAACTATATCTTCGTCAATAGACGATAAATTGTTTCAATGTAAAATAATTTTTGTAAAATCGTAATCGTTGACTAAATAATAATATCTTCAATAATTTTGTTATATTGAATATGAACATTTCGTTTATAAAATGGCAGTTAATATCACGTATACAAATTTAGGTTAACAATAGAACACAGGCAACGTCCGTTATCTTAACATAATGTAAACAAAATTATTGCCACTACGATATCTTTGTAAAGCCTATATTATTATTTTACATTATTTTATAATTATTATAATTAATGAACTTTCCTTAAGAAATTCTACGTTTAATTTATGTACAACATTTTTAAAAATCACAATCGAGTAATCAAACAAATCAAACGTTGTGCCACATGTCGATCGGCCTTAACATTCATTGTGCGTTACTGCATTAAACTGCTTTAAACCACCTTCACACTTTGTATGTACAAACTATCAACAGTATCTATCGCATTCGCAACATGAATATACATATCCATGTTGCGATAGGTAGGTATGCTATGCGTTTAAAGTAAGCATAATAACGAATTATCGCATATCTATTAACACGATCTTTAATTTATCTTTTTTTTTGATCATAATATTCATCACATTTGGCATTAGGTACCTACCTAATATTATTAACAAAATTAAGACTTATAAAATTTTACTTATATTATATATGCGAAAGTGTATTTGGTTACTGGTTTGTCCTTTAGTCATGGCGCAATGGAATAAAGAATCAACGTGATTTTTTGCATGGACATTAGGTATATTTGTATAGTTAAAGACTTGGAAAGTGACATTTCTATGCTCTTTTCTATTCCAGAAATTCCTTGGGATTTTAGTGGCTTAAATCTGCGTAGACAAAGTCGCGGGCATCATAAATTTACGCAGCACTTTGAAAACGGTTATTGTGTCCAAAATATTATGCAAATTTTCAAATAAGAACAATAATAATTTTCTTCATTTTTCACTATATTATTGTTTTAGAAAATCTTTGAGTCTCTTGGTAGGTTTTACTTTTTGGATTCGTTTGTAATTGATACGTTCACCTACACTAAGGTTTACAGTGACTCATCCAATCATTTTTCAGACATAGGTACATTGAGAAGCTGGCAAACATAACTGTGTAAATAAAAATACTTTTTTCTTTAATCCTGACGTTTTTGGTACTGATTTGGCACAGTGAGCCAAAAACGTCATTTTGAAGCAAAATGGCCTAAAAACTATATTGAATGAAATGAAAGATTAATGGTTTCGATCGGTAAATAGTGAGTACAAAATTGCTGTTGTACTCATTTTCAAGCAAAATGACCTGAAGCTGTGTTATAGAATTAATTCTAAAGTACGTGATTTCGATTAAAACAATTATTTTATTCAGTTTTTTGATCCACCTGTAAAATTAAATTTCTGGCAACGACATACACCGTATTGTTAGCCATCTTCCTAGTAAAATTATTTTACACGAATAGATAAAAACGACGGAATTGAAACCCCATCAACCGATCAACAGCAATTGGTCCAAAATGTACAATGTAATTGAAATCCAACATATTATTAATCTAATCCCTTGGAGCAATACTTTTAAAATTTTCATTAAGTAGGTACTATATAAGTCCCGCAAATTGCTAATGCGTATGACCGCCATTTTAGTGACGTCAGCCCTAGACTGAAGTTTCGAGCTGATGGTATATTTTTATTCCAGCTGACGTCAAAATGACGTCATTTCGATGTTAATGACACATGGTTCCAGCGCAATAGCAATTTACGGGACTTATAGGTACTGCTGGAGTTAGGTTACTTCAGCAAGATGCTTTTAGTTCACAGTGAAATAATAAAGGTAAAATTTTTATTATTTAATAATTACTTGAAGATGAAAACAAATAAACTATTAATAAACTTAAATCTAAAAAAAAAAAGAGTCCGGCTACTGGCTACATGCTCTTCCCTCTGCCAACCTGGGCACTCTGTTAGACCATACGACACTTTCTGTTTTGATTGGTCTTAGGCTTGGCGCCACAATAAACCAGCCTCACCGTTGCCACTGCGGTGACTGCGTTGACGCCTTCGGCCACCATGGGCTCTCCTGTTCGAGAAGCGCTGGTCGCTTCTCCCGCCATAGTACCCTTAACGACATCATCCGGAGGTCCCTTGCCACCGCCCATGTGCCAGCTGTACTAGAACCTATTGGTTTGGCACGTGGCGATGGCAAGAGACCTGATGGTATGACGCTCGTACCGTGGAAGATGGGCAGGTCGCTTGTTTGGGATGCGACTTGTGTAGACACTTTAGCTGCATCCCACATTCAGGCGACCTCCTCTATGGCGGGTGCAGCGGCCATCAGCGCCGAACAGGCCAAAAGGCGCAAATATGAAAACCTCGATGGGAGCTTCGTATTCGTGCCTTTTGGTGTGGAGACCTTGGGGCCGTGGGGCCCGGGGGCTCGAGCTCTTTTTGAAGAAATTGCGAAAAGAGTTATCGAGTCAACCGGGGACCCGAGAGCTGGCAGCTACCTTGGCCAAAGAATTAGTTTGGCCATCCAAAGGGGTAATGCTGCCAGCATCTTGGGTACAATGCCTCGCTGCGGTGGTCTCGATGAGGTTTTAGATTTAATTTAATTTATTTTAGTTTTAATTTAATATTGTTTTCTTTTTTTTTAGATTTAAGTTTATTAATAGTTTATTTGTTTTCATCTTCAAGTAATAATAAAGTAGAATAAAAATTAAAAAAAGAGAGAATGGGCAGTAAGTAAATAAATACATGTACATACTTACATACCAAAAGTACAAATAAAATATTATGTTGAGTGCTAGATCAAAGACCAAGTGAATAGCTGGATAGAATTGGGAGAGGATGATTAAGATGAACATTCACAGGCTCTGTAAAAGGTACTACTTAATTAGTCCAAAAAGACAAAAACAATGAAAGTATAACATTGAAAAGTTATTATATTCGCAATGGAGATACCTATCATAGCTCTTAGCTGCTCTAATTTAATAATCAATAAAAAGATCAGGCATCAATCCTTGCCCGATTAGATAGATCTTTAGTAAAAAAAATCTTGCTGTAATAACCCAAGCCAGCCAGCAATTTTCCTATCAATTCTTCTAACCACATACAACGCAATTGTGTATTTTCCTACTTTGAATTTGATAAATATTATTACTTTATTATAAACTAGGATAAAAATAATGACGTAGGTACGCTGAAAAAAATATTAAAATCCAACAAAGATTTACAAAGTTACAGGCATTTTAATTTTGGAGTGGGAGGGTCTTCTATCCCTTTCTCGCAAAACGAAAATTTGTATGAAACCGCACGAAGCTACTATGGCATTAGTAAGGTGTGACATCAAAATGCTATATCGCTATCTCTGTCTAATCAGAAATATTTAAATGCTTATAACTTTTTTGTTATTTGATCGATTTAATTAGTTATTTCAGTTTACGTCATTATTTTTATCCTAGTTTATGATCAAGTGATAAAGAAATTGGAGTCAAATACCCAATTTCAAACGACACGAACGGTTCATTCGTTAACCATGGACCATTTAGTCCGCCTATCTACCGTGCTATCGATCAAACACGCTGGCATTTAGCAATTATTCGTAATAGTAGACCCTGTGCGAGAAGTCAAACGGTGGTGACCCTGTCAACTTCAACGTATCGCACAGAGTCTTCGCTTGGTCAGCAAATTACTTCTTTCTCGTCGAAAATGGCCGTGTCTGATGACAAACTCTTGAGCCGCTGCTGGAGAGCTGAGCGGCGTCTGCGGCATGAACGCGCTACTGCTATCTGTAATACAAGAAAAATTTACGACTTGATCATTGTGTATCATAAAGGTACCCTCGTAGCTTTGTTTTTTATTTTTATAGTGTTTTACTTTTACCTACACTTCGAGGAAATTTCTAAATAATTTTAAATACATACTAAACAAAAATAGCGAACCGGCAGGTATCGAACCCGCGTCTCCTGGGATCGCGCCCGACGCTCTGACCATTAAGCTACGTTAGTCGTTATTTTGAAAGGTTATCTTGATGGGAAGCTTTAACTAGCTCACACCCGTACCTACTGCGACTAATAGGTAATCGTCCGTTACAAAGCTATGCAAAGATTATAGCATTTCATACATTAATGGCATTTCATTCACGTCTCAGAAGTTCCGCCTAGCGCCAAAATTCAGCGTAATACTCTATTCAAACGTCCGGTTTACTTTGTACTCACCACAGCAAAAGCAGCGAGAATAGTGAGTGCAAGCACCGCCACAGCGTAGTGCGCAGGCACCCTCAACAGCGCTGAGCACTGCGACAAACGCTCGTCCTCGCCCTGAGGACACTGCGCGATACCGTCACACCACAGCGCGGGCTCGATACACGCATCCAGGGACTCGCAGCGATAAGGGCACTCGCCCGATAGTGCGAATACACCCCCTCGGTCGCTTGCGTGTCTGTAACATAAAGTATTGTACGTATTAATGAAACAAAAATACCTGAGATACTTGGCGATAGTCCCAAAAAAGGCGAAAGCCCGTTGCCCGGTTCAGAAAATATTGGAAATATTCATGAGCTCTAGTGAAATTACGGGCTGATTGGGAGCGCAATACGTACTGTATAGTGATACAATTTTATATTTAATTTATTATCTACTAGATAATGCCCGCGACTTCGTCCGCGTGAGCTTCGGTTTTGAAAAATCCCGTGGGAACTCTTGACTTTCCGGGATAAAAAGTACCTAGCCTATGTCCTATCCCGGGATGCAAACTATTTCTGTTCGTACCAAATTTCATCAAAATCGGTTCTAAAATACCCCAAAGGCTGCACAGCATTGTCCTGTAAATTTTTATTAGAATACCTACACAAGGTTACCCGTTTAATTTACATTAAAAAGATCTACCTTCTGGAAAGTTCAAGCCACGTGATATAATACGATCCATGTTCAAATGCTAGTAACTCCACGGAGAGCGATCTTGGCCAGTCAAGGTCGAAGCGGTCTGCAGAAGGCGGTGGCGCCAGCACATGTCGAGCAAGTAAATCTACTTCTTTGGACCAACCTTCTGAAAATACTTCTACGACATCGTCTTCCTGTAAATTGAATTTCGAAACTGATTGAATAGTAATACATGAGTCAACTCTATTTACCATGGTCTGAGAGCTCTTAAAAAACTAAGTAGGTGTTGGTAAAAGGTGGGTAGGTATGGTGTTTCTTCTGCGGCATCTAATTATGGCTAACAAGAATTTCCGACTGGTCTTTGATGGGCTTACAATTTATGAATTTTGAGAACTGACATTATTTAAGGTTGTTTTAATTATCACCTACACGGTACCTACCACCCACACACACATTTTGTTCTTGTCAGAATATAAATTTTGGGTTTACCAAGCAACTCTTTATTTTTTATGGCCATCCGGCAGTAATTAATTATACTTCTTCAGATTGAAAAAGCTTGTAGGTAATTTCAATTTCATTAAGAATAAGAATTTTCGGTGACCGATCAATTGACAAAAAACAAATGACAAAGTTTCATTCCCCAAACAAATTCTGGCAAAATTATGAATCATTTTATGATCGTAATAAAACTTATGTTTCTACAAATAATTCACTTGATAAAACAAATTACCAGACAAATTATTGTTATTTCATAAAATATCATTTGACAAACAATTAATTTCTTAATCGTTTTAATTAGTAAAACAACATATCGCACTTTTTTAGGGTTCCGTACCTCAAAAAGAAAAACGGAACCCTTATAGGATCACTTTGATGTCTGTCTGTCTGCCTGTAAATTTTTAAATGATATTTTAACATTCAGCAAATTTGCAAAGTAAAACATTTGTGAATAGAATATTTGTCAAATGATCTTTTGTAAAATGAAATGGTATACGACGTTTGTGATTTGATTAGTTTTTCAAAAGTTTTTGGTGAACTGATTATTTGTTATAGGTTTTTTGTCAATCATAGTGAACCAGAATTTTCATAGCTCCAAAAAGTTAGAGGTGCGTGCCCCGGATCGAACCCCCGACCTCCCGAATAGGATGCGGACGTGGTAACCACTAGGCTATTACGGCTTAATACTTTTCGGAGTTATGTGCGTTTTAAAAATTAAATATCACTCGCTTTAACGCTGAAGGAAAACATCGTGGGGAAACCTGCATGCTTGAGAGTTCTCCATGATGTTCTCAAAGTTGTGTGAAGTCTGCCAATCCGCATTAGGCCAGCGTGGCAGATTATGGCCTAAACCCTTCTCACTCTGAGAGGAGACCCGTGCTCTGTAGTGAGCCAGCGGTTGGTTGATCATGATGATGATGATGATGATGATGATGATGATGATAATGGTGATGATGATGGCCAGTCAGCCCCTTAATTACCTTGAGTGAGTAATGAAAACTTACAATCAGAAATACCATCATAATACCTGTTCTTCTGGAGGTCTAGGACATATAAATAACGGCGTTAGTCCTCCAGCGTAAATGGCAATACGGTTTGGAGTTCTGCACAAGTGCCCTAAATCGGGTGCCGCTGTAATGTTGTTCTGGAGAGTGAAGTTATCTAGTTCTGGTTCCCTCAGTAAGCTACCCTGGATTTGCATGTAGAGATATCGACCTGGAGCGGGATCTATTAGCCATGGTCGATGGTCACAGCGCTCCTGAAATAAGATTTTTTTATTGAAATTTTTATATTGAGAGAATTTCTATGTCGGTCGATATGCAGGTAAGTAAATTTTTGTTTATGGTTTATACCCCCCCACACGAAAAATAGTAAGCAAATAAGCAGGTGGGTCACCTGATGTTAAGTGATTACCGCCGCCCATGAATATTTCGAGCACCAGAGAAACCACCAATGCATTGCCGGCCTTTCAACTTTCAAGAATTTGTTGATTTGCCCCTTGAAGAACACTGTATATTAGCCAGTACTAATTACTAAATACTACTTATAAAAGTACTTACAGATTCTGACAAAGGAGTATAGGCCGACAGTTTTAATTCACCGCTAGCGCCGTACACTCTGTGAGTGCTTTCACATACACTTTCGAGACGTATAAATTCAACTGACGCTTCAAATCCAAAAGAACGAAAATCGTCTACAGCTGACATGTTCACTACATCGAACTTGAGTTCTGCTACCATCGAGGTAGATGTGAATTCATAATCGCTGACATCACTGAAAATAAATAAATAAATTGTTTGAAGGGTTTCCAAAAAAATTCAAAACCTGATGTGTTTGAATTTTGAAGAAGTGTTAAAGATACAAACAGAACAATAAGGTTGACAACAGACAAGCGATTTTGCGTTCCGGTACGGTTTCGTGTAGAAACCAATATGGGCTATGGGGGTTTATAAAACAGCCATACCCCTTCCCAGTTAGCGCGCTACCACCTTAGACTACATAATCACTGGCCGATTGCCCGCAATTTCGTCCGCGTAAATTTAGTTCTGTAAAAATCCTCCTTTGAGGACTCAGAAGTCCTCTTCTATCACTTTCCAGATTTTTAACTATATTCATGCAAAAATTCACATCAAGGAGTTGCCCCGTTGAGACGAGATGAGGAGAAACCAGTAAACATACACATTTGTATTAAGGGTCGATTGCGATGTTTCAATAAATTTTCGTCTTTAATTAAATTCTTGTACATAGACCAATAATTTTCTAGGTACAGATAAAAAATGTTTCGCCATTAATTGAGTCTTTCAGCATTCGTAAGGTTTGCTTATCAAACTTTAATGTGTGGCGGTTTCATAATTCACCAAGTCAACAACGACGAACGACACACTTCGCTCATTGAGAAGATTTTGTACGTATAACTGACCTGCATAGACAGTCCCTAGGTACGCCCGGCCCGCTATCTCTCCAGGGTCTCTCGAATATTCTCACGGCAGCGGTGGGATTGCCTCCACAGCGAAACCAGGGCGAATGTGCCGAATGGACGGATCTGCAGAGCCGACCTCCATTACGTACTCCCCAGACGCGCAGCCGTATCACTTCCCCTGGGTTGGCTTCAAAACGATATGTACAACTGGAATGTTAACGAACTTGATTACATTGAGAAATATGATTATTGATAGCTTTGCTTAATTACTGTAATTATTTAGCGTGGAAATCTTTAGTGAAAATCTGGTGAAAATGGAAGACTAGAACATAAGTAAAAGTAACAAGTTACAAAAAAAAAACTTAAAGGTGCGTGACGGGTCACGCGCAGTGTAGAGTTCAAACAGGCAGAGTTGCGGACAGAGAGTTGTTTTACACAACTAACAACTTTATCTACTTAAGCAATTTCAGTACATTTTCTAAGTTTTGTTTTATTGTGAGAAGGGCTTGTGCTTGACGACAATCATGCCTGAGAAACAGAACAATGATGAGGTCTAGGTTGAAGCGTGCTTGCCTAGAAGTTGCTATTCACTTTTGCCTTGAAGTTGGTCGACTAATTTGTCGAGAACCATGACATTTTACTCCAACAAATTAGCAATTAGGTCAATGATCTTTTATTCACAAAGAATGTCTTACTAATCATACTGTTAATTTGCATACATTGCCTTACCTAATATTTCTTGTACCCCCTCTGCCATACAGAAAGACGTCTCTTGGTGAAGAAAATGTGATCGGTGGATCTGGTGGAGCTTCAGGAAATGATCTGGAGACAAATCGTCTCGAACACGCTCCTCGACCCCATGGCTCCCCATCTTGGTGCAGATCGACAAACTCGTACAGCGCTTTGAAGAAAACTGGCCTGGAAAAATATTAAGATATTTTTACTAGTGTGTCATCAGGCTATATTTTGGTAATTACTACCCATATTATAAATGCGAAAGCGTGTTTGTTTGTTTGTATCAATCACGCTGCAATGGAACAATAGATCAACGTGACTTTTTGCATAGATGTAGTTAAAGACCTAGAAAGTGACTTTATCCCGGAAAATCAAATCATTCCCACGGGATTTAAACAACCTAAATCCACGCGAACGAAAAATGTCAGCTTGCAGGTACCTAGGCATAATATAAGATTTTATGACTTTTTAAGACGTGACGCTTGTTCAGCTACGGCTCAGTTGGAAGAATAGCGATATAAGTCCCGCAAATTGCTATTGCGCTGGAACCATGTATCATTAACATCGAAATGACGTCATTTTGACGTCAGCTGAAATAAAAATATTTCATCAGCTTGAAACTTCAGCCTAGTGCTGTCGTCACTAAAAAAAATATCACTAAAATGGCGGTCACGCTCATTAGCAATTTGCGGGACTTATAGTAAAATCCACTGTGGTCTTAAACCTCGTCAGTTCCGGATGATTTTTATTTAATGTATAGCACCTTATTACGATTCGGTGGTTACAAAGTTGCACCTAGAAAATGCCAAGAAACTCGTCATATAAGTACAGTAGAAAAATATGGCTTACTTTAGAGCAGTGCCTTGAGTCAACTTCAGTTCCAAAGTCAACGAGTCTCCTTTAGATAGAAAGCTTTCTGTTCGGCCGCATGCCCTAGATTTCCTCAGTAGCGCATGTTCACAGGTCCTCGGTGCACGTTCCCGGCAAAACCTTGCTATGAGGGTCGCGTTGGTAGGTGGACGACCAACTATCACTGACTGGGGGGAGGTAGCTCTTGACATTTGTACTGATCTCTCTTTGTCACTGGAAATACATAAAACGAGAGTTACTTTATTTGCATCGACCACTTTCGATGACACTTGAAAGGAAAGATCTAATTGGAAAGTGTTTTCAAAGAGAAAGCGGATAATCAGTACAAACGATGAACATAAAAACATCAGCCAGGCTATTTCAGTCAATCAGTCGTTGAGTCGTTCAGTTAGTATAGACTTGAACACCATTGCTTTATATACGCTGACGCAAGATGGTCCACATATTTATCTCCACGTCACCAAACATGGATTAATGATAAATTATATACAAAAACTTTTTACTTACTGACTGCCACATTTTAATTCAAAGGTGGCGTTCGATGATATTTGAATTTTTTCATCGGCAGGTATTATCTAATTCTAAATTCTATAGTCTGCAGACATTGAGAAAACTTACCAGAAAATATCACTGCATCCAGGCGATATCCTCATCGGGCCATCCCATATATTTAAATGACTCCCACAATACTCATCCTCTGGTAAACTAGGATTGATAGCGTTTGTCACGTAGAATTTCAGCACCGAGAACCAAACCCTGAATCGTGGAGCAGAGAACTGTCTCCGGTAGATGATATTCCTTCCCGAAGGTCCAGATGTGTCGATGCCTTGCATGTGATACAGGCACGTTGTGTTTGGGGGTAAAGAATGCTGAGGGTGTTCCAGTATTCCTCTACCTGTTCCCCTGATCCAGAACTCGCACGCTCTTTTGTTTTTTGCGTAGGTTGGCGACTGTTGGTCTACGAAGCGTACCTGGAAATGGAACAGCGCCACTGGAATGATGAAAGTGAAGAAGAATACCACGTCTTTGCCCTACTAATATTATAAATGCGAAAGTGTGTCTGTCTGTCTGTCTGTCCGTCTGTCTGTCTGTCTGTCTGTCTGCTAGCATTTCACGGCCCATACATTTAACCGATTTTGACGAAATTTGGTATAGAGATAGCTCGCATCCCGGGGAAGGACATAGGCTACTTTTTATTCCAGAAAATCGAAGAGTTCCCACGGATTTTTTTTGAAACCGAAACTTACGTGTACGAAGTCGTGGGCATCACTTAGTCTTCTATAATTCCCACTGTGGATTATTTCCAGTGTAAGTTAAGTCCAAGTGTATTTATTATACAGAAGACAAACAACACAAAAAACAGACGACAGTGAGAGAATTACGAATGCTTGCCATTCAAAAGTTTCAAGATTCATTCCCGAGATTTTTTGAGCTAAGATTCTTTTCATGCTTTCTTTAAATTTCCAATACAATTAGGTTCGGTGGCTGAGCATGAGTTGCACCAACATATTTTATATATAATAAAGTATGTAAGCTTAAAGTTTCAGTTTGTTAGTTCAGTTAAAACTTTTATGCATTTTTATATTTAAATAATAGAGTTTATTGTGTATATAAAGCTTTAAGCTTTATATACACAATAATTAGTGTTTGGCAAGGATCCAGCGAAAGTTCACGTCCTCATAATAATTTATTCTATCGGTCGCTAATAACGAAGTGCTTTTAATAACTAAACTTTATAATGTGTTATGAAGTTTTCGCCGAGTAGGGTTGAAACTTGAACCACATAGGTTGTTGGTTGAAATGTATATTATTATCGATATCGTACGTAGTAAGTAAAGAGTAAGCTCATATATTTTTTATTCGGCACACATAAGCAAGAGTGCCAACTCAATTACTGTGTTACGTAACTACAACTGATGACTTTAGTATACATTGAGTAGAAATAAAAGCCTTCGACAGAGAACTCAATTGTAATTGGCTTAATATCATTAGGTCGCGTGGCACGTACCCGGCTCGATCTACTTGTAGCACTAATGGTAATAAATTGCCTCTACCCGTATTGCTGATTTCTTCACAATCAGATAGAAAATTGCTTAGCTTGATCCAGAAATCAGGTCACGAATGTATTTTAGATATAATCTTACTGTTTTCTGATTCTATGACGGAAACATATAATATCTGTCAACTACATAAAATAGACGATCTCCTTGGCGCAGCGGTAAGCGTTGTGGTCTTATTAGTGGGAGGTCCCGGGTTCGATTCCTGGCAGGGGTTTGGACTTTTATAATTTCTAAATTTCTGGCCTGGTCTGGTGGCAGGCTTAGGCCGTGGCTACCACCCTACCGGCAAAGCCGTACCTACCGCTTTTTTTATTTGTACCAAAAACATTTGCAGTAAAGAGAAAAAGAGAGTTTAGGTGGACAGGGAAGCACTTATCTCTATGAGAGATAAGTGCTTCCCAGTGACAATTTTGCTCGGGTCCCAAGGTGCTAGAATGGTGACCTCGCACCGGGAAGCGAGACTCCCCACTAGGTGGACATACGATATCCAACGAGTCGCAGAGAACCGCTGGATTCCAAGCGATCGATGGCGCAAGAGCGTGTCGTGTGAAAGTTCCTACAAGTTGAGACCTACTAGGTATGTCCAGCAGTGGACGTATATTAGTTGACGATGATAGAGATGATGAACAATACTATTCTCGCCGAAAACAAAAAGGGGCAATCAAATCAAATGCTTCCAATAATTTACGGTCTCTGTAATATATTGGAAGAGACCACCAAAAGGCTCGCAAGCAATCTATTATCATTATTGCTAGACCGTACTAGCTAAAGACGCGACAGATCGAGATGTCAATCGGGGTATGAGGTGGTGGGACGCCCCGCACTCCTGCAGTACGTCACCCGCGCTATACCGCACCGGGTTAGCGCAGGGGCTGTGCGGGTGTGCAGAGAGTCTCCACCCCCATTTTGCCATCTTGACCTGTCGCGTACTATACGTGGAGGTGAAGACGATTTAATGTCGTTAAGCCAACGCCGATTGAAGTCTCTCCCACAGGCTTTATAGTGGTAAGTTATATAAGCTCAAGGTGATTTTAGCTTTGGTAAAGAAGGACTTTATTGTGAAGAGAGTCGTAATATTTAAAAATCTTTTTATTTTAGGAGTTATGGAAATTGTTAATTCTCAATTCTCTGAGGAAAATCTTCGTACTTTTACAAACTTTATTGTTTATGTTCTCATTCCGTCGAAATTGGTAATTGATTTTTTGACTAGGTAGGTACTTTTAGAGCCTGATGGAGGTGAATAGTGGACTAATGTCCACGTGGACATAATGTCGTGTTTGGACCCACACATTGTTTTGTTTTCATGAGAAAGATTCCATTTTTTTAGTACATTAAAAAAGCTTTGACGTTAGTTTTTTTTATTCTTATTAAAATGCTGATAAATGCCATTCGATACGATCAGCTGCACGATTGCGGTAGAATGACAGCTACAATTCATTGTTGCCACAATAATACCATAAATTTAGCCAATCACAACAATTGCGATTGTAATAATGATTGATGCAGGTTTTACTAAATCGACCAGCAGGTTCATACATCCAAGTCTTTTAAAATAAATTATTTGAAAGCTTACCTCAACTTCCAACTGAAATCCATGCAACGATTGTGTCGTAGCTGGTTGCAGAAATGTGCCAAATGGTGACGTAGTGAATTCCACCAGCAACTCTGGTCCACTAGATATCGCCTCTGGTACTGAAACACCTCCGCCACAAAACCTTAGAATCACTGGGTCTCTTGTCGTATAACCGTCATAAACTGTGACGTAGTCCTGAACTTCGTCACAATGTTGCCAAAATTTAAGTTCCCTCCCATTATTTTCTCTATCGTTTTGTGAGGGAGCGTATAAAGCTTTCTGACTCCTTATGGAAATCAACTGACCGTTCGGTTGCTTGACCACAATCAACGCGTGTTTCCCCTGAGGGACTTCGTGCTGTCGAACCGCATAGTAACAAGTTAGGTTTCTAGGATAGACTCCAGGGAAGTTCGGAGACTGTAATCTACAGTTTTTACGATCGCAGTCACTGAAGATCCGTGAGCAATACGTCCCTGAGATCAAATCCCCAAGGTAATACTCGAGGGTTTTTGTCATCCTTCCAGTGTTCGTATCTTCTCCGCGTGATATGTTTACGGGATATAACATCGGCCTGAGTTTGAAAAAGGGGCGCTCTGAAAAGAAAATCGTTATAAGAAATATTGATGTTCGAGGTTACAGTCAAAGTAATGTACTTTGAGATATCGAAATTTAACGATAATCTCCGCGAACGTATTTTATGCGGGTTTACTTTATGACAGAAATTCTGTGAAATTCGAATGCCTTTTGCGACAAATTAATGTCTTCATTTTGAAAGAGTATAGGTACTGTGCCAGTAGTGCACATCTAAAAGCATTATTTGTCCTATTTTCGAGAATGAGAGCGGGTATTTATTACATTTATTTCTTTTTAATGTACTAAAAAAGTACAGACTACATAGTAATAAATGAAGTGAACATTAGAATAGAGATAGAGATTTCTAATAGAGATTTCTTCCAACTGAGACTGTAAGTAGGTAAGGGCCCAGACATGTGTCCGCTATAGCTTAACTTAACTGAAAACCGCTGCCGTGCCTATAGCGTACCATAGCGTTATTGTCGTAGCTAGCAACGGTTTTCAGTTATCATCTATGACGAACCACCTGACAACGCAACACTGCCAACTGGCAACCGACAATGCATTGTTTGGTTTTTGGGTAACTAGAAACGCAATAATTATGCCTTCTCTTTCTTTCTTTCACTGAAAGCTGAGAAGGAGCGGTTATTGGCTACCGGCTTAGTAACTAAGAACTTGGTAAACCAAAGCCGACCTTATCTCTATTACGCTAAGGCTTAACTGTACAAGTACTTGTCCATTACACTTTGATCTATCATTCTAAATACAGTTAGCCTTAGAGTAATAGAGATAAGGTCCTCTTTGGTTTATCAATCTTTATGAAATGTGTTTGGTTAACTGGACTGTGGCAAACTATTCGTGCAGGCGTCCACTATAGTTTGACCTATGTTAATGATCAAATTAAACTTTACTGCTATGCACTTAAGGTTGTGATTACTTCACGATATTCATGAAAGTAAAATTGGTTTTATTTTAGTGAATATGCGCGCGCTAGCTATACAGACGGTATTGATACGGCAGCTAGCTTAGTTACTACTACGGAAACCGCTGCGCATTGCGCATATTAAATTAGTTGAAACACAACTCTGATACCGATATTCGGCAACGGTTAACAATATCGGTATTGAAACTAAGTAACTGTTGATTAACCGTTGCCGTAAATAGCCAATAACGCCCATCTTTAGACTAAGGGGTAATTACAAGGGGGTCTTGCGGCATATATAATAAACTAGCTGATGCTCGCGACATCATCCGCGTGGATTTACGTTTTTCGAAATCCCGCGGGAACTCTTTGATTTTCCGGGATAAAAAGCAGTCTATGTGTTAATCCAGGGTATAATCTATCTCCATTCCTAATTTCAGCCAAATCTGTCCAGTAATTTTTGCGTGATTGAGTAACAAACATCCAAACATCCACACTTTCACATCTTCTTATAATATAAAAATGAATCACTAAATGTGTTGGTCATTGCAAATCTCGAGAGTAGCTGCACCGATTTCGCTAATTCTTTTTTTATAATATTCCTTGAAGTACGAGGATGGTTCTTACAGAGAGAAAAAAAATTAAAAATTTGAATCGACTGTTAGGCGGAAAGAAGTTCGCCAGGGCAGCTAGTATATAATATTACTAGATGATGCCCGCGACTTCGTCCGCGTGGATTTAGGTTTTTAAAAATCCCAAGGGAACTCTTTAATTTTCCGGGATAAAAAGTAGCCTATGTCCTTCCCCGGGATGCAAGCTATATCTGTACCAAATTTCGTCAAAATCGGTTGAACGGATGGGCTGTGAAAGGCTAGCAGACAGACAGACAGACACACTTTCGCATTTATAATATTAGTATGGAAGTATGGATTAGGATTAGGATTATAAGAAATACATTCGAATTACCTTTACCTGAAGGTGGAGTGCCTCCATAGCGAACTGTAGCAAATTCCCTTCTCAAAACTTTATATGCCATTCGGAAGTCGAAGTTATAATTATTCTGTTCTTTCGACAGGTGTAATAAGCGTATAATGAGGGTGATGGATTTGGTTTCGCTGTAGTATATTGAAGGGCCCCACGAGGTCCCGCACCATGAACCTCCGACTTGAGGACGACTTGCTTCCTGTATCTGCATGTAGCCATCTGGACATCCGTCATCAGTGAAGGAGGTGAAGCGGCCGAGGGTGAAACTATCGAACAAAATCTGTGGACAAGAAAAAAAATCGTAAGGTTAAGTAGGTAAGTAGAATTTTGCGTAGAAGTGTTTCGAATGAGCCTATCTTTAGCCTAATCCGATATACTTAGTAATCTAATTTTTATAATATCGTATTCGCTCTCAATATGAATGTTCTCAAAGGTGTGTGAAGTCTACCAATCCGCACATGGCCAGCGTGGTAGACTATGGCCAAAACCCTTTTCACTCTGAGAGGAGACCCGTGCTCTGTAGTGAGCCGGCTACGGGTTGATCATGATGATAAGTACTGTTAAAATAGGTATTTAACCAGCGGGGCGATTGTCTAAAACCTGCATCAATCATTATTACAATCTCAATTTTTCTGATTGGCTGAATTTGTGCGATTCTTGATGCAACAATGAGCAACAATGCATTGTGGCCAATAGTGAGTGACCAATCAGAGATGATTGCGATCGTAACATTGTAGCTGTCAAACAACCGCGGTAGGGCCACGGATATTAGACCACCAAAAATACGGCATCTTTGTCGTAAAAAGGTTTGATATACTTATTTCCTAAAGATGTAGACATAAAGAAGTTAAATGTAACTGGTTTAATATTTGTATGATAATAAATTATACTTTGAATATTTAAAAACCGGTCAAGTGCGACTCGGACTTGCACACGAAGGGTTCCGTACCATCGTACAAGATATAAAACTATGTACCTTGTTATTGTTTGTTGTTAAAGCAGCAATAGACACACACACACACACATACACGCAGAAGATGTCAACTCTTTCCCATTACGGTTCATGAGATACAGCCCACTGATAAACAGATGGTCCGATGGCCGGATGGAAGACGGACAGAGAGACTTAGTAATAGGATCCCATTGGCACCCTTCGGGTACGGAACCCTAAAAAGATTACAAGAAACAAGATTAATAAGTTATTCCTGTATTGGTTTTCTTAAATCAAAAACCTGGTCAATAGCTATATCAATCACTTCTGACGCGTAATGACCTCGGTATTTGAATTCATTGAATCAGAAGCATTTGCTATTACGTTTTATGAGGTACCTACTCCATTTGCCTCCTTTTAATTACTTCAAAATTGAGGTTCCTGTGGAGGCACTCATTCTGAGGACCCATTGAAAAAATTTTATGGACGTTGAAGTATGATTTTGTCAAATATTTATAAATTTAGATGATTTCATTTTATTTAAATGAAATATGTACTTCAATATTAATGGTGCCTATATCAAAAATAGTTAAGGTTTTAAAAAGTCACATTATAAAAATACCTTCTGGGTAGGTACTAAATCTAATTACAAGACGCGACCGAAAGTAATGTACATTTAGAATGACATTTCGGTTTTGTAGAGCGTTGTCTTTGTCACTCATACCTATATGACGTTTTGTCGGTTTCAATGACAGGGATGTCGCTGTACATTACTTTCTGCCGCGTACACACTGTAGGTAAACTAAATAGTAATACTATTTCAAATTTATTATAAATAAATTATTTTATTTTTGACGTTGAAATTATTATCAAAAACTATTTCCATTCAAACAATGAAAGTCGAAAACAATAGGTAGGTATTTTGTGTAGAGCAAAATGTTAAACCCCCGCTTTAGTCGCTAGAGTGATTGATAGGTGATATTTTGTTTCACTTTGTGAATTTTATAGTATTATTTTCATGTCAGTCTGTAGGTACATATTTTTACTAAAATTTATTTTATTAACGAAACATTTAATACATTTTTTGCGGCGTGAAACGAAACACGTAACACAGGCGTTGGCTTCGCAGATTGGTCCACGTATTTTTCGCGATCTGTCGTTGCTTTTTTAAAAATGTCAAGAAATAACTTATATACCTATACGATTTCGAACCACTGCTACCTGTTATCATTGTTTTGTATTGTAAAAACGGAATCAAAAGTCTTTTTGGATCAGCAAAATCTCTCATTTCAAAACTTCTACGCGCAAACAACATTGAACTGCTATTAATTTCGCTATGTTCGTTATTTAAGGAGTCAGTTAACTTTTGGAGAACGATATTTTTTGATTTTGTAATTTGAGCAGGTTCTAGTTGATTTGAGGAAGCCTAGGCTTGCCTAAATTGACACGAACCTCACTAAATGCTCGGTTTAGTCATTGAGCGTGTGATAAACCTACGGTATACAAACCGTTCAGCTAAATTTTTCTCGTAGTGAGGAAAGCCATCTACACATAATTAATTACCACAGGTTAAAGCACTGCTTCGATACAATTCAACAAGCAAGCATGCATGCAGGTCTAGTATCACGGCATAGTTTAGGTACCTTGACACGATCTCATTCTAAAGAATTTGTTCAGGATGCAATTTAGAATTTTTATCATTACTGCGAAACAAACTGCATTCTTGAGACCTGAAACTTCTGAGTCGCATAATGAAAAAATACCGGAACAACATTAGTATTCTGTTCCTCGTACCAGTACTCGCTTTATGGCCGGTGTCACGTCGGAAAAGTAAACAGTAGAAAAAACTAATTCAATAACGTACCTACCTATGTAAATAGAATAAAATGCCGTGGACCGTGTCGATACAAAAACACCCTTTCGTGAAAGCGCTTTTATTTATCAGATAGGTGCCTTTTTTGTTAAAGGTCTTTTTGTCAAACGAAAAACTACTGGGTATTTGTATAATATAACTGGCTTTTGCCTAGGGTTGCTTGTTTAGGTGCTTTATCATTTTATATAGCCTTCTAAATGTTCCCAAATCTAACTCAAATTATGCTCGAAATTCTATAATTCCACGCTTGGTACGTACTTATAACAATCAGTTCGCTGACTTATTTTACCTATCAAACAATAAATTTAAAAAGGAATTAAGAAACCATCATCGCAAAAAAAAAAGTGTAGCTTACATCTAAATATGCATGCAATCATACACTCCCACTTACACACACACACACACACACACACACACACACACACACACAAGCATACACACACTCTGTTGTAATTTTATTATTGTATATACCTACATTTATTCTAAATCTATTCTGTTAAAATAGTTTTAATTATAATTTTAAATAATCTCTTTTGGCCTTCTGTTAAAACTAGATTTAAATTTAAATAATAATTATGTATTTGCGCTGTTGATTACTTTCAAATAAACAAAATAAATAAGATATCATACAAATTTGTAAGGATGGTATTATCAATGTGGTAATTGCCTTTAAAAAAGTAAGTAAAAAAAGTACCAATAGAATAATAATTATTGTTTCAGTTTGGATACGCATCAAAAATAAGCAATTCGGTTCGTTTAAAATAACCAAATAATCTATAAGTCTAGGACCAATCCAAGATATAAAGTATAATAAGCAAATGAGTCTACTTGTTCATCTGCTTATTATACTTCACAAGGAAACTTTATATTTGCTAAAATTTTCCTTATTAATTATTGCTATAAACAAGGAAAATTTAAGCAAAATGTTTGCAAGTTTAGTTTGAAATCTAAAATCAAAATCTAGGATATTCCAGACTGCAGCGGCTACATTATCCGGCGATCAGTTATTCATAGTCACACAGTCCACGCTTTCATAGCATATTTTAGCCTTCAAGCTTGAAGCTTATTATTGCAAACATTAGGCCTAGGTGGGTGGCAGAATTATTATATTCTAGAAACAGGAAAGCTCAGGGTTTCTAGCCGAATTTTCGTCATAATATTGAATTTCTTATCTCAGTAAGTATTGTCGGATTGCTTTAATCCTATCCCTTGACTTGCTTTCATTTTATACTAATACTAGCTTTTACCCGCTACTTTGTCCGCGTGGAATTATATTCTCGTAGCCTTGATCACCTTTTGCATAACCCTCTACCTGCCTTTCCCTTTAAAGTCTCTTGTAATTTTCCCTCCGCTTTTCCTTAGAATTTGGAAAATCTTAAAAGACGTAGTATAGGTGTTCCTTCATTTCCAACCGAAAGCCTAAATACCATTCATGGATATAACTTCAAAACTGACAAACTTTCATACAAATTTCAAACCGCTATTTTAATCCTTTAGGGGTTGAATTTTTAAAATCCTTTCTTATCAGATGCTAACGTCAAAACTGGTCTGTATCCAAACAGCTCGATCCGTTCAGTGCCGGGTTTGAACTGTGCGTTAATAAATCAGTCAGTCACCTTTTCCTTTTATTCGTTCTGGCTGCTCAAGCAAGCGTAGGTAAATGTCGCTGTTGTGACTCGTGACAATGTCTTTACATCGTTCCTATAACTCGTAAGAACAAACTAAGAAGACACAAAGTCTACTTTGTTTTTTACCCTCACATTTCTCCAGAACAAAAAGAAATCATCTAGTCATCTTCTCACATTTCGTAGCCCTTTGACTGCAAATGGAAATGCCACATCGTATTCATGCACATTTAAATTTTATCAAAGACTCCGAGAAACATCTCCGTTGAAATTGTATTTTCCAAGTGAATGGAGCGAATATGACGGAACACGTCTCACACAATTTTAGTCCCTTTAACGCGTTATTTATTCTGTTCAGTTATAATGTTTTCATGTGAATGAAATGTATGAGCATAATTCAATGTACCTAATTATCGAAATTGTGTAACAAAGGGAAGCTGATCATGTAGACAACTCATAACATACCTATATTTTGTATGTCAATGGACGAAACATATTGTATAATTATTAATTTTATGTTAACATCTTATGTACAATATTTCTTGCAAATAAATGATTTCATTTCATTCATTCACTCCTTTGTACGTATAGTACGCGACAGGGCGAGATGGCAATCGGGGTATGAGACGGCGGGACGCCCCGTACACCTGCACGTTACCCGCGCTCGCCCGCACCGGGTAGCGCGGGGGCTGTACGGTTGTGCGGGGCGTTCCCTCCCCGATTGCCATCTCGACCTGTCGTGTACTATACCTGCCTTCAAAATTACAGTAAATTTTTAATGTTAAGTACCAAATTAAACAGACAGATTAACGGTGTAGAACGTGAAATAATTACCCCAAAATGTTGCCAAAAATGGAAAAAATCGTAAAAAAGAACCAGAAAGGGATAAAAAGAGAAAAGGAAAGTTATGGCAGAATAGCAAAGAAAAAACGCAGAAGAATATTAGCATCCACTCATACCACTATCTTAATCTCAATAAACCAGTATAAGTAAGTTCAATGATGAAAATTAGGCCTAGATACCCAAGAATGAAGAATGACTTTATTAGTTTTTATTTGTTCAATAACTATAAATAAATTAAAAAAGATTTAAGTAATAAACCTTATTTTTGCACGAATAAATTGGCAAACAAAAAGAATATTCAACTCAAACGTAAAAAATATGTTATTATATTTAGAAGCTCTATTTCTTATCTTTACATAAAATAAAGTCATAGTATAAAATAAAGTCGCTTCCCGCGTCTGTATGTTTGTATGTATGTATGTATGTATGTATGTATGAACGCGTAGATCTTTTAAACTATGCAACGGATTTTAATGCGGTTTTCACCAATAGATAGAGTGATTCAAGAGGAAGGTTTATAGGTATAGTTTAAATCTCAAAAAATTAGAGATCCCTAGGAAAATTGAAATCTCACTGACATCACATTAGTTTTAGTATCTACACTGGACCCATGCGAAGCCGGGGCGGGTCGCTAGTATCCAATACAATAAACTAAAATGGCTCAGTCTACTAGATAGTTAAGACTTAAGATATTAAATGGCACTTTCATCTACATTTTGGCTTATAATTTAGTTTCAGTGAAATCAATACGAGTAGGTACCTACTAAAGTAAACGACGTACACGGTCGAGATGGCAACTGGGGAGGGAACGCCCCGCACAGCCGCACAACTCCCGCGCTATCCCAGTGCGGGCGAGCGCGGGTGACGTGCGAGTGTGGGAGGTTTTCCCCCGCCTCATACCCCGATTGCGATCTCGACCTGTCGCGTACTAGGTATACCTCTTTCGAAGCGACCGACGCGACGTTCAAGTTAAAGCTCCCAAATTGTCCCCGGGCAGCTTGTTATATTTCAATCAACGGGTAGGTACTATCGAATAACGCCTGCTTTATATCTCTCGTTATATCAAGTTTGAAATGATTTCTCTACTTTCACGTAGGTACCTGAATTTGTTATTTTTGTGTGTAATATTTTTGTTATGCAAAATTTTAATAAACCTTTACAATCAAGTCTAAAAACGCCCTTTAAAATAAAATCTACAGAAAAAGCATTTTCATTTCATTTTACAAATGATATATAAACAAAATTACCAAGTTTGCCAACAACGAAAAACGCTTTAACGAAGTATGCCACAAACAATGTCGAGGTGAGATAAGAGCAAAGATACCTCCTTTATAAAAGTAAATCTAGGACTCAGACGCTCTTTCATGGACTGACTAATGGAAACGGAAATTTACCCGGTGCATTGGGCACATTATAATAATTTACGGAATCACTGTCTGTCTGTTACATTGGGTTTTATTCATAAAATATTCGTAAGAAAATGGGTAACTAGCTAAAAAGCACCCGGTGTCCCTGGAAGCAGCTACTACACAAACAGAAAGTAGGCTGACTAATATTTTCACCACAATGCCCACCTTTAAGACAGAGCTATCGCAGTTGCGGCTTTTTGGGCTGCCCGTGTTTTGAGGTGACCGTCGACTCGAGAAGAAGAAGAAGAAGGTAACTAGCTTATCCCCACGACTTTATCTTCGTGGCCTATACAAATTTCAAACCAAAGTTGACAGATCAGTCAGCCAGTCAGTCGGTCAGTCAGCTTTTCCTTTCATGTATATAGATATTGATATACAGAATAAACTAGTCACGACCATTATCATTATTAATTTTCTTATATGATTAAATTGGATAATTAACTTAATAATTTCTGACAAGAAAAAGTAGTGGATTGACTCGAAAATTAAAAAAAAAACTAGCCTAATTTTATAATTCTATTATTTTCGTTGCTAAATCATAATTTTCAGTAAGCTTAAATTTAAATTACATACCTACTAGGCGCTTGATTAAATACGACCCGATAATTTTCGCTGCTAAGCCAATATTAATTTAGAAATATTTTTTTCAGGGTATCGCCTGTATTCATAATTTTTTTATGAAATTAGAACGAAAATTATAGTGATTACATACATTTAACAAGATTTGGTGTTCAATCAAATAAAAATGCTATAACATCCCGTAAAAAATGGAAACGGCTGACCAAAAGCAATTATAGTACTTAAGTAGAGTGCGGAGTTCCTAAATCACTCAAAGTAAGCCGAGATTGTCGGAGGTAAGCATTGGCTCGAAAAGCTCTTTACAAACTCAATGAATTTATGAATGCCTTTGTTATGACCATTAAAATTATTAATGGAATTTATTGTGTAACAAAGTTTTGAGAATTTTCTGATTTTGATTGACATACCTATACAAATCTCCAGTGAATTATAATAAGAAAAAGTTAAGATATTCTTGGCAGTTGGCATCATTCCACGGGGGCATGATTTGTATAATAATTAGGTAAGGCTAGCTTTTAGTTAAATTGTAACCTAAATTAAAAAAGCAA
Organism: Maniola hyperantus; assembly: GCF_902806685.2. Classification (NCBI taxonomy): domain Eukaryota; kingdom Metazoa; phylum Arthropoda; class Insecta; order Lepidoptera; family Nymphalidae; genus Maniola; species Maniola hyperantus. The sequence continues at coordinate 13,558,476 of NC_048538.1, read as the reverse complement.
TAGAAAAAAAACCGGAAAACAAGATATCCGTCTGGTTTCCAGGATGTAAGCAACCTCTATGTCAAGTTTTGAAAAGATCGGTTCAATAGTTGAGATTTGAGACGTCAAAAGGTAACATACAGATAGACAGATACTCATATTTTTATAATACATACTACCTAGATGATACTTGCAGCTTCGTCTGCGTGAATTTATACTTTGCAAAAGTGTAGCGGGGACGCTTTGAGTTTTCGGGGTAAAAGTAATACTTCCACACGGAGATGCAAGCTGTTGTGTAATATGCCTTTCGGCAAAATTAGTTTATTATTTTGTCTGGTGGGAGGCTTCGGCCGTGGCTATTTACCACCCTACCGGCAAAGCCATGCCGCCAAGTGATTTAGCGTTCCGATTTGATACCGTGTAGAAACCAAAAGGGCATGGGTTTAACAAAACTGACATACCCCTTCCAGGTTAGCCCGCATCCATCTTAGATTGCATATCATCACTTACCACCGGTTGAGACTGCAGTCAAGGGCTAAATTTCATCTGAATAGAAAAAATAAAAAAGCGGATGGACCGTGAAAAGATATCAATAGACGGACATACTTTTGCATTTATAATAATAGTTAGGAGTATGGATTATTATTATTAATTATTAACTACCTACAAATTTGTTTAAAATCAATAATAATAATCATTTATTTATTTTGCTCAGATATGGTAGGTACATGTATATTATTTACATTATAATTATGTATGTAAATTATTAATTATTTTAGAGTTCCATACGACTAATTGACTTTACGACTATGTAAAGTCAATTAGTCGTAGGAACTCTCGCAAACTCACACTCCGATAACTAAGAAACCTACATAACGTTAATTAATTACTAGAAACATATGAAATTGGTTAGGTATCTAGGTAATATAATTGAATTATAGTTTCAGCTAACAGACAGACTTGGCCTAAATTAAACATTTTGATTAAAACTAGATAAAATACTTACTGATGTGTGATGTAGGAGAAAATACGATTGTTTAGTAGGTACTAGCTTATGCTCGCGACTTCGTCCGCGTGGACTACACAAATTTCAAACCCCTATTTCACCCCCTTAGGGGTTGAATTTTCAAAAATCCTTCATTTTCAAGATTCCTTCATCATAATAGCTATCTGCATGCCAAATTTCAGCCCGTTCCGTCCAGTAGTTTAAGCTGTGCGTTGATAGATCAGTCAGTCAGTCAGTCAGTCAGTCACCTTTTCCTTTTATATATATAGATTACGAGTACTTGGATAGGTAATGTACTCACTCAAACCGTTGACATAAGTACTGAAAAAAGCTCTGATAGCCTAGTGGTTTAACACTTCGGCCTGCTATTCACGGGGTCCGACGTTCGATTCCGGGGACGCACCTCTAACTTTTCGGAGCTATAGATAGATAGATAGAAATACTTTATTGCACACAAAATATGAGATAAACATGACAAAAAACAAAGAAGCTAAAAACTAAAAAAAAAACAATTGTATGTAAATGCGGCCTTATTGCTCAGAGCAATCTTTATCAGGTAGGTAACCTTTGCGTTTCAGAGCTATATGCGTTTTAAGCATTAATCACTTGTTTTAACTGCAACCCATTGCCGGCCTCCTACTAATTGCGGGTCTCCACTCAGAATGAGAAGGGTATCGGGCCACAGTTCACTACGCTGGCTAAATGTGGATTGGCAGAATTCACACATGTTTGAAAATTATAAAAAAATGCATGTTTGTGTGCATGTTTCCTCAACATAATTCAGCTATTTTTTTAAGTCGTTTATTTGTAATCAACAGCGTTACAGATAATTTAGTTTATATTTCAGACTTAATACTATAGGGCCAAATAGGATTACAATTTTGTTTAATAGTTAATAACTCGATACTTTTGTTTAATAGTTAATGATTTGATTACAACACAACTTTTTTTAAGAATATTTATAAGCGTAACTCGCTATTCATTAATGATCTTCAGGAGAAAGTTTTTTTAATGCTATCGATTAAGTTAACTCTTGGAACAAAAGGTTCTCTAGTCAGCTATCTTTGTTATTCGATTACCTAGAGCCGAGCGAGATCTAGATCCCCTCGAACAACTGGAATTGGCCGCAGTTACGATTGCTTTTGAAGATCACTTTAAACCTCTACAATTCTTTGATGCCAATTTATTATTTTCCTCAGACCCGATGAAATCAAATAAAAATGTCAAAAGGGAGCCAGTGCATATCAAACTTTGATTTGAGGAGCTATAATAATCCATACCTACTTATAATATGCATACTTCTCTACATAAAATCAATTGTAAAAATTGTACTGGAAAATCGAAGAGTTCCCATGAGATTCCTAAGAAACCTAAATCTATGAAGGTATGTGGATGAAATCATTTATTTGGTACAGACTACATAGATAGCTTGCATCCTGGAGACGAGTAAAGGCTAATTTTTATCTTGGAAAATCATAAAGTTCCCAAGGGATTAAAAAAAAATTAAAACCATGAGAACGAAGTCACGGACATCTGTAATAATTATTTATTGGTATTTGGACGTCGCGTCGTCCTCCCTATATTCCATAAGCGTTGGTTGGCCTAGTATTATTTCTACTTATAGGTACATCGACGCAAATATTGACACACAATATAAGCCAACAAAACATCGTATTAATCTGTTGGCACGGTCAAAGTCAAAGTAAATACAATCAGTATACGCACAGACACCAATCCGTACAATATGTATTAGATTACATACACAGGCACGAATCACTGACCGCAGAATTGCGTGCAGTCAGTGTGGGTAACTTTAGATTCACGTTTACAAAGATCACACAGCCTATTGAATCTTGCAATTTTGCATATTAAAGGACATAAAAAGAATTTTGAGAATTTCAAATGGGATCCTTAAAAAATCCTATATCCAATCGATAGAATCGTGTGAATCAGGTTATAAGTATGTAGATTGTAGATACCAATTATTATAAGTTACCTGTCTCTTTGACCAGTCATATTATATATTATAACAGAAACACCGGTCAAGTGCGAGTCGGACTTGCATACGAAGGGTTCCGTGACCGTAAAAAGTCTAACAAACACTATACACAGGCTATAACGAGAACGTTAGCACAGAACGAAGACAGGTGATGTATGATGATTACTGGTGATACCAAAAAAAAATCGCGAACAAAAATTAAAAAATCCTATATTTTGTAAAAGTTCACGATATATTGCAAATAAAAGATCTGAATGACGCTAGAGGTCAACGAACGTTGCGTAAGTAGGCCACTCGGAGTCACTGCCACGTTGTAGGCGGGACATTGACACGAGTTTTGCGCGCTATACATTGCGGGTATGAAAGATACTAAATCACTGAAACTACAAAATGAGGCAAAGAGTTATTAGTATTGGCTTGTGTTTAGGTAGTATAACAATAACGCTAAGTTTTTTCTAGCGTTGTGGTTACACTCTGTATCTAGTACGTGACGTACGTACTATACTTTTTATTTATCTTTAATTTATTTATATTTATTATTAAGTCCCGTTGGCAACCTTTGGTTACGAAACCCTACTAAATGAAAGTGTAATAAGGATAACGATGTAAACAATATTGTGGACAGATATTATTACAATGATTTTTCATCGTACTTTAATTGTATTTAGAATGTGTTTGCGACTAGCGATAGCTAGTCGCAAACACAGACGAACAAATCTGGCGGCACCCTCACTCGCTAATCAGAAAGCAATCGTAAAAATCATTTGCCAAACTGTCTTATCAAATTACTGATAGTCTCTATCGTCAGTTACGTGCGTACAATGATGTCTACACATTAGATCGACAGTCGTACCTACGTCAAGTATTCTTTGTTGACGTTGTGATCAAGTGACTAAAGTGTATTTGATTTTGGACTACTTAGGTTTCATTCGCAGGGTCACTAGACTTTGACTTGTGTAACTTTCCAAGAAATGTAACTTATAAATCTGTATTCTAAGTCAACATAATAATATGTATGTAATGGGATGGAAATTGTAAAGTGATTTGGTATCGCTCTTGGATGAATAAAATTTGACATATTACTGTTACTTCAGTGTCAAGTTTGTAACTTTTATTTATTCGATACAAGTTAGCCCTTGACTGCGATCTCACCTGGTGGTAAGTGACGGTAAAGTCTAAGATGGAAGCGCTAGTTTTTTTTTAAATGAATATTAGCCATTAGTTAAATGACTAATATTCCCCTTTCCTCTCCAACTAAGCGCCAGGCTTGTGCTAGAAGTAGGTACGACAATAGGGCAACGGGCGGGGTTTGAACCGTCGCGTCGACCTTTTGGTTTTTCGTGGACTGAAAAACCTGTTGAGCTATTGAGGCTCTGTTTAGTTTACCTGTGTCTAGTATGTTATTTCCATTTCTTATGCGGTAAAAAGGACCAAACCTTTTGAGTTAGTGTATAGTGATTAGTGATAGTGTACATAGTGTAAGTGCTGAAAGAACACGTGAACAAAGTGTCATATCTCAAATCAAGAAAGACTAAGATGCGTCAGTGGACAATTTCTTAGTATATAAGATAATTTATAAGTTTAGGTTAAAATAAAATTACTTATTAGTCATACATTAGGCTAGATCGTAATATAATTGAGTAGCTAATTGGCACTCAACAATAAGGAAAAAAAAATGCGGTTTACGGCTCATAAGTGATACTATTTTACACTTTACTAAAATACCGTCCAAAAAATAAATAAAACGCCTACCTACGAAAATCCATAAAGCAAAATAAAAATAAGTAAAACAAGGTCTAAAATCATATTTTTGATATGAAAGTTGACACATAAAGTTAAAATGGCGAGTGAGATCTCATTTTGTACGCATTATATTGTAATGTGCGCAAAACAAGTAGTCCAGCACGACACGAGTGCAGTACACGAGGCGTATGAACACTATGACTGCGTGTTGTAAACAGATCTTAGCTAGGCTCATTTTGAATTTACTTATTAATATTAAGCTTGCGATATAAATAGACATATTGATTTACAACATTGATAGGTTACATGAATATTCTATGTTATTGTAGAGATAAGATTCATTGTGTTCGTCGGGATTCAGTGATAACAGGTTAGTGATAAAATTCGGTTCGGTTATAAGGAACTAGTGTCGAACATGGCAGCTAAACTACTACCAGAGTTTATGGACGTTGAAGGAAAAGTGATTCTAGTGACGGGAGGTGCTGTTGGGATTGGTGCTGGATTGGTCAAGGAATTGTTGTCGCAAAATGCAAGGGTATGTGAGATTACAAAGCACTGTGCAATACGCGGCAGTAAGTAATGTACATCGGCCTTTAGAATGACGTTTCGGCTTTGTAGAGCGTTGTCGGTCTCATCGACAGGGACAACGCTCTACAAAATATCTGCTTTCTCTTCCTAAAGGTCGATGTACATTACTTTCGGCCGCTTACTGTACCTATTTGTACATGTATCTATGTTAATGATATAATTTTCAATTAATTAAGTAGTTCTCAATATCTGTGGACGTTGGTTCACTACAAAGCACGGGTCTCCTCTCAGTATGAGAAGGGTTTAGGCCATAGTCCATTACGCTGGCCAAGTGCAGATTGGCAGATTTCACACATATTTGAGAACATTTTGGAGAACACTCAGGCACGCAGGTTTCCTTACGATGTTTTCCTTCACCGTTAAAAGCAAGTAATATTTAATAGGGTATTGGAATGTAGTAATAATAATAATGTGATTTTTTGTTTAGCGGTAGTTTATGGGGCTAGAATTCATTATTAAAGAGAATGCTTCATTAAAAAATCATGATTTTTATTTATTTTGAAGGTGATTAATGACGTCACAATCCGTAAACGACAATTTTTTTTTCAATTTTTAAAATAAAAATAGGGTCGGTAATTTCTGCGGAAAAAAATATTTTTTATGTTAAAAAATATTTGTCGTTTACGCCTTGTGACGTCATTAATCACTTTTCGTGCAGCGTGACGTTAATAATTAATTATTTTAAAAATAAATAAAACCATTATTTTTTTGTAAATTAATTTCTTTAATAATGAATACTAGCCCCATAAACTACCGCTATACAAAAATCCCATCATTTTATTACCATAGTCCAAGGCCCTATTGCTTAAAACGCAAATAACGCCGAAAAGTTAGAGGTGCGTGTCCGGGATCGAACCACCGATATCTACTCATGTGCCGACCTGTCCAGTAGGAGGCAGACGTCTTAATAAATACTATTTAGGTACCTATAATGATACTGTAATGATATACCTTTTTGCACGAAGAGTATTGAAAAAAGTTTCGAACACCTTTCAGCAAACTAATAATATCCCGACTCTTGGAGCAGGTGTCGGAAAACTTCATAAATTGAACTTCGAATTTCATATTACAGCACGTCGCCTTCTTAGACGTGTTAGAACGCGAGGGGGCAGCCCTTGAGGGAGAACTATTGAATAAGTTCGGCGCCCTGAGAGCCAAGTTCATAAAATGTGATATCTCCGACGAGAGACAGCTTTCGGCGGCGTATCAGCTCATTTTGGACAAATACAGACGTCTGGATGCAGTAGTAAACAATGCTGCAGTTATTTCTGAGGAGAACTACAAGAAAATGGTGGATGTTAATTTCGTGAGTACGATTTTGTATCACGTATCTATTGACTTTGTAGATCTATTTGAGCCGATGTTACTTTGAAACTTCACATTTAATAAACCACAGACACAGATATTTGTTGCTACAATGTGTCTACTAAATTTCATTGAGTTTGGTTTGGTAATCACTACCCATAATAATATTATAAATGCGAAAGTGTGCTTGTTTGTTGGTTTGTCCTTCAACCACGCCGCAACGGAGCAACGGCTCGATGTGATTTTTTTAAAGACCTGGAGAGTGACATCGGCTACTTTTATCCTTACCAAACAAATACACTTTCGCATTTATAATAATATGGGTACTGATAAAACGAAAATCTATTAAATTTTCTTGTCAGACAGCAGTGTGCAACGTCTGTATTTCCTGTAGATATTTCACTTATCATCAGGTGGGATCGCAGTCAATGGCTAACTTGTATCAGAATTAAAAAAAATGCGTATCGATGTTAGAAGAGAAGCGAAGTTTGTGAATCGAATCTGTAATTGGACCGATAAAGCATTTATGCAACATCGAGTTCGGTGGTTCCATAAAGAAGTTTGTTAATAAATTACTTTGGTTGTGGGTTCACGTTGTTTGGAAACTGTTGTTACCTACATAAACCTAAAATTTCGTTGAGGATACGATTATGAAAATTTACAGGTTACATTATTGGCAAAGTTCAACGTAATATTTTAGACTTAATATCGGCAAGTCTGAGGAGGATTACCGATATTCATTATAAAATCCTCAGCCGATATCATTCAAATTAAATGCACAAATATTTAGTTCTCAGTACTTTAAATAACCTATCGGATAACTCAGAATTTACTTTTACTAATTAATTCTAAGTATATACCTACTATGAGTATGAGAGTAAGAATGAGATTAGTTTGCACAAAAGCAAAAGAGGCATGTGTTACTTAGCATACTTACGCGCATTCGCGAGAATTTTTTCACTTGATAAAAAATTTGTACGATGCGGTGGAGGATTTAGAGGTGGTGAGTGGATGTTATGTAAAATAGAATTTTAGCTTTAATTCGCTGGTATTGTGAATTGGCCCTAAGTAAGTTAAATAGGGGACAAGAGGCAGCCATCGGGCATTTGGCTAGTAACATAAGATAATTTTCGAGGATAGTGAGGATCTGAAGGTTTTGGGAGATCAGAGACAGCGTTATAGCAGTATAGCATGGCTACAGAGCATGAATATATGTCACTAGCTTATGCTCGCGACTTCATCCGCGTGGACTACACAACTTTCAAACCCCTATTTCACCACCTTAAGGGTGAATTTTCTTAGCGGATGCCTACGTCATAATAGCTATCTGCATGCCAAATTTCAGCCCAATCCGTTCAGTAGTTTGAGCTGTGTGTTGATAGATCAGTTAGTTAGTCAGTCATTCACCTTTTATATAAAAGGAATAGGTGACTGGCTGACTGTTAGATTTATGATAATATTATGGAAGATGATAATATTATACGATATTTAAGTTCATCCTCTGGTCTTGTTTTTTCCAGACAGCAACAGTGACAAGTACTTTTAAGGCTCTAGAAGTAATGTCAGTGGACAAAGGCGGCAGCGGTGGGGTGGTGCTGAATGTTTCGTCGTTGATGGCTCTAAAACCACAGGAAAATTTCCATTTACCTGTCTACGCGGCCACAAAAACCGCTGTGCTACACTTCAGTAACAATATTGCGGTTCGTTTTATTTTTCACTAGATGATGCCCGCGACTTCGTCCGCGTGGATTTCGGTTTTTGAAAATCCCGTGGGAACTCTTTGATTTTCCAGGATAAAGAGTAGCCTATGTCCTTCCCCGGGATGCAAGCTATCTCTGTACCAAATTTCATCAAAATCGGTTGAACGGATGGGCCGTGAAAAGCTAGCAGACAGACAGACAGACAGACAGACACACTTTCGCATTTATAATATTAGTATGGATTTAGAGGATTTAATTTGTTTTTATATCTGAATGTTACTAGCGACGAATCGTGATTATCTAGCTTCATTATAGTTTCAACAGTATTGTCACTAAAATATTACTTACTACTTTACTTTTTTAAATTCCCGTGGGAACTCTTTGATTTTCCGGGATAAAAAGTAGCCTATGTATGCCATGTATGTATTGTATACCCATGCAATAATCACGTCAATCCGTTGCACCTTTGCGACGTGATTGAAGGACAAACCATCAAACCAATAATCTGGTAAAAGGGTACTGATACTGATTCTCGAATTACTTATTTTTAGTTACTCAAGTAAGTAACAGGAAAACAATCTGCAGAAAATAATCAGTTAACACCCATATAATATCGTTATTGTGATTTGTGATTGCCGATAAAAATATGTAATTCCAGAATCAGTATAGTCAATATCGTTGGATGGTTGATTTCCCATTATTTCTTTGGAGTTGGGTGTGCGCTTTAGCTTCGTCAACGGTTACAAAACCCTTAATTTCAAAGCCTTTGATTAAACCAAAACCCTGAATTCGAAATTTTTTTTTTCCATTTCAGACTCAAGAGTCGTATTCAAAGACACATGTACGTATAGTGACAGTGTGTCTGGGACTAACCGACACAGCTCTCTTACATAGGCACAAGTTCGAGACACAAGAATCCAAGAGCTTGGCCTCACAAGTCCCTGAAAAGCAGAGGTAATCTTAGCATGTATTCGAAACTACTTTAACGTTCCCAAAGGAGTTGTGAAATGAAAGTTGGGCGTTAGTTCTTCGGGTGAAAGGATAAAAATGCGGCGGGACTTGGGAGACAGAAAAGTTTTGGACAAATGGCTAAGTTAATGTTAGCTTTTAGGGAACAATCTAAATATATAAAAGGAAAAGCTCACTGACTGATCTATCAACGCATAGCTCAAACTACTGGACGGATCGGGCTGTTTGGCATGCAGACACCTACTATGATGACACGCTAAGAAAGGATTTTGAAAATTCAATCTCTAAGGGGATAAAATAGGGATTTGAAAATTGTGTAGTCGACGCGGACGAAGTCGCGAGAAAAGCTAGTAGGTACTAAGCACAAGTTCAACAATTTGATGAAAGAATATTAGTAGGGATTAGTTTAGCTTTCCTTAGTTTGCTTAAAAGGTAAAGAAGTAACACCTTGTTACTCCAAACTGACAATAAAATCATGACACGAGCGAAAACCTAACTTCAGAGGGTTTAACGCACCCGGCAAATGGCGTCGCTTACGTGTTTCTCCGAGAAGGTTTCTGCGATTTGTTAACCTTTTAATCAAACTAAGGAAAGTAAAGTACTTATTGTACTTTAGTTTTCCTTAGTAGATAAGTACGTAGAGTAAAGTCCGACCAAAGTAATACTTTGCCCGCATAAACTTTACATCTACTTTTCACAGCTTAATAAAATCCTTTTTAGGTGGGCTACTATACTGCACCATAAAACAGAATTACTGTATTTTATTAGTCTTAGCTCGCAATTTGTACTAAATGTTTGACTAGGGAATGTGACACCAATAAAATATTTAAGTACTAGCTGATGCACGCGACTTGCTCCGCGTGGAATAAGGTTTTTAAAAATCCCTTGAGAACTTTTTGATTTTCCGGGATAAAAAGTAGCCTGTCACTCTCCAGGTCTTTATCTATACCCATGCAAAAAATCATGTCAATCCGTTGCACCGTTGCAACGTGATTGAAGGACAAACCAACAAACAAACACTTTCGCATTTATAATAAGAGTACTGAGGTACTGATTTGATAAGAGGATGTATAAGGAGAGGACCATTATCTTTAAGAACTGTATTTCTTAATAAAATTACTCACTAGTTCTTGCCCTCGTTTTCATCAGTAGCGGGGAAAAAAATAATTAAAATAGGAACCTTTTCCCCAGGCCATAAAGTGACATAGACTATTTCTTGCGTATTGTTTTATAAGTCCTGTGTCTAGATTTGATTCAGCAGTTTTGAAAGCAGCACAAACAGACAGACAAACAAAAATGTTAAAAATAGGTATTTGTATTTTAATTACTTTTATATGTTAGGTACTTGTAGCTTAAAAAGGCAGTTAGATATTTCGAACAGACTGACATTATAATTTTATATTTGAATGGATACATAATTATAATATGAATATTCTAAAATCCTTCAAAATGTATGCGTTTAGCTTTCTATAGGTACCTAACAATAGTAGTAGGACGTTTGATGTATAACAAAGGTAGCGCAAAATGCTTTAAACATGCATTATGCATGAACTGTAGTCGGAATATTGCTATTTCCATATTTTGCGGGTAGACAGACACATTTGCAAAATTAAATATTTTGCTGTCGAGGCGAGTTACGAGGTTTTGAGAGTTAAATGAAAATGTTGGGAATACAACTTCAACTGAATAATCCCTTTTTCTCCATTCAGAGCTGGCGTAGTAGTGAAATGAGTGACTAATGACGTTTTATTTTAAGGAAATTTTTTTGATTAAGGAATTATATCAAGCGTGTAATTTAGGTAGATTTTATTCCATAGACAACTGTCTAACGCTTTTATCCACTATCTAAGTGATGAAGTGAACAGACAGACAAAACATTATATACAACAAAATAAATACGTGAAAACCCCAATGGAATGCTCCAATTTCCATTTTACGTGGAAAGACAGATACATTTGCAAAATTGAATTCACGCGTAATATGCCGAAGGCGAATAACATCGAGCTCGCGGGTGAAATAAGATGCATGGATCAATATTTGGATTATGTAAATTATACATAGTAATAAATGCAGTTCTTAAACTAAAATTCGAATAAGAAAATGAGTCACTGAAGATTGTAGAAGATAATATAAATACAATGCTGAGAAGTGAGACATCTTTAACAGTTCTAACATCGATATAAATGACAAGATAATGGTCATGCGAACAAAATTTTTCACGGTTTTGGAACCAAATAAATCAGCGCCACCTCTTAGATACTAATGAACGACCCGTTTGAAATCCAGACGTCACTGAGGTTGCATTGGTGCTAAAGCACTACTGAGTCGGTGCCTGTCCATAAACTAAAATATTATGTCTTACTCTCATTGTTTTGTTAGACCAGTAAGCACAACGTATTGTGTATTGTGGTTAATGGTCAAGATCATCATACCCTATGATTTTGGTGACGAATCTCATAACATGTTTTGTTGAATTTCCGATCGTACTGTCGAAAATCTTGTAAATTCTTTGCAAGATTTCTTTTAAATGTGAAACAAATTCACATGACAATGCAAACGCAGTTCAACAGAGTTTTCAACTTGTTTTCATCACTTTAAACTCACTATAAAAAACTTAAAAGTAGATCTTGATCTAACTAAAGGTAATTATTGCTTTATTTCCAGGGTAACGTCTGCAGTGAGTGGCATAATGTTCGTAATTAGACGGGCAGATAGTGGATCTACCTGGATCATTGCTAACGACGAACCACCGATTGACGTCAGTTGTACTGTGAGGGAGGGTTTCCGGTGTGTTTCCACTGCCATATGATTTGATTTGCTAAAATAAATGTTCCTATCTACAACCTTAATATTATTTCCTTTCATTAAATAATGTTTATTCGTAATTAGACGAACCGAGAGTGGAACTACCTGGATCATTGCTAACGACGAACCACCGATTGACGTCAGTTGTACTGTGAGGGAGGGTTTCCGGTGTGTTGCCACTGCCATTTGATTTGCTAAAATAAATGTTCCTATCTACAACCTTAATATTATTTCCTTTCACTAAATAATGTTATTCGTAATTAGACGAACCGAGAGTGGAACTACCTGGATCATTGCTAACGATGAACCACCGATTGACGTCAGTTGTACTGTGAGGGAGGGTTTCCGGTGTGATGCCACTGCCATTTGATTTGCTAAAATAAATGTTCCTATCTACAACCTTAATATTATTTCCTTTCACTAAATAATGTTATTCGTAATTAGACGAACCGAGAGTGGAACTACCTGGATCATTGCTAACGATGAACCACCGATTGACGTCAGTTGTACTGTGAGGGAGGGTTTCCGGTGTGTTGCCACTGCCATTTGATTTGCTAAAATAAATGTTCCTATCTACAACCTTAATATTATTTCCTTTCACTAAATAATGTTATTCGTAATTAGACGAACCGAGAGTGGAACTACCTGGATCATTGCTAACGATGAACCACCGATTGACGTCAGTTGTACTGTGAGGGAGGGTTTCCGGTGTGTTGCCACTGCCATTTGATTTGCTAAAATAAATGTTCCTATCTACAACCTTAATATTATTTCCTTTCACTAAATAATGTTATTCGTAATTAGACGAACCGAGAGTGGAACTACCTGGATCATTGCTAACGATGAACCACCGATTGACGTCAGTTGTACTGTGAGGGAGGGTTTCCGGTGTGTTGCCACTGCCATATGATTTGATTTGCTAAAATAAATGTTCCTATCTACAACCTTAATATTATTCCCTTTCACTAAATAATGTTTATTCGTAATTAGACGAACCGAGAGTGGAACTACCTGGATCATTGCTGACGATGAAACACCGATTGACGTTACTTGTACTATGAAGGAGGGTTTCCGATGTGTTGCCATGACCATTTGATTTGATTTGCTGAAATAAATATTCCTATCTACTACCTAAATATTATACCCTTTTACTAAATCTTTGTATCAATGTTCGTAATCAGACAAGCCGAGAATGAATCTACCTGGATCGCTGCTCACGATGAACCACCGATTGTACTGTGAGGGAGAGATTCCGATGTGTCTAAACATGACCTCGGTAACGAATGTACATGTTTCTAAAATAATTATAATGCCTGTAGTCTTTTACTAATTTAACCATTAGTAAAGGCCGCATAAGACTATTGAATACCCTGCGCTGCTGGGCAGCAAAGTCTTGCAATTGTCAAAGGTGTGTAGATCCAATCCACACTTGGCCAGCGTGGTGGACAATGGCTTAAACCCTTCTCATAATTAGTGGAAACCTACTTGGTTTTTCATGGTATTGTATTGTGTTACCCCATTACTTGCACAATATAATGAAAGGAGCTAATTTGATTACAGCAGTGATAGTGCAATTTTTTTAATGTAATGTTACCCCAATAATCATGCATGATCCATTTAACGCTTAATAGAATGGATCGATCAACATCACCGAGCTTCGAATAACCAATATAAACCGTTTATGGTGCGATTATACTGTGTCGACCGTCTTGATGTGGAGAAAGAAACTAGTCTTGTATGTATTAGACCGGAGACGTGACTCGTATGGTTGAAAAAGTACATTGTGTTTTGGAATATAGTAGTTACTTATATTATTGAATTTAACAGAGTGAGTGGATACTCACTTTGCGTTTTATGGCTTGTTTTACATTGAATTAACATCCTAAAATTTTGATAAAATCTATGAGTACAGTACTTAACACCACGGTCTTACGTCGTCGCCTGAATTCAGCGATCCCTGCGACTCATTCTATGTCGTCTGTCTATCCAGTTGTGGGTCCAAGATGAATCACAATATTGTTTCACAGATTACAGGTAAATACGGAAGTTTACTTCAGGCTTTTTTTTTAATTTATAGACGGGCGCTTGGCTGCAATCAGAGCTGCTGGCAAGTGATGATGCAGCCTAAGATGGAGCGCGTTTGCCTAGAAGATGCCTATTCACTGTTGACTTGAAGGTACCTATATTATAATTGGAGGGGAAAACTGATGATGGAAGGTCTCTTCTGTTCAAACTGTTTGTTTACAACAGAAAATAGATGATATAGCATGAGACGCAAATTCTATCGGGCGTTAAAAGGCATAATATATATTTCACTGAATGATGTTATAAACGTTTACCATCCCCTAATATTAGCTGAGCCAAATAATTGTTATTGATGAGACATTTGAGCCTTCTCCCATTGAAATTGGATACCTCACAATGGGGGGTTACCCCCCATCAATAAACTGCTGACATTCCAATTCCCTTTTACGATCTGACATAATGGTTACTTTGTATTAAATTTTGATTGTTGCTTGGTAAACAGCTTTCGTTATTATTTAATGGTATTAGCTAGCTTAAGGCAGTGGTCCGACCGCCTGCGAGAAAACGACTAACTATTGGCAATTTTCTCTCTCAATATAATGTACATTATGTGTAAACGAAAGAGATGCATGTATCAAAAGTTGCTCTCTGACTGTTCACACTTCCGGCGACGACTCGCTTTACTAGTTTTGTCGCTGAGCGACGAGATTTCAAAAATAAACTTGCTCAGCGATATTCGTTCAGCGATGCACACTCGCTTATAGCCCGGCGACAAAACTATCGAAACTACACACTCTACAACTTTAAGTTTCTAGTTCTACTCGTTTCTCGTTCATCGTCGGCGGTCGGACCACTGCCTTATGAACTTGTTGTGCCTTTCGATACCTTCTATCTGTTATTATTTACAAACATTGTCACTGGTTCTTTGAAAGATCACAACAAATTCACAATGCTTTGTGAAAATCTTTTTCAGGGCTTAGATATATTTCGGTAAATATTTCTTATTTTCTGTATGTTTTGATTTTATTTACTTTCATTATTCTTTGTATGGACATTTGTGATATATTATTGGCTAGATGTTGCCCGCGACTTCATCCGTGTGGATTTACTTGTAGCTTTTTAAAAATTCCTGGGGACTCTTTGATTTTCTGCGATAAAAAGTAAGCCAATTAATTTTCTTAAGTTATATTTGTATCAAAAGTCAAAATCCGTTAACGATGGGCCGTGATAAGGTAATAAATACATTTTCGCATTTATAATATTACTTAGTACCTAACAAAAGGCCTATGACCAGCAGTGGACGCAAACAGGCTGATTGATTGACCTAACAATTAGCTTAAAAGTATGTAAACCATGATAAAATATTTCAAATGGCCATAATTTGGTCGGAACCCAACCTGTTTTTTAAAGTTTTACTGATTCCACTGCTTACAAAAGAGTAGGTAACTAATTTATTGGTCTTAATAAGAGGAAGGACCTAAAAAAATCATTAAAACATTTTATAAAGCGCAACTATTATTATACAGATGGATACCTATAAAATTATGTGGACATTCAACCCGTTAGTTAAACGGTCCATTTGGGAGGCGATGGACCTGAAAATTGCATCAAATTTCAAAGCGTTTCAACGATGCCGACATTACCTAAACACTCATTGCTTTTAGTGTAATTTCGTTACACTGACGTTGCTATTCCATAGTGGATAGTTTTATTACTGACTAGCTTATGCTTGCGACTTCGTCCGCATGGAGTACACAAATGCCAAACCCCTATTTCACTCCCTTAGGGGTTCCATTTTCAAAATCCCTTCTTAGCGGATTCCTACGTCATAATAGCTAATGCATGCCAAATTTCAGCCCGATCCGTTTAGTAGTTTGAGCTGTGCGTTGATAGATCAATCAGTCAGTCACCTTTTCCGTTTATACATATAGCTGGACCCACGACTGTGTCCGCGTGGACTTAAGTTTTTAAAACCCCGTGCGAACTTTGATTTTTCGGGTTAAAATGTAGCCTATATCACTCTCCATCTTTACCATGCAAAAAAACCGGCCAAGTGCGAGTCAGGCTCGCGCAATGAGGGTTCCGTACTACAGTATTTTTTCGACATTTTGCACGATAATTCAAAAACTGTGATGCATAAAAATAAATAAAAATCTGTTTTAGAATGTAAAAGTGAATACCCCACTTGATATAGTCACTCACTTCGAAAGTTGAAAATACTAATTATTAGTTCATGACCACAATTTAATTTTTTTTGTGTGATCTAATCCTAAATTCACGATTTTCAGATTTTTTCCCAAATGTCAGCTATAAGATCTACCTACCTGCCAAATTTCATGATTCTAGGTCAACGGAAAGTACCCTGTAGGTTTCTTGACAGACAAACGGACAGACAGACAGACAGACAGTTCCGTTTTTCCTTTTGAGGTACGGAACCCTAAAAATTACGTCGATGTGAAGCTCAGTTGCGATGTGATTGAAGTTACAAACCAATAAACTAACAAACCTTAGTAGTAGTTATTCCAATTCACATTATACCAGAAATATTAATGCGTCAACTAAGCGACTAATAAATTTAAAATCGTACCTACCTACCTACTTATCAACAGTAAGTATCTCATACAATTAAAAAGATGTCAACGCCCAGTCTTGAACGTAGAAAGCTGTGTATGTTCCCTTTATAATGTAGAAAAGGAATATGGCGAAGCAGTGGGCCATAGCTAGTAGGAAGTATTACCATTACTTATTAGAGTCAGAAAGTAGCGTTAAAAGCGTTCCGATTTCGTTCAAAGCACACTGGAATCTGGATTGGAATAATATGAATTGGGAAAAAGTTCAATATTCAATATTACTTCACTCCGATACTCAGTGAGAGCATAAAACAGAAATGACAATTGCAGTAAAAGAAAAAACCAATAATGAACATTCTTTTCCCTTTGATATATTCCAAAGTTAGCTGAAATTACTTACGCCCCTCACATAAGTAAATACGTTTCAGTACAAATGTTGTCTTTGACCTCACCCCCTCAGTTTGTTTCCCCAAAGAACCTTCATCAAACATCACGTATGACGACAGTAAATAATATACTGTTTGAACTGTGCCATATTATGAGCACGATAGTAATGCGACGTTGGCAAAATATTTGCGCTCTGCTTGGATGAAATAAGGCTATAATTAAACAAGAGACGTGATAATGTACAAGTATTATACTACAGTTGATTGATAACACTCAATAATTAACTTGTTAGCCAGTTTTTTTATTTCAAGATGGGGCTGACGGGGCTTCATGTTATTATCCATACTAATATTATAAATTCGAAAGTTCCCTCTCCAAATAGCAGTAGTTTTAGCTTCTAGTTTATCACTGCTTCTATTGCTACTGCTGATTGTGAGAACACCTAAATTTCAGAGTATTTGCATCCTCTTCTTACTAATGTAATATGAAAAGGACAGCCACAGTTGGCAGTTTAAATTTAATTTAGAGCTGTCAAACCTCGTGACTTAAGCTGCCAGTCGCGGGCCTATTGTTTAAGTTCGTAGCGTGCACGAAAATTTAGTCTTTAAAAATTCATGTTCCATCCTTTTTTAGCAATATAAAAAAAAAAGATGCAGATACTTTAAATTTAGTTTAGAGAAATACAAGAGAGTCGGCGCCATTGTACTATTTGTCCTAATCATACTAGTTCACACTGAAACTTATATTAACATAACTATTTTCGGTTTCAGTAACATCCATTCCAGTGTAGAATCCCTGGAGTGTAGAATGTAAAATAGTTAATCATTCATTACAAATGCCCGGATAGATATTCCCAAAAGTTGAGCAGAATTTCTCTACTAGTGGCTCGGAGCATTCTATCTGCGAGGGGGGTTTTAAAACTATGCTCTGGAGTCTAGAAATATGCTTTCGCGTCCATCCATACAAAAGTTATCCTCATGACGACTTATTTTGATTCAATTTTAAAAGTTTTGGTATGCGTTTCACTGCGATATCACATAAGGTCACTAAAACACTAGACCCAGACCGGTCGAATAATCGATCTAGCATCCTGGTAGGTGCATTATGAAGTTTAAATCTCCTGAGGATGCGCCGGTGTCGGAGTGGAACATTGTTGAGTGTATTGCTTGGTTTTCCTGCTTCTTTAGTAGTGGGAGGGTGGGTGGTGCACATCGGATGTTGAACGTTGTACCATAATATAGACTTGCCTTTCTTGACGGATTATAGCAAGTTAAGCTTGTAGTTCCTTGCACGACAAAGGTCGTTTGAAAAACTCAAGAATGAAGAAAGGCAACTTAAACATGACACGCTCATGACTCCCTAGAATCAGCAATAGCAGGCCAGGTCGTGTCCACAATGGTATGATGAGTTGTGACTTGTGGAAAGTCGGATTTACTTTAAGCGGAGGAAAAATAAATCGTATCTACAAACCATAGTGTTGACCAAGAAATAGAAAAAACTGAAAAAACTTTATCCTCAGCGGGAAAAGTTTGTCGTGAAACCTTGCAGACTTGTAGATATAGGTGAGTAAGAGTTTCACCGCATATGAGTTACGGTTTAGTTCGAAATAGTTCAGCGCAAATTACTTAGGATGTTTGCATGCTTCGAATTAAAGTGATACTCGTACAGTATAGTGCTTTGAATATATGGATAATGGATTGAAGATAATGTTATGCACAAGCTGGTCATATTTTACATAAATAGTACTGCGGTATTCTTATAACATCTTGTCGTAAATGTTTATTAAGATTAACCTATGCATCATAAGCAATATGATATGGACCAAATTTTTATGAAAATATTGGCATGAAATATGAAATAGGTATACTAGTATCGCTACATTATTTTAAGGAACTGAATACCATCCTTTTCAGCCCGTGAAAAGGTTGGGACTAATTAATTTAACCCGTGTATGCGTTTACCCGTGATGACAAATATATGGATCCGGGACATAATCGCTACACTAATGGGCCTCATAAAATAGCTCAGAGTCTCTGAGCGGGTGATGGAGAAAGCTATGCTTGGAGTACGTGATCAAATCAGGAATGAGGAGATCCGTAGAATAACCGTAATAACCAACATAGCTCTACGGTTTGTAAAGCTGAAGTGGTAATAGACTGGTCACATAATGGTGATCTCACACTGGAAAGCGCAGAATTGAAAGACACTGCACTAGGTGCATAGACGACTTCAAACGAGTCGCAAGAAGTCGCTGGATTCAAGCGGCGGAGGGCACAGTTGCGTGTTGAAGGCCCTACAAGAGGCCTGTGTCCACGTCCGACGTCTATTAGTTGACAAAGAATATGATGGATTTTAACCTGCTAATTGCATAACTAAATAGTTTCAAACGACCGAGAGAGCACAGATATTGACCAACCTTCTGATAGAAAAGGAGGTAAGAAAGTAAAAAGGTTAAAACTAAGCTCACTAAGCAAGAAAAAAACAAATTCTGATGAGACTGAAGTTCGTGCCAGCATTGTCTTGTATACGATAAGTTTTAGAAATGTTTACCTTCAGAACTTTCAGAAGACAAACAGATAGTTCAGACTGCAGTGAAAACTTTAGCGTCGACGACTATACTTTATTACTTGAAAATAATAAATAAACCTGACATAAGTTACAGCATAAAATCTGTAACTTATGCTCATATTTCCATAAAAAGTCAACAATGTCGCAATCATCACTTCAGAGTAAGTTTAAGTTAGTCTGCTGCATCTATTTAAAAGCTTTAATCTCAAAAAGTGCTGCTTACAGGTAGGTAAGTACTTATTAGTATAATATATGGAAATTCATATAGACTTTATTTGACTTCTCAATAGCAAGTGTTAAGTAACTAACTTAGCGATTTGAAGTTCTCATGCTTGCATATTTTGTAGTTCATTTACATAAACGAGATATTTTATGATAAAGAATTTAAGCAAGAGCTAGATTTGGCATATAATTTTTACAACAAGACCTTTTTTATACCTAATAAATATTTTAGAAAAAATCCTACATTGTTAGTTACGTAAGTTTAATTCGGGGAAAAATGTACTCGTAGCGCACATATTTTCCCCCGTATAAAATTACGCTTAAACGTTGTGTAGTTAAGCTAAATAAAAAAAATACATTTGCCGCAGGATTTGTTTGTGCATGAAAAACATTTTACTTCTCCGGTCACCGGAAGGCACGGTTGACCTGTTTTAGAGAAGCGCAGGCTCAGCATTACGTAATGTGTAATCACTAATGCCCCGTTGTGTGGAGTGGCGCCTTTGAGGGGGTCATTAGTTAATGAAACGGGTGAAATTGAAACTGGGAACATTTTGTTGAAGTCGAAATTGGGATATTAGATATTTGTTGGATGAAATTTTCGTCGTAGAAAGCCGCGGTAGCACGCAAGGATATGATATTATGTACTAACTGATGCCCACGACTTCGTCCGCGTGTAATTAGGTTTTTTTAAATCACGTAGGAATTCTTTGAATTTTCGGGATAAAAAGTAGTCTATGTCACTTTCCAGGTCTTTATCTATACCCAATTACCCATGCAAAAAATTACGTCAATCCGTAGCACCGTTGTGACGTGATTGAAGGACAAACCAACAAACAAACACACTTTCGCATTTATAATAAGGGAACTGATGACATACAAAGGTTCAACGACAGAGCAATGTACTACGGCTATATGTAAATCAAAGTAGCACGAAACCGTGGAGCGTGAAAATCTCTACGAGAGTCCTATATGTCGCCTTAGAGGTATATCGTTTGGCAAAGATGATGATACTATGATGATGATGATGATACATACTCAAACATTACTGCATTAATTTAGAGACTTCACAACGCTATCACAACATTATGGAGAGCTCTCAGGCAATGCAGGTTTTCCTCCACCGTCCAAACAAGTGATATTTAATTGCAGTTAGAGATGCTCGGGCTCGAACCCCCAACCCTCCGAATAAGAGGCTGACGTCTTGACCACTATGCTATTACCGCTGTTTATGAGTACATACATAGGTATAATTTATTACAAACATTGATATGCTACATACTCTAAATGACACTTGCTCGTCAAGCATTGCTAAACGATGTATAAACTTGCTCGACGAGTAAGCTCTCTAAATTACTTACTATCTAATCTCTTTCCTACCAACTGCAATCCAGCTGCTCGATCGCGGTAGAATGACAGCTACAATGTCACGATCGCAATCACCTCTGATTGGTTGACGCCCGCTTCCTATTGGCTACAATGCATTGCTGCAACAAGAATCGCATAAATTCAGCCAATCACAACAATTGAGATTGTAATAGCTCTTAGCTTTAAGATGTGATGTGTGGCACAGTTATGTAAATAAACGTTTTTTTTTCTTTCTTTCTTTCTTTCTAATAATGATGATGCAGGTTTTACGAAATCGACCTACTGGTATCTTTAGAACAAGAGTGAATAGGCATATTTTAGGTAGACCCGTTCCATCTTAGGCCACATCATTACTTTCCATCAGGTGTGATTGTGGTCAAGGTTAAAAAAATCTGCATGGAGTCTGGCAGCTAATGACGCTATTTATTAAACACTAGCTGACCCGGCCAACTGCGTTCCGCCTGACAGTCGATTCAATTTTTTTTTTTAATATCAATTCACTATCAGAAATTCTAAAATCCCCACGATTTAGGACTTCAGTACTTTGCAGCATCAGGATTGAGGAGTTAGGATCCGAAGTTCAATGACGTAGCCTATGCTTGGTACCTAAAATAATTTTGCATCATCCGCAGTTCCTGAAACATTATAGTTTAGGAGTGCTGTACCCTACATCATCAGGGTTGAGGAGTTGAGACTTGAAGTCTGAGAATAAAGTCGTTGCTTGGTACCTACAATATGAATTCACTATGAACACTTCCTGAATCTTGATAACTCAGGCGGGCAGTAACCCTGCAGCATCAGGATTAAGGAGTTGAATCCAGAATTTTTATGTGACCACCACGAAAACTTTTTTTGTTGATTTAAAAAAAATATTTACAAATCGGTCCAGAAACCTCGAAAAAATCGATGTAGAAAAAAGAACCACCTCCTTTTTGACAGTCGGTTAAAAACCAATGACCTTGAAATATTTACGGAACAATTTTTAAAATATCCCCTTTCTAACAAAAAAAGAATGAATGAAATCGGACTACGCGTTAATGAATTACAACTCGGTATATATTTTAACTTTCATCCCCTCTCCTACGGGAACCATGCTGAATTTCGGGATAAAAAGTATCCTATATTCTTCCTCATAGTATGACCTCAAATCGTACCAAGTTTCATTGGAATCCATTCAGTAGTTTCAGCGTGATGCGCGGCCGTGATACAGACAGACAGACGGACAGACAGACAGACAGACAGACAGACAGATAGACAGACAGACAGACAGACAAAAATGAAAAAAATTACAGTTTTGGGGATTATAGAGTGCCCTCGAAAAAAAATTTTCAAAATATCTTTAATGTACAGAATTTGACCTGTTACAGTTTTATTATAGGTATACAGTTTTATTATAAGTATTGATATTGATTAATTATTATTATTCATGTAGGCATTGCAAACATGCAAACTTTTTGCATGTTTCTATTAAGCTTTTACCGCACCAAGAGAGCAATTTAAAGACTCGTATTTCCGAAAGAAAGCATTAACAAAGAAACTTCGATAAGTAATGGAGGGCTCTCTTTAATTACATGCAAATTAAAGGGCGACGTTTTAACAAATGACCCGGTGGGAATTAAATGGGAATGACTAATGAAGTAGAAACTAAGGCATCGCATAGCGTACCTAAACGCTCTTCGTTGGAACTACATAGTATTCTTAAATTATTATGTCTGTGCACACGATAAGTATAAATTATTAAGTTTTGTTAACATTACAGGTTTCGTTTGGAAAATGTGGGTTATAATTTTGTTTTAATCCTAATCCTAATTTGGCGGTATGGACCACCAGTCATGTTCCGTCAGTGACTCAGTGTTGACGCATTTTTGATATCGGTCTACGGCCGTTTCACGAACTTACCTAATAAAGTGAATAATCGAAATATGCTATAGAAGTAAACGAAATAAAATCATGACCAATTACTAATTTAGTGTTCGAGAGAAATAGACGTTATACTAAATGGATTATGTATGTCTATCATTTCATCGAGGAGCCTGGATACGATTTTACACTTTCAATATTTTTCTACATAAAAATGAATCGCTAAATGTGTTGCTGATCGCAAATCTCGAGAACAGCTGAACCGATTTCGCTAATTCTTTTTTTATAATATTCCTTGAAGTACGAGGATGGTTCTTACGGAGAGAAAAATTTAAAAAATTTGAAGGGACTGAGGCGGAACGAAGTTCACCAGGGCAGCTAGTATGATATACATATTTTCTACGTAAACATGAAGGTTATTGCAACACCTACATACCTACGGAGTGTCCTAAATATAGGTAGGTAATGTCCTTTTGATGTAAAATTACACGATGTATCAAAGGGATATTTATTATCTTTGGACTTTAATGAGCTATCGGGTGTCGGTGTTTTATTATTTCACCCTTTACCCATCTCGTATATTGCTGTAGGTATATTTTGTATACAGGCCTTTTATTCAAATTAATCGTTGGGTCCAAAAGCAGTTTATAACGTTCGGTATATTCTATGTAAAATACCCTATAATAAATATAATAGTCATGGCTAATAAAACATCTACGGAAAGGGTGGGTGAGGATGATTGGGCTGAAATATGGTAGGGTAAAATCTGGAAACCAATGTAGGCTGTTTTATTGTGATGTAATCATAAAGGTGCGGTGAATGGTCATAATTTTTAAATTTATACTAGATACCCACGACTTCCTCTGCTTGGATTTAGGTTTTAAAAAATCCCTTGGGAACTCCTTGTCGTTCCGGGATAAAAAAGTAGCCTATACCTATCACTCTTCAGGTCTTTAACTATATTTAATAGCCTCGATAGCTCAACGGTTATAGGAGCGGACTAAAAACCGAAAGGTCGCCGGTTCAAATCCCACCCGTTGCACTATTGTCGTTCCTATTCCTAGCATAAGCTTTACGCTTAATTGGAGGGGAAAGGGGAATATTAGTCAGCAATTTTAGCCAAATTGCTGACTAATATTCCCCTTTCCCCTTTATAATATTCTTTAAAAAAAATTGCTGCTACCTAGTAGTTTTTCTTTCCAAGTACCACTCCTGATTTTCATCAAAATACAATAACCTCCTATAACTTAAATGATAAAGCCGTGAGGGTATTATCTGTCTAAAGTTGCAAATTAATAAAACTCGCCCGAAAATTCGCGACAATGACCTCCGTTTTTCATACAAAGGTCTGAATGTTAAACCCGACTGGAGTGACCTCGTAATTGCGAGATTTAAGGGTTTGAATAGGACTGTTGTCACAGCTTTGAACGGAGTCGCGGACGAAATTAAAATATGCCCGGTTCCCTGTAAAACGTTTTTTAAATGTTAAGTACTTGGGATATTATATTAGGAAAATTGGCTTGTTCCACGAAAATCTAAATTTTTTCGACTAAAATCGAAAAATGGCTGGATGAGGAAGGCTGAGGGCCGGGTGAGGTGGCGCTCTTTAGGGAAGGCCTATGTCCAACAGTGGATGTCCACAGGCTGATGATGATGATGCTGATGAATCGAAAAAGAGTTTTCTCGTTTATGTACACTAGGTAGGTACGTGAAGATGCTCCACTACTGATATGATGATATTTTTGAATCAAGTTTGAGCCATGTAAGTTGGTACCGGAACAGATTTCATTAGGTAGGTAGATACCTTTTCTTACTAAACCGATAATTAATTTTATTATTCAAGAAGATAATGACGGTCATCTAATTTTTCAAGAGACACAAAATATATAACCTTCGAAATCTTAAAGACAATGGAACGTTAATTTTTATCGTCATTTTAATGATAATGTTCAGTGTTGTAGTAGTATGTAGCATATTTATAATATACTTAGGTAGATTAATTATTGGTCTCGCTCATGTAGTGATGAGGAGTGATTTATGGAAAAGTGGTATAGTCCCGCAAATTTCTATTGCGCTGAAACCATGTCTCATTAACATCGAAATGACGTAATTTTAACGTCAGCCGAAATAAAAATATACCATCAGCTCGAAACTTCAGTCTAGTGCTGACAGCACTAAAATAGCGGCCACGCGCATTACGAATTTGCGGGATTTATACACTCGAAAATGTTTTTCTATTCATGTGATGACTGAATGTTAAATGCGAGTGAAGTGACCTCATAATTGCAAGGTTTAAATGGCTGAAAAGATATGTTGTCATAGCTCTGAAAAGAGACGTGGTTGAACTTAAAATATGCCTCGTACGCCTAACAAAGGTTGTAAAGGACTGCCGTCAAAGAAACATTGCAGCCGTGTTATTCTAGGTGGAATTTTCTGCGAATACTTGTGTAGGGTATAGTACGCGACAAATAGAGATGGCAATCGGGGAGGGAATGCCAGTGTGGGCGAGCGCGGATGGCGTGCGGGTGTGTGGGGCATCCCCCTGCCTCATACCTCGATTGCCCTATTGATTGAGTCAGCAGTGTCAGTCTATTTTCTGCCGAGAATTATCCTACTACTATTATAAATGTGAAAGTGTAAATGTTTGGATGTTTAGATGTTTGGATGTTTGTTACTCAATCACGCAAAAACGGCAGAACGAATTTGGATGGGAATGGAGATAGATTATACCCTGGAGAGTGACATAGGCTACTTTTTGTCCCGGAAAATCAAAGAGTTCCCACGGGATTTTTAAAAACCTAATTCCACGCGGACGAAGTGGCGGGCATCAGCTAGTATATTATAGTACGACAGTCTGCCGACAATACAATAATTATTGTTGCTACATTTGAAATTATTGTTGCATGCTCAAATGTCGCACTATGTTCTTCTGGCGTAAAATAGCCTTTAGCCACAACTGTGACAAAATTTAAAAAAATTTGTACACTAGAGAGTTGACCTCATAATTGTGAGGTATAAAGGGGCTGGAAAGGTCTGTAATCATAGCTCTGAATGGAGACGCGTCTCAAATTAAAATACGCTCGCTTCACCTGACAAGGGTCTGTAAATGGCCGCTGTGGAAATTCTGCGGTGGAGTAAGAAATAATTGAATTTTTAATCACGTGCTTTTATTACCTACTTACATTGTTTTTAATAGATTGGGGAGCTAATTAAATTAAGAAAGACAAAGTTCACGTCGGTAACTTGATAGACAGCCTTACTTTGGAAGAGATAGTAACTATACTTTCACTTATGTACCTATTCTTAAATATGCCACATTTCATCATCATCATTATCATCATCATCAACCAATAGACGTCCATAGCTGGACATAGGTCTCTTGTAGGGACTTCCACACGACACGGTCTTGCGCCGCCTGTATCCAGCAGCTCTCTGCGATTCGTCTGATATCATCCGTCCACCTAGTGGGGGGTCTTCCAACGCTATGCTTTCTGGTGCAAGGTCGCCATTCCAGCATCTTTTACCACATTTAGCAAATAGATAATACGATGTTACTGGAAAGATAATATCATATTAGTCGCATACAAGCGGCACAAGATCATGAAGTCTAGGTAACCCTTAAACAAATCTATGTCCAGCAGTGGACGTCGGTCTGTTGAGACAACGATGTGATGTCAGAAACGAAAGACATCTTTGAAATTTTCTTTAGCTGCAAATATATATTATATTTGGTTACAAAAGATATTTTCTTGGATAAAAATCTTACATAACCCGATCTCCCGTAAGTCAGGTAGGTATCAAAAGATACCCTATACCTATTTTATTTACGGATTTCTCCCCCTTCCGTAAGAAAAAGTCTTTTCTACAAGTGGGTCGGAATATAGGGACGAAAAACAATTTTTCATTTTCCATAATCTGCATAAAAGTGGTAACGCCGAGTTACTGAATACAAGCAGAAAATATTTTTCATACGTTTTTTAAAACGCTCTCCGCTAAACTTTTAAAGGTCACGGCTACGCAGTGGATTCAAGAGCGCACGTGATTAAAAAAGAAAAACATACCTCAAATAAACTCTATAAAACCGGCCAAGTGCGAATCAGGCTCGCGTAACGAGGGTTCCGTACTACAGTCGTATTTTTTTCGACGTATTGCACAATAATTCACAAATGACGATAAAATTCGACTGTAGTACGGAACCCTCGGTGCGCGAGCCTGACTCTTACTTGGCTGGTTTTTTGATAAGAAGAAAAAAGGGGAAGACTATACACCCACCTGAACCAGATCGCCATGTATGCCTCCAGCAGCTGTGATCGTAAGCAGGCACACGTACGGAACCAGGTCTTCCCTTGGTCTATGAAGCTCCATCTCGTACGTACGGCCAATATCGCCGTAGTACGTTTTATTACAGCCTGAGAACAAAAAAAATTGTTAACAGTGATGACAAACTAGCAACTGAAGTTTAGTACGAGCCAGGTCGAGATGGCAATCAAGATATGAGGCGGGGGCACACCCCGACCACCTGCACGTCCACGTTACCCGTGTTATCCCGCGTACCGGGTTAGGGCGGGGGCTGTGTGGGTGTACGGGGCGTCCCCACCCCGATCGCCATCTCGACCTGTCGCGTACCATGCCTACCTAGTACCTACGAATTTCGAAAGGGTGGTATTATCTTTTTCCTCCACGCGGTAAACCCTAGATAATGTTGGTTTTCCAAGCTCTGTGCAATTTTTTAATCCAAAACCTACCTATTTTATCCCCTGAGGGGTTGATTTAAAAAGATACTTTCTTAGTGGATGTCTATGTCATAAAAGTTATCTGTAGTAGGTACGGTATGTTCATTCTTTTAGCGGAAAACAATTTCCCTATGAAAAGAGGCTCTCCTTTTAGACAAACAGTAAGCCATTATGAGAGAGGTTTTATGACTAGGTATAAAGTAGACTGACGTATGAAACTCACTCATACAGACTCATAAGAGTGATGGCGCAGATAAAATTTGTATTATTAACCGACTTCAAAAAAAGGAGGAGGTTCTCAATTCGTCGGAATCTTTTTTTTTTGAATGTAAAAGTTGATCCATGTTGACAATTTTGTTTTTGGGTAAATAAATCCTCTGATAAATGTATTTGGATATTATTTAGTTGGATGACGTTCCAAAAAAAAAATCCTGATACCTTTTAAAATTTTCAGCATATACCTACCATTCAAGTTTAAAAAAGCCGTGATAGCTTACTGGTTAAGACATCCACCGTAATCGGGAGGTTGGGGGATCGATCCCAGGCATATACCTCTAACTTTTCGAAGTTATGTGCATTTAATATTATCGGCGAAGGACATCGTGATTAAACCGGTGCATGCTTGAGATTTCTCCATAATGATCTTAAAGGTGTGTGAAGTTTACCAATCCGCACTTGGCCAGCGTGGCGGACTATGGCCTAAGTCCTATTCATTTTGAGAGGAGAGCCATGGTCAGTAGTGGGCCGGTGATGGGTGATTCGAATAAATACCATCTTTACCTTATTTTACCTTTAGGCACCGTATTCTCGAGTCACGTAACCCACTTTAATTTTGAGTTGTGACAGAATGATAACGAGATAAGGACGAACAATCGCAAGTAGACCGACATTCACTGTCACAACCCTCGGCAAAGGGCCGAAACTCCAAACAATACATTTATCTTTATTACAATGAGAAGCGTTTATGTAGCACCAGTGAAACCTTACGGTAGGCGTACACCAAAACCGCCTTTGTCGGCCGATGGCGGACGGAACTACTCGGACGAGTAATTCGGACGTGCATGTGCTTACACACGTGCCGACATTGGACGTTGCCGGTCTTCTGTTCTGTAGTTGACTGTGCGGCTTAACAGAGTGCAGACGCATTTTTAAAATGGAGGATTTCGAAGAAATGTATCTTTTAGAAAATTCGTACCGCAACAACAGAACAAAGACGGAATAATTAAATCAAACTCATGCAGTTTGCTCTATAGTCGCCGGCAGACTGGCGAGAAATCCCAACAAGTTCGGACTCGGCGGTTGATCGGCCGTCATCGGGAGTTAACGGGCGATGACGGTTGCAGTAGTGTACGCGCACGCATTCTTTTACATACGTTTGATTTGATCGGCCGAGTTTGGCCGACGACGCCCGAGTAAAGATCGGCCGATAACGGATTAGGTGTAAGCGAGCCTTTAGGGTCAATTCATATGCCATACAAAATAATGGAAGCGGCTGGCAGCGTAATTGGATTATCATTGACTGGTCATTTATAGCTACTTGACTGCTCATGTCGCGTTGTACTCTCGAGACCCTCAAACCTTACTATTTGTGTATATCTACGTAGTATAAATGTAGTACACAAAATATGAGGAAACATACTCTGTGCACTCTCTAGTTGGGAACTAGTACCTACTTACTCTCGATGGGAAGACAATCTAACACGACTGGAAAGAGATCATCGCAGGACCAACGACATTACGTCACAGTTATCTCTGTTTTACCTAAGAACAGCACGAGGTAGAAAGTGATGTACCTACATCGGCCTTTAGAATGACATTTCGTTTCGGTTTTGTAGAGCGTTGTCTCTGTCACTCATACCTATATGACGTTTTGTCGGTCTCAACGACAGAGATAACGCTTTACAAATCTGCTTTCTCGTTCTAAAGGTCGATGTACATTACTTTCTGCCGCGTACTGTAGAAAATATTTTTAAATATCGTTTATCCTGCAAACTCTTAAAAAAGCCAATCGGTATAAGCCAATAGGCAAGACATGCCTGAAAGGCAGCTTCTGCTATCTGAGGAGATCCTCTTGTATCATGAAAGTAGAGTAAGTATTGAATGACAATGAAAGTCTTTGGCGCTTCGCTGCAGGCCGCTTTTGCTTGTGTGAAACAACCTTTATACAGTAGTATAGATCTATAAATATACATTTGTATAGAGAGATACTTTCACAGCAAAGTTTGGTGAGTATTGGGCGTAACGGGTACTTGTGTTACTCTTCCCTGTGAACTAAGTTCTGGGTTCTCGGCTTTCAAAATTACTCAAACAATAAATATGTGTATGTACCTATCCTTTGATTTTAAGGGCGTATCTGGGGCTTTTAAGGGCATTTTTTTACTGTACTTACAAAGGATTTTCTTTGGTATATCATTTTGTTTTTTATTAAAAAATATATGTGAATGTAAGGTGCATCATAATTGCTTATCTCCTCCGGCTTGTTTGTTGATAGGAATTATAGGTGAGGCATAAATATTAGACTAGATATGTAAATTAGGTATTTTTAGATACTAATTCGCACCTAATCCATGAGTCTCAGTTGCATGCTCTCATTCGCAATCTCTAATAGGATTACTTTTTTTCGTGTTTTTTTTTGTGGTATCATAATGTTAGTAATCATGTATAAGTACACGAAATAGCACTTTTTGATCCAACACCTAGCCTACAGTGTACTCGTCAACTGGTGCAAGCTAATGACGGAAAGCGCCATTTTTGTGTGATTTAGCAAATATTTATTCGTGAACACATTTTTTTATGATGTACCTAACCACAAACTCTCGGTTTTCGGATGTTTTCCTTTACTTGTGTTAGACCTACCTTCCTGCCAAATTTCATAATCCTAGGTCATCGAGAGGTACCTTATAGGTTTTGATCCCCTTGTCTTTACAGACACGACTGGCAGACAGACAACGAAGTGATCCCATAAGGGTTGCTTTTTCCTTTTGATGTACAGAAATTTAAAAATAATTAAAATACTTGGTTAAATTTATTTTATTCAGGTGTACAAGTTAGTCTCACCTGGTGGTAATTGATGATGCAGTCTAAGATAGAACTGGGCTAACCTGGAAGGGGTATGGCAGTTTTTATTAAACCCATATCCCTTTGGTTTCTACGCGGCATCGTACCGTAACGCTTAATCGCTTGGCGGCACGGCTTTGCCGGTAGGGTGGTAACTAGCCACGGCCGAAGCCTCCCACCAGACCAGAGATTTAGAAATTATAAAATTCCAAACCCCTGCCGGGAATCGAACCCGGGACCTCCCACTAATAAGACCACTTACCACTGCGCCAAGGAGGTCGTCAAATATCGTCCTTACTTAGACTCTATCCACGGAAAGAAGGTAGTATAGCGCTCCAGGCAGCTGCACCACTCCCCAGGGAGGTCGTCAAAATTTACTGGAACCTTACTCTTTGATTTTATTAAAGCCTATAATACTTGGCGGCTGGGACACATTACTATCGCAGCATAGATCAGAGTACGGAGCAGCAGTTATACCACAGTATCGGAGTATCGTATAAAGCGTTTCTGGGGCGGAACTTGGCAGCGAAAGTGCCCTTCGGCTGATGCATTTCGGTCTCTGGGAAATATTACTATTCTAGTTTCTGATATTGTGTTATGCAATGTGCATTTGTGGCGCAATATGTTAGATGGAGAGCTGCAGAACAAATTATTCAAAGTGCATTATATGCGATCAAATGTTTAGTATACAGTTTTAGATTATCCATGAAAACTAAGTATTTAAGTATTTATGAAGTACTAGAGGATGCCCGTGACTTCGTCGCGTGGATTTAGGTTTTTAAAGATCCCGTGGGAACTCTTTCATTTTCCGGGATAAAAAGTAGCCTATGTCCTTCCCCGGGATGTAAGCTAACAGACAGACAGACAGACACACTTTCACATTAGTATGGATTTATTATTGGAAAAAATCCGGCCAAGTGCAAGTCAAGCTCGCGCACCGAGGGTAGATGGATACTAGTGGTATTTTTTCGACATTTTGCACGATAATTCAAAAACTATGATGCATAAAAAGGTGACCGATCAATTGACAAAAAACAAATGACAAAGTTTCATTTCCCAAACAAATTTTGGCAAAATTATGAATCGTTTTATGATCGTTATAAAACTTATGTTTCTACAAATACTTCATTTGATAAAACAAATTACCAGACAAATTGTTATTTCATAAAATATCATTTGAGAAACAATTGATTTCTTTAATCGTGTTAATTAGTAAAACAACATATCGCACTTTTTTTTTGATAAAATGAATTGTTTGATAAAATGAACTGTTTGATAAATACTTTAAGAATTCACTCAAATCTTTTATGTGTCGACCGGGCCGACGGAAGAGACCGCTTACTATAATGGGGGGTCTCTTTCAACCCAGAAAAACGGAGCCCCTCCTCCGCTCCGTCAACGGGCCCCGGTCGCCGAGAAGAGACCACCACTATGGTGGGGGGTCTCTTTGCTCCCCCCCGCTCCCACCGTCAAGAGCGAGCGAAGCGAGCTCGGGACTTGGGGCACTCCGACTCGGAACGGTTAGGTTAGAAGGGGATGGCGGGGTCTGTAAGACCCCGCCATCCCCTTCGTGGGTTATTTCTTTTTATACCACCCAGAAAAAAGGAGCCCCGCGAAGCGGGGCTCCGTCGACGGGCCCCGGTCGACGAGAAGAGACCACCACTATGGTGGGGGGTCTCTCTCATCCACCCCCGCTCCCACCATCAAGAGCAAGCGAAGCGAGCTCGGGACTTGGGCCACTCCGACTCGGAACGGTTAGGTTAGGGTCTCAGACCCCGCCATCCCCTTCGTGGGTTATTTCTTTTTTTTGCACCCAGAAAAAAGGAGCCCCATGATATTATTGATGCGTTGCATAGGGGTTTGCATATGTATGCAAAACAGACTTTTTGTATGTTTTTTGTTAATTAGTTATTTTATCAAATAATAAATTTATCATCTATTATTTTGTAAAATCGCGAATTTGAAAAACAAATTATTTGGTGAAATAATAAATTTTTAAAAATTTGGAAAGTTAAACATTTGTGAATAGAATATTTGTCAAATGATCTTTTGTAAAATGATATGTTTGCGGTATACGACGTTTGTGATTTGATTAGTTTTTCAAAAGTTTTTGGTGAACTGATAATTTGTCATACGTTTTTTGTCATTCATTAGTGAACCGCATAAAAATAAATAAAAATCTGTTTTAGAATCCACAGGTAAAGTCCTTTCATATGATACTTGATATAGTTATCTGACTTCGAAAATTGAAAATTCTAATTATTAGTGAATGACCAGAATTAAATTTTTTTAATGTGAAGTAACCCTAAATTCACGGTTTTCAGATTTTTCCTTTATGTCTGCTATAAGACCTACCTACCTGCCAAATTTCATGATTCTAAGTCTACGGGGAGTACCCTGTAGGTTTCTTGACAGACCGACAGACAGACAGACTGACAGACAGACAACACAGTGATCCTATAAGGGTTCCCTTTTGTCTTTTAAGGTACGGAACCCTAAAAATACATTCGTTTTGGAAATTGATCTCTCAATTACTTTGAAAATTGCAATTATACAAAGATAGCTTAAACTTTATGATGAATGCGTTACACTAAGACCAAAGTTAGACCATACTTAAGACATAAAAGCTAAGTGTTACAGCAATCAACTCAAGAGCGTGCTCCGAACTTCTCACTAAGGGAAGTGTAGTACAAATTGCCTTTACGCTCAATGCCTCTCCAAATAAAGTGGATTAGCTAAACGTGTTCATTACAAAAGTTTTTAAAATAAAAGTTTTATAGGTCACATCATGTCAGTATTCAAGCATTTGAGATTGTAAGTGGAGATAGGGTGGCCAGTTAGTATCAAATGAATCTGTGATTTTACTTGTGCTACAAATTACAAAACTGTTTGCTAGCTATCTGTAAAAGATTTTCACACATCTGCTAACATCTTCGATGAAGATTTGTTGGCATACAAGTAGGTATGGACTTAGAGCCCGTGAGGGCCAGACCTTCGTTGCAAGAAAATTGTGTAAAAGCTGAAAGTTTATCTGCGCAATATTCCCAAAACAGGGAACTACGATCAGCGACTATGAAGGTTGGATCATGGTGGCTTTGGCACATAACAGGTAACAAAGACGCACAAAATCTTCGAAAAGAAGTCGCGGGCATCAGCTAATTAGTATACATATAATCAAAAAGCAAGCTTCCAAAGAACTTCGCTTTAATTTTTTTACACTTTAGTTTAAGGTTTAGCTAATCATGAGCAAGAATAATCATTAATGCTCTAGTTTTTTGCAGTGACGCTGCAATTCTTTGACGGCTTTTGAGGAATTGAGTCCGAGACAAAAAAAAAGTATCCAAAAGATCCATACATACTTAGTTCGTTTTTCGAGATGATGAGTTCAATCTAAATTTGATCTCTTGCTATCAAAGCATCAGATTAGAACAGTCAAGTGTAACTATGCAATCAAAAAAAACAGCCGAAATGCATCACCTAGACTCTGGAGGGCACTTCCGTTGCCAAGTTCCATTCCAGAAACACTGCGATACACCGATATGGCACTACGGCTTT
This sequence comes from Maniola hyperantus, assembly GCF_902806685.2. Classification (NCBI taxonomy): domain Eukaryota; kingdom Metazoa; phylum Arthropoda; class Insecta; order Lepidoptera; family Nymphalidae; genus Maniola; species Maniola hyperantus. The sequence goes on along the minus strand of NC_048538.1, from coordinate 13,524,040 downwards.
GTACTCAGAACTGTGCTGCGATAGCAACGTGTCCCAGTGGCCAAGTATTACAGGCATTATTGCAATCAAAGAGAGAGCTCCCAGTCAGGCTGGCTTTAAAAGTGCTGCCAGCGAATGCCTTTGTTTCGGGATCCGCTTTGTTGGACATGAATATTTTTAAGCGAATGTACTGAATGAACGTATTGTGTTCTTTTGTTAGATGTATTGCTGCTATTTGGCTCTTTTTGATGACTTGCATAATAAAAACTATCCAGCTGATTCGTCTTCATGTAAAATTTTATTACTGAACTACTCCTCTTAAAGATTTACTTATGAATCTTTCAATTCAACCCATGTAACTTTGAAACTATGTATTTTTACGGAAATCTGCCAAACTACAGACACAGATATTAGTTTCTAAAGAATGTCTACAAAATTCCAATGAGTTTAATTGGTTATTATATTCAGACTAGCTTATGCTCGCGACTTTGTCCGCGTGGACTACACAAACTTCAAAACCCTGTTTCACCCGCTAAGGGATTGAATTTTCAAAAATCCTTTCTTAGCGGATGGCTACGTCATAATAGCTATCTATCTGCATGCCAAATTTCAGCCCGATCCGTTCAGTAGTTTGAGCTGTGCGTTAATAGATCAGTCAGTCAGTCAGTCACCTTTTCCTTTTATATATATTTAAGATATAGTAACTAATTAAACCAGTTAATATATTCAAATAGGAATCTAACTTCCTTTACGGGTATGGAGCGCGCTCCAAAATCTGTTGAATTTTTGACTGGATGATCCTATACGTATTTATTTTTATTCGATGTATTATCAAGGCTGTCTACTTTGAATATTATTCGCAGACAATATTTTTCTATATTACAAATAATTTTACAGATTTTACATTACATACATAGTTTCATTGGTAGTGAGATTGCTTCCACGTAATAAATGCCGTAGCCGGCATTTATGTAGATAGCTCTTGCGTTTTACAGACTGCAAATATATTCGTTAAAGCTTTTGAATTTATAGCTGTGATGTAGTTAGTATACAAGGGTGCGCAATTAGACCGCTCTGAATAAATGCCTGCGATCGCGGATTTATCTGTTAATGACTTTGATACTATGTTGATACTCGTAATAAATGTACATTTTTGGCAAGTATCACTTCCATCCAGATTATTATAGTCCATTAATCAATCAATCTGCATAGTCCTTTCATACCTACGATCAACACTCGATGTTTCTTACAGCGGACATAGGCTTTTTCTAGACCGCGGTCTATACACGGTCTACCTTCCTTATCCACCCGTTCCCCACCTTCTTAAAGACGCCAGTCTGCAGGATTGTTAGCAACTCCTGAACCCATCAGCCCTGGACTTAATGAACAGTAGATACATAGTAGTATTTAATGGCTAAAAAAGTTTTTTTCAAAACTTATGGATGAAGCGGTGATAACCTAATTGTTATGACGTCAGCATCTTGTTCAGAGGCTCCGAGGTTCGATCACAGTCACGCACCAGTAACTTTTTGGAGTTAAGTTCATTTTATGCAGTTAAATAGCATTTAATACCATAAGAAAACCTGCATGCCTGAGAGTTCTTGAATATTCACAAAGGTGTGTAAAGTCTACCAATCAGCAATTGCCAGTGTGGAAACCCTTCTCATTCTGAGAGGAGATCCATGCTCAGTAGTGAACCGGCAGTTGGTTGAATGGTGATGATGATGAGCGATTACAGAAAGTTTCAAGACTTGACAGTGATGATAAAATGCGTTACGAGGTCGCATGGTAGACAAAGACAAAACATATTGGTAAAATCCAAAGAGTATTGGGGAATATATCAAAGCCGTGAGAGATTGACTGATATGAAACACGCTCGATTTGATTTCCACGCTTCAGCGCAACTAGACATTGTGACCATTCAAACAGTGTGTTGTTTGCTTTGAGATATTTTGTTTGTCCGTAAACACATTTGACTCAGGCATGCGATATACGATATTAGAAGCTTCAGCGATTGATTTCTGTACTGTTAGTTTGGTATTGTTTAACGATCTCTAATCATATTATTATTCAAATGTTTGATGAAAGTCAAAAATTACTTGGAGGCAGTCATCATCATGATGATCAACCCATCGCCGGCTCACTACAGAGCACGGGTCTCCTCTCAGAGTGAGAAGGGTTTTGGCCATAGTCTACCACGCTGGCCATGTGCGGATTGGTAGACTTCACACGCCTTTGAGAACATTATGGAGAACTCTCAGGCATGCAGGTTGCCTCACGATGTTTTCCTTCACAGTTAAAACAGTGATATTTAATTAATTAAAACGCACATAACTCCGAAAAGTTAAAGGTGCGTGCCCGGGATCGATCACCCGACCTCCGATTAGAAGGCGGCCGTCCTAACCACTAGGCTGTCACAGCTTCAGTATTGGAGTATTGGTTTTAGTATTGGAGGCAGTAAGTACACTTATTCGTCACTATTATTCCCCAAGGAAATTCCTACCGTTATTGGTAGAGATCACGACTCTCAGTAATGACGATAGTACAATACGAAGCAGATACTCGCCAATGTAGGACCGTAATGTGGGAAAAAATCGACTAAATTTAAAACCGTGTGAAACCTCGGTGGAAAAATTTCACGCCCATTTAAAGAGATTACCTTGACAAAATTACTTTTAATTTTAATTTTATTCGTGTGCATATTCCACAGCATTGCGACTACATTTTTTACCTTCATGTACTCACCTCACTATAATTTCATCGTGCTACGTATTTCCATGAGTTATCTATCTGCATATTATTTTTAGATGATTGTATGTAAATGTGGTAAATATTTTTCACATTCGCCAAAAAGGGTGCGACACATGCGAGCCGCACGCGATTTTGGCTGCGCCAAATACGAGAATGCTAGCGTGCGGCAGAAATTAAAACTATCTAGTTATTTTAACATAATTAGCATAACAGAAACTTGTCTTAGTCGCCATGTTAATGAGCTTTCCTTTGGCTTGCCAGACATCATCATCATCATCATCATCATCATCAACCGATAGACATCCACAGCTGGACATAGGTCTCTTGTAGAGACTTCCACACACCACGGACTTGCGTCGCCTGAATCCAGCGGCACCCTGTGACTTGTCTGATGTCGTCCATCCACCTAGTGGGGGGTCTTCCAACGCTGCACCTTCCGATGTGAGGTCGCCGTTCCAGCACCTTGAGATCACAACGTCTATCGGTTTTTAATTCCCGCAAATTGCTATTGCGCTGGAACCATGTCTCATTAACATCGAAATGACGTCATTTTGACGTTAGCCAAAATAAAAATATACCATCAGCTCGAAACTTCAGTCTAGTGCTGACGTCACTTGCTGGACTTATATCTGAACTAAGCAGCGCAAATAATAATACAAATCCTATTCTGATTGCGAATATAATATGAGAGTAGAGCTCGCTTAAATATTAAAGATATTAAGTCACTGAGTCAAACCAGTTAGTTGTTACAGACTACAATGCAAACTACATCTGAAATTACTTTGTCATGCAAATTTCAGATCATTTATAATGTTTACACTAATAGTAACATGTGTGCATGCAACATTCGCTAATCCCTAATCTGGTGGTAAACAAGGCTTAGTTCATGCAGTTTGGTTGACTAAGTACTCACTAAAATAGTATTTTAGTTGAGCTCATTATTATAGACTACGGTATAGAGTTTAGGACATATTTACCTACTTATTAGAAAAGAAAAAATCGTATTGATTGTTCAATAGGGAATGATATACCGAGCACTTACCCTTTGCGCCAGCTGCAGCATAGCACCCTGGGCCCAGGTCTTCTGTGTCGATAGCACCCTATTTTTCACATATATATTGTCTTGAAAAGAAAGTGGTCACTGGTTTCAGTTAAATCACAATCACAACACATCGATTGAGTCCAGATTCCAGAAATTAATTTGTTTTGCACTGGAACGCGTGCTTATCGATTATTGCAGTCGATCTGAGAGATATGATGGCGCCGAATCGCCAATCAGAAGGACGCATTCGCATGCGTTGCATCGGCGCTAGGGGGCGCTCGACAAACCAACCCAATGAACAATTACGAAAATAAATATGAGATAATTTGCTAGAAAAAATCCTCCAAATTATGTTGACTTTGAAATATATCCTGTTCCAGTACGGAACATGCCGCTCGCCTTAAAAGAACGTAGATCTTTTAACTAACTTTATGACTAAACTAAACAAAACTAATGAACTTAATAATTAATAAAAATAATGGTTAAAACTAAATATATGTTTTAAATTTAATTTTAAAATAATTTTGGGAAAATTGAATTATTGCTCAGGTAGAGGGCAAATTTTAACGACAGGACGTTTGAAAAGGGGCTTGCCATATTTCAACGTCACAACTCGCGTTACACCGTCCGATCCAGGATGAAGGGCGTGAACTCTAGCCAGGCGCCATTGCAAAGGAGGCAAGTTATCGTCACATACGACGACAAAGATGCCTTCACAAATAGGAGGGCCGTTATTATGAAACCACTTGATACGCTGTTGAATATCATGCAAGTATTCGCGGCTCCAACGGTTCCAGAAATGTTGGACAGCTTGCTGTATCCAACGCCATCGCGTAAGCCTGTTAGGTGGGGCATCTATCAGTGAAACATCAGGAACGGCTGTAAGAGGTTCCCAGATACAGTAATCAACGAAAGTTTTAAGAAACGGACGTTTGGATCTCATACGTGAGGCGGGCAATATCCCCATGGAAGACTGAGTTCGCACAGGGCTCGCACACAAATATTTGACGCGTTTATGTATTCGTTTGTGAATCGCGTCTCTGCCGAATAGTGTCCAATTTTGATATAAGAAATACTGCATCGTTTTAAAACTGGCATGCACTAGCATGTCATCAATTAATGAATTGATAAATGCGTGTTTCTTTGGTAGAATTAACTGATGTTTCGAGTTGTAAGTGAGTAAAGTTTTATGTAATCGTTCGCCAACACGTAAGCATTCATTGTCGTCTAAGAAAAGATTTAAATGTTTTAATATATTGGAAGGACAATGTCCCTCGGAAATATTGATAATTTCATCACCGGAAGTGGTCATTTGAACAATTTTAATTAGTCGGTTTATAGCAAAGTTAAACTCCTGGATAGATACATGATTGGAACACGAACTTTTATTTTTCTTATATTTAAGGTAAAATCGGAACACAAGTGCCAACTTTTCAAAAGAGGAAAATCTCGAAAAGAAATCATAATTATCAGACTGTGTGATTGTCAGTCGTAGCTTTAAGGAAGCGACTCGCGTTTTGCCGAGTAACAGAAAGATTGAAACTTTAACGAGTTCATTATTGTGACGCCAATAAACACACGCAAGGTATGTTCTTTCAGTGGCATCGGAAAAGTCATTTAAATGAATAACATTATTCGTGCCAGTAAAAACATATCGTGGGATAGACACGATTTCAGGCCGCTCGCCATGAGTGTCGGCAGGCTGGACAGCGGCCATTACGGCTGGTGTGTTGCTATGCCATTGGCGTAATTCAAAACTGGCTAACTTACAAAGTTGAATTGATTTGGATTGTAACTTAAGAGCCCTTTCGGTGGTGCTCTCACTTGACACAACATTGTTAGTAAACACGTAATTATTTAAAAACTTTGAACCAATATAAAAAAGGTCTGCTTCGTCACTTGCGAGATGCTTTATCGTACGCAAAGCAAGATGCGGCGTGACGGTACATAGGTGAGATTCACATATTTTAGGCTGTTCGGGACTGAATCGCAGCACGACTCTGGTTCGCGTGGTGCTGAAGTCTTTAGTTACGCAGTGATACGAAAGCTTTAATTGTGGATTGCATTCTACATCTTCCCAAATAGTTTCTTCCCGTGTCATGGACCGCTGCTCAGGGAAGGATTTAAGCTCCCGAAACTGTTGCAAATAATTGTCATTAGCAAAGGAGCTCCAGTATGCATGAGTGTCATTTGAGCATGAGTTAACAAACGCACGTGGGGGGAACGAATCGAAGGAAAGCTTACCTGACAACAAGTAACCGAATACACTATTTATAGCTATCGGCGTGCCAGGTGGACCAGAGATAGTGTTGTTTAGTAAAATTTCCGATAGTACATCTGCACCCAAGATTACCTCCACTGGTTGTGGGATATGAAAGTTAGGGTCTGCCAAGCTTAGGTTTTTGATATGTGCCCACTCAGTACGAGGTAAAGGCGCACTAGGCATTTGTGAAATAAGTTTAGGAAATATCATTGCATCAATTGGTATGACTGGTTTGTTTTGATTTCTAGGGGTGATATTGAACGAGACTATCCCCCGTGGATAAACAGGTTGGTCATCTCCAATACCGAATACCGGTACGTTTATTGTTCGTCGCGATAGACCCAACCGCTGCGCGCCAGCTTCAGTGATAAACGTCCCCTGACTACCCGTGTCGAGCATACAGCGAACGGTCCCGCGGTCGATGCCGTCAACACACACGTTAACGAGTGCAGTTGATAGCAATACGATATGAGAGCGACCCTTAGAAGCCGTGGAGCAAGCATTAATATCGCCGATATTATTGTCATAATATTTAGAATCACAATTAGCGGCAACCGGGAGCGAGGAGCCGGTATTGCATTCCTCCTTAGAAGCACTATTATCGTCGCGTGTAACACCGACAGCTGTCAAAACAGTGGGTTTTTTTTGAGATAAACAAATCGCACTGTTGTGACGATTAAAACAGTACTTACAAACAAAGCTACTCCTACAGTTTTTCCTTTCGTGTTCCAGGGATAGGCAATTTTCACAGACGTTTTTTCCTTGTACAAATGCATATCGATCTTGTGGAGAAAGATCTAAAAACCTTTTACATTTAGATAGGTGATGAAAGTCACCGCAACAAATACAGACCTTATTATTATGGGCATAAGGTTGCGATTGGCTAGCGGACTCATTAACGTTAGCGGGATACGAACCGCGCGCGATGCGACTCGTGTGAGTCACAGGCGCGGTGGGACGGCCAGCAGAGGCGACGGCGGCGGCGGCATTAGCATTACCGCGCGTTTGTGAGCTACCTACTAGGTTATCGATAAATTTTGATTGACCCGTAATTTCACACGCAGCGAGTTCGCGTTCAAGAAATTGAATGAGAATATAAATGTTTGGAATTTCAGATGGACTAGCCAACGAAAGTTCAAAACGTTTTCGCACGGAATGCGGAATTTTTCGTAATAATAAATTAAGCAATATAAAACTCCAATGTTTTACGGGAAATTGCATCGTCTCTAATGCCTTTATATTTTCTTGATAGATATTTAACAATTCCCGAAGGCAAGATATTTTTTCTGAACATGGTTTCAAATCCAGAATTTTATTTATGTGTTTTGATGCGATAACTCGTTTATTGTCGTAACGAGACACCAAAGTATCAACGGCAATTGTATAATTATCTTCCGTTATAGGAATAGATTTTATTAAGTTATACGGTTCACCCTTTAAAGTAAGTAATAGGTAACGGAATTTTTCTACCTCCGTGTAGGCAAGGTTGTCGTGTATTAAGGAACAATAAAGATCGTAGTAAGACTGCCAATCGGTTGATTCACCCGAAAATGACGGCAGGGGAAGTTTTGGTAGTTTGTCAAAATGGGCGCTAGAAAATGATGGGCGTTGTAAATAGATGCTAGATCGTCTACGCTCTTCATCCGTTTTTTTCAATTTATTTGAGTGTTTTAAAATTTCAAAGTAACAGTCATTAAATTCATTCCGAATGTCTAGTTGTTCCTCTTTATCAAAACACTTTGCCTTCATTAAAGTTCTCTCGATTTTAGTTTGAATTTTTATAAATTTCCGATGTTGAGCGGTTAAGTCTGGTAATCGCGCACGAAACTGTTCTTCATCGGAAACTAGATCTAGTGTCCTTCGTAGCTCCGAAATAATTATTTCTCTTTCGTAAATATCAAACGCTGCGGCGTCGGCCATATTGCGTAGGTAACAAAATGCACCGAATTCGAACGCGTGGGGATTGATAATTTACGTAAAGAACACAAAGTATCTCTAGAAAACACAACCTGGAGGTTTATAATGCGGTTCGAGGCACCAAAAAATATATGTTCAATAGGGAATGATATACCGAGCACTTACCCTTTGCGCCAGCTGCAGCATAGCACCCTGGGCCCAGGTCTTCTGTGTCGATAGCACCCTATTTTTCACATATATATTGTCTTGAAAAGAAAGTGGTCACTGGTTTCAGTTAAATCACAATCACAACACATCGATTGAGTCCAGATTCCAGAAATTAATTTGTTTTGCACTGGAACGCGTGCTTATCGATTATTGCAGTCGATCTGAGAGATATGATGGCGCCGAATCGCCAATCAGAAGGACGCATTCGCATGCGTTGCATCGGCGCTAGGGGGCGCTCGACAAACCAACCCAATGAACAATTACGAAAATAAATATGAGATAATTTGCTAGAAAAAATCCTCCAAATTATGTTGACTTTGAAATATATCCTGTTCCAGTACGGAACACTGGAACTTTTTTTATTTTATTCAGATACAAGTTAGCCCTTGACTGCAATCTTATCTGGTGGTTAGTGATGCAATCAAATTAAACCCACACCCCTTTGGTTTCTACACGGCATCGTTCCAGTATGCTAAATCGCTTGGCGGCACGGCTTTGCCGGTAGGGTGGTAACTAGCCACGGCCGAAGCCTCCGGCCAGACCAGACCAGAAATTTAGAAATTGTAAAATTCCAAACCCCTGCCGGGAATCGACCTCCCAGTAACAAGACCACAGCGCTTACCACTGCGCCAAGGAGGTCGTCATCTGTTGGTACAGAGATAGTTTTGCGTTTCGGAGATGGATATTATACATAAAGAGTTCCCACAGGATTTTTAAAAACCTAAATCCACGCGCAGCAAGTCACGGGCATCGTCTAGTAGTAACTTAATAATAATTGGCCGTTCAAAAAAATAAATTAAAAGAATCAAGAAGAAGTGAAGTAAAGAACATACATTTCATAAGAAATACTTTTTAATTTCTTCAGCCTTAATTAACCAAACCTTATATAACGAGAAATTCTTTCAACATAAAACGGTTCCGCTCTAGCAAAACGTAAAAGGTTCCGAAACCTTTCAAGCGTGATCCTGTGTTCAATAGCCGAAACTATATCGATCAGTTAAGTGGTCTAAATTCGTTCAATCCCAGCATACGGTTTGCTGACCCCACTTACGAAAAGGTAGTTATTATTAGGCAATACATTTTAACCACCTCAAAAAAGGAGGAAGTTCTCCATTCCAGCGCGTATTGTAAATCTGGACGTTCTACATCCAATCCAATCCATCAGCCTGTTTGCGTCCACTGCTGGACATAAGCCTTTCCAAGAGCGCGCCACCAAACACGGTCCTCCACCTTCCTCATCCATCTGCTTCCCACCACCTTTTTTAGGTCATCGATCCAGCGGGCTGGAGGTCGTCCCACACTGCGCTTACCGGTACGCGGTCTCCACTCCAGAACACGTCTGCCCCATTGGCCGTCGATTCTGCGACAGACATGACCAGCCCATTGCCACTTTAGCTTGCTAATCCTTTGTCATTCTACATGGTCTTTCAAAAAAAATGAAAAACGGACGGATAAAATATATTTTTTTTTAGATAATCCTTTTACACGTTAATTTATCACGCAAACCAGGATTTAAAATATTCATTCACTCTCGGTCTGTGTTGTGTTGCATAATGGTGACTAGCGGGAATAAATTAATAAGTTAAATGATGCAAACCAACAGTAGCGAATTTTTTTGCACTTTTTTACCGAACTAAAGCATATTTTCTGTTGTTGTTTTGGTGAACAATTACTTATTGAAAATAAAAATTATTTATTCGCACTCACCATGGCACACCAAACATTATGGCTCTACCCCAACCAACATCAAGTCTACGGCACCAAGATAACTAGATTCATCATCATCATCATCATCATCATCATCATCATTATTTATAATATAAAAAATGAATCACTAAATGTGTTGGTCATCGCAAATTGAGATGGTCACTCATAAATCACCAAATTTATTACCGTGTGATACACGATTCTATGGCGTTCTCAAAACTAAGGCAATAAATCTAAAACAAAGAAAGAAAAATAAAAAGGCGACCATAAATTTTAAATACAGCAAAAACAAATTATCGAGAGTAGAGAGTGCGTTTGTTAATAAAGACGTCAAGAAATGCGTGAGTTATTTTAAAATTTCTGGCTAAACACGGCAAAAACTAATACTAAATGGCAACCATATGTCTGGGGACAAATAACAGGCGACAAGTATCTCCGAACTAATGTGGACAGATTTTTGGAGGTGGGGCCTGGAACGCAATTTTGTTTTCGGCCAATAGGGTAATTTTGTGCGCAAGAGGAGACCAACCAGAGTACCGTACTCCCCTGTGTGTTTTTGGTTTTCAGAGAACTGTGGGCGTGACGAAACACGACCACGGGGACCTTTAAGGAGAACTGGAAAAAGAACGGAGGACAGTCAAGGCAGGATTTCGGCTCGGGTCGGAAGTACAAATCCCAGCGCGAACCTCGCGACCTCGTCCATTCGAGATATTTTGAGCTTCCTTTGCAAAATTGGAGTGTAGATTAAAATTATAGTATAGTGTATTGTTAAAATTTGTCCTGAGAAATAAGATAAGGTTATAGAGACAGTGTGTTCGAGCCAGCGGCGGTTTAATGGTGAAGTACCCAGATTATTGTATTTAGTGTAAATTTTGAAAGTAGTTCCACAACTTTTAAGCTTATAAAATTGATTAGCCGGTATACCTAGAAGAAATAGATCTAGAAAATAATCTAGAAGACCAATATCATGCTAGACGTAGACAATGGTCTCAACCCTGGGCTTGGATGGAGTGGACCACGGGTTTAGCGTGTGAAAATTTCATATTATACCTAATCACCGCATTGTGTATGCATAGTCGCGAGAAGTGGGGGCGCATTGTGAACCTCGCGAGTAGGTTTAAATTAGAAAGAATATACCGAAAGTGGTTTTAACCGGACAAGTTGTGTAACTAGGTTCAGATGTATTTAGAATAAATACTTGTGCTAGATTATGTATATAACCGTGTGTACAGTGTGTCTTTAACTTTATTTCGTTTTAGAACTAAATTTAAGAAATTGATACTCTCTTAAATTTTATGACATATTATGTGTGTAATTGATTGTGAAATAAACTGCGCGGCCGTAAGGGTTTTTAAAGTTTAAATGTTCGTTTTTCCCTTCTAAATAGATTGGCCTAGGAAGCGAACATTTGGCGGGTTTTAAATGTAACAAACACATTTAAAATTCCGTCTAAATCACAATACCAGTTTCTTTTTTTTCTAAAAATACTCAACTGTGAGAGTAAATAAAACAACTTATTTACCAGAAATAAAAGCATTTGAGTATAAATATCATCTTTTATTTATCACGTCTAGATACCTTCTATAGACATTTAATAATGGAGCTCAAATTCATTTTAGAGGTAAAACGATCGAACTGTGTGTGTTCAAAAATGCCGTAGATACATGGTTCCATGTGTCGGACTCCAATATTAAATCTCTCATATTACCTATATCACGACTCTTACTATTAAGTAAAGTTCAGGCTAGTTTTTTTTCAGCAGTACACCGAATTCACAATAATAGCTCTTACCTAGCAACAAATAAGAAATAGAATAAAGTTGGCAGACTAACGCAGTCAGATGGAACGCCTCTTGTCAAAAATACACATTGACTTGTTGAGCAAAATCACACAAATATTTTGGATAATGTGGTGTGTTTTGAACTATCAGCTACTACGATACCATCACCATCATCATGAGCAATCCTCGCCGGCTCACTACTGAGCGCGGGCTCCATAGAGAACTCTGAGGTTGCGGGTTTACCTCACGATGTTTTCTCTCTACGGTGAACCAAGTGATATTTAATTAAGTTGAATACATACAACTACGAAAGGTTAAAGGTATTTGTCGAGTTCGAGCCATCGAACTTCGAGTAGATGGCAGATGTTTTAACATTTAGGATATCACGACGTATAAACAGTATGCTGTGAAGGGGAACGAGCATCTTCGGGTAACGGGACAATGGGTAAACAATAGAGCAGGTACAGACCTTTTTTTTTTCTTGTGTCTTTTCTTTTGCACCGAACTTCGGGGCAAATGTGGCTGGCGAACTGTGTGACACACGAGGCATTATTTTGGAAGTAATTAATTTGATACGTCCGACGTATAAAGGTCTGGTTTTCCCCAGACTAAAGGCACACGGTTGATTCTGGCGGCATCCGGCGGTGACGAATCGGGCACACACGTACATGTCATGTCTTATCCGGCTGGACTACCCGAACGATAGGTTGGCCAACCTATTACATAACTGAACAAATATATACATATATACAAATGCCATGGTGCTGAGGCTAGCTTCCGAGCTCATAAAAATAACCTTGCTCCCATACAAGGCAATTGAACGCTTCGTAGCGAAAAGGGTAGTCAGCCGAGGCCTCGATAACAATGGATAAAGGCTAGTTTCTAGCGTAGGGACTCCCCCTGCCTTAAGACTCGTCAGTCGGTTTAAAGTGATGGCCCAATCTGGCTAAATACACATGCCAACTGATTTTCCTCACTACCAGGTCGTTCTAAACTAGCTGATCTCTCTCCCAAAGGGACATTTTGAGAAGTCAAATGACTCAAAATAGTAGAATTAATTGGAATAAGCTTCATGAGCAAACTCGCGAAAACCTGGTAGAAGGTCAAGATGTCCATGTGTCCGCCCAACGCAATGTGCCTGGCAGATTAAATTTGCCACACGTGAGGTAACATGTTATTCCAAATGCCAACAGTGTCCTAAGTTCAGCCTAGCTATTTTGTTAAATTTCCTCTCTATATAGCCGATCATTGAAAGAAGCAGAGACGATCACCGTACCATCACAGAATTTTGATGCCGAGCGACCAGAATCTATGTATGTATTCGAATTAACGATATGACTAGATTATAGAAAAAAAAAAATAGAACACAACGTAGGAAGTCGTGATTGGGTATATGAGAGCAAAATCTTATAAGCAACTAAAAAGAGGTTGAAGGACACACTGTGCATGTTATTATGTTTATATGTTGTACATTTACATTTATTTTAGGTATAAGAAGGAGCAGAAATAAGCTGTATGTCTTATAAATGTACAATTTACAGGTTTTCAGAAGATACTGCAGAGAATCGAGCTATTATTCCTTGCTTATTTCTTAGGCTTAAAATTTCTTCAAACCTAGAGAATTCATATAATAGAAACACATCTCAGACATATGATTGCAAATTAGTATTAATAATATAGAAATTTTAAAAATACGGCTTCGCGTCTTACGAAAGTATTCAAATATAATTTAAGTTGGCACTTGAGTAGGTAGAACGAAAAGGGACGAATTGAAAAAAAAAAAAAAAAGATGCCTGCAGGTAGAAAAACACGTAGAACAAAGCAAGTGGGTACGCGGCAGAGCGAAGCTAGCCCAGTAGAATCGAGCGAGCAAACGTCGACCTTAGGGAATACTACATTAGAGTTGATTTTGAAAAAAATCACCGAATTCGAAACGAAATTACAACAGCTGAGTTCGAACGCAGGCCAAAACGAAAACGCGAGTGTTTCGTCACATCAGACAATAGGAGTAAGTGAAAGCGGAAAATCTGATAGACAAGGGGTTAGTCTAGACACCGCGAGCACAAGTACAGCGTTTGCTGAAACCCGAAACTTGTTTGTAGTACAACCGTCGGTTACCAAACCAAATTTTGACGGAAAGCCATTCACTAATCCCATCACCTTTTTAAAACGATTAAAAAAATATATAAAGGCAGTAAACGGGGCAGATCGGGAGATTGATATCGCGCTAGGTTGCATTTCGGGGAATGCACGAAAGGTTATGGAACTATATTCGAAAGAGTGGACTTCATTCGCTGATTTTGAAACCGATTTTAGGCGGAACTATTGGACCGAACAAATCCAAGAATCTGTTAGATATAGGTTGATAAATGCAGTATACTCGAGCGATTCAGGTATGACGATGTCTGAGCATTTCGCTGAGCAGGCAGAATCGATGCAATCATTAACCATTGCTTTTAGCGAGCGCGATTTGGTAAATTCCATTATGCGTCATTATGCTATAGACATACAACGTCTATGGTTTACTAGAACTGAAGTAGTTAGCATTATGAACGGGGCAAAGTTCCTCAGAGACATAGAACAAAATATTGTTGAAAAACCTAGGGGGGTTATGAGAGGTGGTATGAATAGTAATTATAGAGGTGGTAGGCGATACAATGAACCGCCATCGAGGCGTCCTATCGTAGCGACAATGTCGACAAACAATTGGAGGACTAGGGGAAATTCGACCAGGGGTCGGGGTTACCGTCGATTTATTTCTAGGGCAAATTTTAACAGGCCCACGGTATCCGAAACTAAGCAGGTCAGACCGGCTATCACATTCGTGAAAGAGGGCGAAGACTCTGCTGTGTCTAAGAAAGTGGGGGAGGGACCGTCAAAAAACTAGGTCACCCCACACAAAATAGGTCGAATCAATCAATATTGTGTAGAACGGGGGCCAGTGAGACCTCAGAACACGAAAGAGTAGGTGTGGTCTATAAGATCTTAATTAAGAGTGGATGGAAACCGGGACAGAGTTTAGGGATAGGTGAAGGAGGCCTTAAGCGTTTATTGAGAGGCGGTCCTGATAACGACGAACAGAATTGCCAATTGGAAATTAGTAGCATAGGAGTCTTATTAGAAAACCAGTTTGAGAATATAGCAGAATGTAACGAGGTAGGCATGTCGTGCGAGGCGTGTACGAAAAGACAATTGAACGTGTATACAATGTTTCATGAACTAGATGAACAAATCGACGTAGGTATTGACTATTCTTTACCTAAATTACCAGAAGTGTGTGTGAGGTTGTACGGAAGGAGTATGAGTGCTCTTATAGATACGGGAAGCCAGATTAGTGGAATAACTAGGGAATTGTACGATTCTATTGTGAGAGAAAATAGGAAACTACCAGAAATCGCTATTCCAGCAATCCAAATACAGGGGGCGTTCGGATCTCGAAGTGAGAGTACAAATCGGTTGGTACTAATAGAGTTTCAGTTAGGTAGTACCTTAGTTGAAGCACCTGTACTAATTATGCGACGTTTACCTAGGTCATTGATACTGGGATATGACTGGCTAGAACGGGTGAAAGGGATTGTGAACTGTAATGGTGAGCGCACATTGACTATAGAACATATGGGAGTTAGATCTTGTGTCAGATTGAATTCCGATTGCGAAATCGAAAGGTTGGGGGGAGAGACGAATGCGGCTACGATTAACTTGATATTAAATCAAGACTCCGGGACTGTGGAACAGAGTGTAGCGAGTAGAGAATTAGAAAGTGAGGAAATTACGGAATTCCAATTGGAAAAATCGAACTTAAGTAATGAACATAGGAAATTCTTATTACCTGTGTTAAACAAACATCGTAAAGTGTTTACGAAAGGGTTAGGCTTGACTAACAAATATGAACATGTTATTGAGTTAGTAGACGAAACACCTTTTGTGAAGCATAGCTATCCGGTACCTTTGTCATATAGGGAACAAGTTAAAGACGAATTAAATGAATTAGAAAAGCTAGACGTGATCAGACAGGAGGCAACACCATACTGTAGCCCTCTCACGTTCACGAAAAAACGAGATGAGTCAATAAGACTGTTATTGGACGCGCGCGAGTTAAATAAGAAAATGGTAGGAGACGCGGGGGCACCACCCCTCACGTCTGAGATCTTACAATCCTTCCATGGAGTGAACTACATCAGTTTAATTGATTTGAATAATGCTTATTTTCAAATACCTTTGCATAAGGACTCTAGGAAGTACACCGGTTTCTCATTCATGGGAAAGACATATACTTACCGTGTGTTACCTCAAGGATTAAAGACTTCTGTAGCGGGTTTTTCGAGGGCGATGGATTATATTCTAGGAGAGGTACGAGAGTTTTGCGTGAACTATCTGGATGACATAGTTATCTTCACCACAGGGGACATAAAGTTGCACTTAGAACACCTAGATCAAGTATTAGATAGGTTAGGCGCCGCAGGCTTAACCGGAAGATTGGAGAAGTGTCGGTTCTTATGTGTAGAAGTGAAGTTGTTAGGGCACATAGTGAATACTAATGGGGTACGTATGGATCCTGAACGGGTTAAAGCCATATTAGACTTCCCTATACCTCGAACTATAAAACAACTACGGGGATTTTTGGGATTAATAAATTATTTCAGAAGGTTTATCTCGAAATATAGCGAGGAAGTAAGACCACTGTGCGACCTGTTGAAACAAAATACAAAATGGTCATGGACACAGGAAATTAACGTTTGTTTTGAAAGAGTTAAGAAGTTATTTATAGACACAGTACTTCTCGTACACCCGAATCCTAAGGGAACTTATTATTTACAAACCGATAGCAGTAACTTAGGGGTTTCAGGGTATGTTTACCAACTGAATTCAGTAGGTGAAGAACAAATATTAGGGTTCTGTAGTAAAGCATTGACAGAGACAGAACGTAAGTGGACAGTTACCGAACAAGAGCTGTGGGCGATTATTTTTAGTTTGTCTAAGTTTGAAACATATTTGAGAGGGTCAAGGTTAGTGATTAGGACTGATCATAAGAGTCTGATATTCTTGCAGACATGCAAACTATTGAGTGCTAGGATGATACGTTGGGTACACTATATAGGACGGTTTGACTATACAGTTGAACATGTGAAAGGTAAATTAAACACTGTAGCAGATGTGTTGTCTCGACATATAAAGGGAACCACTGACGTATTAACCAACAAGGCCACGGGGCCCGAGATGAATCTATTCAAATCATCATTAGGACGGTTAGTACGAGAGCGATGGGAGGAAATAGGTAGTTATCAAAGACGTGATAAAATCGCTAGTGAGATAATTAGACGCATGCAAATAACGGACACGTCTGAATCTAAATACTACGTGCTTAAGGGAGAGATTCTGTATAAAACAGACATAAGAAAGGATACGTTAAGATTATATGTCCCCGAGGACTTACAAAAAGATTTGATCGTTAGCATACATGAAGAATTAGGTCATTTCGGACGATACAAAGTCTATGCACTGATGAAACGTCGGTACTATTTCTCGAATATGTCTCGTATAATAGGTCGGGTCGTAAGGTCGTGCGAGGCATGCCAAAAGTCGAAACATGTTTTAGAAACTCATACGGGGCCGATTAAATCGGTAATAGCAGAGGAAATAGGAGAACGAGTCTTTTGCGACATTTACGGACCTTTACCAGCGGGAAGGTTTGGTTTTAAATACATATTCGTCATACAAGATGCTTATAGTAAGTTGATCAGGTTATACCCACTACGCCAGGCTAGTGGGAAAGCTACATTAACCTGTGTTAAAAAGTTTCATAGGCAGGTCGCGATTAGAACATTATGCTCGGACAGAGGCGCGAACTTTACTTCGAAGGTGTTCGAGTCAGGTATCCGTCAACTAGGTATCGAATTAACACATACATCTGTTAGGAATCCGCGACCAAATTCGACGGAAAGAGTGAATAAAGAGCTAGGGAGGTTATTCAGGACGTATTGCGATAAATCACACCGTTCGTGGGTAGATCTGCTAGTGGATATAGAAGATTGCTACAACCAGGTAGTACATACTACGACTGGATATTCACCAAATGAGTTAGTATGTGGGAAACGGACCCAGTTATCAACTGACTTTAACGTTGAAGTAGCGACAGGGTCGGACTTGCAAGGGGAGACGTTGGATCAGATTCGACAACATGCGCGACAGAACATAGCTAGGGCGGCCGAACGTAGAGAATTTCATTATAACAAGAACCATAAGTTAATACAGTTCGAGGTAGGCGATTTGGTGAAACTTAAGACTTTTGCAAAGTCAGATGCGGATAAAAAGCTGACAAGGAAATTTATGCGGCTCTATGAAGGGCCTTACATAATAGGGGCAGTCCCATACAATAATGTATATACATTAGTTGACGTTCATTCTGATAAGATCAGAGGTAACTACAATGCCATTCACTTGTTTCGCTATTATGTAAACAACTAGAAGGAAGGTAACTTTAGAGTATAGAAAAGAAGCGAAGAATGTTGGCGCCGCGGTCATAAAACGATTAGTTCGAAGTACTCTAACAAAAGGAAATACCCGAGTTGAATAGGTTATTGTCTTGCCTGGGAATATGATGGCTAAGCGTGGGAAATTTAGGATTAGCGTGTGAATATTGTAAAGGAAATAGATTTTTGAAACAACTAATGTTTGATGCAAGGACATAGAGGTTTATTACGTGTATTAAAAAATCGATTTGGGGGCGTGTGAGATGGTCACTCATAAATCACCAAATTTATTACCGTGTGATACACGATTCTATGGCGTTCTCAAAACTAAGGCAATAAATCTAAAACAAAGAAAGAAAAATAAAAAGGCGACCATAAATTTTAAATACAGCAAAAACAAATTATCGAGAGTAGAGAGTGCGTTTGTTAATAAAGACGTCAAGAAATGCGTGAGTTATTTTAAAATTTCTGGCTAAACACGGCAAAAACTAATACTAAATGGCAACCATATGTCTGGGGACAAATAACAGGCGACAAGTATCTCCGAACTAATGTGGACAGATTTTTGGAGGTGGGGCCTGGAACGCAATTTTGTTTTCGGCCAATAGGGTAATTTTGTGCGCAAGAGGAGACCAACCAGAGTACCGTACTCCCCTGTGTGTTTTTGGTTTTCAGAGAACTGTGGGCGTGACGAAACACGACCACGGGGACCTTTAAGGAGAACTGGAAAAAGAACGGAGGACAGTCAAGGCAGGATTTCGGCTCGGGTCGGAAGTACAAATCCCAGCGCGAACCTCGCGACCTCGTCCATTCGAGATATTTTGAGCTTCCTTTGCAAAATTGGAGTGTAGATTAAAATTATAGTATAGTGTATTGTTAAAATTTGTCCTGAGAAATAAGATAAGGTTATAGAGACAGTGTGTTCGAGCCAGCGGCGGTTTAATGGTGAAGTACCCAGATTATTGTATTTAGTGTAAATTTTGAAAGTAGTTCCACAACTTTTAAGCTTATAAAATTGATTAGCCGGTATACCTAGAAGAAATAGATCTAGAAAATAATCTAGAAGACCAATATCATGCTAGACGTAGACAATGGTCTCAACCCTGGGCTTGGATGGAGTGGACCACGGGTTTAGCGTGTGAAAATTTCATATTATACCTAATCACCGCATTGTGTATGCATAGTCGCGAGAAGTGGGGGCGCATTGTGAACCTCGCGAGTAGGTTTAAATTAGAAAGAATATACCGAAAGTGGTTTTAACCGGACAAGTTGTGTAACTAGGTTCAGATGTATTTAGAATAAATACTTGTGCTAGATTATGTATATAACCGTGTGTACAGTGTGTCTTTAACTTTATTTCGTTTTAGAACTAAATTTAAGAAATTGATACTCTCTTAAATTTTATGACATATTATGTGTGTAATTGATTGTGAAATAAACTGCGCGGCCGTAAGGGTTTTTAAAGTTTAAATGTTCGTTTTTCCCTTCTAAATAGATTGGCCTAGGAAGCGAACATTTGGCGGGTTTTAAATGTAACAAACACATTTAAAATTCCGTCTAAATCACAATACCAGTTTCTTTTTTTTCTAAAAATACTCAACTGTGAGAGTAAATAAAACAACTTATTTACCAGAAATAAAAGCATTTGAGTATAAATATCATCTTTTATTTATCACGTCTAGATACCTTCTATAGACATTTAATAATGGAGCTCAAATTCATTTTAGAGGTAAAACGATCGAACTGTGTGTGTTCAAAAATGCCGTAGATACATGGTTCCATGTGTCGGACTCCAATATTAAATCTCTCATATTACCTATATCACGACTCTTACTATTAAGTAAAGTTCAGGCTAGTTTTTTTTCAGCAGTACACCGAATTCACAATAATAGCTCTTACCTAGCAACAAATAAGAAATAGAATAAAGTTGGCAGACTAACGCAGTCAGATGGAACGCCTCTTGTCAAAAATACACATTGACTTGTTGAGCAAAATCACACAAATATTTTGGATAATGTGGTGTGTTTTGAACTATCAGCTACTACGATACCATCACCATCATCATGAGCAATCCTCGCCGGCTCACTACTGAGCGCGGGCTCCATAGAGAACTCTGAGGTTGCGGGTTTACCTCACGATGTTTTCTCTCTACGGTGAACCAAGTGATATTTAATTAAGTTGAATACATACAACTACGAAAGGTTAAAGGTATTTGTCGAGTTCGAGCCATCGAACTTCGAGTAGATGGCAGATGTTTTAACATTTAGGATATCACGACGTATAAACAGTATGCTGTGAAGGGGAACGAGCATCTTCGGGTAACGGGACAATGGGTAAACAATAGAGCAGGTACAGACCTTTTTTTTTCTTGTGTCTTTTCTTTTGCACCGAACTTCGGGGCAAATGTGGCTGGCGAACTGTGTGACACACGAGGCATTATTTTGGAAGTAATTAATTTGATACGTCCGACGTATAAAGGTCTGGTTTTCCCCAGACTAAAGGCACACGGTTGATTCTGGCGGCATCCGGCGGTGACGAATCGGGCACACACGTACATGTCATGTCTTATCCGGCTGGACTACCCGAACGATAGGTTGGCCAACCTATTACATAACTGAACAAATATATACATATATACAAATGCCATGGTGCTGAGGCTAGCTTCCGAGCTCATAAAAATAACCTTGCTCCCATACAAGGCAATTGAACGCTTCGTAGCGAAAAGGGTAGTCAGCCGAGGCCTCGATAACAATGGATAAAGGCTAGTTTCTAGCGTAGGGACTCCCCCTGCCTTAAGACTCGTCAGTCGGTTTAAAGTGATGGCCCAATCTGGCTAAATACACATGCCAACTGATTTTCCTCACTACCAGGTCGTTCTAAACTAGCTGATCTCACTCCCAAAGGGACATTTTGAGAAGTCAAATGACTCAAAATAGTAGAATTAATTGGAATAAGCTTCATGAGCAAACTCGCGAAAACCTGGTAGAAGGTCAAGATGTCCATGTGTCCGCCCAACGCAATGTGCCTGGCAGATTAAATTTGCCACACGTGAGGTAACATGTTATTCCAAATGCCAACAGTGTCCTAAGTTCAGCCTAGCTATTTTGTTAAATTTCCTCTCTATATAGCCGATCATTGAAAGAAGCAGAGACGATCACCGTACCATCACAAAATCTCGAGAACAGCTGAACCGATTTCGCAAATATATATAATAATAAATAATAAATTTATAATATTCCTTGAAGTACGAGGATGTTCTTACGGAGAGAAATATTTAAAAAATTTGAATCGACTGTTGGGCGGAACGAAGTTCGCCAGGGCAGCTAGTCATCAATATTTTCAATACTTTTCCAATTTTTTTTTTATGAAATTGGGTAGAAATCCATTTTTTGATTCCGACTAGCCCTTGACTGCGTTCTCATCTGGTGGTAAGTGATGATGCAGTCTAAGATGGAAGCGGGCTAATTTGGAAGGGGGAAGGGAAAAGCCCTATTTCACCCCCCTAGGGGTTGAATTTTCAAAAATCCTTTTTTAGCGGATACCTACGTCATAATAGCTATCTGCATGCCAAATTTCAGTCTACCATAGTCCAGTAGTTTGCGCTGTGCGTATAGTATAGTATCAGTCAGTCAGTCAGTCAGTTTGCTTTTCCTTTTAATATATTTAGATATGATTTGAGCATGATGCTCATACAAAACAATAGACAGAATCAGCTAAATTTAATTAGCAGAAAGTTTTATTTGGTGGCTTTTTTAAGTTTTCAAAACAGCCTGTGTTTTAATAGGCACTCTATGAAAGACCTAAACAACACGAAACAGAGCTCCTGTTGCTTAACAAAGCAGGACTTCTAACAATGAGAGGGGTAAATTTAAATTAGAAACAACACACCGATATCGTACTGATAGCATCACCAGGCTTTTGTATAGAAAGCCAAAAGGCGACAATGCCGCGAGTGCCTTTTGTTGACATAAATGTTGGCCTCGTTCCTGTATTGTTTTGCCGTCAGGTATGTTTGAATTTCGTTATATTGGATTTGTTGGCAACGTTGATAAAAACTATGATTTAACGCCTAAAAACTTTTCCCTTTTAGGTATAGCGATTGAAAAAAATATATTTTATAACACTTTATATTATCTGTATAATAATTAACGAGACAGAATATTTTTAAATGGAAAAGGCTGTATCGAAAATAGAAAAATCGATCAGTTTTCTACTATACAAAGTACCCCACTTTGTATAGTAGAAAACTGATCGATTTTTCTATGTAGTATATGTACTTAGATTTATGTGTAAAATATCTTTTTGCCTCTACGAGAGACTAAAGTTCCATACTTAGAGCGCTTTTACTACGTCCGAGTAGTCTATCTTATAGAAATATATCAAGGATAGTTATATATTTCTATGGTCTATCTAGTAGTGTAGAAAACTACAATCCACTTTAGCCTGGCTTCCACGGTCATTTAGGCGCTATGGCCTACAACCCTCAAAATTCAAAAATTCCAAATTCAAATAATTTATTCAAAAATAGGTAATAAATAAATTACAATTTTTGATGGTCGGTTGTTGGATTTGTAAGATATTATGTATAGTGGTGATAATTGTTACACGAACTTAAAACTAAAGCTATGAGGGTTCCAAACGCGCCGTCTGAGCCCACAACAACACTTTATGATGATGTACAATAAAGCATTTATTGAAATTAAATTTAATTTTCAGTTTCTAAGCGAAATCGCCATAGGTGTGAGGGTCGATCACGCGTATACCAATCAATATACACGAATACACAACGCTGACAAAACTTATGCTAATAAATTCAGATGTTGAGATGAAAACGCGGTACCGAGTAAAAAATACTATGTTTAGGATATACAAACGCTCAGGCAATAAAATTGTTTACGTTCAGAAACGGTTCGGAATCAATTCCCTCCCGGCTACGAGCCTACGGACTCCCATTTCTCAGAAATTGCAGAAATTGGACTATTTCAAACGGCTCAACGGATATAGCTTTTTATAAATCACTGTCACAACGTTTTCAGCGTAGGTACAGTACTGCGATTCCAATATTTAGGTATAGTACGCGACAGGTCGAGATGGCAATCGGGGTGGGGACGCCCCACACACCCGCACAGCCCCCACGCTAACCCGATGCGGGCAAACGCGAGTGACGTGCGGGTGTGTGGGGTGTCCCCCGACCTCATACCCCGATTGCCATCTCGACTCGGGCTATAGGTATATTACTGCGACCCGATTTTTAGATGTTTTGTAAAAACTGTGTAAAAAAATTAGCACAATGCGGTAAAAATAATCACCATCATGATCAACCACTACTGAGCCGGCCCACTACTGAGCACGGGTCTCTTCTCAGAGTGAGAATGGCTTAGGCCATAGTCTGCCTCGCTGGCCCATTGCGGATTGACGGTAAAAATGTTAAAAGCTAAGAGAAGTTTAAATAACATCGTATTTATGGATTTTCGTTAATACTTAGTAATAATTTCTGTCGTTGGCAAGGCAAGATGCTTCTCTACCAGTATTTTATGCTTCATTAGCTTATTCCCGCGACTTCGTCCGCGTAGACTACACACATTTCAAACCCCTATTTCCCGCCAGTGACCTACAGTGAAGATTTAATCTAATGTTTCCACTTTAAAATTATAAAAAGTAGGGAATAACAAGTATTGTACCAAACCCATACTCTTTATACTAACACTAGGATTTAGGTTTTTAAAGATTCTGTATAGCCTATGTCACTCAGGAATAATGTAGCTTTCTACTGGTGAAAGAGTTTTTAAAATCGGTTCAGTAGTTCCAAAGATTACCCCCTACAAACAAACATAACGACATTACCTCTTTATAATATTATTATAATTATAATTATTTAGATTACAAATGCGAAAAAGGTTCCCTTGAATTACTTTTAAAACAATATAATATGTAACTTCGGGCAAAATCCAATTAATTTTAAAAACAGTGTCGAAGGCAAAGGAAAGGAGCACATAATATAAAGAAAAATAAATTTTCACAGAACGAATACACACAGAGAGCGTTCTGTACTAACCTTTACCGAAAATCCTAGTTACGTAAGTACTAAATCCTCAAAGCTATAAATTTTCCCTCAGTATAAAATGCTTTATTAGAACGTAAGAGGTTCGGAAACCTCTAAAATCGTTTGAGCATGTGCCTGCATTCGATAGGCGAAAGTCGAAGCTACATCGAGCGGAGGAGTGCTCTAAATTCGCTCAACGTCTTGGCCTAAATATTTTCTGCTGACCCTACTTTACAACTTATCAGATTGGAGCTTATTACAGTTCGAAGTATTGGAAAGCACTGTGGCCTAGTTGAAAGAAATAAAAAGAGAGAAAGGGAAAACTATAGTTAAGAAAAGATTATAAAGAAGGCGGTGCAGAACAACAAAGGAGAATATTCGAAAGATTTTAATGATACCTAGCTTATGATCGCGACTTCGTCCGCGACTACACAAATTTCATCCCTCTATGGTTAAAACCCCACCCGTTGCACTATTGTCGTACCCACTCCTATAACTCCCGCAAATTGCTAATACGCGTGGCCACCAATTTAGTGACGTCAGCACTAGACTGAAGTGTCGAGCAACCAGTACCGTTGACAAAACTGTCGGTAGAGTACGCGTATCGTGTTTTAAATAATTGCATTCACACATTTTGTTTCGTTTTTGTTTGTTATTACTTATTGTCGTTAAGTTTTTGTTAATTTCTTTTAGTTGTTGTTTCCTTTTTGGGTTAAATATGAGTAGGAAAATAATCCATACTTCCATACTAATATTATAAATGCGAAAGTGTGTTAGTCTGTCTGTCTGACTGTCTGCTAGCCTTTCACGGCCTATCCGTTCAACCGATTTTGACGAAATTTGGTACAGATATAGTTTGCATCCCGGGGAAGGACATAGGCTACTTTTCATTCCGAAAAATCAAAGAGATCCCACGGGATTTTTAAAAACCTAAATACACGCGGACGAAGTCGCGGGCATTACCTAGTAATTAATAATTTCCAATCATGCTAAATGTGCCAATCGTGTTTTGACTCCCACAATTCACTAAAGAATATCTTTAATTTTGTATGATAAATAAACAGATTTGTAGTTTTTGAGGCCAAAACTTTATTCTTTGCACATCTAAAATGTGTCTCAACACCACTTTTGGGACGCATATATAGCCTTAATTGCTTAAAACGTATGTGAGTCTAAAAAGTTATAGTGCCATGCCTAAGGTCGTACCCTGAACCCCCCAAATAGGAAGCCGACATCTATCACCGCTATCCATGTAATTAATTCATAATGTTTAATAGAAAAGAACCAGTCATTGTTTTTAACCGACTTCAAAAAAAGGAGGAGGTTCTCAATTCGTCGGAATCTTTTTTTTTTTTTTTTTTTTTTTTTTTATTTTTTATGTATGTTCCCCGATTACGCGAAAACGCCTGGACCGATTTTGAAAATTCTTTTTTTGTTTGAAAGGGTATACTTCAAAGTTGGTCCCATTTCAATTTGGTGAAGATCTGATGAACATCTTCGAAGATAGATACTGGAACTCCTCAACGGATAAGAGTAAATTGCTCGCGATCAGTGTAATAGCTTAGTAAACAGTAGATTTTTAACCAGTCATAGCATAATTCCATGGAGCCACTAAAAATTGTGAAATAAAAAATTTTTACAAAAAAAATAAAAACCGACTTCGTTACACAAACACTAAAAATTGAAAAATAATTTAATTTATTACCGAATATATTATGTATACAAGAGTTAATATAGTTCCATAATAATATTTTTTGGGGTCGGTGCCAATGAGGTGCCATTGTGGAGTCCCATAAAAATACGAAGTCTAGACGATTCGCGCAGCTAAAGCTAATTGGCACCGGCACCAAAAAGTATTATAATGGAACTATATTAACTCTTGTATACATAATATATTCGGTAATAAATTAAATTATTTTTCAATTTTTAGTGTTTGTGTAACGAAGTCGGTTTTTATTTTTTTTGTAATTAATGTTGACTTCCTGTAAGCCTCCCAATGGAGCGGGCTCTGAAACTTCTCTTAAATCGATAAAGTTGTCCAAGGTCGGTGTTATAATAAAGCTTGCCCTAATTTTCGTCTACTCCCTCGTATCTGAGAACTCATCAATCACAGCGACTAACTTGTTAAAGCGGGAGTAGGTAGGTAAAATGAGAATGGTGCATTGTTTTTAACAGACTTCAAAAAAAGGAGGAGGTTCTCAATTCGTCGGAATCTTTTTTTTTTTTTTTATGTATGTTCCCCGATTACTCGATGACGCCTGGACCGATTTTGAAAATTCTTTTTTGGTTTGAAAGGGTATACTTCAAAGTTGGTCCCATTTCAATTTGGTGAAGATCTGATGAACATCTTCGAAGATAGATACTGGAACTCCTCAACGGATAAGAGTAAATTGCTCGCGATCAGTGTAATAGCTTAGTAAACAGTAGATTTTTAACCAGTCATAGCATAATTCCATGGGGCCACTAAAAATTGTGAAATAAAATTTTTTTACAAAAAAAATAAAAACCGACTTCGATACACAAACACTAAAAATTGAAAAATATTTTAATTTATTACCAAATATATTATGTATACAAGAGTTAATATAGTTCCATAATAATATTTTTTGGGGTCGGTGCCAATTAGCTTTAGCTGCGCGATTTATTATGGAACTATATTAACTCTTGTATACATAATATATTCGGTAATAAATTAAATTATTTTTCAATTTTTAGTGTTTGTGTATCGAAGTCGGTTTTTATTTTTTTTGTAAAATTTTTTTATTTACGATTCATTATCATTTACGTACTACAGAGCAACTTTACATGACTGTGCTATAAGACCAAGCTACCTGCCAAATACCATGATTCTAGGTCGTACCTTATAATTCCGTACCCATACGTATAGCTTTTAATTGCCTTGACGGGACTTGACAGACACGATAGATAGACAGACAGACAGACAGCTAAGTGTAAGAGTTCCTTTTTTCTTCTTGTTTTAATATGAAAGCCTAAATATTAAGAAATATTCGCCTATCACAATGTTACTTTTTATTGTTATCCTCCACAGTTCTAGTTCCGTCATTTACATTTTCGTTTAATTGAATAACAAAAGTCTAGGGCAATTCTCGAAATGACATTTGAAAAATCCAGCCAAACTGAGCTTCGAGCTGTAAATATTCGGCCAAAACCAACAAAGCCGAACAGAACGGACCTTTCAGTTGCAATTTAAATTGTAATAAGTTACGTATTATTTAAGACAGACAGACAACAAAGTGATCCTATAAGGGTTCCGTTTTTCCTTTTGAGGTACAGAACCCTAAAAATGGCTAAAAATAGTATTGTAGTTACAAGTAGGACTAGCGACGCTCCGCAGCTTCATTTGGCGAAAATATAAAGCCCCGTATGCCCTATTCTGTGGGAGTTTCAAAAAATCTGGCCTTTTCCTTGTCCACATTGCAAAGGAACCTCTGTAAAAAAATTAGTTTTCTATGTATACCTAAAGGTGTGGCTGGGAGTGAGGACTTCTCTTATAATAATATTATCAGGATATCTAAACAGTAGGCACGTGCGAATACGTGTATGAAATTATTAAAACTTGTATGGAAACTCACAAAAGTCGGCAAGTTAAAGCTCTTCGTGAAAGTTTATTTAAATCAAAAACTCTATCCTATTCAAATGTACGCCATGTGAACATTCGCTGAGTATATTGGCCGATTGTTTTAGGCCAGTGTGCTCAGAGCTGTTTCACAATTACATACCTACTCAGATATTTTTTTTCATAAAGAATATTAGCCGCCCTTGACTAACATTCCCCTTTCCTCTCCAATTAAGCGTAAAGCTTGTGCTAGGAGTAGGTACGACAATAGTGCAACGGGTGGGGTTTGAACCGGCGACCTTTCGAATTTCAGTCCGCACCTTTAACCGTTGAGACATTGAGTCTATTCCTCCAACTACTTAAATAAAAACTTAATTAGGATTTGGTTATCCTGCTGACCCATAATTAAAATTGTACAGAAAAATTTATATCCACCTCATTTTAAAGTAGAAAAGCCTTTATACGCGAGAAAACAATGGGACAAGTCAACAATCCTCCCATTGTTTTCAGTTGCTCACTTTGGAGTTTTCTATTCAAATTCCTCATATCGCCGACTCTTTCTGAACATGCGCTACTTTTAATCAAGTCCCTGACACCTTATTTTTTTTTAGAGTGAGATGGTTTATTATGGAGTAGCAAACCACATATTATTATTATTAACTGAGATACCCACAACCACAGAGTACATTATATATACACAACTATTCCGCGTGGATTTTTAGTTTTTAAAAAACCCGCGGAAACTATTTGATTTTCCGAAATAAAAAGTAGCCTATCTCTCCAGCCAGCTATTTTGCTAACTCAGTGTCTGTATGTAACACTGAATGATAGCCACCAAGCTCATTTGACATAAGTTGGTGCATACTACATTTCTGCTTCATTGAGTGTTAATAAAATAATTCTTCGTAGAAAACCTTCAATGGATACAAAATAAATGTCATATAAGCTCGGTGGCTATCGTTCAGTGTTAAACACTATCGACTTATCGAACTAGAATTATGGAATCGGTAGTCTGGTCCCCAATGCAAAAAATCGCGTTGATCCCTTGCTCCGTTGCAACGTGATTGAAAGATAATCAATTAATAAACCAACAAACACACTTTAATGTATTGTATTTATAATAATAATAGTGATAGTGATAGTGATGGGTAGTGATTATTATTATGTTAAAAACGCCAATCGGAAATTCGGAGTAAACATTTTAATTTAGTATTTGCTCCTGTTACATTACTGCAAGAGTTGCGTCATTTAATGATGAAGAAAGCTATATTAGAGTAAAAGCACTGCATCTAGTGCTAAATTACTGAATAACTAAAAGCAGGCTTGGCCTAATTATACGCCAGTCAGATTATGGCCATTAGGTATGTGGGACATTGCACTCTCTAGTAATATGACAAATCTAATATCTCTGTTTTCGTACACTAGCAAGAGATGGGAATATATTTGTATTCTCTCGGAGAGTTGTAAAAAGTTACTTAGGGTACATTTGTATCAGCTAATGGAAAACTTTTTTTCTCATTTTATTATTCTTTCTTTTTGCCACCGACTGGGGTTTAGTAACACAAGACATGGAAACTTCTGATTTGAAAAATATTATATTATCTTACATATTTTGTTCTTAATATGTTAAAGTCCTGGCTTCGTAACTTTCTCTCCAAGAAACACTCTCATGGCGACTCAAGTGACTAATTCTTTTGTACACAATCTCTAAACTAAATTAAACTGATAGGTAAAAATGTAGTGCTATCTCTTTCATAACGCTCGTTACGGAAAAGGTTAGCAGTAGATTTAGATTCTTTTGTACACAATCTCTAAACTAAATTAAACTGATAGGTAAAAATGTAGTGCTATCTCTTTCATAACGCTCGTTACGGAAAAGGTTAGCAGTAGATTTAGATCTGTCAATTTAGTTTAGAGAATACAACAATTAGCCACATTGGCTCAACCTGAGTATGATTGCAAAATTTGCCGAGTTATATTTTGTGGCTCGACTTCCTCAAAGGATTCCTCAGTTCAGACCATGCGTTAAGTGGAGGCGAACGAATAGACTTAAGTCTAATGAGATCTATAGAGTGCACTTTGACTTTGCTCAGACTGAAGTTTTAGTGAAAACGAGACAGATTTATGCCAGCGATATAACTCTTAAGTCTTAACAAAATCAAAGTGCGCTCTATATAGATCTACAGCCTCAGTTTGCCTTAAGTCGAGGCTGCTCGGCTTCATTACTTCTCATATAGATACAAAGCTTTATACAGATGAGACAGATGCCATCCATTCATGGATAAAAAGAGCAATTTTTGCATACATTTTTACATTAACATACGAACGTAGTAAAGCTCCACATTGTAGTTTTTGTAACACAGAGTAAACATACAAAATTCATTCACCCTCGGCCTGTGTAATGTTGCATAGTGATGACCGGTGTGGAATAAATTAAGTCTCAACGAGAACGCTAGCCCATATCCCATACTGCAACGCGTCGGTGTATTTTCACTGTTTTGTATTTTTCTTTTTAAATAAAAACCGGCCAAGTGCGTGTCAGACTCGCGTTCTGAGGGTTCCGTACTAAATAGTATTTTATCGACATTTTGCCCGATAAATCAATAACTATTATGCTAAAAATAAATAAAAATCTGTTTTAGAATGTACAAGTAAAAACCTTTCATACGATACCCCACTTGGTATAGTAATCTTACTTTGAAAGTTGAAAATAGCAATATTTGTTCATGAACACATTTTAATTTTAAGAACCGCCAACCCCTTGCCGGCCTTTCAGGAATTACAGTTAATCCGCCTCTTGAATAATAACCCCATGTTGAATCTAGTGGGAACAACGTCGAAGGGAGTTGGTTTCACAGTTTTCATTTTCGGATAAAACGTACTTTCTGAACAAAGAACATAAAATTATTGTCGTCAAGCAAGCAAACAAACAAAATATATTTGTGAAATAGGTGGGATCAGACCCGCGCACGCTTTTTTTTTTAAAAGAATGTTAGCCATGTTAAATGACTAATATTCCCTTTACCTCTACTTTAGCCGTACAAGTAAGTAAGAATTTCTTTAAATTTAATGGAGTCTCTTATTTGAAATGCCAAAGCCTTAATATTCTTTGATATAATTATTTTACAAACAAACTGGATTGGCATTGCGCCAGAGTATTTCAGCGGAACAAATACGAATCATCAGAACAGGTTTTCCAAGATATTATAAGTTTAAAGGGTGACAATAATAATTTATTAATTTTGTTACTATAAAATAATCTCTAGTTTTTTACCACGACTTCTTTTGCGTGGATTTAGGATTTTAGAACTACCGTTCAACTTTTTCAAAATCCTTTTAGTAGGTAGTTTTCGTAGTATAGAGAAGTCAATCATCGCACATAGAGGACTAACTAGCTGACTGACATATCTACGTGCACATTATGTCAGTCAGTCAATTAAAACCAGCATAAAATATAGTGGAAAAGGTAGTACAAAATGAACTGATATTGAACGCCGTGGCAGTTCTTCTGGTGCTGCAAATGCTCATGGGGAACGGTAATCACTTAACATCAGGTGACCTGCTTTGCTCGCAAAGTTTTTTTTAATCTGTCACTAACAAACATTGCACCACGGTGCATACAAAAGAAGGAAAAATCCTTTTATATCCCTTTAAAAATAGGATCTCTATAACGTCCAGTATTTTATACGTACCTACCCTATTAACTGCGGCGTCCATAATTAGATTAGCTCAGCGAGCAACGGAGTGTTCGATCCTTTAAGGACACAATCGGATTATTTGCGCGGATCTGAACAGTGACCCCGATTCCCCTATAACCTGACATGTCACGCGTAACTTTTAGGGATATTTTTTACGTGGAAAAAATAATTCACATAAAAAAACCGGCCAAGTGCGAATTAGACTCGCGCACCGAGGGTTCAGTACTAAAATCGAATTTTTCGACATCTTGCACGATAAATCAAAAACTATAATGCATAAGAATGTACAGGTACATATAGTAATCTTACTTTAAAAAAAAAAAAAAAAGTTTACTAGTACTAGTAGTTTAAAAATCCCGTGGGATTTGCATACTCTTTAGTTTTTCGGGATATAAATCTATCGTATATATCACCCCCTAAGTCTTCAACTATATTCATGTAAAAAATCACGTCGCTCCGTCCAATCGTTGTGGCGTGACTGAAGGACGAACCAACAAATAAACGCACTTTCGCATATAATTATCCTGATTAATTTTTCGAATGAAAAATATCTGAATGATTCTTATTCTCCATCCTTTATTATTGTTAAGGCATTAAGGCGTTCACATTTTTTGCAAACTCAGATAAAGTTGCATTTTAGTAGATACATAGCGATTTATCAAGGGTTTTTGGGCTTTCTTCCTTGCCTCTCCAGGGATAAGCTTGTAAGCGATAATAAGGTGAGAGTGCCCCTTAAACGGCCCAAATTGATAGCGAGGTGCTTAAGTATTACAGGGAATGGGTTTTATGCGTGCAGGTACTTTTATAGCTTAGATAAATTTTATTAAGTAAAATGGGCCATCTGTACCCTCGCTTGTATCGATAACTTTCAGATATCCAAACCTGTGGCCCTACCGCGGTTGTTTGACAGCTACAATGTCACGATCGCAATCATCTCTGATTGGTTAATGCTCGCTCACTATTGGCCACAATGCATTGTTGCAACAAGAATCGCACAAATTCAGCCAATCAGAACAATTGAGATTGTAATAATGATTGATGCAGGTTTTAGACAATCGCCCTACAGAGTTTCATTTGTATGTGGTACAGCTACACCGTAAGAGAGTGTGGTGTGTTAGGTATTGTGGTAGTAACTTTACTACCACAAAAATTTGTACTTAGGTACTAGGTGAGATAAACTTCATGACTCTGAGCAACTCATAAACATTTTTTACCCATTTTTACCTCTATTGACTATATTTTAGAGCGCCCTATTTATAAACTTTTTTCAATTGCTGAATACCTACTTTGTAATTGAGAACTGCGATTAGACAAGTGTAAATCTATCAAAATTTCTTTATACTCGTACTGAGATATGTTGTGGCCGTATGGTAATAATTAAATGCGGCAACGGTGAAAGATGTTTATTGAGAGCCGTCTTATGATCTACTCTCGCTTATGGACTAACAATACTAATAAAGAAATCTTACATACTATTGTCTTAATCGTATTGCTTAACTACCTAACCTACATAATTTTGCATCACCTCTCTTTCAATCCGATGTGCAGGCAACCTAATTCGATATATTGAGGAGTTGCATTTTTATGTTACTTAAACTGACAATTCGTACATATTACAACTCCCCTGAAAATGTATGCGGTTACCCCTCCCCTTAAAAGAAAAAAAATGTTAGACGCTACATCGAATCAGAAGAAAAGATGATGACAATCACAAAAATAAAATCTAATGCTAAATAAAATTAAAATTTTGTAAGGAAACATTTTTTTTTAGTTACTTCCTGTGCTTAAAGTGCAATTTATCTTATCTCTTACTTCGTATGGGCATACTTTCAACCTTACTTATAAATAGAAATATCGTAATCTATTAAGTGCAGTCAAGGATTTAACTTTTACAAAAGTTTCGAAAAATCTCATCATAGGTAATAATATAATCTCAAAATAGCATCATAGGTATTAGATATAGCTGAGGTATCGATTTCACTAATCGACTTAGTTGTCTCAATCCAAAATAAATAATTGTATATTTTATACCTAGCACTTCTACAGCCGAAGGGTGATCAAGCCTTTGGTTTGCAGAGTCCTAATTTGTCAAAGCCGGTATAGTCTTATATCGTCAAAACTAGCACGAAACTAGACGAAAAACGCCTGTAAGGAAAAATTTCTCCTTATTTCATATTCATTTCCTTGTATTTGCAAATTGCATCTCGAGCAAAACCATTGTCTCCGCATTGTCTCGTATAACAATACAAAATGTTCGGGTACGCGTGTGTCGTTGACCACGCGATGACACCGTTATAATTCTCTGAATTATTATAGTTCGATTTTAACACCGAATATTTACGAAAGAAGTAAGTATCTATTTATTCATTTATTAATTATCCATTATTATTTTAAACTATCCTACACACTATATAAAATCTTACAAATAAAGCACGAACGGAATTTATTAGTAGATAGTGGAGCAAGTATTATTTATTAAAAAAAAATACCAATATTCTCTTAACCTATACCTACGTACAAAATTTAATTATCTACCCAAGAAAAAAAAATTACAATTGCTACACATTTTACCTATTTGCCCATTACGAGAGATAAATTGCACTTACTTTAACTGTTAGCGACGCATTTTATCAATCAATTTCGTGACCGCCGTGTAGTCGCCGGCGTCGTCAGGACTGGTTTTGGTCATCAGGTCCGGAGGTCTGGAGCCTGCGCCTCTTCTTTACTGCATCTTAGTGGGCCGGGAAAACCCTGGACTCCTCGAACTGGGCCGGGAATACCCTGGACACCTCCTAGTTGTGGCCGGGATAACCCTGGACGCACGATGATGCTGGGCCGATCAATGAAGCTTGAGATTGTCTTCTGTTCATAAGCGATTCATTTTTGAACTTATTTCTTGATGTTAGTGTTTTTTGATTTTTAATATAGGACGTGGAATTATTTTCTTCTTTTTGTTCTAATTGAGTCTTGAATCTTGATAATATTCTTTTGAAAATTGTGTAGTCTTCTTCTTGATCGGTGCCCAGCCGGTGCACGCACTTAGATTAGGCATGCACCGACTGGCAAGGGTCGCCATGAGATATGTTGTGGCCGTATGGTAATAATTAAATGCGGCAACGGTGAAAGATGTTTATTGAGAGCCGTCTTATGATCTACTCTCGCTTATGGACTAACAATACTAATAAAGAAATCTTACATACTATTGTCTTAATCGTATTGCTTAACTACCTAACCTACATAATTTTGCATCACCTCTCTTTCAATCCGATGTGCAGGCAACCTAATTCGATATATTGAGGAGTTGCATTTTTATGTTACTTAAACTGACAATTCGTACATATTACAGTACTTACACCGGTTAAACTTTATTTGGCGATAAAAAACCAGCCCTCACCGATATTTCAATTTTGGCCCATATATTATTTAGATATTTATTTCTGACTAGCTTATGCTCGCGACTTCGTCCGCGTGGACTACACAAATTTTAAACCACTATTTCACTCCCTTAGGGGTTGAATTTTCAAGAACCCTTTCTTAGCGGAGGTCTACGTCATAATAGCTATCTGCATGCCAAATTTCAAGCCAGTTGTTTGAGTTGTGCGTTGATAGATCAGTCAGCCAGTCAGTCAGTCAGTTTTCCTTTTATTAACCGACTTCAAAAAAAGGAGGAGGTTCTCAATTCGTCGGAATCTTTTTTTTTAATAAAAATAGCAAACAAACGAGCAGATGGGTCCTGATGTTAAGTGATTACCTACTGCCGCCCATGAACATTTGCAAAAACATTTATGTATACGGACAGAGAGATGGTGGAAATATTCAGCCGTAGAATCAAACAAGGTAGAAAACCTTTCACATTTTAATGAAATTTACAAATTCCTCCTAGTAGTAAAGTATTTGAACTACTTTGGCAGCCTGCCTATTCCTGAACATGGAACATTAGCGTCTCGGTCACGGCTCTCACTAGCAGACTCCTTTAAATTACTTTTGAAGTACCTAACTAGTAACTTTGCAAGAAAAAGAGCACTTAGGAGAGTTCTGGGAACTCTACTTTTATGTGAGAATGGAACTACACTGATACACTGGGATCTAGAGTGCCGAAAGTCATTTAGCAGTCTTCGTAGCGAATATTAAAACAGGATGTAACCAAAACTAACGATGTAACGCTGGCAAAAACGAAGACAGGTGATAGTACTGATGATTACTGATATATTATACCAGAAAAAAACGCTTTTTTATAAAAATAGAGATAGCGAGCAAACGAGCAGGCGGGTCACCTGATGTTAAGTGATTACCGCCGCCCATGAACATTTGCAGCACCAGAGGAACCGCCGATGCGTTTGCCGGCCTTTTAGGAATCTGTTGGTCCGACCCTTGAATAACCCCATGTTGTAATCTAGTGGGAAGTCGGAACACCGCCGATGGGAGTTGGTTCCACAGTTTGCATGTGCGACGCGATCATGACTGAGAATACCAACTGAAATCTATTTTACTATTTTTAATAAGTGAAAAATTGCACACCTTTTAAAAATTTAGTTTGAGACAGCCTTTGTTTGAGACTATTGAAAATAGTCATTTTCTCATGAAAAATCGTGATGGAACTTGGATGTAGCAAACGTAATAGCCTATTAAATTCCCTTCCAACACAAGAGCCTCTTATTAGGATAAGAGGCTTAACAGGGTAAGGGACTGGTGGCTTAATTGGCAGATGGTGACAATATGTGAATTTAGTACTCCTACTATTCTTTACTAGCTGACCCGGCCAACTTCGTATCGCCTAACAGTCGATTCTTTAATTTTTATGACTGAAGCTTAAAGTTCAAAAAAGCAAAAATAGGTAACGCGATTCACATAAATCAACTTTTATTATAATCTTTTTATATCTTGTTAAAACACAATATCACTTTTACGATCCATTAAAATCTTGATAAAACAGCAACAAAAATAGTCCTTGCTCGTAAAAACAATTCTCAAGAACCTCTTAATAGACTAAGCTGGGTCATAATGTATAAAAATTCTGTATGAGGAAAGCCTGTTTTCCAACTGTGGGTTTACGAGCTCTCGTAACTTTGAGTAGTTAGGTAGAGTATAACAATGTCGGAACACACATTGGACGTATGGGCACACAGTGTTAATGTGTCGTTACACTGTGTCGATCGAGACGCTACATTCTTTTATGTTTCTTTTACATGGAGAAGTTAGAGTGAAGCCACACGATGCGTTGCGTTGGCGGTGCGGCGTCTGAGCGGTGCCGCTGCGTCATCCTACATAGAAATGTCTGTACCAATGCCTCATAATGCGTTACGACGTCGTGCGGCGCCGCACCGCACACGCAACGGAGTTGACTGATGACTATGAGAACTACGCAAATCAAAGTTCATTGTATTTCACTGAAGCTCTTGGATTGCTAATAATAATTTGAAACTGGCATTGAGGCAGTTTCCTTTGTCAAGTTGTCGTACTTTATAATGCGGCACATGGTGTGAGGAGGTTGTTTTACTTGGGCCGAGTTCAACGGTCGCGGCGTCGCGCAATGGAAGCACCGATGCGTACTTAAGAGATTTCGGTACATCCCAATATGCGATGAGGGGACCTTTTAGGGTGTTTATGTAATGTAAGTAACAAATCTCACTTAATCCGATTTCTACACCGTTGTGAAAAATTCAGGGGACGCTGTTGGTATGGAGGAACTCGACATCGAATTTCGTTTTCGAAAGCTATGAAACTCGTTCTAGGGTTAATGATAGACAATCTCGTTGCGTGTGGATTTAAAACGAAATCAATACCTGCGGTTCGTATTACACTGTGCAACGGGAAACATGCATCGAACATTTTTTACACTAACAAATTACAAAAGGGCGTATGTTATTATGAAACCACAAACCAATAACGGTACTACTACAAATGAAATGGACTAAGAGCCAGCGCGTGCCAGATCTTCGTTATTTTATAAAAGCTGAAAGTTTCTCTGCGTATTGTCCCCAACACTGGAAGGAACGATCAGCCACTATGAAGTTTGGATCATGGTGGATTTGGGGGGACAACAGATAAAGGTGTAAAAAGTTAAATTTCTTAGGAATAGTATTGGAAATCACGTCATGCATTGCCAGACACTTAGTATGATGGCAACCCTCTGCCAGACACCAAGGTTTAATAAATTGTAAAAGATTTGTCACCAAAGAGCTGGTACCCTTCGAGTACGGAACTATAAAAACAAAACCAGCCCCCCGATTGTGTACAAAAAACGTATTCGTTGTGAAAAAATGTAAACAGCAAATCAACCAATCAAAGGGCAGAATTTGTTGCCGATTACGATAACGATGAAATCGTTATTCTTTTACAATTGGGGGGCTGGTATATGCAATGGCCAATAGCGATGGCTGATGAAGATATACCGTTATATTTTATTTAAATACCATAATAATATGACCTCAATAAAACCGAAATACTGCTCTCATTTTACGCCGTTCAATTAATATCGGACACAATAATCATAAATGTCCATTACCATTTGCCGAATGTATTGAATTTCTCTCACGGTATAAAAAATTCAGTGGTTCATTTGGGACAAAGAAAAATATCATAATTAAAATATGGTATGATATTAAAATGTTTCAAGAGGAGATGTTTTGAGGCGCGCTACATACAAATGGAGTTTTATTATTATTTGACCATTCTACAAAATAACATTTGTTTCTGTGTGTCACGTACGTTTTATTTTTTTATACGAATGGCGAGCTAACGAGCAGGCGGGTCACCTGATGTTAAGTGATTACCGCCGCCCATGAACATTTGCAGTACGAGACAAACCACCAATGCGTTGCCGGCCTTTCAGGAATTTGTTGGTCCGCACCTTGAATAACCCCATGCTGAAATCATAATGGGAACACCGCCGAAGGAAGTTGATTCCACAGTTTGCATGTGCGTGGAAATAAGGATCTGGCACAACGGGTGGTCGAAGTGGATCAGACACCCAGGTGGTGAGGTGATATTGTTTGCCGTGGCGTGCGGTGCGGTTTCAAAGTTACATGGTTTTTTTTTAAATTATTCTCTTTAATGATGAATTCTAGCCCCATAAACTACCGCTATACAAAAAATCACTTAATTTTATTAATACAGTCCAAGACCCTATTCCGAAAATTTAGAGATGCATGCCTGGGATCGAACCCCGGATTTCCCGAGTAGAAAGCTGAAGTTTCATAACCACGAGGTTTTATAGCAAAGGTATCTAAATATATAAAAGGAAAAGGTGACTGACTGACTGACCGACTGACTGACTGATCTATCAACGCACAGCTCAAACTACTGGACGGATCAGGCTAAAATTTGGCATGCAGATAGCTTTTATGACTTAGGCATCCGCTATTTTTGAAAATTCAACCTCTAAGGGGGCGAAATAGGGGTTTAAAATTTGTGTAGTCCACGCGGACAAAGTCGCGAGCATAAGCTAGTTTTCAATAAAGTGCTAATGTTTTTTAGGGTTCCGTACCTAAAAAGGAAAAACGGAACCCTTATAGGATCACTTTGTTATCTGTCTGTCTGTCTGTCAAGAAACCTACAGGGTACTTCCCGTTGACCTAGAATCATGAAATTTGGCAGGTAGGTAGATCTTATAGCTGACATTTGGGGAAAAATCTAAAAACCGTGAATTTAGGGTTAGAAATTGTGGTCATGAACTAATAATTAGTATTTTCAACTTTCGAAGTGAGTGACTATATCAAGTGGGGTATCATATGAAAGGTCTTCACCTGTACATACTAAAACAGATTTTTATTTATTTTTATGCATCATAGTTTTTGAATTATCGTGCAAAATGTCGAAAAAATACGACTGTAGTACGGAACCCTCATTGCACGAGTCTGACTCGCACTTGGCTGGTTTTTTTCTAGTCAAGTGTCACACTGATTAGGGTACCCGGGGTTAGGATAGGTAATCCTTAGCTGAAGTAACTAGGTCAGCTACTCTTATTAGCTTTAGGATGCCCGGCTTTGATAATAACGTTGAAAATGGTTGCCCCGTCGAAATCACCCTTAAATATCGACAAACCAGAATTCAAATCCTTTAATAAAATGAAAGTATTAAAGAATCTCTTAGATGCAGCATTGGCGACCTGCCAAGCTGGCGCAGTGCAACGATTATGAGTTTAACAATTCTATTATATCTTTTTATCCTGTTTCTAAGTATGGAGCCCTGGTACTTTGAGAGCGTTTCTACCACAAGGTCTTCACAAATTTTACAAGCCTGATTTTTCTGTTGATACAGGGCTGTCGAAATTAAAATTCTGCAGTCTCAATTTAGTATCAACAACATCTGTTTTATATTATTAAAGACAAATACATAGGACTACAAAGGTGAATATATCGACTTAGCTTTAATATGATGAACTAGAAAAATAATTATACTCGCAACCTCAATAAAAAATGTATAAATCTCTACTGTCTTGTAGCATGATGTAAAAGAATATTGAATTGATTTTCAATCCCCTTTTCAGACCACGATTATCGAGAAGTATTATTTTTATAATATTATAACTTATAAGGAACTCTTATTTTGAGTGGTTAAAAGACCTCGTGTATTCAGCTAATTACTAATTATTGTTCATGTTCAGTCCTTCATAATCTAATCCGTTCAGTTTTACTAATTACTTATATCACCTACGGTATACGGAAAAACTCAAGCTTCGAGTTTATGATTATACCTGAATTTGTTGTAACCTGTAAATATTTTTTCTAAAATATATATATATATATATATATATATATATTTTATTATTATTATAAAAAAAAATATTATTATAATTAACCTATCTGCATTAGGTGAATTATGTCTACGGCACCTTCATTTCTACTGCCAAACTACAAAATAAGCGTATAAGCGAACTGTTTCTAAAAATCAGATATTAAATAAAAAAACTGAACCAGAATGAATGACCTCGATTAAAAGACGGACTTATATTAAATGTATGGAAACAATTTTTGAATCCTAGATTAAAATGAAAAGTATTCAAAACGAATCTCTCAGCTGCAACATTGGCGTCTCGCCAGGCTGGCGTAGTGCGAACGATTATGTCCATTATGAGTTCAACAATTCCATTATGGAACAGCTTTTTATCCCACTTCTGACTTTCTGGGGCACCTGGTATCTCTCAACCAAGACTTATTAAAACCGACCAATACTAGGGAAGTCTAGTTACTTGACAATTTTTTTTATTGATATAGGAAGTGATGTAGTATCTTCTATCTATCTAAATATATAAAAGGAAAAGGTGACTGACTGACTAACTGACTGACTGATCTATCAACGCACAGCTCAAACTACTGGACGGATCGGGCTGAAATTTGGCATGCAGATAGCTATTATGACATAAGCATCCGCTAAGAAAGGATTTTTGAAAAATAGGGGTTTGAAATTTGTGCAGTCCACGCGGATGCCTATAAGCATTGCCTAATCTAGATTCATTGAGATTCTATAGACAGTCAATCAACCAATCATTCTTGTTGTGTCCACTACTGGACGAACAATAGGTAGCTTCAGCTTAAGACTAGCCGCTCTCCGTTGTACTGTTGTTCTAAAGTGTTCCTTATAAATTAAATCCCTGTCGATCAGCATATTTCCTTTTATTTCTATATAACCCTTCATACTTATTATACCCCGGGATATACCTAGTACATATTCTGGATAATCTGGAACATTCTACTTTATTAAAGGTTAGATTTAATAAATTGCTGTATAGGGTATTAAATAACGTCACAACACTGGAATTTTGCCAAGCAGCTTACGTTCTATCAAACGATTATGCATTATGTTATAACTTACATTTAATGGCAGCTATAAGTACACTTTGTTATTACAAGCATAATTATTTTATGTTTCGAATAAAAGCATTATTAAAGAAAATTCGTACGCGTGAGATAGCAATAATACGTTTAAAAACATTATGTTGCATGTTTTTATAGATAAAGTCTGCACTTAATTCTTTAAAAGCACAACCTCTAATTCAGGACCTACTCTGAGGAAGCGATGAAAAAGTTTTGGTTTTCGTCTCATGCTAGGTAATCGTCGGTGCTGACAAGTAATATATTATACAGTGCGACAAGGCTCTCTTGGCACTTGAATGACATTGACAGGAGGGCGCTGGTAGAGAACAAAGGCTTAGACTCTAGACTATTCAAACAAGAACAAAGGGGACACTTGACGGCAACGTTAGTTCCGATTTTCACCACGCGCCAAGATAGCCTTGTCGCACTGTACCTACTCTGATGCATCCCTGAATAAACATAACCAGTCAGCAACCAGCGGTAACAAATTTCAGCCCAAAACCAGTCTTAAATGATGAGAAATTTTTTTATCCTGTGTCACTCGGGATGATGTAAGAATTCTAATGATATTCCATACTTCCAAATCTATTCTGGCATTTAGAACTTATGGTGGAATAAAGAAACTTACATACATGAACCATGAAAACATGACACTCTTGTTTTCGTAATTGTGTAAAAAACACTATCATTCATACTGCCGTGCAGAGGACTACACGAAACATACAATAGGCAGAACAATTTCCAAGGGGTGCGATTTGAAACTGACTCTTCGGATTTCAGTCAGATGCAGAGGCTTCCATTTATTAGTCCTGCATCTATCGGGGATTATCCTTGAGAAAACCCCATTGACAAATTGGGTATATAACTCCAATTTTTTTATTACTTTATTATAAACTAGCTGACCCGCCCCGACTTCGCTCGGGTGGAGTATTTCGGACTGGGAGTGTCATCGTGAAGCCGTTGCTTGTTACCTAAAATATCAATTCACTATCAGAAATTCTAAAATCCCCACGATTTAGGACTTTAGTACTTTATAGCATCAGGATTGAGGAGTTAGGATCCGAAGTTCAATGATGTAGCCTATGCTTGGTACCTAAATTAATTTTGCATCATCCGCAGTTACTAAAACATTACAGTTTAGGAGTGCTGTACCCTACATCATCAGGGTCGAGGAGTTGGGACTTGAAATTGAGAATAAAGTCGTTGCTTGCTACCTACTCAGGCGGGCAGTAACCCTGCAGCATCAGGATTAAGGAGTTGAATCCAGAATTTTTTATGTGACCACCACGAAAACGTTTTTTGTTGATTTAAAAAAAAATTGCAAATCGGTCCAGAAACCTCGAAAAAATCGATGTAGAAAAAAAAACCACCTCCTTTTTGACAGTCGGTTAAAAACCGATGACCTTGAAATATTTACGGAACAATCTTTAAAATATCCCCTTTCTAACAAAAATAAATGAATGAAATCGGACTACGCGTTAATGAATTACAACTCAGTATACATTTTAACTTTCATCCCCTCTCCTACGGGAACCATGCTGAATTTCGGGATAAAAAGTATCCTATATTCTTCCTCACAGTATGACCTCAAATCGTACCAAGTTTCATTGGAATCCATTCAGTAGTTTCAGCGTGATGCGCGGCCGTGATACAGACAGACAGACAGACAGACAGATAGACAGACAGACAGACAGACAGACAAAAATGTAAAAAATTACAGTTTTGGGTTCAGTATCGATTATAGAGTGCCCTCGAAAAAAAAATTTCAAAATATCTTCAATGTACAGAATTTGACCTGTTACAGTTTTATTATAAGTATATTATATATATATATATATATATATATATTGATATTGATGATATTGATGATGATAAACTAGGATAAAAATAATGACATAAACTGAAACGATCAAATAATAAAAAAGTTATAAGCATTTAAATATTTCTGATTAGACAGAGATAGCGATATAGAATTATGCCGTCATTTTGACTAATGCCATAGTAGCCTCGTGCGATTTCATACAAATTTTCGTTTTGCGAGAAAGGGATAGAAGACCCTCCCACTCCAAAATTAAAATCCCTGTAACTTTGTACCTAAAACCTAAAAAATTTTTTAGCGTACGTCATTATTTTTATCCTAGTTTATAATAAAGTAATAATATTTATCAAATTCAAAAGTAGGAAAATACCCAATTACTAAGACGGTTTGTTGCAATCACTGAACATTATTTACTCTAGCAGGATACTAATCAGTGATAAATCAGTGCAATGTTCCTGAGCACGCTAAAAACGGCCGGATTTCATCCTTTTGCTGAAAGAAAACTAATTAAGTAGTAAACTATTCACGAGTTTTTAATGAGTTTTTTGTTTGAAGTTAGCGATGTATGTAGTTTAATTTGGAATCCAATTACGTAGTAGGTACATCCTCTTGTTCTCTGTTTTT
Organism: Maniola hyperantus; assembly: GCF_902806685.2. Taxonomy (NCBI): domain Eukaryota; kingdom Metazoa; phylum Arthropoda; class Insecta; order Lepidoptera; family Nymphalidae; genus Maniola; species Maniola hyperantus. The sequence continues at coordinate 13,480,348 of NC_048538.1, read as the reverse complement.
AATTGTGCTCATTGGTTCTAGCTATCTCTTGCTTTTAGGGTTCCGTACCTTAAAAGGAAAAAAGGAACTCTTTTAGAATCACTTCGTTGTCTGTATATCTGCCCGTCTGTCCATCGTATCTGTCAAACAAACCTATCAGGGGGCACGGCAGTGCACCGCCAAGACGAGCCAAACTAAAGGACGGGGCACTACGTACCTTTTTTCGAAGCGTTTCGTCGTATTTTCGAGCAGTCATAGCTTCGGTCTGGATGACGCTAGAAACCTGAAATTTTCAGGATAATAGGGATAATTAAAAAAAATAAAATAAAAAGATAATTTCCCGTTGACCTCAATGAAATGAAATTGAATCATGGGCAGGTAGGTAGGTCTTACAGCACAAGTAAAGTGAAAAATCAAAAAACCGTGAATTTACGAACGGTTACATCACAAGAAAAAAATTAATATAATATGTTCATGAACAAATTTTGGTTCATGAACTAAGGTTTCGAAGTAAGCTTACTATATCGAGTGGGGTATCATATGAAAGGGATTTACTTGTATATTCTAAAACAGATTTTTATTTATTTTTATGCATTATAGTTTTGGACTTATCGTGCAAAATGTCAAAAAAATACGACTGTAATACGGAATCCTCGGTGAACGAGTCTGACTCGCACTTGGCCGGTTTTTATTTATGATGGTTGTTAGTAATGACAGTTTTAGCAGTCTAAAATGGAAGCGTGCTAACCTGGAAAAGGGTAGGTCAAAACCCATACCCCTAATCGGTTTCATCAGCATCTTACATGTTTGCTCCCACCATAGACAAAAGGCGTTTCCGAATTGCCTCTTTTTCCTAATCTCATTATATGAAGACTGTCTTACGGAGTAGGTATAATTTCAAGTAAGCGATACCTCTTAGATAGGTCCGTATAATTCTCCTATATTGTCTCTAAAATTAATAATACAGCTAATATATTATTAATTTTCTCATTAATCACTAATCATGCTATTAGGGATTCTAATTAATACATCATACTATTCAATAAGCAATCTCGTAGTTCATATATTTTATAAGGACAATGTGGCTAATTCCATTGTACACAATCTCTAAACTAAACTAAAACGACACGTCTAAATCTATTGCTATCCCTTTCATAATGTTGCTAACGGAAAAGGAAAGCACTAAATTTAGACCTGTTAATTTAGTTTAGTTTAGAGATTGTGTACAAGAGAATCGGCCCCAGTGTATTATATCTATACAAGTAGATTAAAAGTATGTATTATTTTGATATAACTGCCTTTTATTTACCTTTATCTGTCTGTTTATTGATCCGGGCTAATCTTCAAAACAACTTAACCAATTTTAGTGGATTAAAAGGTGGGCTATGAAAGGAGTTATCAAAATTACTCTTTAAAACCAGACGAACTAAAATAAATGTTGTCTGCACGTTTGGAAAAATCTCAAAATCCGTGCAAAAAATCGTAAGCCAAAGTTAGTAATAAAATACAGAGTACCTTGTTATAGATCATAAAGCAGAAGGTTGCAGCTAAAATATTTCAAAACAGCCATTTAGAAGCGGTGCCGCATCTGGCGTAGGATGATAAATGCGTATTTCACTTACAGCTCTTGGGTAAGCTTGAAACGTTTTACATTGTTAAATTAAAAAGTTTATTTGTAATACGAAAACTTGCAAAGAATTGTACCTACTAAATAAATCGCATGTTTGCGACTATATTATGTCCCCCAAATTGCTATTGCGCTGGAACATCGAAATGACGTCATTTTGACATCAGCCGAAATAAAAATATACCGTCAGCTCGAAACTTCAGCCTAGTGCTAACGTCACTAAAATGGCGGCCAGGCGCATTAGTAATTTGCGAGACTTCCAGTTTGATAGGCAATTCAGTTAAGGAAACCTTTTAATTATTTAGATTTCATTCATAGTTCTCCTGCCCTACTTTTCACAATAAGGATTGTGCCTGTGTTACTTCGAGAAAAAACAGTGGTCATTATTCTAGTTTTTATACCTCGGGGCAACCATTGTGGTGATGTCATTAAAATTTAATGACGAATTCAGTTCACCGCGCACTATTGTCGCTTGTTTGTGTATACAACTTGCGTAAGTAATATCTAAATAAATAAATAAAATCTTGTCTCACTCACTGACTGACTGATCAATACCCATTACCTAACCCATAAACCCTCAAGACCTAGAGAGATGAAATTTTGTAGGAATAATGATAATGATTTTTGAAATTCCCACGTGACAGGGATTGGAGAGTATAATTATTATATTTTCGCCTAATGAAGTCTCGGGAGGTCGCTAATTGTATACATTTTGATTGTAAAGATTATACTTAGGTACTAATTATAAGAACGTTAGAAGTAATTTACATAAATATTTCCTAGCTAATTTAATAGGTAAACTAATTGCAGAAAACTTCTCGGAGAAAGCGTACCTAATCAACGTGGATTGTCGTTAATAATTGTCCGGTGCTTTTGACATTCCAAAGTTTGGTTTTCCACTGGGACTACGGTTTTATTGTTAGTTCGCAGTGAGAACGTTTTTTAGCCCTTGTGCATAGCAATAATCGCTTACGCGATTCTGTAAGGGGCTAACAGCTTGCTTACTTATTGAGTCAGCTAAAGAAAAATAGATTTGGTAGGTACGATAATTGCGATTATTGGTTAGGATTTCAATATGAAGGAATTGGTGTAGATTACAACATGAGGTTATTCAAGGGTCAGACCAACAAATTCCTGAAAGGCCGGTAACGCATTGGTTCCTCTGGTACTGCAAATGTTCATGGGCGACGGTAATCACTTAACTTCAGGTGAAGTTTGTTGTTTGCTTGCCCTCCTGCTTGTTTGCTCGCCATTTTTATTTAAAAAAAAACTCTTTACTATGCATCGAATATCGGGATGGCCTACTTTTAACTCTTTTCTTAGAATCGAATTTTTAGGAAGAAATTTTTTATGTAAGTTTTCACGTGAACCCGTGAAGCAAATAATATTTCAAAAACTTTATTTGAACATGGAAATTCTGTTAAAGTAAGTATAATGCAAACTTAATAGCGATGATTTGCTTGGGAGATTTCATGAAATATTTCTTGAATCTTGAAGTTTGTATCCACATTAAGTTTCTACTGTATTTTCTCCACGTAGCTACATCTGAGCATCCCAGGGACGAACATAGCTTTTTGTCCCGGAAAATTAAAGAGTTCCGTTAGAGATTTTTAAGGAACGTAAAATGTGTAGAGATAGCTTAGGTACATTTTGCTGCTTTTTATCCAGGAAATTCAAAGAGTCCCCAAGGATTTTTTAACAAACCCAAATCTACGCGGACAAAGTCGCGGGTATCGTACAGTAGACTATAATTGCATGTGCAATTAGAAAACGGAAAACAGAAGTTTGCAGCTGAATTAATATATCAAAGCAAAGTCATTAACAAGCGCTACCGCATCTAGCGCCAATTATAAATGCTGTTTTAGTTGCAAGCTCTTGGATAAGTGCAATCCGTTTCCCTTTTGTAATTTCCACGTTCAGTTTATTATTTGAGACGCAATGCTGAAAATTGTTGGACTGGAGAAAAATTAATGGATTCTTTAAAATTAAAATATTGTTTTTTTCTTACAAAGAACGCCGACAGCGAGCGAAGAGAGAGCGTAGCAAACTATGGCCAAAGCCTTCTCATTCTGAGAGGAGACCCGTGCTCAGTAGTGAATCAGCGATGGATTATAATGATGATGACGAGACCTGTATCAATATAGTATAGAAAAGTTTCTTAAAACCTCAGATATTGAAGAAAACTTAGTCCACATTAATTTTGCATCAAAAAATTGCACAGTGGATTTGTAGGTTTACTTGAATCAAAATAACTCTTTACAGGTCGAAAACTATCATTTATATGGTATCATAACACAAAGTTTGGAACGTCTATCACAAACTTTCTCTAGTGCCTGCCACACAGCCTGACTGTGCTATGAACTAATTAATGTTTGACGTAGCAACTTTGATAGCAAAGAATTCTGTTATTACGCCGAAGCGGGAACACTTGAAACGTTTCATTATCTGTCAGTTCCCCAAGCATGTCTGAACAAAGTCTGAACAATATAGCTTGGATTTGTATTTTGCGTTATTATTCTTTCAAAAGAATCAATGATCCACCGCACCGCACCGCACTGCAAGCAATTTCCCCCTTACCACCTGGGTGTCTGGTGCACTTCGACCACCCATTGTGCCAGATCCTTTTTTTTACGCACATGCAAACTGTGGAATCAACTCCCTTCGGCAGTGTTCTCATTAGATTACAACATGGGGTTGCACATTCCTGTTCTGTTTGCAGCACCAGAGGAACCGACGATGCGTTGCCGGCCTTTTAGGAATTTGTTGGTCCGCCCCTTGAATAACCCCATGTTGTAATCTAAAGGGAACACCGCCGAAGGGAGTTGATTCCACAGTTTGCATGCGCGTGGAAAAAAGGATCTGGCACAACGGGTGGTCGAAGTGCTCCAGAAACCCAGGTGGTGAGGGTGGAATTGATTGCGGTGGCGTGCAGTGCGGTTGTAGAAAAAGGAGGGTGGAATGAGATCAAACAACTCTTCGGAACACTCTCCATTATGATGCGATAGAAAACGCAAAGAGAGCGTGATTCTGGTTAAAGCCTCGTGAGAACGCGTCCTGTTTCATTTTCCAGTGAGCGTGCTTATTATATGTACCAGTGGTTTAATTTAGTTCTAGTTTCCATTATAGCGCTAGATTAAATCCCTAGCATCGAGAACTGACTCAGAAACTTTAGTTACCGTACCGCTTAAAACTTCCAACTCATCGTAAACTTGGAAGTTGGATTTTGAAGGTGCTTCCTTGCATTATTAAATAGACGAAACAAATATCCAACTCATATTATAAATGCGAAAGTGTTTTTGTTTGTTGATTTATGAAGTCGTGGGCATCATCTAGTTAACTTACTTTAGAATAAGAAGATCACACGGGGCAGAATAGGTTTAGTTTTTCAAAAGACACAACCAAAATGGCACGTCTAAATCTATTGCTATCCCTTTCATAATGTTGCTCGCGGAAAAGGATAGTACTAGATTTAGACCGGCTAATTTAGTTTAGTTTAGAGATAGTGTACTAGAGAATCGGCATCGAATCCCCATTGATAGGATAAATAACTAGAGTTTTTTTAGATTTCTACGAGAACTATATAGGTACCTACTTACTACATTTTTATGTGCACAAGGCGCAACTAGGCTTATTTCCTATCCGCTTAGCCAGTTTAGTCTGTGTGGTATAACTAACAGCATTCGCTATGCACCAACCGCCATCTCTTACTACACGCCATGCAGGAAAATATAAGCAACTAAAACGCACTAGGTAGGTACTCAATACTACACAGACCCTCCAAAAGCTTTAAAAAATTAGCTTTTTTCGTCACTGTCAAAGATAAGTACACCACGTAAAAGCCAAGCTACTGTATAATTTGATTTTCAAACCCATATTTCGTTTAGGTTACCGGATCGGAAGAAAACATTGTGAGGAAACCTGCATGCTTGAGAGAGTTCTCCATAGTGTGTGAAATCTGCCAATACGCACTTGTACAGCGTGGTGGGCTATGGCCTAAACTCTTCTCATTCTGAGAGGAGACTCGTCTCAGTAGTGTATGGATTGACATGATGGATTATAATGATGATGATAAGACCTGTATCAATATAGGTGATGGATGACCGTATTTGTGTGACTTTGGTTGGTTCTCCGGGCCAATATTTGATGTTAACAAGACGTTGTGTGAGTGTTTGCGAAAACTGATTAAACTAGCACGTGTACAAGAGAACAAACAATGTTACAGAATGTATTCGTGTTCATTCATACCAATACAAACACTCCCAATACGAGTATCCACTCAATAATCACAACGTGAGCACAATTCCGCTCTGGTAATTTGATTTGCATGCAGATCGACGCTGGTCAGTAGCCATTATCGTTACCTATTCAATACCGTATGTGCTGAATGAGAATTCTATTATCAAAATATTACATGAAATGAGAAACTTACTTAAAAGGACAGGATGTTAAGCAACTATGCGGAATACTGTGGTTATTCTCTCTCTTGCCATTTTAGCAGGAAAGGCTAATAGTTCAGCTCATTTTGTAAAGTGGAGCAAAGGTTTAATTAGCGCGCCATTTAATTAACCACGACACTATTAGGCGACTCTGTTGCATTGCGCTTGCTTAAAACTTTAAACGTACGAGTAATAGCTGAAGTTCAGCTAAAACTAACAAATCAAAGGTGCATGCTCTGGCGTTTCAACTCATTAATTTGGTTTCGGTTTTAGATAATACTTGCTGCCCTGGCAAACTTCGTTCCGCTTAACAGTCGACTCAATTTTTTTAAATTTTTATGGGAAAATGATGATGTGGCAGCGACATGATTGTGGCCTAAGATGGGACGCGCCAACTTGCCATGTGGCATCGCCGTTATGGCAAAATAAATAAGCTTAGTTTGATTTGTTATCAGAAAAGACTTCGCCTGGGTTCTATCGGTGTACGTTGCAGCTTATACTTACTACCAGTTGATGAATCTAATAAAAGGAAGAGAATGAACCAAAAAAATTCGAAAGAACATTTTTCATTTTTTGCAACCTTCGTAACAGCGCTTTAATTAATTAAGAAAACAATAATTATAGTAGTTAGCTAATTGCACTTAAGGTAATTTTCTCTTTGTTGTGCTCAGTCGTAATATACAAATGGAATAAATTTAATCTTCGTTGGAACTATAATGCAAATACCAGTTACTTAGGTACGCTAAGTAATCTATATTTCTACATATAGGTTAATTGCCTGGACTTAGGCCATCAGTACTACCCTATGTTATTATAAATGCAAAAGTGCGTTTGTTTGTTGCGTTTGTTGCAGTGTTGGTTTGTCCTTCAATCATGTCGCAGCGGAGCAAAGATCGCATTTTTGCATGGGTATAAATATGATCTGGAGAGTGACATAAGCAACTTTTTATTCCGGAAAATCAAGGAGTTTCTATTATACTCTATCCACTGAGAGAAGATAGTATAGGGCTCTTTCTGGTACGTAATCCCATACAAATAACAAAGACAAAAAGTGTGCGTAAACCATTTTGAGACACCAACCAAACACAAATGAAACTATGTTTTCTGTAATACTCTATTAGAGAACCTATAGTTTCAAAAAAACATTCAAAATTCAATTCGAAAACATACACTTCGTTTGTGGTTGATTGGTGCTTCAAAATGGTTAAACCCACTGAGTTTTTTGTCTTTGTCATTTTATATGGGGTTTCGTAACAGAGGGAGCCCTGTACTAACTTATCTCGTTATAATATAGTGTATAGAGTACTGGCAAAGGTCGAAGCCATGCAATCCCAAAGAATATAACCGATAAAGCCATTAAACGATCTTTTTGATGCTCATAAAGTTTTGAAGCACCTCGTAATTTTGTTCGCCTCGAAAGAACTTCTCAAAGGGATATTGTTAAGTTTTTACTTCGTAAACAGCATCTAGTTACTAAAGAACAGGTGCCTTTTGAGTTAATTCAATTATTATGGACTACGATAATAATAGATTTTGTGAAACTCGGCTAGACTAGACGGAGGTACCTACTTAGTATGTTAATTTTAGCTTCCAATTCCGGCTTCTGTTTAACTTTGAAACTCTATTAACAACATTTATATTATTTCTATTATTTTTAGTACTTGAGTCATGAAATAATCAATTGATGTAAATAGGATCGCAGGAGAACCGAGGTCACTGACTGTAATTATAGCCCAAACACACTACAACTTATTTTGTTAAACTAACGACAGAGGAAGGGGCAGTGCTCAAACAAGCCGCCAAGCGCTTACGAGCACGAAGAAATCAACATTGTAATCTTTTGTTTTTGTGGAAAATAAATTATAAATTAAATAATTACAAGCATGCAGCTACCTTCTTAGTAGCATGCTTACCACGTTTACTGCGGATACAATTTTGGCTTCTATAAGCGGGTGCGTTACGAGGCAAAAATTGCTGAGTAGGTATCTATTGGTTGGTATAGGACGTTAGGTCCGAATGCAAGTCACTTCGTATGCTATGATTGCTTTGAACAACTAGATTTTTATGAATTTTACTGATAATTAAAATTTAATCATACCATAAAGGTTCTGTACCCAAAGCATGCCAAAATGGAACACTATTCTAAGCCTTCGCTGTCCGTCCGTGCAGCGGGCTGTATCTCATGAACCGTAATAGGTAGAGTTGAAATTTTCACAGTGTGTATTTCTATTGCCACCATAACAACAAATAATAATAAAAAACTGAGATATAGTCTTATATCTCGTACGGAACCTCGCGCGTGTCCAACTCGCACCAGTTTTTTTCTGTTTGAGTGACACGACAGATTCGACTTTGTACAAGTACGCGGCAGAAACTATTGAACATCGACATTTAGAAAAAGATAGCGCTTTCGTAGAGCGTTGTCTCTGTCGTTGAGACCGACAAAACGTTACACAGGTATGAGTGACAGAGAACGTTCTACAAAGCCAAAATCTCATACTAAAGGTCAATGTAGGTACAATATTTCTTGATCAGCTATTGTATTTTGGTTAACACGATCTCTAATGTGTTTTATAATCGACATAACACTCCTTATGGAAATCTTTTTACCGATACTGAACAGTGCCGTGAGAATAAACCAAGTGGCAAAAATGAATTTCCATTATTCTATCGCGAGTTTCCAACCGACAAAGCGGTTGTTTTTGGAGTACTATTTTCTAAACACTCAGCTTCAGCTTCAGCTTACAACAGAGATGCAGCGATGAACAGAATAATTTATTTTTTAACTTACTGATTTGCGCTTGGCTGGTATCGAACCTGCTGGCAAATGATGAAGCAGCCTAAGATTGAGCGTGCTTGCTTAGAAGATACCCATTCAACCTTGATTTAAAAGTGGAAGGGAGAACTGAGGCTGGAGGGGCATTTCTCAACCAAGCGGTTCAAATAAGAAACGACAAAGCAAAAAATTTCAAAGCAAGTTTACTTACAAAAAAAGAAAGCAAATCATCATTTGACAATATGGCTACTACAACAAACCTCAGCTGGATTTTTTCTTCTACTACAAAAACCTAAAAACTCTTTCATTAATTTTTTCTTAAGAACTTTCTTTTCAAGTTGTTTCTTACAATCGGAGAGAACCAGAAAACTTGACGTTACTACGTTTTTTAAACACACTCAGTATTCAAGTCCTTTATTTTTGTTGATTGAAACCCCTTAAACGATTTTTAAGGGACATATTTTTTGGTGTATTATAATATCCTAATCCGGGATCGTGAATACGTTTTACGATATCCAGTAAAGCCCCATTTCCTTTTGAAGCTTTTATATCAATTCATCACTTATCAATATCGGCGCTCCTTTTAATATTGATCCTATGTTGATTGCATACCCAAAAGACGACGGTCTCCTATAAAAGTTATGTACTTATTTATTTTCTTTTCTAAGAACGCGAGAAAAAGCTCGTTCGAGACAATCTATTAAGTATTAAAGTTTTTTTTTCTCTCAGTGGTATTTGCGATCAGGACTTTTAGCAAATAAGTTGAAGGTTATATATGTTTTGTAAAGGCTGCTCCTCTTTAAGACCAACACTCATGTGTTTATTGCCTATCAGGTAGCGTGATCGAGTATGCATTATCTCGGACAGTCCTCAATCAAGAGTCTGGTAATCGATTCAGATCTGTCAGAAGCTGTTCTTTGTAGCGTTTTGCTAGCCCCCGAACTTTCTCCTTTATTGATGGTACTTGTAGGTTCTAATGGATATCTTCATTTGTTGAATTCTTTTCTTACTAAATTCTTCAATAATTATTAAAGTTGATCGTAATAATTGATATCACTAGACTACCCGCAAGAAGAGCAAGAGCTTTACAGCACGCTCAAAGCTGTTGACGCCACAGGCATTTTCAGTCCTGACAAATGTGACTTTTGCAGCTTTTTTTGCTGTCTGCGACCCCTTTTAAGGGCAAAACCACATGCCGGATAGGATAGGACAAAACATCTGCGCAAATGTCAGCGTCGTATCTTGTGCTATCGCACTAGTCAGTGCACTCCTTATAAAAGTGCGTGACTTATATTGTCAGGCAGACAATTTTTTTGTTCACAGTGTGTTTTCACCCTAACAGTCCAAGAGTCTCTAAGACCATCAAGGTAATAAAGACTTAAAAGTGTAAACAGATCTTAAGGATGTAATTAAAACCTTTTCACAAAATAAATAGGCCCCTACTTACCTTCTAATAAACGGAATTCAGAAAAAGTTTGTCGACAGAGAACAAATTTTTTACGAAAAGCCTTGAAGCTCTGAACACCTTTTAAGAAACTGGATAAGTTGAAATTAGTTTCGGACGGGAAGTTTCAGATTCAATATTTAATTTCTAAAGATCCTCAGATCCGGCCGAATCATATAAATGTGTAACTTGGAATGCTTGACTGCTCTGGAGAGTCAATAGAATAGAAACTTTTTTTTATTTTAATAGGCTTTAACAAGAACTTTTACTTTTGAATAGTCAAATTAATATAAACTTCCTGTTTTGTTTTATTTTATATGTATTACTTGTTTTTTATCTGTATTTTATATGTAATTTAATATGTAATAATATGTAATAATATCCAATAAATTTAATTTAATTTAATTTAATTTAATTTACTAGCCTAAGCCCGCGATTTCATCCGCGTGGACAACACAAATTTCAAACACCTATTTTACCCGCTTAAGGATTTATTTTTCAGAAATTCTTTCTGAGGAGATATTTACGTTATAATAGCTATCTCCAGTAGTTTTTGCGTGAAAGAGTAACAAACATACACACACACACATATACACAAATTTTCGTCTTTATAATATTAGTGTAAAGACCTGCACGACATACACTGCGAATCACCCCACAGTAAGAAATTATAAGTTGAATTAAAACAATTTCCTCGAACTCAAACATAGTGGGATGAGGAGATCCAAGAGGAAATCCACTTTTAGGAAATGGAGGACGAATCGAATTGGGACGAGCTCCGTGTTCCCGCATTCGCAAACTTGATTATTATATTCGTTGCTTTGGGGTAGCTATGAAAAGGGATCCTTCATATTGACTCGGATAAGTGCTTCTATCTTGGTTATTATACGAAATGAGCATCGTCTGTTCACACTCCATTATTCTCGCTACGAGCACCGTCTTTCTTAGTCAGTTACATAATGCAATGTAGAAAAAATAGTTATGATTTCAATGTTTACCTACGACAATTATTAGTTACTAGCTTATGCTCGCGACTGTGTCCGCGTGGACTACACAAATTTTCGAACACCTATTTTACCCCCTTAGGAATTGAATTTTCAAAAATCCTTTTTTAGCCAATATCTACGTCATAATTGCTATCTGCATGCCAAATTGCAGCCTGATCCGTTTATTAGTTTGAGCTGTGCGTTGAGAGATCAGTCAATCAGTCAGTCAGCTTTTCATTTGTATTTAGACTAAGTTCACTCTGACCATATTATTACGAGTAAATGTCTCTCGCTGGCACAGGGTTAAGCACATTAAGTTGGAAGTAGCGGAACCGATTTTCGGATGATCAATTTAGGAATTTAGATCTCCTCAATGAGTATCATCTCAACCGATTGCCGGTCCCCTACCTAAGCTCAGGTCGAGATAAGTGTAGCACAAGATATTTTTATGAATATCTTTAGCACCCGCATGAATGTGAAAAGACCACCACTCTTGCAGTGTTGCAAAATCCCCTTTTATGTGTCGAGTATGGGCTCACATAATGAAAGGGCTTACGTAATGAAATTATGTTCCTCTAAACGGCTGTTGGGTATTTCGATGAGATATTGCTAATTCCTTCATTCTTCTTCTTCCTTACCTTATCCCACGTTACGTGGGGTCGGTTAATCTGTATATCAGTACCTTTATTATAAAGGAGAAAGTGTGAAAAGACACACACTTTGGGATTTGTTATATTAAGTAAAGTATGGATTAGTATGGCTGTTAATTTAAAGTATGTGATTATGACGCGTTTCTTTTAAGAGTAAAACCTAATAAAAGTGCGGTCTCCGTGTTAGGCTATTATATTCGTCGTAATAGAAAACTTATAGGATAATGGAAAAAATCGACACTATTTGGTTTATTCGTGCGTGACTGATCAATTTCGGGAGTTTCGTGTAGGTAGACCTTTTTCAGAATGCATTAGTGATCGCTTAGCAAAAGGTGAATCATTGTCTTCGTATAAGTACAAACTCATAGGTATGTATGGATATTATGTAAGTTATGAAATGAAATGAAATGAAATGAAAATTTATTTATCACAACAATGTCGGTTTACAGTTTAGTGTTGGGAACCCTGAAGTAAGTTTGATAAACCCGTGTCTCAGGGTCCCCGCTCCTCCTCCTCAGTCTCAAACATAATAGTTGTGTTAACAAAAACTATAAATACTTAAGTCTAAACAATTAGCATGCAGTGTGTCGTGCGTGTATGTGTATGTGTTTGTGTGTGTGTGTGTGTGTGTGTGTGTGTGTGTTTGAGTGTGTGTGAGTGTGTGTTCTGTGTGTTTCCTTATGTTGTTGATTTGATATAGCTTTAATAATTTATTTAAATTTAAATTTGAAATTTTAGTAGATTTTCCGTATCAATATAGTTTAGATTATTTAGAAAACTAGTTACTGTTTGTTTGCATTTAAAGAGTTGCATGTCGTATATGTTTAAGGTTCTATTTAATTTGTTATATAAGTAGGTTGAAAGATTTTTATATTGTCTGCCAGCAAAGTGGGTCCTATTACTTGAAACAGTGTTGATGACTGCGTGGTTACGTCTTCTACCTTGGAGTGATCTATTATATTCAGTAGTGCGGTGAACCCGAGCTATAGTTTGTAAGATGTATAGTTGTCTAATGGTTAATAATTTGGCTGTTGTATAGAGACTATGTGTTGGGTACCGGAATGGTCTGAAATACATTACTTTTAATAGGGATCTTTGTGCTCTCTCTAGGTGAATGAGTTGGGTCTTACATGCACTACCCCAGGCAGGAATACAGTACATTAAATTTGATTGTCCCAGTGCGATATATATAGTTTTTAATAGTTCAGGAGGTACAACATGGCGTAGTTTTTTAAAGATCCCTATAAGATTTCTGGTTCTCTTTATCAGACTGTCTATTTGTTTATACCAGTTTAGATGTTGATCAATTATCACTCCTAAATATTTGTACTCTGTTACTTTTTCAATGTTCGGGCAGTCACATATGACTCCTTGTTGATAATCACATGCATGGCATTTTATAGTGAAATTGTCAGACGGTTGAGCTGGTTTTCTAATCGAAAAGGTCATAAATTTGGTTTTCGATACATTTAGTGTCAACACATTGTTGTTTAGCCAATTTACAACATCGTTTAGACCTTTCTCAGCATTAACTTTCGCTTCCTCCCAAGTATCACCGTGAAAAATAAAGGCAGTATCGTCTGCATATGAATAAATATTGCATTTGTTTCGATCAATGAGAGCGAGATCGTTTATATATATTAAGAACAGGGTAGGTCCTAAATACTACCCTGCGGTACACCGTACGTAATTGATGCTTCATGACTTCGGGCATCACCAATTTTAACCTGTTGTCTTCTATTTATAAGGTAACTTTTCAGTAGTTGCAACGGAGTACCTCTGATGCCAATTCTATCCAATTTATCTAACAGTATGGGTATACAGACAGTATCAAATGCCTTGGCCAGGTCCAGAAATACTCCTATGCATTTCTGGCCCTGGTCGAGTCTCCTCGCGATTTCACTGGTAAGATCAATTACCGCGTCTTCGGTAGATATACCTTTCCTGAACCCATACTGGGAGTCAGTGAGAATTTTACACTCTTCTAAGTATGTATTTAATCTTTTATTTATAATTTTTTCAAAAACTTTGGATAGAATTGGTAACAGGGATATTGGTCTATAATTATCTACAACTTCCTTGCTCCCACTTTTATGGATAGGATGAATCAGCGATAGCTTAAAAACTTCAGGAAAAATTCCTTGATCAAAACAGGTATTGAAAAGGTGCGTTAGAATAGGGACAAGAATATGTTTTACGTGCTTAACGAATTTAGTGGATATATTATCCCATCCAGCGGCACTATTGTTTTTTAGATCTATTATAAAAGAATAGACTTCAATTATAGAGAGTATTATATAGAGAGAATATATTATTGAAAAATCTTTTCGTATACCTAACTGAATAAGAGCCTGACGTTTACTAATCTCTTTACAATTTTATCAAATTTTATTAATTTAAAACTTTCTGACACATTAACGGGCCGTTCTCCGTCATCACAACAAATGGCAATCGAATAGATACATACAAGTTTTCGACACAAAAAGTTGTCTGCTGGTCAAACGTCTTATCACATAACAAAGAAAGTCAATAACGACCTAATCTTGAAACACATCTTTGTTTTTCGGCACTTGCTATTAATATGGACCAATTCAAGTCAAGGTCTTCTTTACGCATATTCAACGCGGGCATAATTTGTATTACAGTAATTAGATATTTAGATATTTAAAAAGAATGATAGCATTTTCGATGAAAGCTCTCAGTCAGTTTGATTTCTTCCGACATCTTAAACAATTTTATCGTCATATACCTATCAACCAATTAATTCAAAACAATATTACAAAATACGTACAAACCTTTTTTCTTGAATCTATATATTATATAAAAGGAAAAGCTGACCGACTGACTGACTGACTGATCTATTAACGCACAGCTCAAACTATTGGACGGATTGGGCTGAAACGAGATGGACAAAACTTGCCCCAGGCTGAACTATGCCTATCACAAACTTAATGCCACGAATACAAAACAACATGCGACTTTTTTTTCTTAAAATATAAGATTTTTACTATTAAATGGCACATATATCATCAAAAATGCAAAGTTAATTAAGACCACTATAGTTTGTATTTCCACTGTGCCAGCATTACATAATTCTGTTTTAAGACGTTTTCATTCCTTCCAGATTCCGGTACAGAGCTGAAAACATAAGTAATCCCGTTCGCAAACACCTGACCTATCTCCGCGACCTCTTTTCAGTCTCGCGGCGAACAATTGCTTCGGAAGTTTAGCTCCTTTATACCTCTTATTCTTGAAAACTGGCTGCTCTATTTTTATTACTGAAAAATTGTATTGGACTTGATTTATCTCGGTCGATCGGCTTCAGTATTTATTAAACTCATTGACTGTTCACTACAGTTACCAATAGGCAATAACAATTCTGTTATTTATTCGTATTCGTTTTAAGTGAACATAATCAACTAGCTTATTCCCGCGACTTCATCCGCGTGGACTACACAAATTTCAAACCTCTATTTTACCATTTTAGGGGTGATATTTTCAAAAATCCTTCCTTAGCTGATGTCTACGTCATAATAGCTATCTCCATGCCGGATCCGTCCATTAATTTGAGCTGTGCATTGATATATCAGTCAGTCGGTCAGCTTTTCCTTTTATTATATTTATAGAAGATAAATAAGTAGCGGCGATAGCCTAGTGGTAATGACGTTGGCCTTCTGTTCGGTGGGTTGGGGGTTCGATCCCGAGCATGCACCTCTAATATTTCGTTGCTAGGAAAACATGAGGAAACCGGCATGCAACCTGCACATTTTTCATATTACATATATCTTTCGACGACCTCCCTGGCGCAGTGGTAAGCGCTGTGATCTTATTAGTGGGAGGTCCCGGGTTCGATTCCTGGCAGGGATTTGGAATTTTATAATTTCTAAATTTCTGATCTGGTCTGGTGGGAGGCTTCGGCCGTGGCTAGTTACCACCCTACCGGCAAAGCCGTACCGCCAAGCGATTTAGCGTTCCGGTACGATGCCGTGTAGAAACCAAAGGGGCATGGGCTTATTAAAAACTGCCATACCCGTTCCAGGTTAGCCCGCTACCATCTTAGACTGCATCGTCACTTACCACCAGGTGAGATTGCAGTCATGGGCTAACCTGTATCTGAATAAAAAAAATTAAAAAAAAATCTATCTAATGGAAATGAGCCTCGTCCATAATACATATTAACAACAATTATCTTCTTCACTCTAGAATGCGCATAGGTTTAAACTATAGGCTAGTTTTTTCTACTTTCTTCACACTAAGTAGGTAAAAAAAAATTCTTGAGTGAGACTCTTTCATAAAATTCATCTCATTATAATTAAAACTCTTGCTATAAGGATTCTTTTAAAAAGCTGCTCATTAGTAGTTACTTTACTAATAGAATAGAATCCAGACGAATAAAAAGGCTCATTTTTCAAACAACTCACTTTTCGTTTCTTCGCAGCCACGTTGGATACGGTGCAATTGCGGGCTCTGTTTGTTTCAACCTTTATAGTTGTACGACTACACAGTGTACTATAACAGTGTAGCTACTCTACGATGTTTGCTACGTAGAATTTACTGCATTTATTCCATTTGTAATAGTCGAGTTCTCAAGGGTTACGAAGCTCCATGAGAAGCAATGGAAGGAGCTGAGCGGACCACACCATGAACACCGTGACAAAATCACGCGTTCTGTTTGTTCCAACCTTTATAGTTGTAGACTACAGTGTACTTCCTCTACGCTGTTTGCTACGTAGAATTTACTGCATTTATTCCATTTGTAATAGTCGAGTTCTCAAGGGTTACGAAGCTCCATGAGAAGCAATGGAAGGTGCTGAGCGGACCACACCGTCAACACCGTGACAATATCACGCGTTCTGTTTGTTTCAACCTTTATAGTTGTAGACTACAGTGTACTTCGTCTACGCTGTTTGCTACGTAGAATTTACTGCATTTATTCCATTCATAATAGTCGAGAGCTTAGGAGTTATGAGTTACGACGTTCTACTGAAGCAGCTGAGCCACGGTAATGTTATCATACAGTATTGTAACTCGGCCGTATCTTTGAAATAAATACTTACAGCAGCGCGGTACGTAAACGTGCGATAGGGCTGCCCGCCTTTCCAGGTACTTTAAAAAACTTATCTCTGGATGCGTTAATGAAGAATTCATGCAACCAAAAACAGCACAATATTTCTTACTCGTCATACTAAATAATATGTACTTGAACTAATTATTTTAGTGGAAAAATCGCGCGGTTATTAAAAAACAAAACACCATCCGTTCGTCACTGCGGCACAGTCGCGACTGGCAGTGTCCCGAGCACATCCCGAGATCGAGGCGCGTAGGTATAGCTCGCTTTTCGTCCGTTTGTATGAAGTTGGAATACTGTATGATAATATTACCGTGGCTGAGTGGACCGCACCGTGAATCATATTCCATTGAATTGTATTCAAGAATTCAAGACGAGATCGCGCGTGGCGTTTGAAAGAAAATGATTTTCAAGGAGATTCCTTTGTGAGGTTTTAGTTATTCAAGTTTTATATTAGCAAGTATCCTACTTTGTTGGAAACTTGTTGACCCAGATGGTTTAAGATTTTTTCGCACATTATAATACCCCACTTACGTAAATCATAAAATCCACTCTGTTTCTAATCTTTATCATACTTACTAATATTGGAAATGCGAAAGTGTGCCTGTCTGTTAGTCTGTTACTTTTTCACTACCCATTTTCATAAAGATACCTATAGCCTACCTTGCATCTAGCAGACGAACATAGGGTACTTAATTTTACTATCCCGGAAAATGAACAAGTTCCCACGGGATATGTAACGCAAATACAGGAATATGCATGGGGACAAAGTCGCGGGTGTAATCTAATCCATACGAATGATTACAATCCATACTAATATTAAAAATGCGAAAGTGTGTCTGTCCGTCTGTCTCACTGTCTGCTAGCTTTTCACGGCACAACAGTTTAACCGATTTTGATGAAATTTTGGTGCAGAGTTAGATTACATCCCAGGGAAGAACATTGACTACATTTTATCCCGGAAAATCAAAGGGTTCCTGGGGAATTTTTAAAAACTCAAATCCATGCGGGTGAAGTTGCGGGCATCATCTAGTTACATATATTTTAAAACATCATTCATCATGGAACTAACAGATATAGTAATAGTTCATCTCTGTCATGCAAGGCAACTGTTATTATTAGGTAGGTATAAATGTGAAAGTGCGTTTGTTTGTTGGTTTATCCTTCAATCACGTTCAGCTAGTTGTTTTATATTAAGGCATGTTATTCAGGTCATTTTATATTAAAAATAAAAAATAAAAAGAAAACCTTAAAATAAAAGTTTATATTCATATGGGGAAAATTTAATAACATATTTTAGACATAGGATAAAATATTTTTTTGGCAGCACCGAACATTTAGCTGTGCCAAACCGCGTGATCGCATAAACAAAATTAATTAATGTTACAATAAAATATAGATTTTATATTCATGGCACATCCAGATAAACGCTTTATTTCTCGAATCCATCCATCCATTATCAAATGTATGGAACAGACCCTCGTGACGGCAGCTTCCGTTCAGCTGTTACACTGACATGTAAAATTCGTGGAAAATGATTTCAGTTTCAAAGATAATGTTTTTCATCCTTTTTTTGATATATACTTTAATTTGCTTTACTTTTACGTAAAATCTTCCAGTTACCATCGCAGTCTATAATCATCATCACTACATAATAATAAGTTTAATAATTTAAAGTCCGCTGCCACGCTGAGTTCGTGTTTGTTTGGGCTAATCACATAAATTTTAATTTTATACGCATTTTCATACAATTTCCTTTTTTTAAACATAGAGCCTCGATAGCTCAACGGTTAAAGGAGCGGACTGAAAACCGAAAGGTCGCCGGTTCAAATCTCACCCGTTGCACTATTGTCGTACCTACTCCTAGCAAAAGCATTACGCTTAATTAGAGGGGAAAGGGGAATATTAGTCAGCAATTAACTTGGCTAATATTCTTTAAAAAAAATCACTCATAGAAAAAGAGATTATCGACATTCGAGAACTACCTAGGTCCTAGGATCATAATTTTGAAATAAGCTGAAAAAAATTGTTCCATCCAAGAGCTTCCGTGGCGTGCCCAAATTTTTGAAAGAGTTTTATAACCTAAGTTAATTTTTAATTCTTGATTGAAATTTCCTGATGTCAGAATAATAATATTCTCATTTTATTCACTTTATGGACATTTCATTTTCATTGTTGTGTATACTTACAATGTTGCTAAAGAATAAAAACTTTACGGAGGATGTAAAATGGAAATGCTTACGTGTGCAATGTCTTGGCTCGTCCGAAGCATCCCCGCAGTCGTTACTGCCGTCGCAAAATCGGTTTATCGGAACACATTTTTTATTAAAACACTGATACTCCGATATTCTGCATCTGGTATCGTTTCCATGTAAAACTGGCAAAGGCTCCGGTTCTTGGATATCTTTGTATTGACTGTCTTTTTGTTTTACATCTTTTGGCGCCTCTGTGATGATATCACAATCGGTTAGTTTTATTATGTACAGGATTCCGATTCCAACTAGCATAATGATGGTGTTGATATCTGAAACAAAGTCAAATATTTTTATTAGTAAAACTCTTCAAAAGGCTATCTATCTGTGACACCCTCTTTTATGTGGACACTGGACACTATGCACTAATGTCCCCAACCCCACAGCCTCACTAACATGGTGTTTATCAGGTAATAAACACGCTATGGTTATCTAAAATATACTGAAAGTAAACAGCATACTTAGAAACATTTTACTGACAACCTTGGAAACAGTCAGTACTTTTTGCATGGATGTAGGATATAATTCTTATTTATCTAAATATATAAAAGGAAAAGGTGACTGACTGACTGACTGACTGACTGACTGACTGACTGATCTATCAACGCACAGCTCAAACTACTGGACCGATCGGGCTGAAATTTGGCATGCAGATAGCTATTGTGACGTAGGCATCCGCTAAGAAAGGATTTTCGAAAATTCAACTCCTAAGGGGGTGAAGTAGGGGGTTTGAAATTTGTGTAGTCCACGCGGACGAAGTCGCGAGCATAAGCTAGTTCTTATTATAATTACAGAATCTGATTAGTTTACTCCTTCTTGTCAACTTTCAATGTTATCTTTTCTCTGTGGAATTTTTATACAAAGATCGCAGCCAATTTAAATTCCAAGAACAAATTGACTTACAATTTTTCCTTTCCGATCGTTAATGACTCAAAGTCGCATTGTTAGAGTTAGCAATTTTAATGATTTGTAAATCCATAAATAAGTTTGTTCAAATCAAATTCGTAAATCGCGAAAAAAAAATTCTGATTCAATGTTCGGAACAAAGTATTTTATTTTATGTTTCTTATTTTAAATTGTAATAATATTTTTTTATTACAAAAAGTGACTTTACTCGTATTAAACGATCCGAGTTTAATTCGGTCCATCAAAAAGTGTAAAAAAAACGGATCAATAAAATTGGAACATTGAAATATTTCGTCATCTTCACTTCTCTTTTAATAAAACCCAATACAAAATACCATGAAAAGGTGTCATTCACAAGCAAGATTGATTACAGTCTCCTTGGGGAATGCTCCATTCACTTTATCTGTTTCTAAGGAATAAAAAGTTTGGTACTTGATGAGCAAATGAGTCCGGCGGAGTTTTTGGTTTGATATCTTTTTTATTGGAGAAAATTTCGTCTGTTGTCATTATCTTTTGTCGGTCTCCAACTTCGGTTTTGTTATAACTTCGGTTTAATAAAAATGATCTTTATTGCCGTGATGTTTATAATATTGTTCAGAATTTTTGAATAAGAATTTTATACAAAAAGATTGGAGATAAGATACAAGTAGCTACCTGTAGTACGTCACAGGCCGAGATGGCAAGCGGGGTGGGGACGCCCCGCACACCTGCACAACCACGGCGATAACCCGGTACGGATAACACGAGTTGTGCGGGGCGTCCCCTCGCCTCACGCCCCGATTGTCATGCCATTTCACATTGTGGCTAATTCTGTGTTAGAAACACTACCTCTAAACTGAACTTAACAATGAGGTCTAAATTTAGTGCTCTCCTTTTCTACAAGGAGCATTAAGAACACATACACACAACACATTGAGATCTGTTAATTAAATTTAGTTTAAATATTGTGTTCTGAAAATATCTTTATTAGCATTTAAAAAGGGATAGACAATTCTATTAAATAAACTTAAATCAAAATTAAAAGTTTAATAAACATTAAATTAAAACTAAAATAAATTAAATTAAATCTAAAACCTCATCAAGACCAAGCAGCGTGCAATATTGTGTTAAACAGAATAGTAGCCATAATGGCTAAAACGGATTGTCAAATTTAATCTATACCTACATCAGCTAAAATTTATAGGTAGATATAGATACCTAAGTAAGATGTTTGATGTTAGGGAATCAAAAATCTATATAAGTTTCTTTTTAAATTATATATTTAATTTTTTGGTAAGTATGTCATGCCTGATATGGGTAGTGAAATGTTGGATGTCCCTTCCTTCGTTTCGACATGTCACGATCCCAATAAGGCGCTCGCGTGGAAATGCTTTGATTTTCCTTTCAACTGAACTAATACATTTTTTTATGTATATGAAAAATATAACATACCTACAACCAAGACAACCTGTAACTTTTTAGATACGCTTTTCGATAGGAATTATAAACGTTGAGTGCCAGTGTAAGTGTAGTGTTTAATGTAATCCTTCTTGTGGTTGTGCAAATAAAGTGTATTTATTATTATTATTATTATTACTTAGAGGACTATGTAGCACCCAGACAAGTCGAGAAAGCTATCTTTTTTTTAAACCTTGAGACTGCAATCACATCAAACAGGAGATGATACGGCCTAAGGTAGAGTGCGCCTGCCTAGAAGGTGCCTATCAAATTTAAATAAATAAATCAACTCTAAACAAATAAAGAGCCTCAATCAAATTTAAACAAATAAAGAGCCTCAATAGCTCAACGGGTAAAGGAGTGGACTGAAAACCGAAAGGTCGACGGTTCAAACCCCGCCCGTTGCACTATTGTCGTACCTACTCCTAGCACAAGCTTGACGCTTAGTTGGAGAGGAAAGGGGAATATTAGTCATTTAACATGGCAAATAATATTCTTAAAAAAAAAAAAAAAAAAAACTGATGTAATGTAGCCAACGCAAGCGGGTCGCACCACCTGACATAATATAATTCAGTTCGCTTTCTACGTCCATGTTCGCTTAAAATTAGTTTAATACCACATAAGTAGGTCGATTTCGAAAAACCTGCATCAATCATTATTACAATCTCAATTGTTGTGGTTGGCTGAATTCAAGCGATTCTTGTTGCAACAATGCATTGTAGCCAATAGTGAGCGAGCGTCAACCAATCAGAAGTGATTGCAAACGTGACATTGTAGGTGTCATTCTACCGCAATGGAGGCCCGGCTTATCAAATAAGATGGCAAACAGGGTGTTCATTATTATTATTTAGATAATGTTACATTCTAATTGAGCCAAATGGTGGTATTCAAGTTCCGTTCCTAAGCGAGTTGATTAGAGAGGGAGGTAAACATAGTTTACAGCGAGATGTTTGCTTTCAATTTAATTTTGTTGATATTGAACGAGAGAGTCCAATTACCTTCACCTTAAATAATGTGCCTACAGTATTATATTAGCTAGCATGAAATTGTTTTTGCAGCCAAAGTTTACTCAAATCATACACCATTTATGATCTTAGAGTGTTTAGCAAATAAGTAAATAATTATTACTAATCTCCAGTTTTTTCGTTTAATTGTTACTTTAAATGAACGGGCACAAAGTTAAAAACTATCTGAAAAATTAATAACGCGTCGTGCCTTTTCTTCATTGCCACAAATCACAATGCGTTGTGAGCTATTCTTTCGCTCAATGAGCTTTTTTAGTAATTCAGCGGAATCTATAAATATATTTAAAAGGAAAAACTGACTGACTGACTGACGGACTGATCAATATCAACGCAAAGCTCAAACTACTGGACGGACCGAGCTGTAATTTGGCATGCAGATAGCTCGTAGACCTAGACATCCACTAAGAAAGAATTTTTGAAAATTCATTTCCTAAAGGGGTAAAACAGGGGTTTGTAGGTATGTAGTCCACGCGAGCTGAGTCGTAAGCATAAGCTTTTAGGATATTTAAAAGAAACCACAGTAATTGTATTGACATTATTAAAACAACGCAGTGTACGCTGAGCCGAGTAACGTGAAATTTGAATACATTGGCCCGCATGCCGGCTGAGGCCCAAATAATAAAATAAATTACTTTCCTCGTAAATAAAACGCAATTATAGCTGTACGCAGGATAGCTGTACCATTATGGACTTATTTATTTTTAATTGTAGAACTTAAATATTTTTGTTAATTGTATAATGTCAGAAAATATAGGTAAGTTTATACCAAGCCTCTCAGATTATGAACCTATCCTTGGCCTTACACAACACAGCTACGACCTACGGTTATTCGATTATAATGATAGTGGTGCAAGTATGCCTCTCTTATCGAGAGTTACATTTTTGTTCCATTTCTCATGGAGACCCTGGGGCCATGGAGTCTTAGTGCTAAAAAAATTATGAGACATTTCACCGCGATTAATAGCATCTGGTGACAGAAGGGCTGGCTCATTTTTTGCGCCGCGGATCAGCCCAGCGCGGGAATGCAGCCAGTATTCTTGGCACCATTCCACGCGGACGTGATTTGTATAGCAGTTAGATAACGCCCTGCCTGTTTTATCCACCTTTAATTACATACAACCATACACAAAGCTCTGATAGCCCAGATAGTAGTGGTTAGGACGTCCGCCTTCTAATCGGAGGTCGGGGGTTTGATCCCGGGCACGCACCTCTAACTTTTCGGAGTTATGTGCGTTTTAATTAATTAAATATCACCTGCTTTTACGGTGAAGGACAACATCGTGAGGAAACCTGCATGCCTGAGAGTTCTCCGTAATGTGCTCAAAGGTGTGAAGTCAACCAATCCGCACATGGCCAGCTTGGTAGACTATGGCCAAAACCCTGAGAGGAGACCCGTGTTCTGTAGTGAGCCGGTGATGGGTTGATCATGATGATAATAACGCAATGCCTTGTTTAATGTTCAATGATAATACGAAATTACATTAGGGAAAAGTTTCTAGAATAAATGTAATAAATAAACCTGAACCTCTCCGTTTATCTTACTTCTTGTTGATCAAATACTACATTAATTTATTCCCGCATGTCTGCAAAATAAAGCGTATAAACCGTTCCCGGGCAAAAACGTAATCAATCTTGCTCGGTTTGAATGACACCTTTGCGTAGTATTCTGTATTGGGGGATTATAGTTGCAATGTTATTTATTTTCCTGATAAATGTGCATTTTATCCATACTAATATTATATGGTCACAGTTAACGTTAACTTGAAAACTTATACTTGGGCCTCTGTTGCACTCTATGATGCGAACTATTTAACCTTCCATGTTGCTAAAAACGCAAGTTGAGTACTTTGCGGTATCGTAAAGCATAATGAACCAAAAGCTTAATTTGCTATAATCCGCTGAAACAGGTCGAATCTGTATGGTGCAACATGTAGCATGCGACATGCACCGCCCGCCCTCCCACTGCTAAATATGCAGGAAATAGCAGCCACTAGGCAAGCAATACGCACCTCCACCACGCAACACCACACAAATTCCAAAACAGACTCGACGCACGTTTCGCCATACAGATTCGACCTGTTTCAGCGGATTATAGCAAATTCAGCTTTTGGTTCATTGTACATCATGGATTTCCGCAAAGTAACGCCTACCTACTTCTATACAACGTATCATAAAGAATTTATCAAAGTAACTGCCTAATGCCTACAATCAGGATTTGATTATATATCATTTTATACGCTTTCACTTAAAGCGCAAACCCGAAAAACGCTTTACAAGGCGAAATAGCTGTAATAACAATATAATGTCGGTGGTATGTAACTTGTGGCAGCATTGACCCAAATATAGCCCGGATGTTTGCTTTGTGTAAACGAAATGTTTGCTGCTTTAATAAATTCAGGGAATTTCACGCAGAACTTCCCTTTTAATTACGTAACACTTAAGGGGTAACTTTACAACATTTTTCAGCCTCTGACGCTTAGGCTCTTTAAATGCGCTGCATCCGATCTGTACCGGCAAAATTTAGATCTAAAAAAAATCGGATCGAATTTGACGGATTGCTTGCCAACACCGGCCGAACGACGGCTCAGAATCGGATCGGACGCAGTGTGCGAGCGTTAATTCGGTCCATCAGCCATGCTAGTCAAATCAGCGACTTTTTATCAAACGTCAAAGCTTGCTTAGAGGGAGCTTATATGAAATACGTAGATGTGACGTCATAAACATTTGACGTAATTTGACGTACTTTTTTACGTCTAATTAACTATGCTAACAATTACAAAACACAATTACAATTTAAAATAGTTAGCAAACTTAAAACTAACAGCGGACGTGGATTTTACGAATTTTGGAAAACCCTCTATATGACAGTTCCTTAAAAATAATTTATTTTTGACATAGTCATCATCTCAATTGAAAACAAAATTATATAATCCCTCATACAAAATTGTTATTACGTCTCCTTCGGATCGAGAGTTCTCAGATTCGGATCGGATGCATTGCGTAAAGAGTCTAAAATTAAATTCGGAAAATTCTAGTTTACAGTTTTTACCGAACTACATATTCGACAATCGGAATTGGAGCCATTATGTTTCTGCCACTCTACACTGTCAAGCGACGCGTTAAAAAATTCCACTTCAAAAATAAATAAATAAAACGTATTGACATTCGAAATAGAAGAGAACTACTCGGTGTACATAAAGCTACAATAGGTATGGTGTATCGAAATAGTTGACTTAAATAATAATGCTCAATGTGGTGGGTAGATCCTTATTGTAGAAAAAAAAACAGGTTCTGATACATAGATCTTTCTAGCACAAATCTGTATTTAAGAACCTTGAATCTGAGAAACAATTTATCCATTGGAGCTAGAAGAAACCGAAACCGCTATTTCGCTCCACGTTGGTAACCGATTTTTCGTAACTTGTTATTAACCAAGAATATTTTATCCCGGTTCGTAATGGAATAAGATTAAAATTATGTCGTTTCATAACTCGTTATGTACTTACTAAGAGTATTTTATCCGGGTTCGTGACAGAATATAAGATTAATGTCTTTTTGTAACTGGTTACTACGAAAAGACGTAATTTTAATCTTATCCCGTTACGGACCCGGATAAAAATATTCTTGGTTAGTAACCAGTCACGAAAAGAAGAAACATTATTCTTGTTTCATAGCTGGTTACGAAAACTTAGTTACCAACGTAGACGGAGCCGCAATTAGTTCCGGCGCTTCTTTTGCTTGATGCGCGTTGGGCTTTCGCTCAGATGGAAGACGCGCCGGAATAACCAGCTCTTAGTTATAAGATGTGATGTGTGGCACAGTTTGGAAAATAAACGTGTTTTCTTTCTTTCTTTCAATTTCGTATTCCTACTTGTAAGTATTTTCCACCGAGGAGTGTATTTTCAGACAGACAGACGCGGCGTGGGCGGCTGACTTTATACCTACTTTGTACCTACTTTGTAATAAAATAGACGTAATACTTCGATTGAATAATGAGAAATCAATCACAGAATTAAATCTCATAATAACAGAAGTTGCTTTACCCCGAGCGACGTGTCGGTATTAAATCGCTGCGATTTACGGTTAACCGTTAACCTAATAGGATGAAATTTGAATATTTCCAGCCGCATACCAGCTGAGACCCGAGCAAAGGAATATATTACATTCTTTGTAAATAAAACGAATGTTTCGCAAAACCTTAAAGGCTTAAACGATGATACCGCGGTTTTATTATTTAACGAATCTTCGTTGTCTTTTATCTAGAACACTTTACCTAGAGTTTGTTTACCACGTTACTTCCTAAATGTTATGGTATTATAGTCAAGTATCATTGCTAACTGTATTAGCCTAGTGGTTAGGACGTCCGCCTCCTAATCGGGTGGTTCGATCCCGGGCACGCACCTCTAACTTTTCGGAGTTATGTGCGTTTTAAGTAATTAAATATCACTTGCTTAAACCTACACGCCTGAGAGTTCTTCATAATGTTCTCAAAGGCGTGTGCAGTCTGCCAATCCGCACTTGGGCAGCGTGGTAGACTATGACCAAACCCTTCTTCTGAGAGGAGACCCGTACTCTGTCGTGAGCCAGCGTTGAGTTGATCATGATGATTATAACTAGGTATACGCTATGCTAAATTAGTTTGACTACTAATCGGCTTCTGCATATTATCGTGCCAAAGTATCTAAGTTCTGGTAAAATGTTGTACAATTGCGAATCCTCAAGTTCTTTGGGCGTATTACAAGGAAGAGTGGTACCATCGAACACCTCGTGGTACAAGGTCGAGTGGAACGCAACGTGGGCGTTCCCCAACTAGGTGGACGGACTTAATCCGCTCTGCAAAAATACGCCTGTCTCCGTGTGTGCACATAATGCCAACAACAGAAGTCGCTTGAGGGAGATCGCACGAGCAGCAGTGAAGAATTCATAGCCACGACCACTCTGTCAAGAGTGAACGATTGAGAAGAATAAGAAGAAGAAAATGTTGTATCCCTACTGATACGGTGTTGCCAATATACTCCCGATTTAATCCTCTAAAAAATGTAAACAGTTTTTATTATCTTTAGTTTTCATGTGTATAATCCAATTGATGTCTTGTAATTAAACTGGGTTACCCCCAATTTATTTGGTCCACTATCAACAATACATCACAGCCTGTCGATGCCTCATAAGGGACAGTTATTAATTCGTGAGATTGCCCGAGAATTCAAAGCAATAAAGCAACGTTATTACACGTCAAACTCTGCTCCTGCACGAGCTTACAATAGTGGTCATCAATATCGATTATTAACAAATCGATTGAACTCATAAAATCGTCATGAAAGGGCATCGGTCACTGTAAAAAATTCTGTAGCCCAAGTGCAACTTTCAAGTTATCTGACATGGTATGTGCTTCGATTAAGAATTATAAAGTACTTGCTACATCCATGGCCTCGGCATCTTGGTATAAAATAGGCATAGGCAAGCGTTACGATTTGACAACTTCATACAAACCTGGCAGATTTATTCTACTTGAGTATTAGAGCCTCTTATATATAAAAAATTTTGTTTATAACGCCCAAAATTTCACTAGCGCGATGTAGAGTTTTCCATCTAATAATTGGAACGGTAATTTTTACAACGCCATCTAGTACCTATAACCCGAACATGTCACTAGTGTTATCTAAATATATAAAAGGAAAAGGTGACTGACTGATTGACTAATCTATCAACGCACAGCTCAAACTACTGGACGGATCGGGCTGAAATTTGGCATGCACGTAGCTATTATGACGTAGGTATCCATTAAGAAAGGATTTTTGAAAATGCAACCCCTAAGAGGGTGAAATAGGGATTTGAAATTTGTGAAGTCCACGCGGACGAAGTCGTGAGCATAAGCTATAGTAGGTTATAAAAGTTGCTTACTTGCGGGTCTCCAGTCTACATCGGCGAAATTCCAGCTAACACCAGAATACGATGTAGGTACTAGGTAGGTACACCCCGCGCGTTTCCCGAGTTTTGAGGCTACTTCTCCAAACCCATTGGCCTCTCAAGCCAACGGGAAAAGATCCCCACTACTACCACTAAAATTGAGGTAATTTAACGCGACAAGTTTACGGTGTCCCTTAAGGCAATAATTTACAGAAGGCCATTCCCGAGCTCCCAAAGGTAATAACATTATAATCAATACAAGGGCAATAGAAATAGTGTTGTTACTTGATTTCTACGGGGAATCGTAAAGTTAAATTAAATCGACAAGTTAGTAAAGGCAAAAAGTCAGTGGGCGTTAACCATTTTGAGTGAGCAACTAATCACAAACGATCCTACGTTTTCGAATTGAATTTCAAATGTTTTTTGAAAACGTAGGTTATCTAATAATATGGTCTACGGAAAACATAGGTTCGTTTGCGATTGGTTGGTAACTCATGACTCAAGTCTTTGTCATTTGAATGGGATTACGTAACAAAGCTGTGATAGCCTAGTGGTTAGGACGTCCGCCTTCTAATCGGAGGTCGGGGGTACGATCCCATGCACGCACCTCTAACTTTTCAGAGTTATGTGCGTTTTTATTAATTAAATTTCCCTTGCTCTAACGGTGAAGGAAAACATCGAGAGGAAACCTGCATGCCTCAGAGTTCTTCATAATGTTCTCAAAGGTGTGTGAAGTCTGCCTATCCGCACATGGCCAGCGTGGTAGACTATGGCCAAAACCCTTCTCACTCTGAGAGGAGACCCGTGCTTGGGTGAAGGGTTGATCATGACGTAACAAAGAGAGCCCTATATTAACTTCTCTTAATAATTTTAAAACACTAAAAAACACTAAAAAAACACTAATGTTTTTTAGTGTTTTTTTAGTGTTTTTTAGTGTCTTAAAATTATAAAAAATATATTAACTTCTCTTCTTGGATAGAGCTTCTTGGTAAGTAATTTATAGAGCCCTATAACTAGTATTCATACAGGCGAAACTTACTACTCGGTACATATTATGTAATGCAATACGGTACCTCGAAGATACGTGTAGGTTGTTTTAGTACGTGCGAATCGAACACACTCTGCCAGTATGCAGAAGGCCCAAAAGGATTTTTTACACCACAAAACAAAAGTGTCTCCTCCTCCAAAAAAACCGGCCAAGTGAGAGTCAGGCTCGCGCAATGAGGGTTCCGTACTACAGTCGTATTTTTTCGACATTTTGCACGATAATTCAAAAACTATGATGCATAAAAATAAATAAAAAGCTGTTTTAGAATGTACAGGTGAAGACCTTTCATATGATACCCCACTTGATATAGTCACTCACTTTAAAAGTTGAAAATACTAGTTATTAGTGCATGACCACAATTTTTTTTTTGTGTGATCTAACCCTAAATTCACGGTTTTCAGATTTTTCCCCAAATGTCAGCTTTAAGATCTACCCACCTGCCAAATTTCATGATTCTAGGTCAACGGGAAGTACCCTGTAGGTTTCTTGACAGACAGACAGACAGACAACAAAGTGATTCTATAAGGGTTCCGTTTTTCCTTTTGAGGTACGGAACCCTAAAAAGACAAGAACAGTAGCAAATAAAGCCCTGCTTTGACCAACTGAGAGAACTACTTACATAATAAAAGAGTGCGAAGAAAACGCTGAGTAGTTTCTCACATAGTAAATTGAATACGAAAATCTGGTTCACTATTTGTCAGAAACGTCCGTTCTAATAGGACATGTGCAGATAATTCCTGTTATAAAACAATTTTTATTGCACTCTGTCCCGTCTTTACGGCTTTGTTGCGCCTGTTTACACTATACGATAACATTGATCTCGAAAATGACCCAAACGACATTTTGAAAGCAAATCAATCGACCCAAAAATTAAACTGAAGGAAGTTATGATGACACGATTAACAATGGCATAATGCAGTAAAAATGTCCTAAATTAATTTTTACTATATACCTAACATTTTTACTCGAATAGGTGAACAAAGAGAAATTGGCAATAAAACGACACAGAAGTTTTAACCTAATTAGAAAAAAATTGCACAGTCAGCGTGGCAATCAATCGAATGAAGTTAAACTACTAGTGTTAGGAAATGAAACTAAGTACTTATATTATGTGCCTGACATTATTATTTTTCGATTCTTAAGATATTATATTATAATTTACTAGCGACCCACCCCGGCTTCGCACGTATAGCTTATTACAATTTTTCTAGAGATCTCTATTTTTTTTGGAAATAACATATATAACCTATGACATACTCACGATTAATATATCTTTGTGCTGGTGAAAATTTTCAAAATCGGTTCAGTACTTCCAGAGATAATGTCCTACAAACAAACTTACAAACTTTACCTCTTTATAATATTAGTAGATTAGTAAAGATTAGACATAATAAAATTACGCTTTGCCTTACAGAACTACGTTTTGATTTCGATTATTCTTCACTAGTGCAGGTTCGTTATCACTCATATAATATTTTCTATTCATTACTATTATTTTTGTGAAGTCTACCAATCCGCACATGGCCAAAACCCTTCTCACTCTGAGAGGAAACCCGTGCTCTGTAGTGAGCTGGCGATGGGTTGATCATGATGATGATGACAATTATTTTGATTTGTTTATTTTCCAGAAAAATAAAAATCTATTTTAATAAAACTGTTTCTATCGTGATCGTATCGTATACTTATATGTAGTATCGTTAGTCGCAAAAACTTACTGGAGCACAGAATACAGGGTCCGTACCCGAAAAAATATAATACATCTACCAGAATTATGATATATGTGACGGATACACAAGGATTTCGGGTTTTGTTGTTTTGTTTCATCTCCGAAAATAAATAACGCCAGCACATAAGACTATATTATATCATGCTGATGCCAGCTGATACCCAAAACTGTCCGCGTGGACTTAGGTTTTCAAATTCCTGTGGGAAAGCTCTGAATTTGCGGGATAAAAAGTACCTAGACTATGTCGTTCTCCTGGTCTCAAAAAATCAAGTCAATCCGTTGCTCCGTTGCTACCCACGTGATTGAAGGACAAACCAACAAACAAACACACTTTCGCACTTTATAAAATGTATTAAGTGCCTAGTGATCATAATCTTATTTTTGAAATATATATTTTTTTGAAAGAATATTAGCCAAGTTAATTGCTGACAAATATTACCCTTTCCCCTCCAATTAAGCGTAAAACTTGTGCTAGGCGTTAGGTACGACAACAGTGCAACGGGTGGGATTTGAACCGGCGACCTTTCGGTTTTCAGTCCGCTCCTTTAACCGTTGAGCTATCGAGGCTTATATATTGTAAACATTGGTACGGAAATCATGCGTTTTTTTACATTTCCTACATAATATTTTATAACCATTAATTAAAAATCAGACCTCCAGGGTAATTGCGTAATGCATTTGCAATCAGTCCCGAAAGGAATAATTTCGTAATGCACTCGCGTTCAGTATACCCATATTAGATCTTGATGGAGTAATTTGAAATAGCCTCTAATCAATACCAATATAATCACCTATCCGTCATTGACAAATTGATCACTATCCGTTAGTTACATTTCTAAAATTGAAGTAGGGAAATATATACTTGTTTACTCACGGGATACTTACAGATTTTAGATGGTCCCGTTTTCAGGTGGCAATTTCTCCTATCAAGTATGGATTTGAAATAAAAAAAACAGACACTTCTAAAGAACCATAAACATTTTCCTAGAAAAAGAGCTAAATTTAGAGACCGCCCAAGAATGCTCAGGCTGGGCGGCGAGAGCGCAGACCTGAAAGCTCTCAAAAACTGACGTTCAAGACCGGGCAAAGCAGACGGCAAAATGTAGTTTAGCAGACCCCACCTACATGAGACAGCGTCAAGTCTAAAAAGATGTTCCAAGGAAAGAATGAGGCATTAGAATGAAAAAAAACTTAAGTACTAGGTACTTGTTTTATTTCGCCAAACGACTACACTCATTTAAATTGTACCTATTATTCGATTCGTTTTCAATAATACTGAAATGAGAGTGCAAGTTATTAAGTGTAAGTAGGGGCCTAAAATCTCCTATACTCTCGTGAGTGCGAACCTTACTTAAAAAGTTTTTGTTCGATGAAACTTGGTCTCGATTCATTTTGGCAAAGTAGTGCTTGATCATTCACTACTAACATTATATCCAATAGCTTGGGGATATTTGACGGATTGAAAAATTAAAAATTAAATAAAATGAACATGTTTTCGTCTGTAATTAGTACTTCAGTTAAAATTGGACAGAAAAGAACTTACTTACATACCTTTAAATATATAGTAATTTACATAATTGTAACCTGTTGCAACAAATAATTTTGATGCAATAGCTTTTGTGGTGAATGAACACACCCAAATTAATTCCAATGTACCAGCAATTTAGAAAGAAGACTCTACCCAAGACCAAATAGGTATCCTATAAGTGAAATAGGTACCTAAAAGTAGCCCTTTAAACTCATCTAACACAGATCACAGTTGCGGTTACTGAATAAACTGTTTTCCATTCTTTCTTTATATTTTATTAATCCTTTCACCCCTTCGTATGTGCGACTTTAACACGCGGTATTGTTCCGGGTGTAATCTACCTTAAAAGTTTCATGAACGACATGGGTCGTGTGAATTAGAAAGCAGTACATTTCATATTCATGAACTGACGCCACGGCAAAGGAGTTTAATGCTTTTAAGTGAAATGTGATGAAAACGCCCTATTGTGTTAGATGAGTATGATGAACTATGAATATAGCCGGAGAAGACTTAATACGGCCTGGAATAATCCCGATGTTTACCCAGAGTCTACAGACTTTACCAAATTTTGACGTGACCTAGATTTTCACAAAGACATTATAAGCTATATTATGTAACAGAAGAATGAGGTAGATAATGGCCCAGTTTGTGAAAAGTACGGTTAGATATCGGTTCTTATGAGGGGTCTATAAAGACTGCCATACTTACTACCATTTTAGGCTAAATCGTCACTTATCTAGAGGTACTATCAGGTTTGCATTTTGTCTAAGCTAGTCTTCTCATTCTGAGACGCAACTCATACTCAGTAGTAGGTCGGGTTGACGACGATGAAGGTACACTTTTTAACTAAATATATTTTAGGCTTGCGCTTGACATGCAATCACACCGAACACTAGGAGATGATACAGCCTATAAGGTAAAACACGCCTGCCTCGAACGCACTATTCAGTCTTCTTTTGTCTGGTTTACTATCAGCTTTGATAATAGGTAACCAATTATGCAATCTCATCTGGTAGTAATTGTGATGATGCCGTCTAAGATGGAAGCTGACTAACCTGGAAGGGGTACCTATGGCAGTTTGTATTAACCCTTTGGTTTCTACACGGCATCTATTTGGTTTCTACTAAGCAAATCGCATAGCGGCACGGCTTTGCCGGTAGAGTGGTAAATAGCCACGGCCAAATCCCCCCACCAGAACAAAATTGAAACTAAGTAGTATCATTATGCAATGATTATATCTACAACTCTATCAAAGTGATTTAACGAAAGAAATTGAATTTTCGCCCCAAATTTTGTGCTAGAGATTGGTCTCAATCCACAAGACAAGATCTTTTCGACACAAACAGGATTTCCTTTCAAATGGTAGTGTAATCTAAACAAATGGCGCAGGGCGGAATATTAATGGAAGAAGCTCCGGCGTATATTTCCTTAGAATGGACATCGTTTATTTCCACTACAAAAATGTTAAGACAAGATACCTAACTTAGCGCTGACAGTGGGTATCTATTTGAATTAAGATGTTTCTTTTTTAGGTTTTTCGAGAAAAAAGTTAAAGACGACAAAGCATTTTAAGCACCTAATAAAAATTAATCTTCTAGTATCAGGAATATAAAAATTTTATGTAGTACCTACGGTGCTGGTAAAAGTTGTTTAACATACCTTGGATAAATTTTAGGACCAGCGCCGGATCTAGTCTAAAGCAAGTAGATAATAAGAACCACCGGCACCAAGCTATCGACCCAAAGTATAAGGTGAAGCTTAGATATAAGACACAACGCCCACAGCAATCCTGGAAACCTGATGAAACTGACGGTCACGGAAAAATTGTAAGTAAAAATCCAAAAAAAACCTAATAAAATAATAACAATAATAGTTTTTTTTATTGTCAGGCATAAAGCCCATAAACACATTTAAAAATTACAATAAAATAAAATAAAATTTACATTATAAAGCATACAATAAGATACCTTACGACTAACTGAAATGGTTAAAAAACTCATTTCAGATGTCACAGGTCACAGGTATTACTTTCTGTTCTTATCCTGGTGTACAGATAGCCAATAACTAAAAATAGGGCTGGGCATCCCTTCACAAACGACCTTGAGTATTGCATTTATCACAGTGGTCCCATCTGTCCACGTTGCTATCTAATTTGCCGCAGACAAATCAGATTGACGAAGAGATTCGCCATCATCGTCTCTAGCGATGGATAATAAACATTGTTGCTCAAATGACGAAGCATGAAACGAGGCAAATAGCTCGGAAGATCATTGGAAATTGTCATCCACAGGTTGGAATGGCAATCCCACGCCTGAAAACGCCGGTTAGTATACTTCCCACTATGTAAACAGATAATATCACACAAGTCGAAGACTATACCAACTTGTATTGTGTTTGACCCTCGCGTCGATGGAAATACTTATAAACAAACTTTCAGCCACAGCGAAGTTATCGCAAATAATTTAAATGTGCCTTTTTTTAAACATACCGTAAAGAGCCACAGGAACAAACTAATTGTGAGGTAAATGCGCCAGCGGGGAAATAGCTTCTCATTCAAGTCTCCTTATTCAAACATTTAACTGAGGTAACAGCCTTTTTATCTTTGGCTGGAGCCTGGAGGACAATTATGCGTTCTCTAATGAGTGAGTTGAGGGTGAGTTTACCTCGGATGATTTTTTTACGTATTCGGAGAGGTTTTAAGGGTAAAAAGAAAGACTTATTATTATCCGCTGGGGATACTGGGGACTGGCAATAAAATCAAGTGTCACTTTTCGGCATGGCATTATAAGGCGTTACAGCTACTCGTTAGGTTAAGGAAGTAAGGATATATACACTCCAGACTACAGTACGCGGCAGAAAAAAATATACATCGACCTTTAGAATGACATTTCGGCTTTGTAGAGCGTTGTCTCTGTCACTCATACCTGTATAACGCTTTTTCGGTCTCAATGACAGGTACAACGCTCTACAAATCTGCTATCTCCTTCTAAATGTCAATGTACATTACTTTCGGCCGCGTACTGTAGTACCGCGGTAGGTAGTATGCATTTGAAAAGCTATTTGGCGCCGACAAAGAAAAATATTAGTCTGATGTTATCAAACTGCCGTCAATCAAAATCCCCGACTTGTACAAAGTTTAAGCGAACTTTTAAACTAGGACATCACGATATCCAAGTTTTCATTTGCCCATGTAATACAAACCCCATTGTAAGTTTGCAGTATTGATTCGAAACTTCTGTATTATGCCAGCTTGTGCCTGCAACTTGGCCTGCATTATCTCGGCACTCTCGTGTAATCACTAGAAGGCCTCTAGTAGTAGGTACCTATAATATCTGGCCTACAAACATATATTATTATTCTTTTATCTAGTACTTAGATTAGCTTATGCTCGCAACTTCGTCCGCGTGGACTACACAAATTTCAAACCCCTATTTCACCCCCTTAGGAGTTGAATTTTCAAAAATCCTTTCTTAGCGGATGCCTACGTCATAATAGCTATCTGCATGCCAAATTTCAGCCCGATCCGTCCAGTAGTTTGAGCTGTGCGTTGATAGATCAGTCAGTCACCTTTTCCTTTTATATATTTAGATTTACTAGATACTACCCGCGACTTCGCCCGCGTGGATATAGGTTTTAAAAATTCCGTGGGAACTCTTTGATTTTCCGAGATAAAAGGATATATCCTTCCCCAGGATGCAAGCTCTCTTTGTACCAAATTTCATCAAAATCGGTTAAACGGATGGGCCGTGAAAAGCTAGCAGACAGACAGACAGGCCGACAGACAGACAGACAGACAGACAGACAAGCTACATTTTTGTTGTTTTTATTTGTGACATCAACAACAAATGAATGTATTTTCTTTCTTTCTTTCTACACAAAAAAATCTGGCAGTGAACTAAAATTCCAAAATTATGACTATACCACCAAAAATGTATCCTAATATAGGTACTACAACATGATGTTCCCAATATTTTTTTAGCGATTTTGAATTCAATGCGAAAAATTCACGTCATCCGATTTGGCATGAGACTTGCATGGGATATCCTATCTTTCAAAGAAATTTTCTGTCTTAAACAAAACTTGTTATGTTAAGACCAACGTTGTTCACGTTACGCCACCAGGCCTCTTACTTGTATTGACGAAATATGTAAGTGTTATCTTCAAGTTTGAAATGTACTTCTCAGTGTATTTTATTTTTTTGCCAACCCTCAATAGTTCACTTTTTCGTTTCTAATTATAACACTTTGTATTTCACTTTCTAATGTTAATTTTACTTATTATAATGTACTAATTATGTGTAGGATAATGTTTATTGATTACCTTAGTGCGTATTTCAGTGTATTGTAGTCCTTTAGCACTTTTATTTACAAACTATTCTTGAACTGTTGACTGTTAACGGACGATGTATTTATTTGGCCTTTTTCACAGTTATCTGGCTTTGTATATCTCAGATAACACTTCCACTTGCGAGTTGTAAGGAGTTTTACACTTATTTAATTAAAAAAAACTGTAATTTCGCGGATTTGGAATTTATAATTAACTTTTAATACGGACCCAGTATGTTCTGCGCACTGCAGCGCCCTCCCGTCTTCTAGGTTAACATAGGTTTCACCGAGTTCGATCCCCAGTCCCAGAGTAGCACTTTTCGCTTTTTCGGTTTTTAAATTTATTTATACCATTTATACTGAACTAA
The DNA here is from genome assembly GCF_902806685.2 of Maniola hyperantus. NCBI lineage: Eukaryota > Metazoa > Arthropoda > Insecta > Lepidoptera > Nymphalidae > Maniola > Maniola hyperantus. The sequence goes on along the minus strand of NC_048538.1, from coordinate 13,442,860 downwards.
GATGGAAGAAATACTACAACGACTTAAAAATATACAAGAGGACATTAACGAAACAAAAGAAAGTGTCAGAAAAAGCGAAACTAACTTAATCAACAAAATCAATGAGAAATTCGACGAAGTTCAAAGTAAATTGCAAAATCTACAGGTTACTGTCAGTGCGCAGGAACAAAGACTTGACTACCTTGAGAAACAAGCCAGAGAAAGAAATATTGTCATTTTCGGTATGGAGGAAAAAGAGCAAAACTATGAAGACTTACACAATATGATTCTCTTATTATTCCACGATATAATAAAGATAAATTGTACAAGTTTCGAAATACAATCATCAAGAAGACTGGGTAAAAAAGGCGAAAAAGCTAGACCGATTATTGTAACACTTTCTACATTAAAAAGAAAAATAGAAATCTTACGAAAGAAAAATCTACTAGATAATATGAACTATTACATAAAGAACGACTACCCGCCGAAAATTTTAGCAATAAGAAAAGAACTCCACGAAAAGGCGAAGGAACACAGAGAACAAGGAAACAAAGTACTAATTAAATATGATAAAATGATTATCCTCCCACAAAAAGGGACAAAGGACAGCACAAACAGAGGAAACAAACGAAATTTTTCTGAAACATCCCCCGACAATAATAGCGGATCAATAAGAAAAACCCAAGAGACAACCCAAGCACAAAAAAAGAACATTCTGACATCATACTGGGCCAAGAAACATACACCAAATAGAAATGAAAAACATATTACTCCAGAGTCTACAGCCGCACCCTATAATAGTGGTGCAGCAGAATAGCAATTACCATCTAAGGACCCTCCCCCTCCTCCAATACGGTTGGTCGCCGTGGAGGAGTACGACCAAAACCCCCCAGTCTCACCTGTATCATTTCAACCCAAAACATTAAAAATATGCACATACAACGCTAGATCTCTCGCTTCTCCAGAGAGACTAATAGAACTAAAACTTGCGTTACAAAAAATTAACTTCGATATAATAGGCCTTGCTGAAGTAAGGCGTAAAGGGTGTTGTATAGAAGAACATACAGACTTCATTCTATTCTATAAGGGAGAAAAGCCAGGTTTACACGGAGTAGGATTTATAGTAAAAAAAGAATATAAGAAGAATATTATTAGTTTTACTGGACTCTCTGAAAGAGTAGCACTTCTACAATTAAAATTTAACTTACTACCTATTTCTATTATACAAGTATACGCACCAACAGAATCGTCAACCGAAGAGGAAATACTTCACTTTTACACAACCTTGGAAAAAGCACATGAAATAGCAGATAAAAATGTTATAGTAATCGGCGATTTCAATGCCAAAATTGGACAACCAAAGAGCAATGAAAAGCTAATAATGGGAAGATATGGCTACGGATCAAGAAATAAAAAGGGTGAAATTTTAATATCATACGCCTACGAATATAAGCTAGCTATTGTTAACACTTACTACAACAAAAAGGCAAATAGAAGATGGACTTGGATCTCTCCAGACCGAAAAGTTAAAAACGAAATAGATTTTGTTTTGACCAACTTACTGAAATATGTCACAAATATCGAGGTACTTAGTCGATTCGAATTTCCGTCTGACCATCGATTAGTGAGAGTCACTTTGGAAATAAAAGATTTAAAAAGAAGTAGGAACACTTACAAATCTTCTATATACATACCAAAAAGCGAAACAGAAATCCAATCATACATCACAAACCTAAAATCAAATCTTAATGAACTAGACACCTTCAACAGAATAAATGAACCCACTGCTATTCAAACCTACTACAACATAATAGAAACATCAATTAAAAACAGCATAGAAACCAGCAGCGACCGGAGTAAGAATAAAGATGACATTCTAAGTGATGAAACTAAAAAGCTTATAAAACAGCGCACCGAACTTATACAAAGTACAGTTAAAGACAGAAACGCGCGCCGTCAATTAAGCGAATTATTCAAAAAGACAAACAAAGCAATCCGAAAGGACTATGAAAATCATAGACAATCAATAATAGTAAAAAATGTAAATAAATTTAGAAGCTGTAAGAAAGCTATGAAGGAATTAAATACACATAAAGATTGGATTCAAACTCTTAAAGCCGGTAAAAGAGAAACAAAGACAAGAAAAGAATTACTGGATTGCGCTACCGATTTCTATAGACAGCTCTATATGGTACTACCAGAAATACAAAACACTGGAATAGACACTGAAAAAGACTATGTAGATGATGAATTACAACCAATAGATGAAATCGAAATAATAAAGTGTATCAAAACACTGAAAACGGAAAAAAGCACGGGACCAGACAACATACCAAACGAGCTATTAAAATTTGCAGCTCATCAATTAGCAACACCAATGGCTCACTTATTCAACATGGTCTTAGATACTGGAACTGTTCCCGAACAATGGACATCATCGGACATAATATTACT